>NW_026562389.1:1200000-2400000 GCF_027474105.1 Poeciliopsis prolifica
GAAAATAAAAGGGAGGCTGAGATGAAAATCAATCAAGTGTGATTGATTAATTCAAGTTTGTATAGCACATTTCAGCAACAAGGCGGTTTAAAATGCTTTACATCATAAAAACACAAAAAAATACAGTCATAGAAAACATAGTCGACCTCATAGAACAATTTCTCTATTTTATCCTTTTGAGCTTTCAACCTCTGTCTGTCATGGAATATGCTGAATTTAGAAACGCTGGCAGCATCAGGATTATAATAAAGGGGATACTCACAAAACTGTGTGTTATTGTTTCAGCAATGCTAACCATGCTAACCACTCTACTTACAAACATAAGTTGTGAGTAGAGTCACCGGCTTAGATTTTAGCCGGAAAATTCTGTTCAGTACCTTCATAAGAGGCTCCTGTTTTTATGTTTTGTTGTTACAAATCAGCAACTGTCATCTTTGCAGATGGAGCAAAAATGTCTATAATTCAGCCCTCAAGTAGGATCATCCTTACTTTAAAATACTGGAAGTTTTGTTAGGGAAGCAGTCAAACTTGCTTTTGTTTTGTAAGCTGTTTCCAAGAATCGGCAACAATTCCATTTCATTTGAGGTTGTCCAAGAGTTAGGATTTGTTTAAGGTGCAAAAAATCAAAGACGTACACAAAACAGTGTCACTTAACATGGCTTCATAAAATAATAACATATACATATAATTTTAGTGTTTTTATGAGACCAAAGTTAAACATTAAGTCAAAGTTTTACAAGAAAAAGAGCCGGAGTGATTAGCTGCTCTTCTAAATTTAAAAGCACGCATGTGGAATGTGGCCCAGTGAGAACAAACCCAACAGGTTCTGTAAGGAACTCAAAAAAAATCATCACAAATTAAGAAACATAACCTCGGACAGGCTTTCTCAAATTCAGGCGAGGCGACGCGGCGTGTGAACGCTATATGTTGTGTAAGCCTCTTTGTGCTGCGTCATAGACACAAGATCAGATTTTCTGGGGAAATTAAGGGGTGAGAAGCACAGGAAGAGGTACAGGGATCAGGGATCTTGTGACTGGGAAGTGATTAGAGAACTGAGTCATGAGACCTAAGTCCATGTAAATTATTGTTAGACTACTGATAACACACATCTGTTCATATAAAAGAAATAGGCAAACAGTAATAGAGCTATTCTGTTAAAGAGGAAATAATACTGAAAGCATATGAAAGGGAAGTTTGATTTTATTTTTGCTGTTGTGTTAGAAATGACTGCATTATCGTCTTGCCTTTCAAAAAGAGCCGATCACTCAGTTGTTTTTCATATGACCAGAGTTGTTGCTTAAGAAACCCCACACTTCAGTTCGTTTGTTACTTTCTTCTTCTGCTATTGGACTTCTTTTTATCGGTGACTTAGATTTAAAGCAGCTCCGTTTCAAGGGGCAAAGGGAAATTGGCCGTGTCAGTCTAAAGATAAATGCTTTACCTTTGCCTCTTGAGCTGCCCCACTTTTTTAAATTTAGGTTTAACTCACATTGAAATTATATAAGCATAATAATTTCAAACTGGAAATTATTATGATAAAGAGATAAATATATCTCTTTGTCTTGATTTAGATAAAGAGATATGAAATTGTTCCATATATGCAAAGGACTGACTCATGCATGGCGTCTTATGATTGGTGATGTCATTGCCAAACAATGGTAAGTTTGTGACTTGGTCTACCTTTTAACCCTGGAGTGATCACATGATTTCATATCACATTATATACAACAAAAGGATTTTTTCTTCTAAGAAAACTTTACTGCTTTGCTCTTATTTTACAACCAAATGCATGTGTGTGTTAAATCTGTAATATTTTTCTCCGTTATTTGGACAGAACAAATTACTTTTGTAGTTTTTATTTATTCAATTTCTCTTTTACTTTTGCTACATTTCTTATTGTGAATTATATAAAATATGTTTTTGAAGCAAAAATTAATTAATTCAGGACAAATACTAAAAACAAAATAAGATTAAATCTTTAATATATTGACCCGTCAAACAGAAAGAAGTGAGTGACTATATTGTTTATCTTCTTAAAGTGTACCATATTGTCTTTTTAAGGTCTGAGCTATTTTCCTTTCGCTGTCGCTTTGTTTACAAGCGATCAACAAAGTTCCAAAGTCCAGGTTGCATGTCAGGGAGTTTTTTTCATCCACAAATTGACCCAGTTTTCTCATCTGCCTTCTCCTGCCCTCTCTTGGCCCCTCGGTCTCTAGTCTAGTGGACCACAGTACCTTTTAGTTTTGCCTAGTATCTGTATAATAATGTATCTGGCATGCCCTGAGGAAAGAGACTCCAATGTACACTGATGATCCTCTCAAATACAGCAGATTTTGTCTGAAATGCATGGTTTATCGGTGAGTGTGAGGAGCAAACGAGTATTCAATGATAAATGCAAAGTTTGGGCAGACTGGACCTTTGAGCAAGTTGGCCTTACAGAGACAAGAGTTTAAATGATGTGTTATATCTGACAGATTGTGACATTGTAGGTTTTTAAAAATTAAACTGTGCTCATGGCTGCAGCATGTTAGAGTAATTACTCTATTAGGTTTGTGCCTTTTTTGTTGGGGTTATATTTACTTTTACTTTCAAGTAATTGCTTTTATGCGTAAATGTGGCAACAAGGTATTCTTGTTTTTTTTAAGCGAGAGAAGTTATTATCTCAAACTTAAGCAATTCCTGAACTATGACCCAAGCTATGTCTGGCCTTTAAAGAAAACTGCAAAACAGAGATGTAAAAAAAAAGAGCTACCAAAGCAAACGAGGTGGATTAGCAGGGCTATCCAACAGCTGACTGCATCATACAAGATATGTTATTATGAAATACTGTCTACTCTGCCTGAATTACTATCTGTTAGCATACCATGAGAGTCATGAGATTATCATACAGTAGCAGTCTTTAGACAGGCGCTCATTGGGACATGTGGCAGGAGTGACTGCTGACGGAGAGCCTTCCTGTCCACAGCCATAGACAATGACTCTTTGAAGAGAGTTGCAACATCACTTAATTTCCCAATGGGATAAAGTACTTTTTAAAATTGAACTGAGCTTAAATTGAATTGAAAGACATCTCACATGAGCTGCACGAAATACCCAACTACAGTTGTCATTGCAACATATTAATGTGTGCAAAATCCAAAAGCCTACTGAGATGCAGTATTTTATTATTATAATGAAGGTGACATGCACTTGTAATATTAGGAAAGCATATGACATGTGATGATGTTGGCATAGGCTACAACTAAGACATGGCATTTAATGAATGCATACTTGGCTAAGTGATGTTAATGTCTTTCTAATTTGGTTCGTAGAAGCTATAGACCCCAGATAGTCGGTACTCTATCCAGCTACTAGAAAAAAAATATTTCCATGTCAACAGCATGATTTTATTAAAATCTAGTTCCCTCAAGATACATCTGCTGTTCTGGCAAGCAACTTACCTGTACTGTCAAAGTATTTTAGTCCACTTTAATATTCTCTGTTGCATCAAGCAACATATCATAAAGAATACTGGCATAGAGAGTGAATTCTTTGTGTCTATCTGCAGCTCAAACTGTTCTTTGGGCAATTTCGTCTCTTAATGGTGATAATCTCGTGAATGATAAATGTGCAATCTATTGTGCAGCCCTAATTTAAATTCTGCCTTTTAATAATATATTTGACCAGTTTGATGAACTTTCATTAATGCTTCAGGTATTCATGGCAATCTTATAAGTTCCAAAAGTTCATAGAGACTAGTGGGAATATTGTGACGCTCGAAGAATAAAGTAACATTCAAATTAATTTTGTCAATTGCTGTTTCAATGTTTTACATAATCACAACAGCATGTTTTCTTGTATACCGCTACTGAACTGTGCCACAAACTTGTCCGCTTAGACAACAAAATGTTTGTCTTTGCTTCGCAGGGTGCTGGAGCAGCATTGGCCTACGTTGGTTCCTACATCATCATGAGTTATAAAAACTTTGACAGTTTTGTGAATGACAGACAGTCTCTGATCCCTGCGAGCATCATCATCATTGCCAGCGTGGTGATGGTCATCATCGGCCTGGTGGGATGCTGCGCCACGCTCAGAGAGTCCAAATTCGGCCTTGGCTGTGTAAGTATTTGTCCTTCTCTGGATCTTCTCAGCGTCTGTTCACTCGGCTGGAAGGGAATAGATTTTGCTAATTTTTTTTGCATAATTAATTTTTCACTATGTTTAACAATTTTGACATTCTAATTTCTTTCAACTGTTTCCCCTTTTTGCAGTTCTTTCTGGTTATCGTGATAGTCTTTGCAGCTGAAGTGACTGCTTTGGTGTTTATCTTCATTTACCAAAGCAAAGTGAGTCAAAAATAATGTAATCTCTCTAATGACCACATTTATGTGTCTATTTTTCTACTTTATAAATGTATTTCACTTTAGTTCCTATTGTTGAGATCACTTTTTCTACTTTGCGTCTTGCAGACAGCGCAGATAAATCAGGAGCTGGAGCGCTCTATGAATGACACCTTTGTAAAGTATGATGGAAGCAATCTCGAGTCCAAAGCTGTGAATGATCTGCAGTCTCAGGTTTGTCTTGCTGTCCACATAAATAGTCTTGTTCTCTCAGCTCTACTTTCAAACACATCTACATCTGTTTTGCTCTGCGTTCTCTCTCCGTGTGGTTTCATTTCCTCCCTTGGTTCTCGCCATTTGCATTTCCTTCTTCTGGGAACCCATATTAGTGTTCATGAATAATTATTGTTACTATTGAGCCTCCCCAGAATACCTTATCTGGACTTGTCATCCAGAAAAGGTATTTAGGCAAGAGAGATGTAAGGATGCATTTATCAAAAATAAATATGACTTGACTGATGATATCAATGTTGCTTCACAATTGTGTTAATATAGAGAGACAAATACTTGTGTCCCATTTGCAATACTTATCTCAGTTGTTTGTCAAAAACAGTAGTACATGACCTGTGGAAGTAAGTACATGCAAATTAATTTTCTTTTGTTGTTGCAGTTGAAGTGCTGTGGAGTCATCAACTACACTAGCTGGTACAACACCCCCTGGTACCAAAAAAACAAAACTGTACCTCCGTCTTGCTGCATAAACGCAACTCAGTGTAACGGCACCACACCAAGCCAGTTTTATCAAGAGGTAAATCAAACACAAACGTTACAATCCACCAGTAAGCATGCAGTCATTCCTGATTGTGCCCTTATCTCTCTCTGAATTATGTATTTTCTTTCTCTATTTTTTTATTGACATTGCAGATTAGATCAGACTTCATCTTGTATTATGAAAAAGAATATTTCAGTAGCTGTATACTTTAATGTAAAATAACTAAATCTGCTACTAGAGTTGCAACAGTCAGTTTTGAAGTTGATTTATGACTTCTGTGGGTTTTTTTGTTTGTTTGTTTTGTAAAGTTATGACCCACTGATGATGATTCAGGCTTCTCTTAAAAGCACAATTGCTAAAAAAAAAAACTGCGTTACATATTCAACTGTCGTTAGCATCTTATGTATGTGATTAATGAAATTAGCATCAGTAAAACAAACAACTGTGTATTCCCTACAAAATGTTGAGCCTTATATTTACATCCAATAGCTCCAGATCGTACTTGTTCAACCTTCCTGTTACCTAATGAATGTTTTGCTCTCTCTAAAAGGCAGGCCTCCACACAGTGGCATGCTCTGTCTTAGAAAATACCATTTCCTTTTAAATGGGTTCTTACATTTCTGTTCTTCCAACTTCATTTTGGAACACCTCATACAGACAAATCCACATCCAAATATGTAGGTGTCACCGTAAACTACGAGCACTTACACATGTTTTGTTTTCTCCAAATATACCTCCACAAAAACTGATTTTGAATTTCTGTCCTGCCAGTCGACAATCAGGGTTTGTTGAAAAGTATTCGAATTGAATCTCCAGCTCATTTATCTGTGCAGATTTCTATTTAGGTATCTATGACTCTCTTTAGGTAGATTCTAATACAAACTCATTGTCTTTGTTTTTTAGGGTTGTGTGGTAAAAGTGGAGAAGTTCCTGCATGATGCGTTGAATTATGCCATGCTGGTCATCCTTGCGTTTGCCATCATCAAGGTAACCTACAGTTCATCTGTGAAATAAGCTTTTTCATGCATATAGATATACAGCATGTTTACATCCATCACGGACAAATCATTATTGCGCCTTTTAAGTACTTTGATTTGTTGCCTTATTAATTTCAGATGTCAGCTTGTCAGTGTTGAACACCATCCATACTGGAAGTTCTCCAGAATGGAAGTTGGCAAATTAAATAGTACGCATCTCAAAAGCCTCATGTACAATACCAGCTGTGTCAACATCTACTCTTAAAACAAAAAGGGGCCATTGTGGCATTCTCCCAGTCATTTACGGCTGTTACACACTCCACTGATCAGATTATGCTTTTCAAAGAGATTTTTCTTCTAAGAAAGGCAAATTCCAATTACTTCAAGCATAAAACATCTGAATGAAATATTGTCCTTATTACACTGTGTTGTCAGTTTCAATGTGGTAAGATATGATTGCCAAAAACATTTCCATTTGCCAAATGCTTTAATAATGAGCAATTTTATGTTCTTCTAATACACAAATGAACCCCCACCCCTTAAAAAAAAACTTTGCCTTAGCTTAGTGGACAATTCTATAAAATCAGTAAGTGTTTTCCACTGTATGTAAATATCTGTATTAAATTGTATTTATAAATTAGATTGAAGATTATTTATCCCGTGTCGTTGCAGTTCTTTGGGATGCTGAGCGTCTGTGTGATAACCTGTAGAAGCGGCAGGAGGAGTGGCTATGAGCCTCTTTATGCCTGAGACGCTTCCTGGAAGTCCCTCCTCTTTTTCCTCAAAGGGGTCTGCAGACTGCTTCCTCTGCACTGTAAACAACAATCAATTCCTTCTACAAATCTAAAGTTTGTCTCAATAATCGTACCTGCAAGTCTTGCCATATTCTGAAGGGGATTATAAGACAGCATGCCTCCTCAAACTATAACAAAATGATATGTACCTCCATACATGTAGGTTTATTACTTTGAATGCATCTACTTTCAGTTCACTTTCCATGAAGTAGAGCTACTTGTGATGTCTACATGTCTCGTTGCAAACAAATTAAGAAATTCAGTTTTTTTTAATGTTTGAATTTGTTTGAAGTTTATTTACTGAAAGCAAACACAGTTCGCTCTCAGTAAATACATGTTTATCTTTAACTTGTTTATCTTTAACCCTTCTCACTCTTCTGCATCGTGTAGATAATCCTTCAAAGGACATTATTCTGTGAATGTACCTTAGTAAATGGCGTCATTATATCTTTGAAGTTGTTTGTGATAGTTAACCAAAGGGTTTATTGTCTTATTTAGGGATCAAATTCAATGGGGGGAAAAAAAACATGAATTTCTCTCGTCACTTAACTGTATGGAAAATCTTAATATGTTTGTTATATTTCTAAATTAAAAGGGTAAATATTTCACAATGTTGATTTTTTGTTGTTGTTTTGTCTCCACTCAATGGCTATAGATTTTCCTTAAAAACTGTGACATGTTACCATTGAATGAAATAACATTCAATGGTAACATTAAATGTTACCTTTGAAGTAACATTGAAGTAAAATATACATATGTAAAAAAAAGTATATTTTTACATGTTTTTGCAAATATGTAAAAATATACAGTTTTGCATATTTGTTTTGCAAAGTAATTTCTACATGTTTGTATCAAATGATCACTCAAAGTGTGTTTCAGCTACCTGCTGATTTCTTCACTATCAGCTTTAGAAGTTTTCTTTCTAAAAGAAAGTGTGTTGCTTGAAAAAAAAAAAAAAAAAAGTATGCTCACCGAGTTTCTTAAGCGTGACACAGTCTTTATCTGTAACCTCCTGACTCGGCTGATAAGAGGCCCACATGGTGACGTAGACAGATGATGACTAGTCATCTTACATGAGCCCTGTCACTGTTTACAAAGATAAAACAAATAAATAAATACAAGTTGTATTCTATAACTTGGCATTCTTGGAACTTCCTGAGCAGTCCACAGTCAGACTTCATTGGAAGCACTAGTCAGCCAATTAGAGGGCCGTCAATGCAAGAGTTCAGCAAGCTTTAGTTCAGAACTAAAACAAAATGTCAGTTTTGTGATCTTAAGCTGATATTTATTTGTATGTGCAGACTGTCATTGTGTTGTCTCCCACTCATATTTACATATCCCTCTATTCAGTACACTACATAAATTTTTGATCTCTAACTTTTAGTATTGCTCTTCTTTATTAACATAAAATTGTAAAGCTTAAAAAGAAATATAAAATCTCATCAGTTTTGAACTGAATTGCAGTAACAAAGAAAATCCAGTAGGAGGTGCAGCAGAGCCAAAACAATGACTTGACCTGCAGGGCTGTGCCTAATGTACTCTGAATTTAATTAAACGTGGGAATATAACAATACAAAATATAAGCATTTTTTTCTTCAACAAAACAACCTCCGAATATACAGTTTTCTTAGGTTTACATATTTGCTTTACAAAGTAACTATACATGTTTCCATCAAATGATCACTCAACGTGTGTTTCAGCTACCTGCTGATTTCTTCACAAACAGCTTATAAGATTGTTTGCTCAGAGCAAAGATGTCAAATATAAATGCATAAACTTCAAGGGAATTAAAAGCTAAACAATATTTACATGCATATCTATACACACCCTCTGTATTTATTTTTAACAATAAAAAATATAAACTACCGTTCAAAAGTTTGGGGTCACAGTGAAATGTCACTAAAAGCACTGTACTTGTCAATGAAAATAACTCTAAACCAGTCCTAACCTTAAAGAAATACACTCTATACTTTGCTAATGTGGTAAATGACTATTCTAGCTAAAAATGTCTGGTTTTTGGTGCAATATCGACATAGGTGTATAGAGGCCCATTTCCAGCAACTATCACTCCAGTGTTCTAATGGTACAGTGTGATTGCTCATTGGCTCAGAAGGCTATTTGATGTTTCAAAAACCCTTGTGCAACCATGTGCACACATCTGAAAACAGTTTAGCTCCTCACAGAAGCTACAGTACTGAATGGGGTGACCCCAAACTTTTGAACGGTAGTGTATGTGATTGCCAAATATGGTCATTCTGCTTCACAACAGAGCAGCTAAATGCTCTGAATGGAAGGTGTTTCTTGTGTTCATCACAGTGAACAATCAAATAAAAGAAAATGGTTAAAACTGACTCAAAAAAAAATAGGATTAAAACATTTTCATAAAAAGGAGTAAACATGACAATTTCTCAAAGTTTGAGGAGATTTTAAAATAAAGTAAATAGAAGAGTTCATGAGAGATTCAGAAGACGTGGAATAGTTTGAAGTCGGTCCCCTCCCTTCCAAAAGATTTCATGCCTGCCCAACTGACTGCTTGACCAGATGAGAAACGCAACAGGCCCTCTGATGCAGATCAGCTGAAGTTTATTATGACTTTCTGAACTCCTCAGCAAGGCCACAAGCTGGTGGCCCTGGGGTCTTGCTGCACTGATGAAGTAATTAATGCAGAAAAAAAAACAACCCAGCCAAGTATTGATTACCGATGCTGCACAGGAGTGAACAGATATATTTTTCCATAGGCTAACGTCTCTGTTTTAAAAATAGCTGCCTAAGTCAGTGTTAAGAAAAAATTTTATTTTGTGAGTCTTTGTGAATTTGGGGATTTAATTTACAAACTATTCCTAAGTGTACAATCTATATATTATATGTCTTAAAATCATCTTACAGAAAACCAAAACAGCTTCCTAAGTCAAATGTAAATCGATTATATTGATTTGAAAGGAAATCTCTAGCAGTCGCCCACATGCTAATACTGATAGTGATTTTAATCAAGCCTGAAATTAATTTGATACTTGATTTGCTTTTTCTTTCTATATTTACCCCTGGAGCATCTTGGGTTTCTATTTTGTGTGTGTGTGTGTGTGTGTGTGTGTGTGTTTTTTTTTTTTTTTATGTATCACTCCATGCATTTCCAACCTTGAAAATATTTTATAGCAAAACATGTCTTACAGCTAGAAATGGCATCATGGTTCAGGCATTGAATTTGCCATTGTAACTCTTTTTATTCCCTTATGATTCAGTTCTGCACACCAACAGATGTGGCCCCTTTTCCTTCCCACTTTGTGCCATCAGCTCACAGGGAAAAATGCTCTTCACAGACATGCACAGACTGAGCCAGATGCCATCACTGACCTCTAATTTATTTATTTCTGTTCCCACTTACGCTGGGATCTTGTGAAGGGAAGTAACCTGAGGAGGGGACGACTGCAGTGCTGCTGCACACTTTGTGCCGGAGGGAGATAAACAAAAGGGCAGGACCACAGTTTTGTGTTCCTTTGCACACATCTGAGCACATTCATATTCAGAATTCCTTTGTGACACGCACAGCTGCACTGAATCCCGTTCCTGGATTTGTGTTGAACCTGTTAGTTTTGTTTCAAATCTCTAAGCTTTTAGATCAAACAAGCATCAAACTCCTTGCTCTGGACAAACAGATTGAAGAGCATCACCTTGTGATCTTGTTTTTGACATATTTGGCGTAAAAATATTGAGCCTGTTTTTTTGTTTGGTTGGGTTTTTTTCATTCCAAAAAGCACAGCAATGGTATTTTTTATAAGTGTTTAATTTTTTCTTCCTCTTTAGTTATTTTAAGGAGATGTACCCAAAGTAATAATCACACACTGCCAAGACCTGGAACAAGTCCCTCCTATTATTTGGAGCCAGTGTGTGTCTGTTTCTGGAAATAGCCACCCACAGCTGACACTGTGATGTTTCCATTTGTCAGACGCTATCAGTGTTAATTAGAGAGGGCAGCCACAAAAGAGGAACAGAGCTACACCAGAGACACTGAGAACAAAGACTGAAACAGACCAGAGTCACGGCATCATCCACATTTTCTCCAGCAGCACCAGCCTTCCAACCTTTAGATAAGACCTCATGTCTCATTTATGCTTTATTCCCTATCACCTTTTCAGTTCTCTCCACTCTATTTTCTTTTTTCAATTCCTAATTTACAGATTTTTTTTCTATTTCTTTTGTTGATTTACATCCATGATTTTCTGTTTTTGTATTTTTTGAATTGTATTTTTTATCATGCAAAGCACTTTTAACTTTAAATGTTGAACTATTCATCATTTCCTCCACTTCCCCAAATCCACCTGAACAGAGTGAACATCCCCAAAAAACAAATCAAGTGAATGCTTAAAGATTTTAAGACTATTGAAAGTGTTTCAATGAGTATAAACCAATGCTACATAGAAGTTTTTTACCTATTGTCCTTTTTTAACCCTAGCAGATTTTAGTTTAAAAAAATGAATGAGTAGATATTAAAAATGCTTCGAAAAGATTTATTGTGTTTTCATAATTAGAGAAAACTGACTTTATTTATATATATATACACTTTTAATCTCCACTGTAAATTAAGTGAAAGAATGCAGCAATCTTTCACTTTGAATTTATCTTTTGGGGAGAGAGAGGTTTTGTGACTCTCTTGCTGTCATAGAAGATGAGAATAAACTGATATCGACAGAAGAATTTATTAATTTTAAATCTACATGCCATTTGTAAACCTGTTTCATGTCTTCCTGATACAAAGATCTAAAAGAAACTGCACACTGGGAGAATTATGAGCCAACCAGATTTTCTCTGAGCACATCTGATAAAGGGTAGGGATACTGTGTGAAATAGAAGCGATCACACCTGCTTATGAACAATATCTTTAATTTCAACCCTCTTCTCTGCAAATCCCCCCCCCCCCCCCTCTACAAAATCAAAACAAATCCACTGACCAATCCCGCCTTAGCATTGTTGTAACATCCATCAGATCATTGTGCCACATTATTAAGCAGAAGGGTGAGCAAACACAAACAGAACCGTTTTTGCTCTGCTGACCAGAATCAGCAAATAATAATTATTTTTTTCTTGCTGTATGTGTTTGCTGCCAGTCATTTCAAAATATAAAGCAGCATGCAAACACTGAAACACACACACACACACACACACCCCCCCACACACACCACATATATATATATATATATATATACAGAAAGTTAGAGAGAGGCACCTGCTCAGAGGTTGTCATTTTCATTAGGTTAGTTTAATTTGAGATTAAGTACCCATATAGTCATATTGTATAGTAATGTAGTGTATACAGCTGTATGTATTATCATTCAATAGTACAGCATACTTTCTGATGACACTCATTCAGTTTCATCTTAATTGGTAATGGTTAAATAAAAAAATAATGAGGCTGAGTGAAATGAAACCTCCAGAGCCTGTCTTGTCATTCTCCTCCACTCCCCTCATGATAATATCACAGACAGCTCATTGTATTAGGTGAGTCATGAATATGTTACCTTTGCAGCCTTTCTCTTCTTCATCAATCCCTGAAGATGTAACATCTTTTGGGAATCATTTTTATATTCAGCCTGACCTCCTTTTTTTCTTTTGTTTCCTCTATGATGAAGCTCATTTAAATCCCAACCCACCAAACACAGAAATCACCAGATCGGTGTGACAGTGAGACACAGCAAACATTGGCAAAGCTTTCTGCTGTTCGCCTGTTGCTGTCCCTTCAACCTCAGCAGAGAATTCCAGGCGATGTCTTTAGAGTTTTCAGGAGTACTCACACAAAAGTAAGAAAACACAAAGTAATACACAATCAACATGGGAAATGACAAAGTCCTGAGTCTGAAATAATTATTTAAAATCGACAATGCTTAAATTTAGGAGGCTGCAGATCACTGGGTATATAGTAAGTGTCTTTTGCTATGACTAAAAATAAAAAATAAATAATTTATATATTTTGCAATTTCAATTGCATATCCACACACTGAAGCACATTGAGTGAATTCACCACTTTGTTATCAGAAAGGTGGTCATCACAGATAAATAAGATGTTGTTCTGTCATAATACCAAACTTCTGTGTTTTTGTGACAGACCAACACATTATAATGTATAACTGTAATATGTGCAGATGTAGTCAGTCTCCCTTAGTCGATACTTTGAAGATGCATGTCTTATCTACTTTTGTACATCTTGAAGCTGAAATGTTTGTCCATTTCTCTTTGCAAAGCAGCATTAAAGTCTGTCAGATTGGATGAAGAGTGTGTAGGAACACATAAGAACTGACGTAACATACTTTCTTACAAACCATTCGATTGCATTTCCGGTTCGAGGGTAAGATTCAGTGTCTTCTAAACCCCCGAGTCAGATGTGGCAGATGGCTGCTCACACTGAGCCAGGACCTGCTGGAGGCTCACAGCATGCTCATCCAGGAAGCATGAAAGCTGCAGCAAGTCAATGACTCGATGATTTAGATAAAATAACTTGGTAATTTTTTTAAAACCAATTTGATCACTAAACTGAACTCATTGAACTGTTTGATAACCGGGTCATATGGAATGTATGCGTGATTGAATTGAAATGACCTGCTGTGCTCTCTATGTGATTTGTGGCAAACATTCAATAGACTTGCTATTTTTTTATCTGTCTTCTTGCCGCTCAATAATGTCTCAAGTTTTGTGGATTAATGTAGTAATTGCATAATTGGTTAGTGACTTCAGATTGCAACTAGTTGCACTGGATTTTGATGTATCAGAATTAATGGGTGAACATTTGTTACAACTGTTGTGTTTCTCCACCAGTAAGACCCCCGTCTTAACTTATTGCAAGATAAGAAGAATAAAATAATTTGGAATTAGGCATTCTCAATCACCTTTGCATATCCCCAACTCTAAAACCCATAAGTGAAAAATGTGATCAACACAAAAATGTGATCAACACAGCCCTTCAAACAGGGTGGCATAATGTCCCAGAGTATTGCCATTAGAACTCTTTATTTTAAATTATATTTTCTTATTCAATAGGTTTCTACTGTTTGCATGTTCAAATCATGGGAAGCTGTGCTCTTCCTTCATCTTTTGCACCATGTAAGGATTGTAAGAAACATTGACTTTTCACATAAAATAATAAAAAATGAAAAGTTAGGAACACATTTGACCATCTAAATCCAAAGTACTTTGGCCAAACCAAAACTTTTTTCTTAAAGCAAAATTTTAATTTAATACCGAAGAAACCTTTACTCTTCAATATGGAGATGGAGATACAAAGAAATATTTTTAAGTTTTTTTGTTTTTTTTTACATTGGGACCTCCTTAAATTGAGAAAAAAGGATGAATAAAATGTTTAGTTGGGTAGGCCTAAGTCGTAAAACATTTTTGCAAACTACAAAACTAACACTGAGCATCTTAATATTTCTCAGTCTTTTGACAAATTATTTGATCAGAAGTAGGAAACTGTTTTACAAATTGTAAAGGAGTGGGGGTGTTTGGCTGTGTGGGGATGTGTGTTTCTATTTAGGTTCAATCTGTAGACCTCAGCGAGTTTGAACCACATAAAGCAGGTTTACCTGGGGATGAGGGGGGCGTCTGGAGTTCCTGGGTGGTTTCAAAATCAGACTTAACAATGGTCAGTTCCAATGAAAGGGGGTGGGAGTCATTATTATATTATAGTGAATGCTGTTAACATGAAGGAAGCGCCTTCATACTGCAGTGTGTGTGAGTTTGAAGCATCTTAAGGCTGCTGCCTGGCTCTGGTGGGGGATCCCTCTCCACTCAGCCTCCTCCCCTCCCAGATCGTCCCTCTGAAGCGCTGACAGAGAGCGGACACTCGCCCACAGTAACCGGCTCTGTGGCGGCCGCTGGCTTATCTCATCTCATATCATCTCATCTCGGAGGATCGGATCGGATCGCTTCGTCCAGTGCCAGTCCAGCACCTGCTGACTGTTCCGCTCATAAATCGTCCACATCTCACTTTTCACTCGAGCGACAAAAAGAGAGAGAGAGAGAGACAGAGAGAGAGAAATGGACAAGTGTTTCACTTTCTTCGCTCACAAGGATCCTTCTCTGTCACATCTTTTCCTCCGGATCTTTGTTTCTGGACGGGAGGCTGCGGCTGCGTAATGCCTCTGTGAGTACAGATGGTTGCTGTTGATTTATCTTTTGATTCTATTTTTCCCCTCATTCTTTAAAAAAAACAACAAAAAAAAACCCCAAAAACTAAAATAAAATAATAATAATAGAAACAGACACCAAAACACTCACTTGGGTAAGATTTCTAGACGCGTAAAACAGTGAAACGAGGCACACGGGCTGTTTCTGCTCTTTCTGGGAAACGAGGCTCTTTGTTTTATTGTGCACTTTCGGTGTTTTTGTTTCGTCAGAGGGGCGTCACTATGTGGACACAAAGGCAGCTGCACAGAGCCGGTGTTCAGAGGAGATGCGGCGTTTTTATCAACTGAAGTAAATCTGCATTAGCGCAGCATGGAAAGTAAACAGAGCATGGAGGGGAGGGGAGAAAATGCAGCTGAGAAAGCAACACATGAAGCATTGTTTCTGCTCATCCCGCTGTCAAATATATTAAGGATATTGGCAGGTGGGGCTTCATTTCCTGCTTTTAAGCAGACTATAAATTTCATTTAAAGCCAGTTTACTTGTTCCGCCTTTGTTGTTTCTGGAGCATCTTGGTCTGCTTTCAGATTCTGCAAAATTAAAAATGGGTTTAGCTGCAGAGTAACGTGAAGAATCATGAGGAGTAAATGCTTGAAGGGAGCAGGAACCGCTGTTGCAAGTGATTATGCATTATTTATAAAGTTACCCCAGTGCTGCACTTCCCACCCAGCTCCACTGCCTCCATCAATGCTCTCTGTTCTCACCTTACAATTTTGCAGCCTCTTGCAGTCTGCCTGAGT
The DNA here is from genome assembly GCF_027474105.1 of Poeciliopsis prolifica. Lineage (NCBI taxonomy): Eukaryota > Metazoa > Chordata > Actinopteri > Cyprinodontiformes > Poeciliidae > Poeciliopsis > Poeciliopsis prolifica. Next base: position 1,215,772 of record NW_026562389.1, read on the forward strand.
GAGCATGATCTAAGAGAAGCTGTTGTTAGAAAGAAAAAAAAAGACTGATGTGACCTGACCCTCATCTTCCAAACAGGGGTTCAGGCAGAGGCATTTGCACTCAAGCTAAATAAATTAGTTGGATCTGTTATAGCGAAGGAATCAGAAGATGGGGGGGCAACACAGATTCTGGAAGCAGGAAGAAACACAAAAGTGTCTGATAGATTTAAAATGCAGGCTGGTTGAAACAAGCTGTATGATCTGTTCCATTTGGTCAAACTGAAGTGTTGCTTTTAAGTGTAAGCAGTAGGAAAAAATGGAGATGCGCCAAAAAAAACCCTCTGTTGACTAAAGTCAGCTGATTTTCAGCTTGTCTGGCCCAGACTTATGATTGGTAAGCAGGAAACAAAAAAATCGAATAACTTCCCAGTCAGTGAATGCACTCCAACTAAATGATATACATGACTGAAGCTGTTTGGTGTCTAATCTGAGTAAAAATGTCTGATAAAGATGGTATTTTTAGGACCAAGTAGATGCAATGAAGTAAGAGAAAGAAAAAAGTGTTAGGAACATCTAGAAACTATGTGGGGATGTTCCCAGATGTTCCCAGATAACAGAAAAACGCAATGCTTCAGAGCAAAGTTGCTCTGTTTTATCCAGGTTCTTGAGCTTTTATTGCATCACCCCTGTTCTTAATGTAAATAATTTAATGACTTTTATTGCAAGAAGACATTTTTTAATGAATTATTGAAAAATGTGAATGCTCTTGATTACATTTAAAAAAATATGCATCTCGACACAGTTTTCCCCCAAAAAAATAAAAAAACAACCTGATTGATGCATCTTTTGCTTGCAGCTGACATGACTGTACTTCCTGACTGAGAACACCAAGTCACTTGCGTGGATTAGATTACGGTGCTGTTTGATGTTATGTAACAGTTACTCTTTAACAGACCCACTCGCTGTTTAACTTTCATCTACCGTCTGAGAGTCTCGGCTTTCCATTCACCCCATTTCTCCTCTTTCTACCCACCAGCAGAAGACGGAGAAGTAGCAGATGTGTTGTGCAGGATGTTCTCTGTTTGACCACGGCCTGCTGCTGAAAGCCCTACATTCATGAGAAGGCAACAGAAAGAAGATTACTGGGGGATTAAACACATGCACATGTGTGCACATGCAAACACAGGGGGTTCCGGGATTTAACTTCCATCCAGCTGATCTGAATGAACTTCCCTGACTGACTGAGAGACTCTAAAAGCATCATGGAAGAAGAGGAGGAGCCAACAGAGGCTCGCTGAATGTACTGCCGCTGACCCCGCCTTCTTTCCACCTGTCTCACCATCAAAGTCTTGGAAAGCTTTAAATTGCAAAGCTGACTGTCCCACAATGTGTTGGCGTTTTTCAGTAGAATTAGCCTCACCCATTGCTTGCATATCTCTGCTTACCCATGCCCTGGTTTATTTAAAAAAAGACTAACTGACATTCACATCTGAGAGACACAGAGAAAGCTTCATTTTTTTGTATCCTGCAGCCATACAAGGAAAAAAAAAAAAAATCAAGTGTCAAGAGGAAGATGCTGAAGAGAAAGTGATATTTTTAAACCTTTTCTGTGGATTCCTTACCACCACAGGCTTACACGTGAGACCGAAGGATGACTGACAAAACCAAACCTTTGATTCCTTTAAGTTCAGAAGTTCTGTTTTTAGCTCAAGCTCTTCTTGTTTTGGATTACATCAGCAACAAAGATATATTCCTATTGCTTTGTTGTTTATGCTAAGATGAGTAACAGATCTGATGTGAGAATTGCCAGAAGGAGATAAAGATATGTCTTATTTTTGCTGCAGCACATCTCTTTTCATGAGGTTGTGACGTTTCCAATATATTTTGGAGTATATGAGGCCTTAACAACAAGAAATACATTTGCACACTGTAGGTTCCGATAGAAAGTGCAGAAGACGATTCACCAGCAAAATGTAACATCTTCTGTACAAAACAAGAACAATCCTATCCCCTCAAACTGAGCTACAATGGCCAGCCAGGCCACCCCTTTGTTTCTCCATGGCTTCGAACTCAGTGGTCACTTTGTTGACCCTCGACCTCTTGGCACCGGTGTCACCGGGCTGGTACTGTCTGCTGTCGACCAGCGTACTGGACAGCGAGTAGCTATTAAAAAGCTGTCAATGCGAGATGCAATCACAGTGAAGCATGCCCTGCGGGAGGTAAAGATCACCCAACGATTGCACCACGAGAACGTAGTAAGTGTCCACGAGGTCTTAGCACCATATGGATGGCCGCTGCCCCAGGACCCATCCCAGCTTAGTGCCCTGTACATCATCCAGGAGTGCATGGAGACCGATCTGGCCCGGTTACTGGACCAGGGACCACTACCTACAAGTAAGAGAGAACAATCAATTGTTCATTTAATTAACGGGTCTAATGAAAATAAGTAATTTGTAAGTAATAACTCCTTGCTATTTTTTTTCCCTTGGTCCCTGTTCATGGTTGCTTTGGTTCCCTGTGATATTTTAAAAGTGTTGTTGATAATTTTTTTAAAATTAAAAATTCATAACTACTCTCCGTTTTAGCCTCTCTGCATTTGTGTTCTCTTCAATCTACATAACATGACACATTTATTCTGTAGGATTTACATTGATGCATAAAGCATCTATCTATCTATCTATCTATCTATCTATCTATCTATCTATCTATCTATCTATCATCTATCTATCTATCTATCTATCTATATATCTATCTATCTATCTATCTCTATCTATCTATCTATCTATCTATCTATCTATCTATCTATCTATCTATCTATCTATCTATCTATCTATCTATCTATCTATCTATCTATCTATCTATCTATCTATCTATCTATCTATCTAGTACATATATATAAAATTAACCCATAATTTAACTTTGTATGGGTTATATGGATCATGTTCAGATAAATTCATTCACGAAAGGTGATATGTAAAGATAATTTAAAAAGTGGAAATTATCTACCTTACTTTTAGATGCTGAGTTGTTAAATTATCTAACTTTTATTGTTACACAGGTCATGCCACCCTGCTGTTTTATCAGCTGCTGAGGGGCCTAAAGTTCATCCACTCAGCCAATGTCCTCCACCGAGACCTGAAGCCTGCCAACATCTTCATCAACACAGACCAAATGCTGCTCAAGATCGGAGACTTTGGACTTGCCAGAATAGTGGACCCCCATTATTCTCATAAGGTGAGTGTTAAACAAGCAGAGCCCCACTGCCACACATTCTGATGATGGTTTACTTGTAGCCGGGATTCTGCCTCTGAGATGTTTCCAAATACCTTGCAGTAGATCTTCATATTTCTATGCTTCACTGTAAAATGGAAATTTATAATTGTATCTCTAAAACGGGGCAGCTGTTGATATGGAGGAAAAACAGACATTTACCAGTTTAGAGGTTGTTAGCATAACTCCATCTTTGCCTCCACATATTGAACTGCCCTCTGATAAGACACTTATCTCTTTTGGTGTCCCAGATTTGCATACTATTGTGTTTCTTGTGCGTGGCTGAAGGGTAAAGTTGATAAGTTTGGATGCCAGAAAATGCTGTTTTTGAATCTTGTGGAATAATTATGTAAATCAACCATCTCAACATGGATGAAACAAGAACATCAAAACATTGTATCTTTCTATTATCTCCTTTGAATGTGTAATGTTTTGAAGTGTTATATTTATATACTTCCTGTTGCAAAATAATGTATTACATAAATATTCAAGTCAGTAGATTTAAGGGTTTATGCTCTCTGCAGCTGTTGAATAAATTAAAAGAGATAATTGTAATACTTGTGTATGCTATCTCTTCTCCAGTTCATTTAGAGTGGGTTGCTATCAAGAAACTGATTGTGCATTTTTTAGACAGTATCATATTAAAATTTTTTTCTGTGTAGCAGTGCATAAACTGTACTGCTTGCATGGTTGCACAAACATTCTATCCTCCTCATAACTCTCTGACAACATAAACTTTGCAGTACGTTGCAAAGAGTAACAAAAATAAAGTTGTTCATAGCAAACATTTAGATGAAGGATCTATTATTGTCCTGAACCAGAATACATTTACTGGAGAGCCGGGAGGACTTTTTATGTTCTGTGATTTTCTGTGGCTGTGGAGTTAACAACACTCCACAGGCATGAAAGTGTCTGAAGACGAACATTCGGCTGTTGCCTGGGAAGTTCCGCTTGACCATTTCTTGACTTAGAAAATGATGGATAGATGCTTTTCAACAGAAAGACTGAATGGAAACTGCGCACAAACTTGAACACACTGTCCCCATGGTGAAACAGGGTGGTAGCATCATCATCTTTAGCTGGGACAGTGGTCATAATTTATGTGGAAATGCATGGATCAAATCCTGAAAGACAATGCAGCTATAAAAGAATTGAGAATGAGGAGGAGGCTTGTCTTCCGGGAACATCATTTAAAAAAAATTTAACATACACTGGCTCTCTTATCTCACTGAGTCTGAACTTTTGCAAAGCATAAATGACACAAATCTGGTTGTAAATAGACAACATAGGGCAACTTAATATTTTTGCAAAGTATTGACTCATTGTTCCCCTTAGTCTAGTGGTATCAAGATGTCATTGGGTTGATTCTGCCTTTTAGAAGGACAGAGACTTTGATTTCAGTCATCATTTCTAGAAAACTTTCGTATCAAATGATGTGCAAGCAAAGCTGTATTATTTACTCACCATTATTTCTGCTCTCTCAGATTACTTATCTCTTCAAATGAAACTTCCTCTTATACCCAAACTCTGCTCCTACTCCAGAGATGGTGTCAAGTTTTGCACTAATCAAGCTCTGCAATTAGGCTGTCAGCTTGTACATAAAAACACCTGAAAGATTAATGGGACAATTCACAACTCCATTGTCCAGCTTTCTTACATTCAAAGGTCCCACAGCAGTACTGTAACACTAGCAAGTCTGCATGTGTGTTCGTTTGTGTCTCTGCGAGGTTTGATTCGGGCCTATGCGTGTGAAGAGGTGCTCTCCTGAAAGGAAATCTTTGTCAACTGAGGGCTTGGGACTTTGGGATCAGTTGGGTGCAGACACAGGGGTGCATTGGGAGAGCAAAGAGGGAGAGGATGGAGGGGGCAGTAGAGGAGGAAGGTATGCTGAGTACATGAGAAGCAAGGATGGGAAATTTTAAACCAAAAAGGCTTGGGGAAAAGGCAGGTGAAAAGTGCAGAGGCAGAGGGGGAACAAATCCTTCAAAATGAACAAAAAGGAAAATGAAAAAAGGCTCAAAAACACTCAGAGAGAAAAATTGGTTGAAATTCAATTTATTTGGTTATGCAAAGGAGTAGAAACAAGGTTCCCTGTGTTCTACTGCATGTTTTGTTAGAAAACAGCCTGTTCAGGCAGCTAACATGAAGGACAGATATAAGAAACAGATGAAGTTCTTTACATCCTACACTGTAAAGAACTTGGTGCTTCTGTGAATGTGGGTGTTAATGTCACACGCTGAGAGAGTGTTGAAGATGCCTGAAATTGTTCATAACTCGAATGAAAGACAGAAAGAAGGAAGTTGGAAAAAGGTCTAAAAAAATAAAAAGAAGTTTCTCACATGTTGGGTGCAAGACAACAATCAAAGAAGATACAGATGAGCAAGGAAGCAAAGCTGTAAAAAAACAACAATGAGATCCTGCAAATTGTGAAGACAAAGAGGAAGAACTGTGAAAACAGTCCCAGCAAATCAAATGGGAGGAAAGTAGGAGGTGAAGGAGAGAATATGAAAAAAGTTTTGTTACTGAGTAGCTGTAACACCGTTTGACCAGCGTTTTAAACAGCCTGAGGATAAAAGATGATTGCACTTTGTAAAGTATTCAAATATTTTTACACAAACTTTTATGTGACATATCAAAAGAAAATATTACAAAGGTGTGTGGTAGAAAGGAACAGATAAATGTTTTTTTTAATATGTGATGTGCATTTGTATTTATCCCTCTTTACTCCGATACCCATTCATGAAATCACTGACAAAAAATTGCATAGGAGGCATAGCACACATATAGAAGTAGACGCTCTGGTCAGATGGGACTGATATGAAACTTCAGGTTGAACTGTTAATGCTTGAAAACTAAAACTTTCTCATAGCATCATGCTTTGGGCAGGTACAGGTGTCTCGACACAGTTGATGAGAAAATTGACAGAGCTCAGGAAAGTCTTGTGAGAAATATCTAAGAGGATGGAAAGAAAACCTGAGACTTTGGCTCATCTTCCAGCAGGACATGACAATACGCATACTGACAATGCTACAGTGAAACGGTATTCATCTGTTAGAGTTTGGACCTAAATCTAGTTGGAAATATGTAGCAAAACCTCTCTGGCTCAGCTTATGCTGCTGTGTAAAGAATAGATTTCAGTCTCTAAATTTGCAGCTACATTGAAAGTTTTTTCTGTAGAGTTTTGAGAGCTAAGTAAATGTGCACAACGCAGGTTTTAAATATTTATTCTTAAAATATTCACCAAATTTAGCTGTATTCTGAAATAGTGTGAAAACTATGAATATAATTTTTTTTTAAACAAAACAGTGTTTTTTACTTTGGCCTTTGCTATGTGATCACTTTTATTCATTTTAGTATCTCCTTAAAATTTACAGCATGTAGTATATGCCTGACAGGAAGCAGCAGTGAGAGCTCAGATAAAGACAAAAATCAACACAGGGGGTTGAGAGAGACAAGGTCAAAGAGTGCTCAGTTTGGTTATCTGCTACAGCAAAAACAAGAACACAGGAGGGAGGGGAAAGACAGGAGAAAAGAGAGGTGAAGTCGAGACAGAATATAGCAGGAATAAATGGACGAGTGTCCCAGAGGGGAAAAAAGAAGGCTCAAAGGTGGCACAAGAGAAAATGGTGCTAAAAGAGAGCAGTAAGATGTGATAGGCAAATATAAGACTTGTCAAAAATACCTGTAGTTACTTATTTACAGCTGTTAAGTTGTACTGTACGACTGGGAAAGGAAGATTTAACACTAATGTCTCTGTAAGATTTATTTTCATCTAGAGAAGGTGACCTGGAAAACTTTACAGAACAACTTTGAGTCAGGCTGAGTTCTGTAGAGGTTCCCCACTGAGAAAGAGATACGTGTAAAGGTTAGGGAACTGTGTGAGTGACCTGCAATGATTAACTGCTCATTTGACAAATACATTTTGAAAAACAATTTTATTTTTTATTTAAAACTCAAAAAACCCTACATATCCATGAAAAGTGTGTAGAAATATGTTTGGATTCTGAAATTAAAAAGGGCCTTTTAGATGTATTTTTCACAAAAAAAAACATCTATTTTTTTAGACAGCATGGTCTAGACCTCCATACTGTCTACACCAATCACCAAAGTACTTCACCATAAAGAATACAACAAACAAACCCTACGAATACAAAAAGAAATGCTTCATTCTTATTAAAAATGATTAAATACTTTGCTTTCATAATGAAAAGTGATCCATTATAAAATGGTCATGTCAGGGAATTCTTCCCTGACACGACAATGTTCCTTCATGATGCTGTTTTTTGATGTCCAGTGGTTTTTATGTAGCATTTCAGGGCAAAAGGGTCTGGTTGCAAAATTGCTCCCCACTGTTCAGTTTTTCAGATTTTGAAAGCTTTCCTTTTACATCGTAATCATAATTTTGCCCTGTTTTGTGTTGTCACATAAATTCCATTCAGTTATGATGATGTTTGTCGTTGCAATGATAGAAAATGTGCAAATGTTTAAGTTCAGCGTATGTATATTCTACTGTTGTATAACTCAAAATTCTTTATGCCTCTCTCTGTTCCCACTGCCTCCTCCCCTCAGGGCTATCTGTCTGAGGGTTTGGTGACTAAGTGGTATCGTTCCCCCCGTCTGCTACTATCCCCCAACAATTACACGAAGGCCATAGACATGTGGGCTGCTGGCTGCATTTTGGCTGAGATGCTCACTGGACGCATGCTGTTTGCAGGTACTGTGATGAAATCTTTACCAAATGACTTCAATAAAACAGTAATACAGTCAAAGTTGTCGGATGCACCATTAATATTTTAACAGAATCATATTCATGAATGAATGTGGATTCCTTTATAACCAGTCTCTAGCTTCCATCCAATTTTTTTCTAGATTTTATCATAGTTTTGGTGGTTTCCACAGAGAGGAGCAATTTTTTTATTTTCTGTCCTCCACCAAATACACTTCTCTCCCTCCTTGTGGGCTGCTTCTTTGCCTGAGCAGAATAACAATGATAATGGAGAAATGCTGTCTGTCTAAAGCAGACGTAGTTCCAGCTGACCAGCTGATTCTGACCTCCACTGGCTCCTCTGCGTCACAGGGCCGACCACAGAAACTCAGAAAGGTCATTCTCCTTCCCCCGCTGTTCGTGTTATGTGAGACTTTCACACATCAGGTGTCGGAGCCGTTTGCTGCAACTTTCTCCTAAGAAGCAGAAGAGCAGTGGACTCGCTTGGTTTTTGTTTATGGGGGGACAACAAAACACACACATCCAAATATGCTGATTACTTACATCCAGCAGTGTTTGTGTAGCACCACCTGCTGTTGTCCTTGAAGTATTTGTATTTCAAGTTCAGACATTTTTGTTGCTACACAAAACATTGGCTCTGTCTCGGATTCAGTGGCTAAGACTATGTGATTCTACAAACAAGCTCGGAACATTAAAAAATCTATAAAATCTTAAGTTAGAGTAGTAAAATCGAGCAGCTTGCTACAAAGTGCTGCAGCCTGTCTGCTTCAATCAGATCGAATCGTCTTCTGTCTCCTGTCTGCTCACACTTCTGGGTTATCCTAATTTGACTTCATGTTTTTTTTTTTATGCTTATGTAACCAAACCTTTTTCTCCTCTCTGCCTTTCCCTGATTGGTTCGCCCTCCCTCCCAGGAGCTCACGAGCTGGAACAGATGCAGCTGATTCTCGACACAGTGCCAGTACTGAGAGAGGAGGACAGGCAGGATCTCCTACAGGTGACACCTCACAGGGCAATGGTACAAAACTGCAATCTGACATTTGCGAATGTCTGCAAACACAACATCTCTGAGGGCATTTTGGACCAATTTATAGTCCTTTCTAAAGAAGCAAAGATTAAAACCAGTTTAAACTTGTATGCCACAGCTGAACTTTGAGAGCTTCCTATAATCATACCTGGAGTAAAATCAAAGTTAATCAATTCCACATTCCAGTCCCACGGAGACATTTTTTTAAAAATCTGCCCATACATTTTTTAGTAGTTTTGCACTGATGTTGTTTCGTCTACTGAATACTCAAGAAGAAATGCCTTAATTCTAGACTGAGAAGAACTAGAAACTAACTCTAAAGCAAAAGCGAAACTAACCTATTATCACAAAGTATCTGAAAAAATTTACAACTGACACCACATTTAGATTACTGCAGTTTTTGTGTACAGCTTAGACCAAAATTATTTATATTCTTGGAAGGTTCATGCTTAAAGTAGTCTTAATTTTACTAACGTTTTGTCTGAGTGAAATTGATACTAAAGTTTTGGAATGATACAGCCAGAGCCTCAACATAAATTTGAAAAAAAAAATGATGTGGTCTTCTAAGACTTGGAGCTAATCTCCAAAGATGACAAATGGAAACATAAAAAAAGCAGGTTAGCAGTTAGAAGAAGGATTTTGTGCTATAATGTCAATAAAGATTTCAGGTTGACTATTTTGAATGGTATAAAAAGGAATTAGAATGCCATTATGGTAATAAAAATTCAGATAAAACAGGTCAATATGTTTTTCAAAATGGATAAAGACATATATCCACTGGACTGGACTAAACCAAAATAAACATTAATCTAACAAATAAGTTAGAGCATATAACACCTTTTTTATTTACAACTCAAAAGTAAATTAAAATGTGCCACATTTTACTTTTGCTGTATATATTGGTGGTATCATATTGTGCATATAAATGTTTAATTATTGTTTGACAACCCTCTATTTGGAAACCACATTGCTTATTTAAACTGATTTAATGGGCTTTATTGTATATTTTGACTGATTTAAACTGACTCCATATTAAAACAAAACAAAGAAAAGACAGAATGACATGACAAATGGGTTAATGCTATTTTACAAGATGTTCACAATTTAATGAAGACAATATAAAACATTGCAAACAGAACTGCGGCTCCACAGTCTCTTCATAGATCACTGCTGGTTGCTGACTTGATGGAAACAACCAGTGAAACCCACATTAGTTTTAAAAAACATTTCTGTATTTCCATGTTGCTTTTCTTAGGTGATGCCTTCATATGTCAGTCATGGATGGAGAATCAAGAAACCCTTCTCTGAGTTGTTGCCTGAAGTGGATCCTTTGGGTGAGTGGAGTTAACTGAGAACTGAGTACAAAGAGGCATAGAAGCACTAAAATATGCAGCATTGTTTTCATTTTTTGATACTCCTGAAATTTCTACAAAATGGCTTTTATTACTTTTGCTTAAAAAATAAAAAACACAACATAGGATTTCCCCTCTTGGAATAAATAGACTTAGATTGAAGGTTTGATTTAAATGTGTTTTACTCAAATTAATATAGTCTTTAAATTAATCTCAAGACACACAGAGGAATGCAGTATTCGCATTACCTGTTGCTTCTCCTTCACCAGTTTCTCCCTGTTTTTCCTCTTAGCGGTGGATTTTCTTGAGCGCATCTTGACATTTAACCCCATGGACCGTTTGACAGCAGAAGAAGCTCTGTCCCATCCTTTCCTTCAGCAGTACTCCTGTCCTGAGGATGAGCCTGTCTCCTCACACCCTTTCCACATTGAGGACGAGCTGGACAGCCTCATCACCGAGCAGAGCGTGAGCAGCAGCGACAGTCAGGCCTCCAGCTTTCACTGGGAAAGGTGAGGATTTTAATTTCACGAGGGAGGACATTCATGATATTGTCAATGAAGAGACTGAAGAATTTTATCAAGTCTATTGAATTTTTTTTTTTTTTTTTTAAACAAGCTCATGGAAATGTGGAAACTCACATTTATTTTTTTTATGTTTTGCTTAAGAAGAGCAAGAAATAAATAAAATTGTCTTCTGAAATTGTTTACAAGAGGAAAAAGCATATTCATTATGAACTAGTGTAACGTCTTGTCCTGACATTGAGAGTCAGTTAATTGCTGCAGATAAGAGGCTTCTGCGATGCACATTCTATAAATCTGAATGGAAGAACAAAGAAAGTCTTGTTGGTTTGTAGGTGTATTCAACAGTGGGTGTGTACTGTTGCTGATAATCTTCAGTTGAACATTCTCTTTTTTTTTATTTTTTACAATACACACACACACACACAAAAAAAAAATATGACCGTAATTCATTCAGATTTACAAGTGACATAATGAATGTGTGTGCAACTGGCATGCCTTTGGTCTGAGCTTGTACGTGTTATTGGGTAGTGCCATAACAGATAAAACACTAAAACATGTACTAAAACAAGCGATGAGAATATTTCTATGCAAGTGTCGATTATCGTTAGATTGAATAAAAAAATATCCCTTGCCTGCAGGTATGATAACAATTTATCAACCAACATATGGGCACCATACTCAGGCGAGAGGTGTCGGTGCTTGCCCTCTGGTCCTATTCCAGCTGACATAGGAGACACCACAGATAATGAAGAGGTGCAGCGGGACCCCAGGGCCAGTTCCAGCTCTCTGACAGAAGAGGCACAGGTTAGACGTGCTATTAACCAACTTCCTATTAATACTCTCCTCATATCAATACTCTCCTCACTTAATCAGCAATGAATTTGCTTGTAATGGTTTTTTGGGCTCATGAATTTGTTTGAGGTTGAGACTTGAGGATAAACTCTGTTAAACAACAGTGATGATACTAATGTTGTCACACATTTTTTGAACCTCTTTACATTGGAATTGCAAATGAAATGCATTTGAGGTGGATTTTATAGGGTAGTGGAAGGAAACAGAAAACTGTTTATTAGGTTTTTACTAGTAAAGCTTAGAAACAAGATTTTTATTCATAAAAATACATTTTATAAACCATGTATCACTTTCATTCTGCTATGCAACTGTCATCTACCTTGTGTTGGTCTGTCACATATAAAATCAGTATAAAATCATTTTAAGACCACAAAAACATTTGCGGTCTTAAAATGACAACGCATATGATTACTTAGGGAAGGTAGAAATATATTTTTCTAAAGGATTGACCTGATTTTTATCTCTCTTCTCTTCACCCACCATATCACAGGTTGACCCCCGCAAATATTCCCATAGCAGTTCAGCTGAGCGTTTCCTGGAGAGCTCTCACTCGTCTCTGGAGCGGGTCTGTGCTTTAGGATACGGGGAACTTGACTGCGGTCGCTCCTGCGATTACAAGGTGGGCTCTCCTTCATATCTGGATAAAATTGCATGGCGAGAGGGAAAGCCCCAGCACTACTCGGAGCCTAAGCTGATTCTGGATCTGTCTCACTGGAAGCGTAACACTGGCAGACTGCCTGTGCCTGCTGAGCCCATTGGTGGCAGCATGGAGGACCTGGGAGAGGTGAGGGTGGAGGAAGCAGAGGAAGAAGAGGAGGAAACTGGGGATTTGTTCCAGGAAATCACTCGCTGGGTGGAGAGTGCTCATTCTCGTCTGCACTCGCCCAGTACCAGTCTATTAATGGACCACTGCTCACCCTCCTCTCCCCCTCTTCCGCTGTCTCCCACGGACCTCCCAGCTCCTGTCTTCCACTACAGCGAACACATCCGTCCTCCATCAGTTGACTATGATGAGGACAGACTGAGCCCCCTTCCTTCCAGCACATCTTCCTCTAATACTCTCCCCTTTCTCTTCCCATCATCACCCACAGCTATATTTTCGCCTCAAACAGCATCGCCACCACCTACTCCACTTGTGCAGCTCCCAGAATCTCAACCGCTGTCCTCTACCTCCTCTGTATCTCAGTCCCCTAATGCAGACTCTACAGAGTCTCTACCAGTCAAGCAAAAAGAGCGCTTGTTTGACCTTGATGTGTTCATTTCCCGAGCTCTGAAGCTGGTCCGGCAGAATAAGGAGAAAGCTCAAGTGAAGAAAGGGAAAGATGAAGGCTGGATGGAGGAGAGCAAAACAGCAAGCATTAAAGGAAAGGTGGCCCGTCTTTCAGAGCATAGGACTTCCTCATCACAGACTCCCAACTCATAATCTCAGTTCCAGGGTTAGCACAAGATAACTATAAAAATAGTCACATTTCAAAATACACTGCAAATGAGGGATGCACTGCATTCTATGGTAGCAGCTTGACTTTTTAGCCCTCAAATGGCTTCAGTTTAAAAACAGCAGTTGTGCAGCTTTGGTTCTCAGGCAATAAAAGCTAAGAAAAAACTTGAGTGAAATATAAATCAACACACTTGACTTTATAAATACTAAACATTTACGTAATGTAAGTAGTAGTTCTGCTTTATGCCTGTTTCTATAGGTAGCAAAGCTAACTGTCAATCATTCAAGACTTGATGATCGCTAGTGATGCATTGTCTTTGTACTAAAACTTGGATTTAATGAGTTCCCAGTTGGAAATACAACATAAATGTCCCCTGAAGTCACATCTCCTGTCAGTAAAGTGAGTGGTCTCTTGGTGTGTTTGATTTGTTTTTGGAAGTCAAAACTCTGATCTGAGAACATCGCACATGAGTTGGGTAAACAAGAATGTCCCCTAAAATTGAAATTATGACTAAGAAGGTCAGAGGTCTCCTGTTTGTTTTCTCTCACATTGACACTGATCAGAAAATGACACGGAGTTTTGTCCATTCCACTGGTGTGTTCTCTTATGGGTAGGAAGTTGGATTTTCCTAATTCTCAGTTGAAATGCAACTAGAATGTCAAAATTCTAACTGTGAAACTGAAACATAACATGTTAGTGCAAAACATAAAAACCGAAAACATATCAGTAATAGTTAACTCCAAAGACAAATAGCCAGTCACACCAGTTTTCTGCTGTGACTGAAAACACACAATAGAAGCTACAACTCTATTGTTCTAGCCTTAACTACAACAATGGAGTTGTAGTTAAGGCTACAACTCTCTCAAATTAAGACAAGCTCCAAGACAAACTTAACACAATATATTAGCAAACCATAAAATTTTGCTAAAAGTTTTAGTTCTAACCGCAATCACAGCTTAAAGGCAGTAAAAATGTTTTTTTTTTTTTTTTTTTTCTATTTTATGCCTACAAACTCTAAAGGTACATATAGTCGCAATTAGAAGTTGCACAGCATAACGCGTGCTATCAGTTGACCAAGATTGTTGTTGAATATCCGACTGGAAATTCTGGGAAATCTGACTTTAGAGTACAAAACAAGTCACAATCTAAGCAGCCTCGGGTTCAGTCTTCATTGTCAAAATTATATAAAATATAGATAAAACAGTGAAGGTTTGAGGAATAAGCTATTAACACTTATGTCCATTTGTGTCTAATGAAACCTGTGACACACATGCTAATGCACAACCTCTGATTTTGAACATACTCCTTTGCTATTTAAATGCATTTAAGAGAGAAAATGAAATAGTTACCAGCTTGTAGGGATGTGATGTAATGCGAAGGTTCAAGCTCTGACTTAATCCATTGCGCCATATTCATGTCACAAAATATTTGTCACTGATAACAGCAAGCTTAGACTCTTATGTGCTTAAAACCTGCTGTAATTAGCTTTCTAAACTCCATCCTGTTAACTCTTGAAAGAATCTGTCAGTCTTCCAATAACATTTACCAAATGATGACGATAAGAGATGCAGCAAAAGCTTTTTCTAAGCGTTTGAATGTATTGACTAAGAAGTAACTAGACAGAGTGTGGCGTGATCAACTGTTAGTTTTATTTATTGATGTTTTAACACTCCTAATGACTTACTAAGTTATAACAATAGAATCTTGTATAAAGTTATGTTTGTGTTGGATTTTAAAGTACATGTTATATATCAGACAATTTTGTGGCTAAAATAGTTCTGCAATATTTTCTAAATATTATAAATAATTATGTTTTTAAATCATTTTGGAGTTAGCTGGGATTGTGTTTGAATTTGGAAAGAGCTAATCTATGGTAGTGCTCCATGATTCTTCTGCCCGCTGGACTCATTTTTAAACACATGAAATGTGTTTCCTGCTCGATGCGCCACATCTGTTCCACAATGAAAACAGTTTTCTTCCACGGCTGCGGGCCTCAATACCTTCTGCTCACTTCAGTGTTTTCAACAGACAGCTGTAGCATAAATAGCACTTATCTCTATATTTTGGGAAATGTAGAGTCTGCCAAGTAGCTCTATTTATAATGTACAATTTTTTCTGAACCCTTTTGTATTTATTAGGTTGTTACTGTAGATGTTTCTGTTTCATTTGTTTGTTTGTTTTTTCATAGCATTTTTGCTCTTTTATTTCTCTCAGCCAAGCATACTGGAAAACATACAGCACCCTGTTCACTTACCGGCTACTGCCTAAAAATAAAATTTATGTTTTATATTATTTAAGTGTTTCAGCTATAATTCTGTAGTAGAAAATGTTATTACGCTTGAGGCTAATAATTGTGGAGGGTGGTGCTGCTGAGATATGCTATATGGCTGTTGAAAAAGATAGTTAAGTTCAAGAAATTTTTCATACATTGTAACAAGTTGAAATGCAATGCCTTGCTGCGAAATTGTCGTTATCTGTATACAGAGTGCAGTTGCACCTGTCTTGGAAAAACACTGTAGAGAGTGCAAGAGGTAAAACTCTGCATTCAAAATACACTGCCAGCAATACTCCAAAACAAGCATGTTTAATTATATTTTTGTCTTTCACTGATTGACCTCGTTGTAAACCACAGTGATACTGCTATAAAGCATTGAGTTTCATATCAATATGCTTATTTAATGCACACTGTAGCCTGCAGGTAGTCAAGTATTTCCAAAAGATACTAACACAAGATATACTATCAGTACAACCCAGTGAAACAGCGGTCAAATCACAAATTTCTGTTGTTAAATTTGCAGTAAAGCACATGTGGAATATGAAGCACATTAACAAAGGCAGCATTTATTCACCATCAACATTACAACTCTGTATCGTCTTCTTTTGTCAGTGATGTACCTTTCTCGATAAGAACAAAAACCTTGACATATTTAGAGCACTCAAAGAAAGTAAAAACTGCACGTTTTTGATTCAATAACAGATAAGTTGGTATACAGTCTGACTTTTACTATGTCTTACAGTCTACATGGGTGGCACAGTTTATTTCAAAGGCAACCAAAGCCAGCAATAATGCCATTGTTGAGTGACACAAACAAACTGTAACACATGTGGTTACTGAGCCAAAAGTAAAAGTCCTTATTCTATCAAGCAATGTTGAAAATGTGCCTCAGTACACCTTGATGCTTCCAGCTTGCTGAATGTAAAATATGCCCTCATCTCTGTTTGTAAAATATGCCCTCATCTGTACCTGCATCCAGGTAGCTTAATCCATGTCTTAATGGTGTATGTCTCTGTGAAACAGCAACAAATTGTCTGGTTTCTTATTCCATATTTATCATACTCATGCTTCAGGGGGATCTAAGCCTTTCATTTGAGAAAATTTTTTGGGAATTGTATTGTATTGGATTGATAGCATCTCTTTTGAGTGTCAACCGTTGTTGGGAAATTAATAAAAAAATTTAGAAAAAAAGATCTGTCTGTCCATCTGTCCCAATATCTATCTAGTCATAGTGTTAATCCCCTGCTGTAAATTGAATATCCATGGAGGACAGAAAGTTACATTTTGCGTCACTATATCAAAACGAGGAGTTGATTTCTCAAAAGTGCTGGTGTCACAGGTGAAGTTCTCTGTGAAATAGTTCAATTTGGACAACATTTTCATAAAATAACAATAATAAATAAATGCATAACAGTGACAGATCTCAACATTGTATCTATAACTAATGCGCATTGATAAACATAGCTCATTTTGACTGTCATGATAAAATGAATAATATAATAAAGTAGTAGAATTGTATGGTAATAAACATTTTCTATTTTGTTTTTAAAGTAATCACAAACTGCTATTACGATGTACAAAGAACTAATGTTGTGAAGGTTGAACCATTTCAGTTTTTTGAGTAGAAAAATGTTCCAAAGTATGAGAAATATTTTTGCAACCTTACCGTAATGATGAATGATGCTTTGCTTCTGTCACGCGCGCTACCGTCTCTACGGCAACCAAGAAGGGAATCCCAGCATGTGATTGGATGAGCTGCCAACCTCTTGCTTGCAAAAGTTCCTCCCCTCTTTACAGCTGGCTCCGTCTGTAGCGGTAGCTCTTGACCAAGGGTACTCCAGCCCACTCCAGGGTGTCAAACCTCGAAAGTTACACCGAAGAAACATGTTGAAAAAACATTAGGCTGTCCGGCAGAAGGAAAGCGGTATTTTCACACCCGGAAGCAGGTAAACCAAGTCGCTGTCGTTACGAACGGAGAACTTCCCATTTCCGAGACTAAATTAACGTGCAAGGAAGGGGCTTGTTGCTGATAGGTAGGATGAGGTCAAGTATTAAAATTCTGCTGCGGTTATGATAACTTGCGCTGGAACGAACAACGGTAGTTTTCGAGGTTTCAAGAGTTCATCTTGGGTGGGATTCTGTTGGTGACATTTGGTGCCCTGTCTTTACCCACGTAAAGACAGGGCATAACAGGTGCTACAAGCTAGCAAGTTGCTAGCTTGTAGAACCTGTTAGCTTCCTGTTTTATTTTATTTTAAAGGTTGCCATATATTTATTTATCTAGTTGTTTATCCCATGTTAATGTTGACAGTACCGTTATATTTCCTCTCCGTCCTCCCACGCTGTCATTTATTACCGTCTAGTAATAGCTAAGCGGAAACTTGTTGCTAAGTTTTACTAGTAACTCATAAAAACATAAAATTAGGTGTGAATAGAGCTTCCATTGTTCTGCATTGGTCTTTGGCCTACTTCACATAATTGGTTTATCATATGTACTTTCGTCGATAGAACAATGGAAACATTCTTTAAATAAATTTCTACTTTAAAAAGGGAGGACGAAGAGAAATATACCCTTTCATAAAATGTACATAGGTTATACATATTAAGGCACGTTTATTATTTAGTTTATTTAGCTAAGCAAAGGTGCATCCACTAAAATACACCAATTTTAGTGGATGCACTAAAATTACTTATGTCTTTATAACTCTTATTAGTACATAATTATATAGGGTTCTCTCATCTCCAAAAACAAATAAATTGGATGCAGAAAGTTTGTGTTATGTGCACTTAATTTATTTCTAGTGTCAAACATCAATTTTGACAGTAGATCAAGATTTTATTTAAGCTGTGCATTATTGTTGTCAAATTCCAACAAAAATGCTGTCTCGAGTTAGAGATTTCAGCATGACTTGGAAGTGGAATGGAAGTGACTGATGGATCATTTAAAGCACAACTGATGAAATCTAAATGCACATCTTCAAGATGCTGTTTGTTGTTCTTCACGGTTTTGCAAACAAGCACTTCCAAACTGTATTGACCTTTTTTCCAGTTCACCAAGCATGCAGACAGATTTGAACGATGTTGCAGAAATACGTGTACATGCTATGTAACTAAGAATATTGTCAATGATCAAGTTCAAGCCCATTTATTTCATAGGTTTGTTACACACTATGATGTATCTGAGGAATTTATTTCTGTTGATTTTGGATTATGGTTTACAAATTCAGTTTTCAATAAAGTTACATAAGATATGAAAATATTCAACAAAAAACGTGACCTACGCTTAAGATGTGAAAGCACCCTAAAAACCCCAAACTTTTGTAGAACAAGACGGAAAGCAGTTGAGCAAAAGAATTGGGAAAATGTATTTCTTTTATTTGATTTTCTTAGATATACTTATCAACCTTTTGAACAAAACTGTACTGCTTTGATTGCTTCATTAGAATATTGCATATTTATTCTTAAGCAGAATTTTATTTTTTTATTTTGTCTTAAAAAAAAGTATTAATTTTTTTTAACAAAATACTGTGTACTTTAAACATGTGCTACCCTTTAGTCACAGGTTCCAAAAAACTGTTGCTCTAACTAGGCTAATTGACACCTTACCCATGTGCTTGTATTTTGTAGTAACTATTGTTTTTTTAATGTGATAATTTTCGTCATTATTTTTTGCTATTAACATATTGTAGAATATAAGATACATTTTACAAAGTTGCTTCTGGATCCATCAAAATACATTCTGGCTCTAACCCAGTAACATGCATGACCTTCCTTTGACTGTGATAATACTGTTACAGTAGTAGAATTTTTTTGGTTAATTTGTTGAGATTGTTATTTTTAATCAGCTAGAGTTTGATGTCCAGAATGTAGTGTACATTAGCCTAAAATATTCAAATATTTTTCTGTGCTTTGACTGATTCTTTTTCAAGATTTTTATTGCTGTGTGTCTTCCGTTGTTTTCTTCTCAAAAAGGATTTTGATAATCTTCAAAAGCTTTGTATTCGTCAGGCTCATGCTAAACTGCTTTAAACCAGAATTCAGATTAAAGACACTGATCATTTGTAATCCCCAGTGGAAGGACTGTCTGCACACACTACAAACATAACCTGGCTTTGACAGAGTGTGTAAATTGATGATCTGCATTAGTTAGAGCTTAACGTCATATCAAGAGAATAGTGGGATGTGTTAACATGTAACTAACAATTAACAAACTAAACAAACCTCAGATTACCATGGCTGCAGAACAATGATTATGGTGGGATTTGTTTTCTCACAAGCCAAGTATGCATCGTCAGCCAAAAAAATTTTGTTTACATCAGAACTGCTTTCATTTGCTGACAGTTTTTATAATTGTTAAACAAAATAATGAATCTGTCTGGTAAACTTTGTCTTTTTTTTAACCCTAGAAAGTTTCCATCAGCGCTTCTTCAAGATCATTGACAGTCCACCATGTTGTCAAGGTTGAGGACATCCTGGTCCCTGAGACCCCGCGTCTCCGTTTGCAGATGGGCATACACCAAAGTAAAGGGAAGACCACTAATGCTCAATCCTCGCACCAACAAGGTAGACTATGTCTGACTTTGCCTTCAAGTGTCAAGATTTATTCATAAACGTCTAGGTTTGCTTTGGGAAACTGTGGTCTGATCTGTATGTGTTGTGAAAACTGCATTGCTCAGCAAGAAACCTGTTCTTTTGTTAGGCCACAGTGAACAAAAGAAGAACTTGAGAGCGAAACTGAACACTAGACAAAATAAATGTTGAGTATCTAGAAAATGTTTCTCCTTTTCATGGTTTTCATGCATCCATGGTCAGGTAGTGCACCTTTGTTCTAGATAATGAGGCTACAGACAAACTAGCGGAGTTTGAGTTTATTTATTTATTTATTCAGGACTGTGCACAGGAACAATTATTTCAGAACCTGAAGCAGTATCCCCATGCTTCTTGGATTAATTTATTTTTAGGATTTCTTCTGATCTGATCCCAATTACTGGAATTCCAGGAAGCTATGTGGTACATACATGTAGATAGGAAAGCTCACAGCGACAAATACAATAAAAGAAAATAAAACAAAAAAAAATCAGAGAAAGAATGCAGAAGCACAATTAAGCTCACAATGGATGGTAACAGTAAAACCAGGCAGTAATGTTAAATTATTCTGATCTTTGCATCAGTGATATAAGAGAATATTTATTGACAGGAAGAAGAAATATATTTTTATTACTTCTATAATTAATTAATATCTCTACAATAGATGCAGCTTGGACCTATTGTACTATTCAGATTAAAGACTCTCTGCATCTATTGTGCAATAGGTGGTACCAGTCCCTCAGATTAGTTGTGTCTGTTTTGGGTTTTAGGTTTTGTAAAAAATAAAATAAAAACATGTAGCTAAATTTTACAGACATTACAGATAATGTTGAAATGTATTGATGTGTAATAATTTGAAAATGGTTTCTTTTAGATAAACATTGAGGCTAATTTACAATAAAAATCTCAGTGCTGTAGTTGCAGGCCTGGAAGAGGTGAAACAGCTGAGATATAACCAGCTTGCTCTGACACTGCAGCTGTGAACAACTCAAGGCAATTGGCATTTTTATAGTCTTATAAATCAAACCTATGTAATTTACTGTGAACACCAGGGGCCGTTACTGAGGAAGAAAGCAGGTGCAGCGAGTGCTGTTTCCAGGGCAGGATTCAGTCCTTCCTGCAATGTTTCTGTGTGTTTGCGTTCAGTTTCATACCACTGTCTTTATAGGTTTAATTTTATGTGATTCATCATTTAATTATGAGTAATGAATTAAGAAATTTGCAATGCCATATTTTCTCATAGTTTGCTATATTATGACCAAGGTATGAAAAAGATCTAAAGTATTGCAGTAATGATGTTAATCTAAAACAGTGGTGTGATTTTATGAAGCATAGCACTTAAGTACAGTTACTTATTTGCAAAATAATGTTTACCTAATAATAACTAAAATTACCCCTGGAAAAATTTTAATTTATTGTTTTTATCGATGCTTATTTTTTACAGATTTATTAGACATAGAGTGGGATATTTCCAGTCAGTATATTTTTGTAATTTTGATGATTAGAAGACATGTCTAATGGAAATTAGACATGTCTTCTAATTGTTAAACAAAACAATAAATCCATCTGGTAAACTTTGTCTTACCAAAATTAGACATGTCTAATTTTTATTAGACATGTCTAGTAAAAATTAGACATGTCTTTTAAGGAGGGCAAGCCACAAAACATATTGCTAAAGGGTCTGGTTGTTCTGAGTACCATAGAGTGTTCAGTGGAAGGAGGATTTTTGGCTAAAGTTCATTTGAGAATTTAAGGAAGCTTCAAACAGAGTGGGCTGAGGCTTGATTCGGCACATTAAGAGCCACTGAACAGTCAAATCCCACACAGGGATCACAAGGGTCTTACTGAGGAGAAAAAGACCTGGACTGTTGCTCAGTGCCCATTGTACTCTTTTTAGATGAAAGTAAGGTTTCCATTTTATTTAGAAATTCAGGACCCAGACTCTGGAGAGCAGGTGATGAGGAACAGAAGTTGCTTGAAGTCCAGTGTGAAGTTTCCATGATCAGTGATGATTTGGGGTTTCGTGTGATCTGTTCATGTTGGTCCACCATGTTTTCTGAAGTCCATAGTCAACGCGACCATCTCGTAGGAAACTTTCGCAAACCTCTTGCCTTCCTCTGCTGAAAAGCTCTAGAGTTTATGTAGATGGTAATTTCCTACAATGCCATAGGTACTAAAAACTCTTTCATTGCCCATGGTGTTACTGTTCTTGATGGACAGCAAATTTGCCTGATCTCAACCCTATGAAGAGTCTATGGGGTTTTCTTAGGAAGATGAGACACCAGATTTAACAGTGCAGTGATTTTGCATTAATGTAGTGATTCATGCAAAAGGAAGTCCAACCAATTTTTCAGTGAATAAAACAAACATATTTTTCAGAAGAATGAGATTTATGTCTAAATATTCTTTTATTGATGTTACATCATATTTAATTTTCTCAGACTCTTACATTGGGGTTTTCTTTATCTCTAAGCCATGATCATCATCATTGAAATCATTGAAAATAAAGGCTTAAAGATTTGTTTTACTCTGTAACAAATGCATGTATTATGGCTTTCACTTTTAGAAACGAGTGACAAAAATAAATAAATAATATATTTATTCATAAATATATATTTATAATATATATATATATTTATTAGGTGATATATATTATATATATATATATATATATATATATATATATATATTTATATATATATATATATATATGTATATATATATATATATATATATATATATATATAATATATATATATATATATATATATATATATATATATATATATATATATATATATATATATCATCTAATTCCTCTTTGCTGTCCTGAGATCCTGAGATCAAATCTGACATAATTTGATCAATTTGGACGGCAGGGATTTCCTATGAGGATTCCCAGTGATGTAAGGCTCCATCTGACATATGCAATGTGAAGCTTAACTGCTTCCTGTAACAAGTTATTTGCAGTCACACATGTCTATATGTATGTCTGATACATTTAGACATGTCAACATACATGAATGTGAGAAAGCAAGGAGCTGTCTGGTCCAAAATGCAGTGGAACTGTTGTGCTGCTTAAAACAGTATTTTAATGAATACAAAATTTTCACAATTAATTGAAGTTTCTCAGCTGCTTGTTGTTCTTCCTATGTTTCCTTCTTCTGGTGTCTCATCCAGCGAAAAATTTAATATGAATCAATTAATTAATCAATGTCAATATTTATGAAAAGCTGACATTTGGATTTCATCAATGATTGCTTGTTTTATACAAACACACTTTTTCTGTTACAATACCAAGTAGTGTGTTTGACATGTTGACTTAAAAAATCCACAGGTGTGCCTCCAGTGGACAAATAATGTAATGTAATTTGGATTTCCCAAATTGTTTTAAGATGTATTTATTTCAGTATATGTAAAATATTAAAAGTAAAGACAGTAATACAAAATTCTCTTTCTGTATTTTGGCATATCAGGTACAAAAGAGGAGTAACTGATAATCCCTATTGACCAAAAACAGATAAAGTTTAGACAGTCAAAGGTTGTGGTCTTTTAGAGTTAACATCAAAACTGTGTTGTTTTGGTCTTCAACAGTAAAATGAATATGCTGTAAACTTTGTTTTTGTGGGGAAGCAATATGTTGTCAAGGAGTATTATATCATGTTATTAATGTCCAATGGAATTGGACAGAGAAAATATTTGTATTTTTTGTTTATTCAGTTTAGCTTAAAACACTTCAGAAGAACTGATGCATTCTAAACATACAATTATGGAAACAAATGCTGTCAGATGTTTACAGCACTGTTTCCTTATGCTGAGAGCAGCTCATGTTGGAGCTAAGAGAAGTAAACGCTCACTCAGCATGACTTGGCATTTTTTTGTGAAGCAGCCCCTTTTCTATATGACTGTAACAGCACAATCAGCCCCCTATCCAGCCCCTCACTCAGTGCCTTTTTTTTTGTTTTCCACCCATTCCTGTAACTACACGTGCACACATGTTCACATATGCTACAAGAACACAAACAGCAAGAGCCTCATCTTTTATAAGGGGTGTTTCTAAAAACCGTGTCCCTCATTGGCTCTTTTAAAGTGACTCCATGTTTTATTTTCCTGTGGGCAAATTGCTTTCTTCTGTCTTCTCTCATGTCTTCCTGATCTTGCATTCTGCTTTCAGGAGTCCAGAGGTCAACCCTATAAACCCATATAGGATGCCCTCTAGTGATAGAATGTCAACACAAGATACTGTATGCCACTTTGCATCCAAAAAAACCATTCAGAAAAGTTTTAATAATCATTTCAACAAGATCAACATTTTAAATTTTACAGCAAACATAGAAGCCAAATGGCATACAGTTTTCATCTGGAAAAATAAAATGTCTAAAATACTAAATCGACTAACCTGCCCTATAAAAGCATATCTAAAAGGGTTGGAACCCTCAGAGCGAATGCGTCAGTGTTTTTTTTTTTTCTGAAAACTGAGCATAATGCAAGCAAACATTTGAAGATAGATTTATTGAAATCTTTAAAAGATATAAAAAGCTGAAATAAGTAGAAGCAGTTGAAGCATATGACTACATTTCAAAGTTTTGATTGGAAAATTTGTAGAATTATTTAGCTGTGAGGGAGCGCAAAGTTTTGAGCATTATTGATTTTTTTAGAACTTAGAGGATGTTTCTTTCATTTCATTGGGGTCCAAGATGATCACACAAAGCTGAATGTATTTCATAAACCCTGTGATACAGTCATATCAAAAGATGGAACTTGTAACGTCCTGAATAGCAGCATATGATAAAAGCTGGATGGTTAAAATTGCACAAAGTATGGAGAAGTAATTAAGTGGTAAAAAGTGTTTGAAAAAAGTGGAAAAACTCAAATATTAGTTTGCAACAAAATTAAGTTCACTTTTTTTTTTTTTTTTGCAGAGATTCTTCAATCCTTATTTATTCTGATCATGCTCTTCTTGCATTTTGTGTGTTACTCCACAGGGTATGGCCTTCACTCTGAAGGAACGACAGATTCTGGGGATTCATGGTATGTTGCCTCCCAAAGTGGAGTCTCAAGACATTCAGGCTATCCGCTTTCAGAACAATCTCAAGAAGATGACAGATCCCCTGGAAAAGTAATGACATAATTTCCTTAAAACTTGTCGGGGTGGGAGTTTTTGGGTTACTTTTTCTCTTTTTCTTATTTGTTTCCCTTAATGCACAGGCACATCTACCTAATGGGGATCCAAGACAGAAATGAGAGGCTTTTCTATAGGGTGTTGATGGAAGACATCGAGGAACTAATGCCCATTGTTTACACGCCTACTGTGGGATTGGCTTGCACACAGTATGGACACATATTTAGGAAACCAAAGTAAGCAGGACTAACTAATAAATCTTTGCACATTTAATGTAATGACAAATTGTAGCAATATTAGTTACTTTGTTCTCTCTGCTTTCATTGAAGCAGGAAGAAAAATATGTTTTAATTTAGAACATAGATTTATTGTACTGTTTTGTGAAAACAGTGTGTGTTTTCTCTCCTTAGGGGTTTGTTTATTTCAATTCTGGATAGAGGACATGTACGCTCCATCCTAGATAACTGGCCAGAAACAAATGTAGCAGTGAGTACCTAACCACACAAATTCATTTCAGATAGTACTAGTACTAATGAAACACCTTAAAAATCACTCACTACATTATTCTTTCCTGCATCCACAAACAACTGTTTTCACAACGTTTTTGAGGATATTTTAGATAGATACCTGTAATGCGCCTGTTTATATTTGATTCAGGAGTATTTATATAAATGGGAAAATTATTTAAAATTTAGATCAATGGCTAAATGATTTAATGTCAGTTTTTTTCTGCCTTTTCTTGCTGTTTTTCTCAAGGTCGTAGTAGTAACTGATGGAGAACGTATTTTAGGCTTGGGAGACCTGGGTTCTTACGGAATGGGCATACCTGTTGGGAAACTCTGTCTTTACACCGCTTGTGCTGGCATTAGACCTGAGAAATGTCTTCCTGTGGTGATAGATGTTGGCACAGACAATGAGGTAGGAAGGCATTCTATGCATACAGTACTTTGTTTGCTCTATTTATGATCCTTGTTTCAGTTATAGCAGATTTGTAACACTGTTCCTTCTTTTTATCTTTGGGGTTCTTTCAGACGCTTCTCAAAGATCCCTTCTACATGGGTCTGTATCAGCGACGGGATCGGTCTCAAGCATATGATGACTTAATTGATGAGTTCATGGAAGCAGTTGTGGAAAAATATGGACAGGGCACACTGATTCAGTTTGAGGACTTTGGGAATCACAATGCATTCCGCTTCCTTCGGAAGTACAGGGAAAAATACTGCACCTTCAACGATGATATTCAAGGTACAACGATCCGAGCAGTAGCATATTGATGTTTTGGCTAACTCATCTGAATCATTTAGTAAAAATTCAACTTATGGTTATATTTTAGTCTTGTACACTGGTTACTTCAACTTAAGAAAAAAATAAGAAACAGACAAAAACATATTATTGTATTGGTTGTTTTCTGTAAGCTCTGTACGTTTGCATGTTTCCAGGGACTGCTTCTGTAGCATTGGCTGGTCTATTCGCAGCTCAAAGGGCCATTGGCAAACCCCTCACCGAACACCGTGTTCTCTTTCTGGGAGCCGGCGAGGTAAGTCGACATTTCCCAAGTTTTTAAAACTCAGCCTCTTTATGAGAGTCACACTCCCCCACAGTGACAATAGCTGGTCTTACTGAAAAGAAACACACTAGGATATGGATTTGCTCAGTTAGTATTATTAAAAGGAACAGTTTCAACATACAATGCCTGAATACTTTCCCTCCAGGCTGCTCTTGGTATTGCCAATCTGATTGTGATGGCCATGATGGAGTTGGGGCTTACCCAAGCAGAGGCCAGAGAAAAGATCTGGATGTATGATGCACATGGTTTACTCGTGAAGGTTAGTGAGCAGAACAAAAGCCTTCTGCGTGCACACAGCTTCATTTTGACCAGCATGGCTGCTTTGTGAACCTTCAGGACAGAGCACACAAAACAGACGCCAACCAGGAGGCCTTTGTTCATGATAATCCAGGGAAAGTACAGACCTTCCTAGATGCTGTGAACACTATCAAACCCACTGCTATCATTGGTGATTACAGTCTATTTTTTTACTTCTTGGATGTAAAACACATGGCTTTTATTTGACGTTTCAGTCACAAGTTCATTTTTTCTGTCTTGTTTTTTGTGTGTGTGTGTTTTTTATTTTCAACTCAGCATAAGGAATAAAGTTTGGTGTTTTTTTTTTTTTTTTCAGGTGTGGCAGGAGCCGGGCGTCTCTTTACCCATGAAGTCATCAAAACCATGGGATCCTTAAATGAGCGGCCAATTATATTTGCCTTGAGTAATCCAACGACTAAAGCAGAGTGCACAGCAGAGGATGCCTACACAATAACTGATGTAGGCATTTTTTTAAAAATTTTAATTTTATTTTTTACCCTCAATTTTTATTAACTTGCTTACTTTTTGAACTGCTGTAATTTGGTTTAAACTACAGCAGTAGTTTGAACCATGTGCATCATACATCCAGTTTGCTGGCTTAGTCTTCTGTGTCTGTGTCTGCAGGGTAGATGTTTGTTTGCTAGTGGCAGCCCATTCGATCCGGTCACACTGAGCGATGGTCGTGTGTTCATACCAGGACAAGGGAACAATGCTTACATCTTCCCAGGTTATAATAAAAATGATTATGGATATTTATTATGTTCTTAATTGAGCCTAAGAGAATATGAATTACCTGCACATTTCATGAACTTGTGAGATAAAATAGATAACTTGTTCTTTGTTTTCAAGTGTGTGTACTAAAGCTCATCCTACTTTTTGCTTCAGGTGTTGGTATGGCTGTGGTCCTGAGTGGAGTGAGACATATCTGTGATACTGTATTCTTGGAGGCTGCCAAGGTAAAAAGATCAAATAAATTAAAGTTCTCAAATAATTGTTCAGACTTGCTGAACCTCTCCTTAACTTCACAGTCTCTCCAGCTTTCCTTTTGTTGCTGACTGTGTTGTGTGTTTGCTTCTGTCAATCTCGTTTAACCCTTTGATGTGTCCTTTTCCTTCTCTCTAGACTCTGGCATAACAGCTATCAGATGAAGAGCTTTTAAAAGGCTGATCCATCTGTGCGCTTCCTTCTTTTGCTGGGATACATTTCAATTAACACTCATCACTGCAAATGATTAACACAATGCTTTCATGTTAAAATAGGTGTCTGTATTGCAATGGTAGAACCAGTTCTACACAGCTTTAGTTTAATGTCAATTTTATTACTCAATCATTTTAAATCAGGGGTCATCAACACGGAGTGCCCACAGGCACCCAGTCGCCCGAGGGGACCTTGTCAGTCGCCTGCTGAGCAAGTTCTAAAAGTAGCCATTGTCACTAGGGAGCACTGCAAAAAAAAATTATTCAATTAAATGTTTTTACCTTGGCAGTGACAGTTTTGTGCTATTCTCGGATCTAACTTTTTTTTTTTTTTCAACATCTGCTGGTGTCAGCCAACGGGTGACCCGTCAGCTTTTCAGTTTGCGAAACAACAAAAAGGCTCATAAACCGGCGACCCCGTCAAAATTAGCAAAAGTAAAGTGACCGATAAAATTTAGCCTTTTGCATGTCCACCTCCACTGACTCACACTGACGTGTGCTACATGCAAGATGTTTTGACACAAAATATGTTCTTTTCTCCACAATTTTGTTAATAGTAAAAAGGTTTAGATTTTAAAACGTGCAATAACTATTTTTTTTTTTTTTATTTAAAGGAAAATCTCAAGGCTCTCACAGTGCGTACAGCCGTACAGCTGCAATAATCCATACTGTCAGTCACTTGGGGGCAATTTAGAATAACACAAAAAAGCTCCAAAAGAGAATTCAACTTAAAACTCTGAACTAAGAACTTCTGACACATAATAGCAATTAACCATATCTACCATGGTAAATATTGATAACTGATAACTATTGTGAGTAGTCCCTAACATTAATATGATTAGACTGCATGTAACCATATATACATATATGTATAATTGTTATAAAGGCTGAGCCAAGAAAATGTATGTCTGTATCAAGCAAGTAGCCCTTTGTGTTTCTCTGAACCCGTGAAGTCGCTCCCAGTCTCAAAAACGTTGGTGACTCCTGCTTTAAATTAATGCCTGCAATAAGACGTGATTGGCAAGCAAAATAAATTACTTACAAATGATTATAGTACTGTATATATTCTTTTTTCATAGGTTGAAGAAATATAACGTTAAAGTATTTTCATGTCCGTTGCAGATGCTTGCTGAGCAGCTATCAGATAAAGAGCTTGCAGAGGGAAGGCTCTATCCTCCTCTCTCCAACATCAGAGAAGTTTCTCTTCAGATTACTGTCAAGGTAAACCCTGGAACAATACTCGTTTGTCACTTGCTAAATCATTGCTAGTTGATGTTTCTGTTTATAAATTCATTTAATTTTGTCAAATATTTCAGATGTAATCCTTAATACAGGCTTATTTTGTCCTGGTAGAATCTGAATTCTATCAGTTTCTAATTATGTAATGATTCCTTAAAGGAATCATTACCTTGGTAAAATTCCTGATTATTTGTCTTGTCTGAAGAAACTGCATAGAACTTTGTAAATGTATTAAAAATTCTACATTGAATGTCAAACTAAACATATCTAAATGTGATGATATCAAAGGTTTAAAAACGTCTCCAGCACTGCATGTATCCCTGATCTGTTTGTTCTTCATTGCAGGTGATGGAGTTCGTCTATGCCAAAGGCATGGCGTTCCGTTACCCTGAACCTCTGGACAAGAACGGCTTTGTGCGTGCCACTGCGTGGACCACAGATTACGACTCCTTACTGCCAGATACTTATGACTGGCCAGGTGTCAGTTTCAGTCCTATCAACTAGAAGTAGAAAAACACATCTTCAAAGTGGCCAGTGTCATGGTGGACCCCCTTTCCCTTCTTTCATTTTTCACCACAATATTTTTCCACTGAAACAGTTAAAGCTTTGCTGACGCAAACATTAGTTTGTCAAAGCAGTTGCACTAAATCTGTGAGAATTGGACAAGAGACAGACTTTAGAAGGCTCTACAAGTTCATACTGTTTTTTAATGTCAACTAGAGGGCCACCTGGTGGTGGAAAGCTGCAGTGTGATACCTAGTGAAATTTAAATACTCTGCATTTTTTTCTTCGTTTGAAAGTTAAAAAAATGTGATGGTGTTATATTTTTTTCTTTTACATTTTATGTCCAACACTTTGATCAAACACTTTAAAGACCTAGATAGCAATTTTGTAAGGGAAAACAAGGGATACTGCAACTATTTTAGTTTAAAATGTGAATCTTTAACAAAATGGTGAGACATGTAGTTATTGTTTTCAATACGTCCTTTTTTTAAACATAAAGATACATTGGTTACTGAGTAATTGCCCAAATTTTTTTAAAAGATTCAGATACCAGGTATCTGACAGAATAAATGTAATCCAACTGTTGTCTACACTCCAAATGAACAACTATTTATTAAGCACAAACTTCTTGTAAACTTTTTAATTGCATGCAGATATTTCAACCAGTGTAGTGTTAACACTCCTTTAGCAATTTTATATTAGATAATCCATCCCCTTAAAATATTTCCTTTGGCTTATGTGTTGAAGAAAATATATTACCCGTTTTAGTATAACATTATAGAACATACATTATTTTCTTAAAGTACTGTGCACTTTTTGACTCCATATTTCATAATGAAGTGGGAGATGTAGGTACTTTAATATCTCTTTTTGTTCACATGCAATCAAGCAAGTTGAGAATCTAGGCTTTTTTTAACTGCAGTGGTCCATCCTGAAAGCTGTGGCCACAGAGATGAAAATTGTGGCTCACAGCAGGAAGTCGCTGAGCCACGGAAGATGCAAATGTCTGGAAATATAAAAATGCAGCAGAAAAATATGTTTAGTATTGCTGAAAGTCAAAATAATAAAGATGATTTACCTCATATGAAACACAAAAAGAAATATCCAGATTCAGTCACAAGTACAAATATAATAAACTTTGTTTATTATAAAACAAAGTGTCAGTTGTGTTGTTAAATGACGAAAAACCATATTGCTTTCAACATAGACAGCTGAGAAATGGTCAGACGGAACAAAAAGCGACTTTGGTTTTAGTATTGAATGGTTTTCAATATTCAATGTGCAGCTTTTTCTCTGTGCAACTTTAGGATGTGATGTGTTACTAAAGGGGAAAGTGTTATTTATATTTATAAATATTTACACACACAAATTAAATTAATCTGAACTGGACTCTCTGCTGTTTCCTGGCAGTATTTGTCCAATATTGTGTTCCTGAACTTTTCTTTTAATAGTGCTACTTCATATTCTTTCATATGTTGGTAATTTTACTGAAGTCTTGCACAAAACTGCACTGCATTCTGGGAAATGTAGGTAGAGGAAAGCTTTTATCTTTATCCCTATCTAAGCAAGGTGGGTGCCAACTCAGATGGTACGAGAACCTTGCGCAGCAGCAGTTTTGTGTTTTGCCACCGTGCCTCAACTTCTTAGAACAACATAGAGTGATAAAAAGAGTGCAACAGCTTCAAAGAAAATTGAGAGTACAGGTCACATGACCAGTTTGGCAGTATATTTCTGGTTATTTAAAACAATGAACCAATATCTGTCAATTGATATGGATGTGCTGACATAGTCATATCCCCCAACCTAGCTAATGTACTGCTACAGAATAAATTCTATTGCATATTGACTCACTTGTCTTGTCGTTTTCTTTTGGTCTTTGATCATCTTTTATCCTTACAGAGATATATTACAACAAGCAACCTCTACTCTGTAGCTTAATTAGGGACTTCAGTATTAAAAGTATTTTAAACACTATTCTTATATTTCATAAACATTACAGGAAAAAAAATGTCCGCTTGTTGTCAAAATTAAAACATTACAAACACAAAGAAAATGTAAACCTTGCGTTTTTCGCGTCTATAAAGCCGACCCAATCATCCTGCGCCGCTCCGTCTGACATTTTGCGTCATCACTGTGTGACCTGTGCTGACAGGCACACAGTGGCTCTCGTTACTGTTTGTGGAAGTTTCTGTATCTTTTATTGTTATTCTTTTCTGACTGAGCTTCTGTAACTCTGGGAGAATGTCCATGGAAATGATTTTCCTCGGAACCGGGTCGGCTTATCCGTCTCCTCACCGCGGCGCCTCGGCCGTGGTGCTGCGGACGGACGGGGAGTGCTGGCTGTTTGACTGCGGAGAAGGAACCCAGATCCAGCTGATGAAGAGCCCGCTCAAAGCCGGTGAGAAACCAGCACAGCCCCTCTAAGTACACTGCTCAAAAAAATAATAATAATAAAGGGAACACTCA
This sequence comes from Poeciliopsis prolifica, assembly GCF_027474105.1. Taxonomy (NCBI): domain Eukaryota; kingdom Metazoa; phylum Chordata; class Actinopteri; order Cyprinodontiformes; family Poeciliidae; genus Poeciliopsis; species Poeciliopsis prolifica. The sequence continues at coordinate 1,248,191 of NW_026562389.1, forward strand.
AATAACACATCCCAGATCTGAATGAATGAAATATTCTCATTGAATATTTTGTCCTGTTGTCTATTCCATTTGCACAAACAGCAGGTGAAATTGATTGTCAATCAGTGTTGTTTTCTAAGTGGACAGTTTGATTTCACAGAAGTTTGATTTACTTGGAGTTATATTGTGTTGTTTGAGTGTTCCCTTTATTTTCTTGAGCAGTATATTTTGAAGCAAAACAAAACAAAAAAACAGAAGTTATTTAAGTATTTTTCTGAAACTTTTGAGATGGTCATAAAACCAGATTTCTCTCAATCTGTACTTCTCCGTTGTTGGTCATGGTGTCCACCCAGGGCGCATCACGAAGGTTTTCATCTCCCACTTGCATGGCGATCACCTGTTCGGGTTGCCTGGCCTCCTCTGCACCGTGAGCCTCAACACCAACCGCGACCCGGAGCAGAGCCCGAAATGTGTGGACATCTACGGGCCCCGGGGCCTCAGGAAGTTCCTCAGAGTGAGTCTTGGCCTCACAGGATCAGAGCTGCTCTTCCCGTATGCAGGCAGGTGCAACGCAAACCTTCTGTCGCTAAAACTCTGGAACGAATTGAAAACATGAAAGCATACCTTGCCTCTGCTGTAGTGCATGAGCTGGAGTCCACGCCAGACCAGAGTCCAGAAGAGGGACAGCTCAGCATGGAGGTATGTTTTTTTTTTCTTCTTGGAGGAGTTAATAGTGAAATTAAAAAAAAAAAGCCAAACAGGAAAAAAAAGCGTTTTATTTATTCTATGTTGATAAGATGAACTTCCCCCATCATATAAATGCATAAAGATTATTTCAGCCTCCCTATATTTACATTTCTTTAAAAAAATAGATGCTTTGAATCATTATGTCAACATCTGCTGTTTATTATTTTTATTGGAGTGGGACTTGTAGGTTTCCCATTTGCTCTGACATTTGCTCTAACATTACAGATGACTGTGGACTGCAGTCCTCCCCAAGCACAGGAGCAGCCTGGCAGGACGATTCCTTTGGACGTTTCCGGCGACTGTTACCCCCTTTTCCAAGACAACAAGTTTGTTGTCAAGGCCTTCCGGCTGTTTCACCGCATTCCTTCCTTTGGCTTCTGCATCCAGGAACACGATCGTCCCGGAAGACTGAAAACAAAACTACTGAAGGAGCTCGGTAACAAATACCTCCTGATTTACTATCAACCTGAGAGAAGATTGGACTGTTTTTTTGATTTTCCAATAGAAATCCCACTTTTTACCACAAACAAACAAAAAATATATATATTTTTTTGTAGTGTATTTAGAACCTATACACCTTGTACTGTTGGTGAACATTGCAATTCCTTGACCTTTTAAGACATGAGGGACATTTCTGTAGTCATTTCTGTATTTTTCAACTTTCTTGGTTTTGCTGAAAGAACATTTCTATGAGGATGTATATTTTTAAAACCCCTTATTTTTAAAATTCAACACATGTTGAAAGCACGTGATGAATTTATAAACAACTTTTATAAACATTTATTTTATTTTTTAAGATCATGAGCTATACAGTTAAAGACTTAAAATTATTATAAATATATATTTTAAATGATTGATGTATTTTCTCAACTTTAGGTCTTAAACCAGGCCCTCTGTATACCCGTCTCAAAGCTGGCGAGTCTCTGGTTCTTGACAGTGGACGTTTACTGCATCCCAGTGAGGTTCTGGAAGAAGATATTCCAGGGAGGAAAGTCTGTGTTTTCGGTGACTGCAGCTCGGTGCTCGGTGAAGGAGCTTTCCGTCTGTGCGACAGGGCGGACGTTCTGGTCCACGAGGCCACCCTGGGGAACGAGCACCGGGAGAAAGCTGTGGACCATGGACACAGCACGCCTGAGATGGCAGCGGCCGTGGCTCGGACTTGCTCTGCACGGAGGCTGGTCCTTTATCATTTCAGCCAGCGCTACAAACCCAGTTCCCTACAGAAGGAGGGAGACGAGGACGTTGTCTCGGAGCTCAAGAAGCAAGCTGACCAGGCTTTACAGGACAGTGGCGTAGAGGTGATTCTGGCAGAGGACTTTATGACGATTCCCATTCCTCTCAAAAGACAACCGTCCAGTTAAGGTTTGATGCAAGTGGATATGACTAATCTAACGTGTGTGATTTAGTGCTCAGGTTTACGCATCACTGTCTTTTATTTCCTTGTTCACTATAAATTGAAACGTTAACCAGATATGTACACAATAAAGTTTTTTTTTAAGTCAAAAAAGGCAAATTATTCACATCCTCCAGCAGGTTCTGGCATAATTTCTGTTTGACAAATTAAGGTTAACTGGCTGAACTGCAGTAAATGTTTCAACTTTTCTTCTGCAGCTGTTTTCATCACCTACAGCTGCCTTGAATATGCTGGCCTGGCCTTACTGTAATATTACTAAAGACAAAAAAGTGTGCAATCATCTTTGAAGTTTTTCCAGAGCTTTATTTCTGGATCTGTACACAAGGTATTAAAGTACAACAGAAAATACAAAATGTTTAACAAAAGACAAAAAAAACAAAAACAGCAATGTTTATGTACAATTCTTATAAACAATAAAGATAGCTTCTCAAACATTTCTCATAGTGAAGTTTTTGATTGTCTATATTTCTGGATATACATTTTTAGGTTTTGTAGGGTTTCTTTTATTCACAAAGGTGTTTTTCGGTTTTAAAGGATGTGGATTTTCAGTTTCAAGACACGACTGCTATATTCCGTTTAACTTTTAAACTTCTAAACACAATACAAAATAAATTTGTTTAGTGCTTTCCTGCACACACAAATCTCAGGCCAGAGAGATCAATAAAATATCACATTTTCGAGTTCACAGGGAGGTGAGAACCTACTCAAACTACTTAATGGCCTTTACATTCTGACAGTTTTTAGTCTTTGTACAAACCACAGGTGAAATAAATATCACTGCACTGCTAAAGCTAGAAGAGCTTGGAGGACCTACTGCATTTTGCACATTGCATTAAAAGAGAAACGAGCTCTTCGCATACTTAGAATCAGCAGCCATCCCTTGACCACCAAGACAAATATCGACAAGTAAAAAGTTTTAGGAAAGAAAGATGTGTCTTTTACACATGGCTGCACAAACCGCAACATTGAGTAATACCAGCACGTCTTTAGGTAAAGCCGTTTTCTGTGGCACACAAGAGAGGCAGGCGCAGCAGGCATGCGTGGTTTCAACTGCGGCCTGGAGCTTTTGGGTATCGTGACTATCCAAACAGAGAAAAACGTAATTTGAACAAGTCAAATGTTTAAATGCAAAAACAAAACAAAAAAACATGACTGTACATATCTACAAATTATTGCCTTTCTGACAGAGAACCAAATTTAAAATCTTTGTATCGACACAAACTCACAAGTGTAAGAGGTCAGTTAATAGGCGTTTTAAAGGCTATTTGCTAATTATTTACATGAAATGCCGATGTAAGGAACCTCTCTCTGATGCTGGGCTTTCAAACTGAATTTACATGATGGAACTTAGTGATGATTTAGTGGGCATGAATTTGATCTTTACACAAACATTATGGGAGAAATGCAAACATGTACTGGACAAGACTGACATGATATTCCCCTGAAACAAACTAAACACTCATAGCACGATGCATAGATAAATTAAGTAAACACTACTACTGCATCCAATTCACTGACGCCGATCCGCTGAACTTTTTTTTTTGTTTGTTTTGTTTTACAATTGTGGAATTCAGTCAAGTAAAAACCGCTCCATTTCTGCTACGTTGCTCCCATGAAATTGTCAATCGGGTTTTAAAAGGCATCTCTCGTCAGTACAGGCTGAGCAGAGGTTACGTACGCAACTCAGAGGCTTTAAATAAACATAACACCACCAGCAGGTTTACCAAAGCTTGCTAGTAATGGAAAGAAAAAAATGGAGCTACTTGATTGAGGAACAAATTCTACCATATTTAACAATGACAAGGTCATATACAGGTAAACCTGCCAAAGAGCAGCATGAACAAACTTCAAAAATATTAAATTAAGTCTTACAAAGGTCAAAATATACTCAATAAATACAGAACTTTACTGTGTCAGTGTTTACATGGCTATTAACCCAACCACAATCTTTGCATTGCTATATTGCTGTTACAGTTTGCTCCAAAGAAGATTTCACAACAAGGAGGAAAGGAAAACAATGCCACTCCGATTACGTGAGGCTGCAAAACATTTTCTTCACCAGCTGTTTAGAAGCACGATGATAAAACAACAAATCAGGGCCAGAAATTTAGGTTTGACATTAGAAGAAAAAACATAAAAAGATGCTGCAAAGGTTCGCACCTGCCGAGTTTATCTGAACTTAAAGATGAGTTGCACCAAGAGACTGCCTCTTCAAATCAAGAAATGTTTTGTCCATCGCACTCCTCCGGGGTTAATGCTGTAATTGAGTGAAAAAGACTGAAAACTAATTATTTTAGTATCAACAGTGTCTGAAAATTAAACTTGTGTAATCTATAATCCATATATAAATTAGGCTGCAAAAGAGCAAGAGAGAGCAATACTTGAATCAGCTAAAGTACTCTAATTTTTGTTCTTTAAGTGCTGTGTATAATACAACATGACAGATTAGCTTTTTAGAAAACTTAATCTACATTCTTTATAGAATACAAACCAGGGCTCAGTTTTGCTTCTTCAAGACAAGTCAAAATTTCAGAAAAAAAACTAAGTAAGTTTAAGTAAAAGTTAAAGTAAGTTTAAGTGCGACAAATAAATTGTAACAAAGATTCTGATTGGTGCATCTCTATAAACTAACTCAAATTTAAGAACCTTTGCAGCAAGTCAAAACACTTCCTGGCCTCTGAGCAAATCTGCATGCTAGTGTTACTTCCACTCAGGTTTTTGGAGGTGGTGGGGGGTCAACAACACCTTCTGCACCATTCTGATTACTGAAAAGTACCTGTAAACCAAACACAATAAAAAAACTTAAATAAAAAAAAATAACTTAAATATAAGTACCACATCAAATAAAGACAGGAAACTACTAACACTAGAGGCAGAAAACAATCTGTTTTGGCAGCTGAAAAGAATGGCAGGATAACAGACTAGCGCTGAAGATGCTTGTATATGTCAGGGAAAGAAGATTCACAACTCTCCTACTGCAGCTTCTGGGCCCCACGGTGCATGGACGTTACACATCTCATAAACGCAAACGAAAGTAAAATAAATGGCTATATAAACTCTTGAGAGAAATCAAGATTTTAGTTCTATATGGTAGACATCACTGATGTCATATTACACAAAAATGAAAACAAAAAGTATATTCATATACATATATATAGATATGTATATATTTATATAATAGAATTTAAACAAATCAGATTTTCCAGTGAGGTCAGTCTTATGTACAAGCAAGAAAAAAACCCCAAAAAGGTTTCAAAAGGGAAGAACAGAGGAAGAAGACGAGGAAGATCACTCTGACTGAAGTGCTGCAGTATGCTGTGTGTGGTGCCGTGCGTGCGCTCCCAGAAACCCGTTGGGCTCGCCGCTGCCAGCTAAGCTCCCGAAGTCTGTGACAGACACGGCCATTTTGGCGCCGGTGATTCGGTGGTGGTGTGTCGTTGTCCGTCGGGCTTCAAAGTCCACACCGAGGTTAGCGACGGAAACGTCGTTGATAAACGAGTCAGGCAGTGTCATCTTGAGTCTCTTGGAGGGCCGCTCGCAGTCTTTGTTGACGCACACTCCTCCGAGCTGGCCCAGGTCGGAGTAGAAGCCGGCGTCGAGCATGTTGAGGCAGTCGGGGTCGGCACCGTTGGAAGGGAACCCGAGGGATTCGTCGTGGTTCAGCGATCCACGGTGGAGACTTTCCAGAGGAGGAAAGCTGTAGGAGTCTAAGCAACTCACCTCTCCAGGGGAGCATACTGTGGCTACAGTGTTGCTTAAAGCTGTGAGGAGACAGAACGGTGTTAGCATGGAACATCCAAAGATGACAACTGCAATTATAAGTCAGAAGATCATCTGTTATGAAGAATTTCACATTCCTCCTATACAAACCTGTGAGATCACTTGCAGTGATGGAGTTGAGCAGACTGAGCTGCTGCTCTGTTGTGGCCTCCATCCTTCCCCCTCCACCCACACCTGAACACACAGATGACGAGCTGTCCACCGCCAGCCCCTCTGCTTCATCCACCAGCCTGTCCATCAGGTCACTGCGCAATAAAATCACAACCAAGACAATTTCTTTAACATCAAGTATGTTTTTTTTCCCCAGTGTGTTTGACATGGAGCAAGCAGGTCAAACCGACTTGTTCCGGTCACTTACGTTACACCAGGATAGCTGCTGTACTTCTTCTTCCCAAACCGATTCTGCTGCACAAACACGTCGAAACGCTCAGACTTCTTCCACATGTAATAAAACGCTACACATTCTGCTACTGTCCGTGTTGTTACCTGAGGGGACAAGAACATTAAAATTCAATAAATTGTTTTTTTTTTTTTTTACTTTTGCATAAATACTATAGTAAAAATATGAAACAAGTCTCACTTTGTGTTTCTGAATAAGGTGAAAGTTCTTGTCGTACATCTGGAGAGCATGTTCAAAGTTCCTGCACTCTTCCTCCGACCATGGAGGAGATTTTTCTAAAACGAAACACAACAAATATTAAAACAATGATTTCTGGAATTATCTCAAAAGTAAAGAATGTCTTAACCAGAGAGTCAGTCCAAATAACTGAGCTTAAAGAATTAAGTTTATTACTTGATCTAACATCTAACAAGACTAACTGGTTATTCTATGACTTACTGTTACACCTCATCTGAAAAAACTTACACATTTATAAATGTATACATATGGAATAATGTGATCATTTCCTTGTCTGCTTACCTTTATATGATTTCATATGGTTGCAGTATCTTTCTAGTGCTTCACGGATGTTGTAGTTGCATTTCACAAGCTCATATAAAGCCTAAGATGGAAAAAATGAAGTGTTGGACAAAACACATCAAATAAAAACTACCCATCGAAATCTTGATTGTTTTTCAATGTGTCACATCAAAGAATTGTCAAGGAGATGTGACCTACCTGCTCGTCATCTCGAACATGCATCCCTGGTTTGTCGTATTCTGTGCTTTCATCCGTTGTCCTTGACAATACTTCAGAGAGATAACTCCTAACCTTGTTTTCTGACAGAATGTCTGGGCTCCACAGTAACTCGTCATCATCTTCATACACTGTTGACAAGAGGAGATGATTTAGAGTTAGAGCTTCTGCTTGATTCCTCTTGCTGTTGTTAGGAGTTGGCTAGACCGCCATGTACAGATGCAAAAAGCAGCGCTCACCTTTCTCCTCATCTTTGTAGTGACAGAGGCCAGATGGCACCTCTGCTTGGTACTCTAACCCCACCATGATTTCCTTGAAAAAGAGAATACACACCATGATGAAAGTAAATACAAAAACTTCATGTCATGAAGTTTATTATGACGTGATCTCTAATACAATGCATCACTCACTTTTCCAGAGTCATCGGGGCTTGGCCCAAGATCGTCACACTCTGATTCTTTATCCCCATCAGAGATAGCATTGGCTAAAAACAAAACATCAATAAACACACTTCTTTACTTTCTGGTTGAGAAGCAAGAAGTTTAAACCTTCAAATAATTTTGTGAATCAACAAGATTTTGTCTGCAGAATGCACAAACAGTGTCAGGATTTAGATGACATTTTATATGTCACCTAAAGAATTTGACTATTTTGCCATGACTTTGACATATTGTTGATCTCCTGTTCATAGTTTTCTTTTTCAGGGTAAACACTCTGAGTTTGGGCATCATCATGTTGAAACTTCATCAACCATGCCAAAATGTGACACAAAATGTTATGATAAAATAAATGGATGCAAATTATGTTTGTGCAAAGTCACTCAGTCACAATCCTAATGCAAATATGTAATTTTTCACTCAGTATGCTGTACATAAAACTTTAACATGAACAGACACAAATCTGTAAACTTACATCGAAGTGTTCTTGGAAAGAAGTCTGTGGTCTCATGAGAAGTAACTGATGGGGTCAGATCATCAGCTGAAGATTGGGTCTCCTCCTCATAATCACCAGATAATAGATCTTTCGCTATTTCCTCCTGATGAGACCAGAATAAACAATTAGAAAGCACACAACTAGTTATTTGGTTGTGGGCACCCCTAGATCAGGGGTGTCAAACTCCAGTCCTCGAGAGCCACTGTCCTGCAGTTTTTCGATGTGCCACAGGTACAAAACACAGGAATGAAATGGCTTAATTACCTCCTCCTTGTGTAGATCAGTTCTCCAGAGCCTTGCTAATGACCAAATTATTCTATTCAGGTGTGATGCAGCAGAGGGACATCTAACAGTTGCAGGACATCGGCCCTCGAGGACTGGATATTGACACCCCTGTCCTAGATATAAACTTTTAATATATTTAATGTGTGTGTGTGTATATTTGCAGGTCTTTACCTTATCCAATGTCATGTCAGGAAGCTCAGTCAGATCCCCAGAGGAACTGTCTACACTGGAGCCTGCTGACGCCTCATAGCGATAAATAGCCAAAAGTTCTTCCAAAGGCATGTTCCCTTCCTGATGAAAAAACAAACAAAAAACAAAACAATTTCAACAATTTTTTCTGTGATCTGATGGCTGCATTAGATGGAAAAGCTTTCTACCAATTTTAATAAAAAACTTTAATTGGCTAAATAATTAAGATGACTGTTTTAATGAATTGACTTCTTTTTACTTCTTGTGAATTGGTCTTTTCTAAATTGTATTGAATAAGTATGTAATTTGAAGGCAAATGAAATGAGGACTCGTTTACCCTTTCCAAATCTGCAAGTTCAGAGCTGAAGTTCCTCCCGCCGTCTAAAGACTCCTCCTCTTCCAGGGTCCTCTCGTCATCGTATTCATGAACTAACATTTCTGCAGTTGGGTCAAAGTCATGGTCCTCTGAAGATAAAGAGCCAACTGAACAAACAAAACAGAAATATCTTAGTGGCATAGCACAAAAATTGTTTTAGGAAGATCACACAAACACAAGGAAGCACAAGACTAGATTGTTCAGATTTCAATGCAATTAAAATAGTCAGTATCCTTCTAATGCTTAAGTAATACAAAAGCATCTCTTTAAAAAATTAAACATAAAACCAATAATTCATGGCAAATTAATTACCTGGACTTGAACTTCCTAGAGAAGCCTGAAAGTAAAAAAGAGCAAAAAAATTATATATGTATAAAAAATAAATATAGTTTTGCCATCACGAGTAAAACAAATCTCTGAAAACATTCATGGACAAATATGGGAAATTTGCGATGCATATGAATTTATAAGATAAGTATTTTGTTCGTAAATGTAACTTTCATTGATACATCATACAGCATTAACAGATGCAATTAAAAGAGATGCATACATGTTTGACAGTTCTTCATACACAAATACAAAGAACTGTCAAATTTGTGATTGTGTCGCATCAATAGTCACACAGAATGTTTTGGTTTAACAAAACAGTGTTTGATTCATCTGAAAAGAAGCTGATGTTTTTTAAAGGTTTGACTGTTGGTTGACATTTTCAAATACTGAAATACCAAAAATCAAACAATTTAATAGGTTACAACATGCTTAATTAGGTTTCTCCCACACGCACACACACACACACATACACACAGAACCACACACCAAGCTGAATTAAAATGCTGACATAATTTTCAACTAAAATTTAGGTCTCAACTATAATGTTTCATTTTAAAAAGAAAATAAGATGAATGCATTTTCATTCAAGACAGCATAATGTCACAATTTTTAAAGGCAAACATATTTTAAATCATAGCACTAATATATGTATATATGACATTATCACACTTCTCATAGCATAGCAATATTTAAAACATATTTGAAACTAAGAATTTTTTAAATATTTTATTTTCCCCAAAAATGTTCAATTGAAAATTCAGCTGCTAAAACATTGCATTAAACTACAAATAGGATCTTAGCATAAAATGATTTGATGCCTTTTCAGATGAAACTGCTTGTGTTAACATTTTCTTCTTCAGAAATTGTGCTAACATATCTGTATACAAAGACGTTTTTACAGCTGCAGTAATAAAAATGAAGCAAAGTCGTGAAATGATAAGCTCCAAAAATTCGTAATTGATCAAAACAGCATCACTGAAAAAACCTCCCACATATTGTCATTTCGATAGGCCAAATGTAGGTATACATTTATTTTAAATGTCTGCTCCAAACAGCATCATGCATTCATCCAGAATACATGTTAACAATCCACAATGGGGGATACAGAGTCAGAAATACCGTTATGGTTACCTGCTATAGGTAGCTAATTTGACATGAGCCGCAAGTCATATTGCAATTGCAGATTTGAAGCAATGAATTGGGATTCTTCACTACATCCAAATAAATCAGGCCCCTGAGTAAAAGACAACAGCAAGATTTGAACTGAATCTGTTCCCGAAACAGTTTGCTAGCCGCCAAGCTAACCCTAAAAGCTTAATGTTAACGCTCTGCAGCGAGAAATGTAAACACTAATTTGGTTTGCATCGCGCCGTCATCGACAGGAAAAGATGTTCTTTCCAGTAAAGGTATTGTAAAAGTAGATCAAGCCATTCGGATAAAACTTAAACTGTAACAAACTCGAAATACTCTGTTATTTCCTTTAAGCAGCCGACTGGCGTTAAATTTACGTATCAATTTACACAGCCGCTACTGCGAAGCAGCTGAGAGCGAAGGCGCAGAGGCCTCCTAGTGGAGGATCACTTCAGACATTCAAGCATATTTTATAGGAATAAAAATGACATTTATGGCATAAGACACGCTATACATGCAGCAAAAACGTTTTTCTCCTCAATCGATAACATAAAGATTAAAACTGAAATACGTGAATACAAAAAATATCGATTAAAGACCGGGAGCTTCTCCCCTGTTTTCCCTCTTACCTCCGCCATATTGGTACCTTTAGCTAATGAGCTCGTCCTAGCGCAGTACCCGGATGAGAGCGCTGAGCCAATCAGAGGTCCAGGTGACGGCTGTAGTCGTGACGCCGGTCAAACCAACCACTGATCAGAGTAACGGCAATGATCAATAAATGTGAAATTGACAGAGGGCATTTCAAGAAAACGTGAAAAAACCCAAGTCAGATCAATCTACTATACAGAACATAATAGATGTCATGTCGTCGACCCTAATAAAACCTCACGAACCACCAGTTCCTGCAGTTTTTCTTGAACATTCCCAGTACGGTCTCAGAACATACTAGCTTATTTCCTGCTCTTCCCATTACATATTGTAGCTATCTCATTTCCAAAGCTCTGTTATGGACATGATCATCTATTTTGTTCCGTTGTCCTTGCAGCATAATAAATATTTTGGAACCCTGCTAAGAAAATTACCATAGGCAAATTATTTAACCTTTTCAGTCTATAATGTAAAGGATAATTTTTTCCTAATGCATTAAATTTACCAAAGTTTTTCTTCTCAAGTGTTTTTAATCACATTTAAGGATGGCAATTTTTTTTGTTGACATTTTTATAATAAACTTTCTTAAAGAGTTTTTCACACGCCTAAGCAGACCATCGAAACAACAAACAGAATAACGTTCTATTAGTTGTGCACTGGGGAAACACTTCCTTTAACACCTAATTTTTTAAATAAAATGTTTATATTTTATTAGCATGATAAATGTTTTATGAATTTGTAATCAGACACTTTAGTTCAGTTTTCAATCCTTAATCTTTCATCGGTAATTAGCTATTTCAAAACTTCATCATAGATGTAGAAATATCAACAGTAGAGTCACCTTAAAATGTCATTTGGCTCTACAACACTGCCTTTGAAGAGATTAAAACAATCTGTTTCTTGCACAATGGCCAGCAGGAGGCAAAATAAGTGCAGGGAATGATTCTTTTCAAACCAATAACGTTTTCCTCATTCAGGTATGATGAAAACCAGGAGGGAACCTGCATAGATTCTGCTTAAACGATGAACAAAGAAACAAAGAAAAAATGAAAAAAATAGATCAGATTTTTTTTGTTTTTGTTTTTGAAATTTTCTCTTGCTCAGGAAAGCTATGATTCAGTAATGTATAAAACTGCTGTGCAATTTTACAATTACATAAACAAATGTTAATTTTACTCTGTAAGCCATAGAAAAATGTTATTGTTTCCTAAATTATTAGTGCTTTGGCATTGCTACATTAAACACAGTTTCCCCCATTATTTTATCGAATGAAATGTATTATTTATTTAGTCAGTATTATTTTTGTTTTGCTGTCACAGGAAGTTAATATCTCCAAATCTGGAAAGTGGAATCCCCAGTGAAGGACAAACAGTGTGGGTTGCATTGGAGGACTTATGAGTCATGGTTTCAGACTATCCAGAGGAACCTCCCTCCACAGATTCTACTTGAACCATACATGAGTAGGTTTTAACAGGTAAAGATGATGTACTACCTTTCATATCTCTTCCCATATGTTCCAGAGAAACCATATAAAAGCTCGTCTTTTTTCTAAGGTACCCCTTGCAGTATTTTGTACATGTAACAACTTTAAGCATGGGAGTTAAGGGGCTAAAATCAAATTGAATACTCGTAAAAATTTTAAGTTATATAAGCAAACAATAAAAATTGAAGAAGAAAACAAGTTATAACTGCGACAGACTGGCGATCTGGTCCAGGGTGAACCCTGCCTCTCACCTGAAACGTTCACTGGAGATAGGCACCAGCACCCCTCCCGACCCCACTAGGGACAAGGGTGTACAGAAAAATGGATGCATGGAACAAGTTATAAGTTTGGTTGAAATGTAATAAAGAAATATAGTTTTTGATGGGGAATAAATTAAGACAATCCCAAATTCTCCCCACTTAAAATGGTTAAGTTACAAATGACATTAGCTAACAAGTCTGCGCAAACTTATATTTTAGAATATGCGTGCAACGAGAAATCAAGAGAAAATGCTTTGTAGGGTAAGACCTGTCTTGATAAGACAGAATAAAGTTTGCCATATAGAACACTGACAAATACCAGCAGTTCTAGAATAATGTTTTTTTTTTTTTAAATGAGTGTAAAACTGACTTACTTGTACACCAGGAGAACAGAATATGTGTTTGGAGTGAGCCACATACATTAAGAATATAACCTCACAAAATCTAAATAGTCTGGGATGCTTTGCTGCTTGCTGCATGACCTGGTCAGGAACCTGGACTGTTGAGTTTAAAAGCAACATTAGATTCACAAAATTTTGCAAACATCTTACATTTGAAAATGAACAATGCACAAAATGTTCAGTTGAACCATGTCAGAAACTGTTAAATGAGTACAAGAATCATCTCACTCTACTTATGTCAATCAGAGAGATTACCATACTATCGGTGTATCCTGACTGTTCTCTCAATGTTGCATGTGTAACTAGTAACACAAATATTCTGTCCAGAAAACGTCAGCCGATGTTCAGCATGTCAGCTGTGATTGGTCCAATGATATCAACCAAGCAAGTACTCGCTGATGTCTCTTGCTTGTGTTGAACAAACATTGCCCTAAAGCAAAGAAGATGTTTAAACATGCAATTTAATACATTTGTAAAACAAAGCAAAATAAAATAAAAATAGAATTAAGCTGAAGTATATTAAAAAGAGCATACAAAATATTGAAATTACAATGCTGATTTTAAGTGAATGTTGTGAAGAGCTTTATTTAAAACATAGCAATCAAATGTTTATGATTAATATATCATAGTTCATAATAAGAAAAAAGTAATAAAGAAGAAAGGAAGAAATAAAGAAATAATAACCTATTATGGCAGTGGGCTAGTTTATATCAAACATCATGTTTGTTGGATTTCTTAATATTCTTATATTCCTTGTGATAAGCACAGTAAAATAAAAGCAACATTTTCTACCTGTTTTGTTCCCCTTCATCCCTCCCTCTCTGGCAAATCTATGATTACTCATTTAAAAGCACTTTAAATCACCTACTTTCACAAAACAATGTTGTCAGGAAGATATGTGGGCCCTTACTTAATGAGTGAAATTGCCAGGTCAACAAGTTATCCTCTGACGTAGGTTGTGGAGAGGCGGGTTAGAAAGGGTCACCGATCCATTGTTATACTGCAAACCGGAAGCTCATGATTAACACAGGTCCACACCTACACTGAATCTGCAGTGGTCCGGCAACTACCCACTCAGCTGATGTACCTCATAATGCATTGTAACACTAATAACTTGATAATTATCCATTATGCTCCGGGATATATGGAGACATTCACTGCATGTTGATTAAGCTAAAAATCACACAGCGTTTAGGAATGGTACACTGACTGTAATGTAAAAACTGCTAGACTATGACAATTAAATTGGTCATCAACTCAGCTTATCTATAAGTATGTAATATAATATAATATAATATAATATAATATAATATAATATAATATAATACAACATAATATAATATAAAATAAATAATATTTTTATGTTGAATAAAATAAAAATTAATTTAATTGAGAACAATAAATCTCACTCTACTTTTGAAAACATACAATGAGAAAAATTAAATGTCATTAATACTGTAGAAAAAAAATCAGTCACCTTGACTAAAATATTCTTTTAAAGAAAAATCTATTAATCTGTGCAATTAAATCGCTTATTAGCTGAGCTGTTTAGTGGGGTAGAAAAGTGACAAAATAGTAACGTTGCTGAATCCTGCTGAATATGTCCCCGTTTTAAGCTTTTTAAGTTCACTGTGTACTTTCCATGAACAGCTAGTGACTCGCTTTCCATATAATAACTGACCACCAGGTGGCAGTGTGTGGATGCTTTGGGTTAGAGATGACTCAGCTGAAGCATATTTCATTTTCTCTGGGTTGCTAATACACCATCGTTAACAGTGAGTGCTGCAGCAAAAAAAAAAAAAAAAAAAAAAAAAAGAAACGACAAAAAAAATCCCAAAACAAAACAAACAAAAAAAAACACACAAAGTACATTATTATCGTGTTATGTTTGGATGAATCATGGAGACTCCAATATGCGCAATGACACAGGTCTGTTTTATCAAGCTGAGCATTTCAGTCCACCATAAACAGTGAGCAGCTGCAGAGCAGTTTCCACAGTGTCAACAAACTCTTCTGAAGGACTTTGCCATTTGGAAGTTTATATTATTCATCCTAAGCGTAAACATGGTGATGAACTTTTTGGTAACAAAGTAATTTCCACGAAACTCATGAAAAGTGATTGTATATCTCACTATTTGCATTAGCCAATGAAATGGACTGGAAAAAGATGCAAGTAAACAGTTTACAAAGAAAGTAAACAACCACGAAAGCAGCCTCTGTCGGCAACCATTGATCGAGACTGAATTAGTTGATGAGAAACACATGCAAGCTGCATTTAGGCATTTTGCGATAGTTCTAACAGTTCCAATAGTGCATATAATATTTTTTATGAATGAAAACAGATAGTTGAAGTTACTTGGCTATTACTTGAATATATTTCAAATATTTATTATGCTCACAGTAGAAACACTATCTTAGAAAGTGTAAATAGACCTTTGGCGCATTGTTGAATGCATTGTCTTGTTTCTATAGTAAAAGCTCTCCTCGTCCAGCCTGTCAGGTTAACTGAGATGCTGTGTGTTGGTAGGTTTGTGCCGCATTCATTCTAATTTCAGATGGATTGGACAGTGTAACATAATCCAGAGGAGAAAAGAAACATAATTTATTTTTTAAGTGCAAAAGTTTTTTTTGCATGTGTACATTCTCTGACTTTTTTCCTCAGCATACAAATATGACAACTAGGAAAGGTTTTGCTGGTACAGGTCTTGTGTGCTTCGTTCATTATTTGTGATGTTTTACCAGAATAATAAGAGGTGGCTCCGGGACAACAGTGGTTTGTTGTAATAAAAAATAAAGAGAGATCAAAAATAAAACATCTCTAATATTTTGGTTCTGAAATGCACCCATCTGGACTCTCAGGAGGGCTTATTTTATTTTTAAGTGTACATTAGCAACCCTTCCTAATGTCACTGTGTTCATACACTGAAGCTCTTATGAAGTAAGAGCTGCGGTGGAAGAGTCATTATTTTTCCTATGTATGATTCTACTGGATAAAGGTACTGAAGTACTGCTTAAGAGCTCATCTGAACAGATGTGGGCAAGGGGCACAGACTGAGAAAAACACAGCTATTTCTGCCATGATAAAAGCACACTTCAACTGAAGCAGACAAAACAAACATAAATCATGCATATAGTTTCAGGTTGTCAACATCTACCTTATAAAGATGTTTTTGTGCACCCTGTTTTTGACGATGTAGGCATCTTTCATCTTATTACATAATTCTTTCATGCTAATTTTGTTCATATGCATCTCTGATCAAATTTTAAATCTGTTTTTGGTTGGCCTTGTACATAAAATTTTTTGCCTCTCTTTGCATGTAACTTGTGCCATATAGGCCAGATCTAGGTTTAGAATTTTATTGTATTTTAAAACATTTGTACAGTTTTTCTTTGTTTCCACATTTAGTGGAAATTAGGGAACAGCTTATGCCATGCTGTGTCTCAGTTCCACTGCATGACGGCTTTTTATTACCGTTCTTACCTTCTGTTGTAATTTTCTATTGAAGTCGAGCTTCCACATTTATTTGCCTTAAGTTTCTATTCTATTCTATTGCAGCACTTCTTTTTTCTCAGACACAAGATAAAAAGTTCTTGTGCTTGATGCACAACCTGCAAGAACTCCCAATGCTGAGGTGAAAGAACAGAAAAACATGATCTCGTTCTTGCAGCTTTTGGAGGAAAAAACAGTTGTTTCTGTTACTGTTGAGTATAAATTGATATTATCTAACCAACCTTTTTTGGCCCATTCTAAGACACAGCATATACCCTCACTTAATAAAAAGACATATGTAAAGGCATAGATAAAGGACAGACCAAAACTAATTCCCTGGTGAAAAAATTGCCTGGTTAAGGTTACAGTGTTTGGTGTAACCATAATCAGGCAATATATTGCTTCTTCCTGTATTTTACATTAACTCTGTATTAAATTGCTGACTAGTTAAGGACCCTTGGTGCATTCATCTCCTGCTAAGTGTACCAATCCCGACAATTGAAAGGTCCAGAGCTGTTTCTTTATTAAATCACCTCCTAATGCACCTATCTAACTTCATTTTAATGCAGCCATTGTGAGCCGATGCACGATTGTCTGCAGTCTGTGAGGAATCTGTTGTGTCTCCTCAGTTGCTGGTGAGGTTAGGAAGTTTGAAGCATGCAGCAACCATAGGTGTGGGAATTAGCAGAGCTGCTTCTGAACTCGGCCCCTCACTGAGCTCTGAAGCGCTGCACAGCTGATTCAATATTTCACCGGCTGCCTTCATGTGATGCGTGTAAGATATATGTGCATGACTGATCAAAGGTTTTCAAATTTAATGTTGGGTAATTAGAAATAGATATGTAGGATCAGAACAAAATTCCATTTCATAACTATGAATTATGTATTTGTATTTAACTTTTTTGTACCAGTTTCTTTCCTTTAGTAATTCATTATTCTGTGATGCAACACTTTGATGAACCAGCTAAAAATGATAAATATTCTAAAATCTTACATAATTTAACAGAATTGTGGATTTTCTTCTGAATATTTTATGTTAAACTCTCTTTCCACCTACTGTGACAAAATTACTCAGGGTCATCAGTCATCTCCTGCTGGTAGATATTAAATATTAGAGTCACATAATCATATTATTCCTAAAGCATGCCAGGAGAAAATAAGCTAACACAAAATACCTGACACACTCTTTACCAAAAAGTTATCCGTGTAAAGACTAAAACTACAAAAGTAAACACAAGGCACAAACACAGTATTTTTGCTGAGCACACACTGAATCACTTTGAGAAGGAAAAACAATATTGAAACTATAAAAATTGCTAGAGAAAGATTCTAGTTGTCCTGACAGAATAAGAAAAGGCACAGAAAGTTCATTCACTCAGCCAAAAACACAGGCTAATCTCACATTTCCTTAACATTTGGAAGATCCCCCAAGACTACAAGTATATTGCGGATTGAAAAGACAAAAGTGGGACTTTTTAGAAGGGATGTGTTCCATTAAATCTGCTTTAAGAAAAAGCAGGAAATAGGATGTCCAGTGTGATGAACACACTGGACACCATCCGGGTAGACAGGTACTCTGCTTTGAAACTAACTATCTCTATGTCATGACAGAATTGTAAGAGACAGATAACTGTGAAAAAAATTGTGCTTCTCTGCCTTCTCTCAGTGCTACTTCGAAACAACCATTCAGAATTAGGAGGTGGAGCTTAGCCCTGTTAATCACCCTTGCATTGCCTGCAATGGAAGGGTGATTACTCTTACTCTTTCCTCTCTTTGAATGCTAGGCTAGCTAGCATGGCCAACAACGACCAAAGACAAACACAGTCTTGTGCTCCAATAAGCAACTATTAGCACCTTGAACAGCGAGTACACAAGAATTATTGACAGCGCAAAGACACTTCTGGTTCTGATTGGTTGCTTTTGGTATTTCTTCAGACAGCAATAATAATCCAGGGAGGAGGTGGAGGAAATTAATCTTTTCACAGATTATCTGTCTCTTATCACACCGTTACAACATAGTGATGGTTTTAAGAAAAATGTAGAAAACATATATTGTTAAAAAAGTTACATACTGCATCTTTAATGTCTGTACACGCTGAGCCCATTAAACCAAAGTCATTCTTTGTTTGTGTTCACAAGCTTGACCAATAAAACTTATTCTGTCTCAGTTAATCGTCTTCAACTGATTAACTGAGACATTTATGTGTGACTAAAACACTAAAGCAGAAGAAATTCCTAAGAGGGCAAATACTTTTTCATGTCACTGTAGGACATTACATGATGAGGCTCAGTCTCCACTTACTTCAGAAGTAAAACCTTCCAATTCCTAGAAAATGTATCAGCTTAAAGTTTATGTAAAAGGGTCTAAATCCTGAAAAACTTGACGCTTCTGTTAGTGCTCTGATTCCTTTTTGTAAATATTTGCAGCTCCACATGGAGGAGAAACAGTGAGTGGGCAATGCAATTTCCTCTTTTTCTGTGTTCAGACGTAGTATCTATATGTGTAGGTGTTTGTATTCCTGCGTCACGCCAGGCGCTCACGTTTCACATAAGATTACTTTTCTGAATGACTAGTTTGTAAAGAATCAGCTGTGGAAATGCCCATATTTGTGAAGATGACGCAACATGTCAGCGGCTAGGAAAGGCAATGTGAGCCTTTCTATTCCTTTTAAAGCGAGATAATCGTTTATTAACCCAACACGAACAAGGGTTAAAAGATGTGCTCAAATTGCCAAAAAAAGGAAAAGACGTGTCTGTTCCAGTACCAACAGATCAAATGTCGTTTCTTTTCACACATCAATGCTCCCTTTGAACGCATTCATTCAGATGCATCTGCTTACAGGAATGACAGTTCAGAGAGGCACTTATCATGGCAGCGATGGTGAAGGTCTTTAGCAGTTTAGGCAGGATGCTGGGCTCCAAAAGCTCCTTTGATTCAAGTCCTGTGAAGAATATGCAAAGTGATGAGCAATGCACCAAATGTGAAGGAAAGAGGAAACAGCTGTGTTGTCATGGATAAGAGGCTCGTCGTGACGAGACACGTGGGTGATCCTGTCTCCATGGGAACCTAAGATTCTGCCACAAGAACAGTTTGTGAAGCAAAGAGGAACAGAGGATGGAGAGTGAAAACTTTGGAAATGTTCTGTTTCTTTCTTCTTCTTTTTTTTTGTTCTTTGGAATGTGAATTAATTCATGTGTCACAAACACACCTCCCATTCTTCAACAGCCATTCTCACAGTTGCTAAAACACCAAAAAGGAAATATCAGCTCGAGCCACCTACACACTGGCTCCCAAAGTCATTAGCGAAAATGAGATAGGCCTTACAATGGGCATGCCTTGGAAAAAAAAATAGACAGTTGTGGCACACTTAAGAAGAGTGGCTCTTTTCTTTTCTGATTGAGAGGACAAGTGAAGAGGAAGGAATCATTATCCTCCAAGGGAAAATTAGCTCCTAGTTCCTGATAATTGACTTGTAGACATATGGTCACCTCAAATGGATATAAGTGTTGCCAATACAAAAAGCTAAATCCTGAGCAAATAAATACAGATTTTTGATTTGCGATTTGGCAATTTAGAGAAAATATTCTTTTGAGCAATTATGTCATCAGAACAGTCGTGTTCCAGCCACAATTTTCAATGTCCTTTCTTGACATTTTAATAGATGGACCTGCATAAGGTTGCACACAATGTTGAAGTGAAAAATGACATAGGGTTTATAAAACATTACACTTTAAAATCTACAAAGTAGCATGTATTTCTGTTCATCATCCTTCAGTCTGATATAGCTAAATGAAAGAAAGAGCAACTAAATCCCTTCAGAAGTTGCTTTCCTAGTGTATGGGGACAACACAAGTTGACTTAGAACTATTAGTTGTGCACTTCACAAATCTGACCTTTGTGGAAGAGTTGCATGAAGAAATCCCACAACACCGCAGGGAACATACTGCATGTGTGGGAGATTTTGTCTTTGTTATGTGAAACCAAATTGAACCTTTAGGCCTTTTGTGCATTTAAAAGTATGTTAGAAAAAGAAAACTTGGATTAAACATAGCCTTTTCATTGTGAAGTTTGGTTGTGCCATGCAGCAAGAAATTGCTGGCAATGATCTAAAATATGTGGCTGCTCAGTGTGACAGAGGCACCACTTGCTGATTCAATGCTCCCACAAACAAAGAGGAAATACAACAAATGTCAAGTGGTGTTTGATGTTTCCTGGGAACAGATTTGTTCCGAATATGAAGACATGTCTTCAGTTGGTTTTTATGTCGATTCCTGCAATTCTTATAACTTGGTCTGACCAGTGATAACTCAGCGAGGTGTTTCTCTGAATTAAGAGAAACCTTTGGTGATTTTAGTGTGTGTTTGAATGTGTGTGCCGAAGTCTGACTCTGCAGGGGGACATGATCCTGCTACAACAAGTCGTGCAGTCTCTCGTATTCCATCGTGGTGTGTACAGTGTGACACGTTCAGATCCTGTCAGATATTTGAAACAGTACAGTGAGTGTCAGGATTTAGACACACATTCAAGACGATTCTGAAAATAGTTGACCGAGGGGTTGAATACAATTTTATGATAACGATTGAAAATAATGTACCAGTTTCCTTCAACTTAAAAGGTTGAAAAAGTTAAACACTACTTTAAGTTACAGCATAAAATCCCATTAAAATAGATAAATGTAAATTGGGGTTATAATATGACAACTGAAAAAGAGTGCAGAGAGATTGAAAACTTTTTGCAAAGGATTGGAGTTATGTTTAAGTTAATAAGAGAGCCAACTAAAAGATTGCTAGTGGCAATAAAACTGCTGATAATTATATTTCTAAACTGCTCTTTGCTCCAGCTATCTCAGTTCTTTTAACGGTCTTGGGGCATCTGAACCATCCTTTAACATTTAAAGAACAGTAGGACCTATTTTTAGCAACAAGATGCATTTCGCCCGCAGCTTTAAGTTTATATCTGCAGTTAATCTGCCTTTTGTTCATGTGGCGGAATGAACAAAGACCGTCTAAATAGAAACTAAATTATTTAAGCATAAACATAAATTTTCGAAACTGGAATAAATTTACGCTTAATAAACTTGACAGTTGCAGAAATGTGACTTTTAGAATAAATGTAGCCTTCAAAAGGGACCAGCCTCGTCTTCCCAGTGACCTGTAGTGAGGGACTTTATGTCTTTCTATTTTTTTCCTATTTAAGTCTGAGCCCTGACATGTAAAGACAGCCCAGCTGTCTCCACAGACGCCTGCCTGGAAGCAAAAGCTCTCTATGAACAGCGATAAGCAGACAAAAAGATTTCATAACACTTTACTTTTAGGAATAAAGGTTTTGGCTAAATTGCATCGAGTTCGCAGTAAATTATATTTTGTGCTTCATTTCAGGAAGATATGTGTTGAAAAATGAATGCACTGATGCACACATTTGATCAGTATATGAAAATAAATATTTAGAGTTAATTGTCAGAGACTGAGCTGGAGCTTCACACTTTGTGAAACAGCAAATAATCCAAAGAAATTTTAAGGGAGAGTAGTTCTGTGCAATCCAAAAATTTTATAGCGCAAAAGAAAAGTGTCCTGCAGTAAAAAATTTTAAAGAGCAATTTACTGATAATGCTCCATGAAGTTAGAAACAGTGTTAAAAATGTGTTGGCATCCCTTAGGCGTTTCAGTTCTGCTCTAATCACACGTCTATATTTGCAAACGCTATCAGAAGACCGTAGGTGGATAGACTGGGAAAGGAAAATGGAGAAAGGAACTCTCTGGTGGGGTAGCATTTAATGTTACATTATGTAATCGCTCATTTTTCCTATCTGCATAAATGGCACGTTACTTGGCCTACATGTTTCTATTGTCTTAAATTCTTCACTGCTTCCAGAATAATCTTAAGCTGCTATCACATGTAGGTATCAGATACTGAAATTTTCATACATTTGTATGTAAAGTAGCTCAAACTCAGTCAGATTTGTAACATTAACTTTCAAGTTTTGCCACAGATTCTCAATCAGATAGGAAATCTAGATTTTAACTGGTCCATTCAAATCAATGTTTAATATTGCTGTCTTGTCAACATTATGCAATCACTATTTTTTTTTTTTGGTGGATTTAGTGTTATGAGAGTTATGTGGAGTTTTTTCACCACACAATGTTTTGCATTTAAGTCAAAAAGTTTCATTTGGGTCTTATATACCCAGCAAACCAATTTCTTAAAAAATATTTTGTGGCCCTCATTCCTCTTAACCTTTTTTACCCACATGGCACAAGACTTGTGATCTAATTAGGTCAGATCTCCAGCAAAGTCAGCAATTTGGATCATATTCATGAGTTGAATACTTATGCACACCACAATTTCCAGATTTTTGTTTTTGAGATAGAAAAAGTGAAAAATATGTACAACCTACTTCACAATCAGGCACTATTTTTTGTTGGCCTTTCACAAAAAAGCCCAGTCAAACTTTGAACTTTATAGTTGTAGAATTTTAAATGTTTTTTTTAAAAATACAATACTAGTGGAAATTACTGTAACTTGATTCTTCTTAAAATGTCATCTTACATTCATGCGTTTTCAAAAGCAAATTTCCATTCAGTAAAAAGAGACGGATAGGAAAGCTACATATAAAGCAGGTACATTGTTAAATCACAAGGAGGCTAAATATAGAGCCTGTGAAACATCCTGAAAACAAAGCTGCAGCTGAAAACTTCCATCCTCCATGTTATTCTGATCAGGTTTGCAACGTGAGAATGTGCACGACAGATGTCCCTTTGGCACCAAGCCCAACTTCACAGTGACACAAGGTTGTAGTAACAGGAAACAGGGGGGGGGGGATAATCACATGATTATTTTTTAAACTTATGGATTAGGTTGTTCTGTGAGCAAGGTTTCTATACAACATTCAGAAGTGAAGCAAAGGTTAAACATTGTTATCTAATTTTGAAATCCTCTTTATATTTCAACACTAATTTACTCCTACACTGCCTGTTAAGTAAAGATTGTTTTTAGTCTTAAACAGGTCATTCTGTTACCTTTCTACAATTGAAATGGACAAACCTCAATGCTACATTAATGCCAAAGCAGGTAAGGTGTTCCCACATATCGATAGGAAGTACCAAAGGGGACATGCTTGGCTCACCTCTCCACCTTCTGATTCACAAGCACCTCGCCCCACTGACCTGGGTGGTGGCTGACTTTCACAGCATTGTTCCAGACCTGCCATGCTCCACCATTTTGTTTCCTGTGCAGAACAGGAAGTCCTGCCTGCAGCTGTTCCCAAGACCGTGAACTGAAGAGCTTGAACAAGCATCAACTTTCATACAGACACACACACGCACGCACGCACACTCACACAAAAGAAAAAAAAACAAAACATAAAACATTTATCCTCTTCCTTTGTGCTTCCCCTCAGCCCGAGTACAGGATGCCTCTCTCTGATGTGAAGATGACCCCCAAGGAAGAGTGGAAGCAGTCAAGCGCGTGCATACTTTCCTTTTCCAAGACAAAACTGTTTCTTTTGCGTCAGCTGTACATGTCACAAAGGAGCTGAAAGGATATTGTAATTTTCATTAAGTTTCAACATTCTAAGCAAGATATCACAAAGAAACCGGAACAGAAAATAAATGATTGAAATGTTCAGATTCAAGAACCAGTGAATATGCAAATTAATGAAACTTTTGTTTCACAAATTAAAACAACTGTAAACAGCAAATACTTTGATCCATATTTATCTGACTTGATTCATGTTTACATTTAAAAAGGAAATAGAGGCTGGCTTTTTGATGGCAAAAATGAAATTGCTGTACACTCGAGATAACACACAACGTCGTACTTGTTGTTAATGTTGCTCAACAGGATGTTTGACTATTTAGTAATGCATCCAGAAAGTATATTTTGATGACAAGCTTAACAAAGTCAGGCCTTATTCATAGAAATTATTTTTCCCCCAGGAATAATATCAGTAAAAGTCAGATTTCTATGTCAACTGAAGCAAATGTTTCCATTATTGATGAAGTAAAAAGTACTTAACTTAAAAAAGTTAATTGCAAGCACGGTGGAGCTATGTTGCCTTCAGCTTTTATGACGGATTGCCACATTAATAATAGCTGTGGTCTTCACTTAGCCCACTTTAGGTTCCCATCGCCGGTGGCTGAACATTGTCTGTGAACATAACAGGTGGGAGGCAGGAAAATACCCTGGACAACTTGTTAATGCATCAGATTGAATAAAACTCCATCTCCTCAACCTTTGGGCAATTTAGACTCCAGTCTTTCTGATTAAATGTGTGGGAGGACAAAAAAAGGTATACAGCTAACCCATAACAACACTGGGAGCCTCAAGACATTTTACATATTTTATAAATTCTAAATTGGTTCCTCAGCTGTACGTACAAAAATGATCTAGTGTTAGCCAAGCAGGATATGTTTGACCATTGATCACATGAGAACAAAACTGTAAATCTTTGTATGTTTACAATGTTAATTATCCTTCTTTTGCTGGGATAAAAGAACCACACATTATCCTCATAGGGCTCTAGTTACCCTATTCTGCCCACATGAATAGAACTGGCAAATGCAGTCAGCCAAATTAAATATGACCTATCACGACAGCAATAAATAGCTTTTTCCTCTCATATTAAAATTGATTCAATGACATGAAAGTTTTTAGTTTTTTTTTAACCTGGAAACATTATCTTTCACTACATTTTTTTAAATCATCCAACCACCGCCTCAGAAATGAAAGGAACTTATATTTTACAGTGATTCTTGAAGTGATTGAATACATTTCTGCTTTACAAGAAAAAGCGAGAAAATTAACTCCCACTTTCTTTCATATATTCTTCCAAATACAAAGTGACAAGTGATAAGACATAAATCCAGAGGCAAAAGTCTCCTTAAATTATTATTCATACTTCACAGTAGAACTGTAAGTTGAGCTTCACATATTTGTCCTGATTCGGGAGTTGGTTACACTTGTGAAAACACTCCTTTCAGTATTTATTGCTCCTAACACACATGCCCTGAGTGAAAATGCATGCATGCTTGTTGACCCGAGGAATGTTAACGCATGCCACACATTCTCTCTTATTAAGGCTTCCTCACTGCATCCTTTGTTTCACCCAGAGAAGTGGGTTTCTTCCTAAAAATCAAACATATGTTTCCTTTATGGAGGATGCCACTAACACCTCCTCCTCCTCTTTGAGGGTTCCACCCTTTCCTTTCTTTCGACCCTTGGCTCAGTCAGGCAGAGCAGTGAGGTCCGGATAGGGTGTGACGTTTTCACACACCGGACCCTGATTATATGAAAATGTGGAATACAAAGGGGCAAATGCGGCAATCACCTTTGTACGGAACATTTTATACTCATTATGGGTGTGTAGCTGTTGATTTTGCATTCATTGCATCATTTTTTTAAAAAATTTGTATGCAGCAGCTGATGTAACTGAAAAGCAGTCAACTTATTCAGTCAACATCCCACTGTTACTTGCAGGTATATCAAACTGTTTAAGTGTATGGTCTTAGCAAACCATTGTTTCAACAAAGCAATACCCTTTAAAATCACTTCACAGCATAGAAGTGAAACACATCAGAGTTAAAACGAGGACAATGTGGGGGAGTCTTCTGTTTCATAGCCTTTAAAGATGGCTGCATAGGCTTTAAAGGTGCAGTTTCTGCAGCTGGGCATGGGGGGCACCATCTGCCCACACGGGCCATCTATATCTGTGGATTTGCCTTTGACTCACTGTGTTAAAAGGAACAGCTCTCTGACTAAGGTGAGAGAGGAGGTGGAGGAGTGCGAAATTTTTGCTCGAATCAAGCAGAGCGAGCCGAGGATATGCTTCTCTAGACGAAGGAAGCTCTGTGAATCATCACTGGGATTCCATGTGCGCACAAGCCTCCCCCTTAAGAGCTCCGGAGGAAGTCTCTCCCACAGGTAAATAGGTGCGAGCCAGGGAACCTCCAATCGCAGGCGGGGAACATAAAGTCCAACAGGAAAAGAAGTTAGGGTCACTCTAGGCAAACTAGTCTGTGATTCTCAATCATTAGAGGTCATTAGAATGCATTAATACAAAAAAACAGGAAAACTACTGCTTTCAGCAATATCCTTTTCTCTGCAAAGAAAAATTGATACATTTATCCTGATCAACAACTGCACAACCACACTTCTGGAACATGTCAAGCTTCGCCACATATTTCTGGATATTTATGAAATGTTTGCACGTCTCTTTTTCCTTCAGATTCTTGGGTGGAAATGTCCTTGTGAACGTGGGCGGACTTACACAACTACATCTGTGAACGAACAGGGTGTGAACACCTGGGTAGCAAGCAAGCCAAAATTTGTGAACAAAAAAAAAAAGCCTCTCATGTCATTAGCAGCTTTCACTGAATCCAGCAGATGAAAGAGTCACTGAAAAGACTCAACACACTTGTCAACTGATTACTCATAATGAGAATTCAGCAGGAAACAACAGATTTGAAAATGTCAAAGTTTCGGTATGAAATTGTAAAAACCCTATGTAAAGCAGCAGATGTCAGGGGTGAAATCTACATCATTCTGGAGAAATACAAAGAAATCTTGTTGAGGAAGTGCCAGGAGTTGCAGGCTGGTTTGTGTGATTTCTGAGAGTCTGGAAAGTGCAGTGTGCAGAGTGTGAGGGCTGCATCCCTCCAGCAGCTCATGTTCCGCATGGCTGCAGACAGTTGAACCACTTGGAACTAAGCTATGATTCGATTCCTCCTCCAAAATGGCAATATAATTTTGTGGTTTATGCAAAAAAATTGCATAAATATATCTGTTAAAATAAAACCAGGTGTTTTTTAAAGAACACTGTTAGTTTGACAAATATAATTTTTACAACTTCAAAAACAATGTGAATAAAATGGTGAGTGAAGAGTTTAAGTTTGGGACAATGGTCTCATTAGCTAATGAAGTCAACAGTGGCGTTAAGTCTTCTAATTAGTCTGTCATAACCTTTTGGTAATTATAAAGAAAATGTAAAACATACAAATTCAGTATATTTCACAGCTATATTCAATCAGGATAAAATAGAGGCCAATTTAGAAAGTAATTAGGGACTTGAAGGACAAATTTATGACTTCATTTCACATTACTAAAACATTCTTCTGCAAAACGCTGCTCATACATATAATTCCAGCCGGTAATTTAGGACAATTACTGTTGCTGGGAAGAGCTTGTCAAAACTGGGCGAGGTGGAGCATCAGCCAGCTGTGCATATTTGCAGTCCTCTGGAGAATGGTAGGAAGTACTTTGTTTTCCACCAAAATATCATCAGATACAATCAGTTAAATGCTGAAGAAAGATTGGTTCTGGGTTCCAATAAGACTGTCTCAAAGCTGCTCTTAGGCTGTGTCAAAGTGAGGTGTCATGACTACCCCAAAGCTTTATTTTTCCTAAACTAAAAACAAAGGAGATGTAGACATTACCTCTTAAACTTGCAGAATACTACATGCAAAAGCAAATCTGATTGTTTAAACATGTGATGAGTTCCAGCTATCCCTTAGACTAATAAGGCTGAAAAAGTGTAACTGCTGAAAAGATTTACATATGCTCCTTTCATGAACTTATTTCTCCCAACTTACAAATCAAAATGGCAATTAAGTTTTTTATGCGAAAGGAAAAAAGGTTCAGCATTTTTAGCCTAGCTAGCTATTTAGCATTTAATAGTATACTTGCAAAGGAAAACACACGTGTGGTAAATTGATCCATTTATTCTTTGTGATTATTATTGAGCAGGAAAAAAGTGAAGTAAAACTTGCACAACCCAAAATGTTCGGGACACCCAGGATGAGGTAATGTAGCCAATGTCAATGTGCCCGTTTTCTTCCTGTGCTGCAAATATTAGAACTCTTAATCTGTTTTCAGCTGTGATTTCCCAGTGGAGGTTGGTTGGTTTACTTTCATCGAAGGGGAACTTGCTTTTAGAGATTATGCAACTCTATTAATGCCACTCGGCTTGGTTGCTGTTCACTAATGTTCTCGTTGCACTTACATCATGATGAATGCTCTCTGACAAGGGCTAACACAATTCCAGTGAGGCCTTTGCATAGGGATTTCTGCAACCTGGGGTTTAAATAATAATGACATAGAAAGTCTTTAAACTATTAAAAGTCTACTCAAGCTTGTGATGCTTTAATGCTGAGAAGATAAAGCTATTTTACATTAACTATAAGGATGAAAATAGTCATGGATTGAAAGGTCCCTTTACCTTCTCACTTCTTAACATTTTATCCTAAAAATAACAATTCTGTGCAATTTAATTTTACCTTGGTGTTTTACCAGACATAAAGGACTTTTAAACATTTTTCTTTTAATGATGGTTGCCTGTTGACTCAAGTCCACAATTTAATTCATATTTTTGTTTTGCAACCATTATGTCTACACATGATGCAGAACTAACAAAAGTAATTAGACCTTTAGACTTATTACTTACAGCTAGTGGCAAAATAACATTCCCTTTCATTTTCCCAAATCTGCTAAAATAACAAAGATAACACAGTGACAGACAGAAAATAGCATCTTACCACAAACAATAAACAAGGAGGAGTTATAAAATTGGCACGCAACAGATCAATTAACTGAGGGATAATACATTTTTCAGCTCCTCTATAAATCTGGAACTTTAAGCATCCAGTTGTGCTCATTCCCTTGTGTTTGTTTATCTCTTTCTCTCTCTATATATATAAGATATACAAAGCTCCTGACCCAATATTTTTTGGAGTTCACCTTGTTTTTTTCTAAACACACCGTTTTATGTCACACTATATGATTTGAAAGTATTTATTCTACATTTAGAACAAACTGGTGGGCTTCTTCTTGCAATTCATCCTATATACAATGTAGAAACGTTTTGCCAAGTTGTCTATTATGTGCAGACACAATTGGGGTTTTACTCTTGAGTTTAAGTGTCTTTCATACTTGAATGACTCATAGGTCAGACTCAGTGACTAAAACAAATCATTCCCTCGACAGGTTGTGAGATAAATGGAAGAGATATACAAGAAGTAAAAGCATCATAAGAGCACACTGGAATTAAGATGCGCAAACAGAGATTTCTTTTGTGTTTGCATATTTTTTTTTTTTTTTTTTTTTTTTTTCCAAAAACATTTTATTGAATTTTGAACAAGTTCTCCTTACAGTTTTTACATGACTCTAATTTCCCACATCTTCAGAGAAAAAAGAAAAGACAACCAGAAAAAAAAAAAAAAAAAGAAAGACACACAGAACACAGCTTCTCATAAAACGGGGGTGTTCAGACGATTTCTAACTGGTTAGATACAAGTGTACACTTCTATACATCATAGCACATCAGACGATTTCTAACTGGTTAGATACAAGTGTACACTTCTATACATCATAGCACATCGCAGGTTCCTACAAGTCCGAATTCAAATGGGCCCTCTGACAGGTCTAAATCCTTAATGAAAGTAATGAAAGGCTTATTTTTAAAGAGGTTCAACAGTGGCCATTGCAGCACTGTAGTTTGCAAGGTAGACGTCATCATGTGTGCCAATGTTTAACAGTGCAGAATGGGCTCAGAAACAATGGACTGGGGAAACCTCAGGGGCAAACTCTTTCCAGGGATGATTTCAATCCAGAAGGAAGTCAACTGGAAAAATGCATAGCAAAGTTTGGAGAGGGAGGTGGGAAGGGAGAGAGGAAGTGTAGAACTCTGCAGCCTTCCCCCCCCACACACACACAAAGTGCAGCTGCAGAAGCAAAACAATAATGTCATAAAAAACAACTGGCACAAACAAGCACTCTCCCAGCAAAGCACTCCTGAAACCTTAGAGAAAAACACAACATCCTGTGATTAGGCACAAGGACCAATTAATGACATGACCTCAGAAACCAGAAAGGTCAAACTCCTGAGAATACAGTGCAAATTTTATTCATTAGCAGCATGGGGTGTCAATGGCATTCAAATCACAAACTTTATTATGGATTTTTCTATATAGTTTACAGCTTTGGGAACTAAATTTCAGTTTAGTGTCACTGAATTAAATGAT
This sequence comes from Poeciliopsis prolifica, assembly GCF_027474105.1. Taxonomy (NCBI): domain Eukaryota; kingdom Metazoa; phylum Chordata; class Actinopteri; order Cyprinodontiformes; family Poeciliidae; genus Poeciliopsis; species Poeciliopsis prolifica. The sequence goes on from NW_026562389.1 coordinate 1,278,785, forward strand.
TCAAGTGTTTATTGTCAACCTGAACATTAACCTACAGAACCTAAGCTTGATGATGTTGGCTTCTGTTAGCCACTTTGATTTATTGTTGCTATTTATAAACCAATATGACAGGAATGGTTAGATAACCGATTAATCCTGCATAGAGCCAAAATTCACCCTGTTCTGATTTCTTTGGAGTGCAGTTTTCTGCCTGACACTCAGCTAAAGCTAACATCACTTATAGGCCTACATTTGGATTGTACATCTCTTTATGTACAGCTTAAAGCATGGGGCATCTTTTTTTTTCAAAACTGATTATTCTTGTTCACATTTGGATTTTGAATCTGATGACTCCTAATGTTTTGAAAGCATAAAAAAAACCTGTTGTCTCATTATGGTTTCCAGGCTGCTGCATAGAAGCATCCTGTTTCCATTTAACTGAAAGCATTGCCATGCCCAAGAAGAGACTGATGGAGTCGAAGCTGTGGAGACCTCTGGAGAGAAAGTCCATTACATTGAGTGAAAATGTAAATAAGCTGTCAAAAAGAAAGCTATTGATATTTCTGCATGCACACCAGCCATGTGAGTTTTCCCAGGTTTTTCCACAGTGATTGAACTGAACGGTTCAGGGAAATCACAAGCAGCTGAAATCAAGCCCATTAACAATCATTGTTCTCATTATTATGCCTGGGGATCCCGCTGAGCTTTTGGTATACTGTGACTCACCGGGGATAAGCATGGAGAGAGAAAACGAGGGGGGGGGGGGGGTTTCTCTGTTGCATCTTTCTCTCAGGAGAGCCCAACAATCTGTTATTTTGCTGTTCTTTGCTGTTCAGTTCATTGGGCCTTTTCATAATTCTAAACTTTCAGAATTGCCAAGAATTAAGAATTAAAAGGACTAAACTTGTTATTAAGCTAGTTTCTAATGAGTAATTAAGCAAAAAAAAGAGCATCAATACCTAATGATCAGCTAATCAATCTGTATTTGAAATTTAAACTAGGGTATGAATGTCAGAGTGTTACCATCTTAACTGTTCATAGCTCTAACATTTATCAATTTGTCAGACTACTAGACGCATAAAATAAAGGACTTTTTGGTTTAATTGTGAGATTTAACACCTACCTTATTCCAAGAGGAAAAACTAAAAATTGTGGTAAATCCAAGATTCAGAACCAGCCTTGATGCTTTCAGGATCAGAACTGATTGAACTGAAATTATGGCTTCCTGGATTAGACATGGGTTGTTTAAGGCACCTATTCTCAAACCCTGGCTCTCAAGCGGTACTGCCCTTCACGTTTGAGATATTTGTCTGACAGGGAAATATCTAAACCATCCCTGCACACCTGATTCAGATGACGGCAGTTCATCTGTTAATCAGCCATAAATTAAAATCAGGTGTGCTGAAACAGGGAAGGGCCTAAAACATGCAGAGCAGTGTGCTCAGAGGACCAGGGTTGACAAACGCTGGTCTAATTGTCCTGGAACTTTCCTGGAGTCTGAAGTCTGTCACATCAAACGAGGTGTTGCAAGCAGTCTGAGTGTCAGATTCTCATTACGCCCTGCAAATGTTCAGTATACACAGTAAAAGACATTTGTACTGGACTGCATTTAATGCTTGGCATTATTAGAGATAGATAAAAATGTTTTGATGCTTTCACTAACACGTTAAAACCTTGATACATTAGTTTGAATAATCTCAATAGAAAACTTAATCAAACTTACAAACATAAACATTTGATCCTAAGACATTCCAAACAATGAATTCTACTTAAAAATTTAATTTTACAATCCCACTGCAAACCCATTTATTTCATCATCAGGGCGGCTCATGTTTGTAAATATTAGTCTCCTGGGGGCCTTCACGACCTTCTTCACATCGTGTTTACTCATGTACTCGAGTCTTTTTTAATCTGAAGCCATCAACTGGCTCTCACTCCTGTTTACCCCGTGCATGTGTCCTCATTAAAGAAGTGTTTGGCTGCTGGCTAGACAACTCACAGTGGCTTGGTGGACTGAAATTTAGGGTAGCTGAGGGAAAAGGTCAGCACATCACAAAAACCACAGACTTGGTTAAGAAAATCCAATCTGTCAGTTACATCATGGCTGCTAAGACAATGCACAATTGTAGATTTGTTTCTCAACTCTTCAGCATTGATAGTAAAGACTGCACTTCAACTTTTTCCTGGAAAGAAATTGCCAGCCCTCAAGCAGCAGACATGTTTCTGCACAAAGTGTTCTGGGAACAGCTGTGCAAAGGACAGAGGAAGGAATACAAAATGTTTGACCTTTGGAAGACTGTGGTCTTAAAAAAGAGCAGCACACTCTCGTCAAGCTTTTTCAGGAGACGGAGAGGATTCTCTGAGTCTGACTCTCCATAATTACATGTTAGTCCCATTAGATGAGAGTAGAGAGCAGGCAGAGAGGGCCAGAGAGTAGGCGTAGCTTCACAGTGGGTGTGCATGTGTGTCTGTGTGTGCACAATTCAATTTGGGGATGAAAAGGCTTTTAAGGGAAGGACAAAATGTCAAAGTGCTCATTCCAAATCGAATTAATGTTTAATGGAGCTCCTGGACAACAGTGAAGTTCAAGTTAACACTTTGTATTAACAATGTCCTGGTCTGCTTGGAATAGCATCCCAATATAATATCCTTTGTTCAAACTTTTTCTCCAAGCTCATCTTTCTAGAAGGAACAGTCTATCCTGCTCTATTCCAATTTTATCTTTGATAGTTGTTGCCTAAGTTATTTATTATGCTCAGAAATTATAGTTCGCTAATGCCTCTTGCAGAAAATACACCACTCACAGTCAGAAATAACCAATCACAGCCAGGAAAGAGTCTCACTGTGCTGAATGTGCTTATGCTGAATAAATAACTTATCAAATTTTTGATTTAGTTTGATTAATATTTAAATCAAATAATACCGGAACACATATGCCTTTTATGAGACAAGGGTTAACTGAGGCCATGGACACTGAAATGCACAATTAACATAACACATAAGCGCTAAAGTGTCAAACTGCCAATCTGATTCATGTTTCTATATTACTTTTAAATGTTTTTTGTGTAATTTATAAGTGTATTAAGTGCAGGATTGCATCTTACATAACTAGTTGTTTAAAATAGCCCCACACTGTGACCAGGTGCATCTCCTCATCTGCACTACAAGCACTTTTCCTAGTGCTTTGGCAACACTGAGAATGTTTGTGAGCGAGTGTAGCGTGCATCAGTGAGCTGACGCTGGATCCAGGCATGTGTGAACGCCAGCGTACATCTGTGCTTGTGTGTTTATACGTCAGCCAGAAAGTGTTAAGAAGCAGCCACATGGGGCAAGGGTGGTGAGTGTTGCTTGGTGGTAGGACATGATGAATCCTGATGAAGTGTCTGTGTGAGTTTTGGTTTGTGTGCTGCTTGAAGCACACAAACAAAGGAGGATGCAGTGGTGACGACTTTGACTGGTAGCATCCTGGTCTGAAAATTTACCTCAGCATTGCTTTGGCTTTCACTTGTTTATTTTCAGTTTCTCTTCAGCAATAAAAGAGGAAAAGCTGCTATGATTCTCTGATTATCTCCATTTATTTTAGCAACGGATGCATCATTTGCATTCTACTTTTCACTACAATAAGATACTTTTAAAGATTAAATAATCTTAATCTAAGCAGTTTGTTTTCTCAAAATCTTGCTGTTAGTTTAATATTTGCCAAGCAGACATTGCATGCTAGTTTGATTTGAGTGTTGAAATGCTGCAGTGCAGACAATGACTCATCAAGGCACAGGAAGCTGTAGTTGACAGAGCAGAACCGAAGAAATGTCACAATGCATTGTCTGTACATGTCACCATGGATACCACAACACGTTTTATGTATTATATTTTACTGTGAGGTGACTTATTATTCACAGTGATGTGAAAATATTAAATATTGTCAGTATGATAAATGAGGTTAAAATTGAGAGATCCATGTTAAAATGAAGAGCACATTTTGTATTTGGTAGTTGGTGAACCTATGACTAATTAATATTTAAGATGGCTGAAATAAATTCACTGCTGATTCCTGTTAAAGAGGAATGATAATATATTTTACAGACACATAGTGCCGTTTTATAGTGCAGTTATTATGAACATGCTGTGTATATAAAAAAAAACTTAGAAGAAATATCAATTAAGCTCATAACAATATTTAATGCCTTGAAATTGGCATCTGTCTCTTTAAAAACTTTGTATCCTTAACATTTTATCACAACAATGCCTCTCTCCACTATCTACTGAAGGTACAAGACAGAGCTTTGCGACAGGTAGTGTTTTGTATATGCATTCAGGCATCCCCGAAAGTTCCTCTTGGTCATAAATTTATATAACTAAACGGTCATACTTGTAAGGAAGTTTAAGAATTTATTTGTCTAATTTCTGCTTTTTCAGAACTGTGCATAATCAAACCTTCCTCAGTCACAGTCTCAGTCAATAAGTTTCTATAATACTTTAAAAGGAAGTTGGTTGACTTCCAATAATTTTCCAAAGTATGAGCTTAACAGAATATTTTTTGAATACTCCGGGCGTACCTGCATTTTGACAGAAGCTGACAGAAACCCGCGATCAACCCGGAACCAGAAGTCCACAGCAGGGTGAGGGGAACTCTTCTCTATGTCAGTCCATCCAGACATTTCCGGTTGCACATTAAAAAAGTAAGACTGATCTGTCTCAGCAAGGTGCTGTCTGATGAGCAGTAGGGTCTAAATTAAGCCTATTTCATCATTTAAATAACATAATCTCTAATGTAAGACTTGTTAAAAGCTCCTCTACTCAACAAACATGTTACTGTTGCCATGTGTCTAAACTTAACAGAGACTCACCTTGTTTTGTGGTGAATCACAGTCATTTTCAGTTTAGTTATTTGTTAATCATAAGCATCAGTCTTGTTGGTCAGAACTCAGTTTATCACTGATTGAAAATTGTTTATGGGTTGTGAAAACTACAGTTCAGTAAATTTCAAAAGGTAACCTTTAATCCTAAGGAGCTTAACTCTGAATATAATTAAACAATATAATTTAAAGATTAAATTAAATTAAAAACAATTAAAGAATCTTCTGCTATATTTAGGTAAGGATTATTTGACCAACTATGGACGTTCTCACACTCTACATACAGTAGAGTGTTTAGATTTTATCCAGATGGTCAGGTCATTTTTAGTGTGGGGAAAAGAAGGTGCCAAAAGTAACATCGCCTGTACAAAAACACTGGCTTTTACCACCTTCATTTCAATGCACTTATTACAGGTACATCAGAAAACTGTAAAGTTCCTGTTGTTAGAAATGATAATAGATCAAATACCCAGGCTAAATCGTTACCAACACGGTAACGAACTAGCAGTGGGTAGCAAGTAGTTTGCTCTAGTAGCACCTGTGGATCTGAAAATGGATTTGAAGAAGAAACATTAAAGAGACACTGGAGAACTAACCAGAATGTCGGAGCGACAAGACGTACCAGACTTACTAGCACCTGACTAGTTGGAAGCCTGATGACTTGAGATGATCAGAGCTTGTCACCAGGGTGGTTTTTGATATGGACAACATGGGCAAAGTTTAAAGCAGTGGAGTCCAGAGTTGGTCCTCAAAGGCCGGCATCCTGCATGTTTTAGTTTTCCCTGTTGTGGTAGTAAAAACCATTTCAGCATGTCAGTGTTCTTCTTAGCCCTCTAATGAACCATCATTTAATCAAGGTATGTTAAACCAGGAAGAGAACTAAAACATGCAGGATGCTGGCCCTCAAGGACCGAGTTTGGACACGGCTGTCTGAAGCAATGTGCATGCTAAACATTTCTACAGTGAGTTTGAACTCTATATGGCATGAAGACTCAATAAAACATTTTAGTTTGTGTTGAAGGTGGGAAATGAAAACACTTTCAGAGAAAAACTAAAACCTGTGATACAAATTTTATATGAAAGACAGGTCTGGATATTTGGTCTGACAATATGGAAAAAAAAAGAGATTGGGTCTGTAAAGGAAATTAACTTCAACCAATTCTGATTTAGCTAATTTAGGACTTTGTGCAATGTACCCGGTAAAGATGTAATGCATTTGTTTTGCTTTGTTGAGCCAGACATATCTGTGCCAGTGCTTGTGATTATATTTTTTTTTAGCAGATACTATTTAAATCCAATAAAAGCCTCAGCCAATCTAATGTCACAATAAGCCCACAGAACTCAAAATAGCCAGCTTCAAGTCCATCCTTCCAGCCAGTTTAAAGGGTAGTTGGAAGCTCTCATTTCCTACCTGAAGCATTTAGATGTACTTTTATTTCCTAGACTTATACATGCACTGAGGTATTTGATAAATTAATCAATCTATTTATTAATCCAAATAACTAAAATTTTTATTTTCTTGGCAATAAAAAGAGTTTCCGAGTTTCATAAAAATAAGCATGTCCAATTGTACACGATAAATGTTTTTTTTTAAAAAAACAGTCACGTTTTTGTGTACTCTTCTTTATTCGGTTTTGCTGTTTCTTGTCACATCTTGTTCGTTTGTAGTTTATGATCTTTCAGATATTCTGACCTAAGTTCACGTTCACTTGTCCCTAAAACATACACCTGGCATAATGAGCAAAGTACGTAAAACATTTGGATGGAAAAGGTGGCTCAGACAAAAAAAAAAAAAAAAAAAGATAACTTTTTTACAGCAAAGATCCGAATTTCGTATTTTATCTTACTCATGTAACAAGTTTTAATTGGGGTGACTTACTAGAATTCAAAGTTTTCTGCGATCAATTTAAATTTTAATTTCAAAAGTGGAGCTGGACACTTCGACAGAGAGCCATTTCCTCCTCCTTTTGTTGCTCTTTTGGCCTTGTTATTTTCAGTACACAGTGTGTGTCAAAAGCAATGTTGCTTTATGGAGCTTAGACAAAGGCCACAATAGCAAAAACATTAAAAATAAAAATAAAGTCAAAGCCACCAGATTCCACCCAGTCACATAAATTCATTCAAAAATAAAAGGGTGGTTTTAATATCAAGAGCATGAAATGTCAAAACAGCCAAAAGGCGAACCCCACAACACAAAGAAACTTTGCCAAGGACTCTGAAACCGTCATGTCAAGAAAATTAGGCAAATGAATGTCAGTTATTTTTGTCTGCTTCATCTGACTTTAAGAAAATCAAACAAATTCTATCAGATTATGACAGTAAGTGTTCTTTCTTCTTCTAAGGGCTTTAACATTATTTTAGATTTATAGGAAGTATGCTGAATAATGTAGGACTCTGAAAGCCATAATATTTTCATTAATTATTACTCAAGATAGTAATGCACATTTGACTTTATTAAATAAACTGGTTCAATTATTGAACCAATTTTTCTACAGGTTTTTTCTACAGCCTGTTTTCTGGGTAGGGACTGTACCTACACAAACAAGCAATTTTTGCATACAGACTATTTTGTAACATTTTTAACTACAAAAGGATGTAAAAAATAAATAAATAACACAAAGCAGTAAGGTGACACAAGTGGACATGTAAAATGCTGAAAAGACTGTTGCATCATGGTTGACAGCCAGCACATGTGGAGTTAATGTCAGATAGACAGAGACAAACATGACTCTATGTGCATGAACAAGTCTGGATCCCGCAACAACCATGGACATTTTAAATGTTTTTTTTGACACTGATTATATTTTCAAGTAACTTCAGTCATTGCAGACTTAATCAGTTTAGATGGGGAATTATAAGAATTCAATTTGATCCATATGAACTCTACACAAACACTTCAGATTAGACTCTTTTCACCAGCAACACCATTTGGTGTTGCGTAGTAACTTTTTCTTCAGTTTAATACAATCTAAAGTGAGAAACCACTAACACATCGAACCTGGTCAGAACTGACACCTGCCGGCCTGATTTGCCTTCCAGACAAATCAACACCAGTTTGTGCTGAGATTTGACTAAGTTGAGACCCAGAACAGTGGAGAAAGCTAATCTGCCCAGTGAATGAGTCAACAGCCTGATTCAGGGAAACACAGTAAATAAGTAAGTTCTAGTGCTCAACGATGACAAATCAGTGTTATTCTGAACTCTGGTCATCATTTCCGCTTTCTTCCCTGCTTTGTATACTAAAACTCAAAAATAAACCCAAACATCTCCTTCCTTATTCAGTTCCCTCATAATCCAGCTTCCTATTTTATCCTGTAAAAGCAGCCAAGAGTAGTATTGGCATTTGTGTCTATTGTTTTCTAAATTTGTCAGTTTTTGTGTCTCTTCAGTATGACTAAAAAAAAAAAAAAAATTGAACAAAATAAAATTAAAAATTTTGAGTACCAGTTTATTTTTCTTATTGTATCTTTATTAGCACTCTTTTCATTTTTAAATTGTAATAATTTTAATGCTGATCAAAAATTAAAATAAAAACAATCCAAGCCCTTGAGACCTCACAGAAATGTTGCATATAATTGTTCTATAAGAGACCACTGAATTTGTATGTATTTCTGATCAGACTATGACACTGGTTGATTTATAAACCTTTTTTCACATAGCTTATTCAGGCTGCATATTCTTTTTTCATGATGCAATAAACAAATGACAGATCCCGAAGAAATAAAGTAATTCAAAAAAAAAAAAAAACTGTTATAACCAAGCCCTGTGAGCACTGTAACAACGCTCCAAAGGAGGAGTTATGGTTGCTAGTAATGATTTCTGAATGTCTGCTTCATTACTTTGCTGTCTGAATGCAAAGAAGCATACTGTCCTTCAGTATGCTTAGTCTCATTGAACAGCAGCTTGCTCCTTCGAACACATCGCATGGTGTCGCTGTGATAAATCCTGAATTCGCTCTTGGTTGGAATTTTGTCGGTCAATTTTGTGCGATTTATATTTTATGAGAAATTTACATGAATCCCACGGCTCTCTTGAACAATGGGCTCTTTAATCGTTTTGAGGATGTCTCGTCACACAGTCGTCAGCACTCCCTGCATTTTCTGTCACACTAACCTCTCTCTCTTTCTCTCTCTCTATCTGCTTCATCCCTCTTCCTCCGTTATCTCTCTTTCACCATGCCTCCTGCCACCATTAGTATTCTGTTCAGTCCCAGCCTGTCTATGAAGCTAGTAGTTGGCTGTCTGCTCCTGTGCTTTGGAGCCAATGGTGTGAGATAGCCTAGTATGACAGAATACCATTTTAATCAGTTTTTAATTTCTCTCCTATATACACACACACACACACGGCATCACAGAAAAACACTGCCAAAATCACATCAATCTTTGTATCTCATCCAGCACCCCCACCCCACCCTCTCCTCTCCAGTGCGGTAGTAAATAGTGCTGCTGCACTTCAGGCTGCCCCTGAGTGCAGTCTGAGCTGACAGATTTCATTAGAGCTGTAATGCGGCCTGTCTCGCCTGCCTCACTACGTCCTTCAGGACAACGCAGACCTGAGACATCACGACACAGCTCAGCACCCAACAATGCATTTATAAAAGCCCAGCATGATGGAGCACGACAAGGCGAAGGGAAGAAAAAAGATGAGCATGGAGGGGAAATAAAAAAACTAACCTGACAACTCCATTTAATAAATGAGAAATTTGGTGAGTCTTATTTTTCTTAAAAAAATGACTCAGGCCATTTAAGGCGGTGACTTCGCCAGATGACACGTGAAGTATATTCTGCAAAAATATGTCATTCCTGTGCTTGGGAGAACCTTTTACTAGCCCTGAAGATGTAATTCATAATATCTGTACCTAGACAGACCCATACAGATACTTGATATTGCTGCTTTACCTTTCTGTGGTATAATTCTGTGTGTGACCAACACACAGAATTTTGCATTTGTGAAGTCTCCACAGAGACCATTCAGAGAATTAGAGTCTGCCTTTTGTGAGTTGTGCACAAAACAAGGATGCATATCAATTTGTTATTTAGTCATTGAATAAAAACTTTAAATTTAACTTTAGTTGAAGGATATAGCTTCTGTACATCTTATTTTCAACATGTGAATGCATATGTGCATTCCTATGTGCTATTTGTTTTTCCAATATTTTTGTGTTTAGATGAGTCAGAGAACAATGCTGCAGATGCTTCATGCAGCTCAGCAGGGAAGCCTCCAAACTCAGCCAGGCTTAGAACAAAAAAAACTCTACATATTATTGTCTGTTTCAAATCAAATTCTCAAGAATTTGCTTTCATCTCAGGTCTTTTTATTACCTTTTCTACATTGTTATGGGCCGCTGAATATGAAACACAGCTTGAACTTAAAAGTACAGCTATTGTGTGTCATATCCCTGCAACAGGGATATGACACATATCTCTGTTGCAAGGCTAGAAGAAAATTACAGATGAAGAGGGGGATTTTACGTCAAGTGGATGACGTACAAAAATCCCATACCTTTGCTGCTGCACACTTTTAGATGTGTGCAGCATCTTTGGATTGACGCACACCTGAACAAATGAAGCAATTGAAAGTGATTTCTGACCACTTGGGTGAGACAGTTTATCAATATCTGAGGTTTAAAAATACAGAAGTAAACACCCCCATGCTGTCTTGAGGAACAAATTACCCCCCTTTTTCCATTATGTGTGCTTTCTACTTGAAACATCCATAATGAAGTGTGCAGTCTGTATCATGTAAATGTTCATTTAAGGCTGACAGTGGTTCAACACAAAATGTGCCAATCCCTCATTTTATTACAGCTCTGACAGCAGGGCTGTAATACAGAAACTTAATATAGAAGAAAATCTTCATGTCAGCTTTCCTGGCTCAGTACTGATGAGTTATATTGACATAAAAGATTCAAAGGGTTGCTGCTTGAGTACCATGTGGAACAAGATGTATTTCATAAAAGTACCACACTCGCTAGGATTTTATTTGGATCCCTAAACTTGAAATGTGTGGATTTGTTTCCAGCCCTACATAAAATCTAGCCTCACCATTTCCCTTCAGAAGTTACTCAATTGGTACACGTTTGAAATGTCATCTTGTCAGATAGCTTGTCAGATAATACTAATGAAGAAATGGCTTTAACAAGAAGAAGAAAAATACTTCTTCTTGTGATGGAATCTGAAATCTGATCTGTGATGAAATGTGAAAATCATCTGAAATTTTATGGATTGTGGCACAACTGTTCATCTAAACTGATAAGCTGGGTGAAGACAGCATATCAGAAAAGTTGCTTCAGAGCCACCTGTTGTGTAAAAGTCCAGTTCGTCACTGGCTCTTGTCTAGTCAAGGGGGTCCAGGATGAGGTCTGATCCAGTGCTTGTGCCTTTTTTCTTTTTTTTTTTAGCTCAGGATGATGATGGAGGGTTTAAAGCTGGAGAAAACCTCACACAGCTTTAGAGACTTGTTAAAAATGCAATGTATTAATATAATGCCAATTCACAACAAAGCAGGAAGTCAGATTAAAGAAGGAAGGAGGGGGAATACAGAGTTGTAGCAGGTAGTTCTCTTGTACGCTAGTGAGTATGGCTGAATACTTGATATTCTGTCTGTATTTTGGAGGTTTATTAAAGAGGTTTGTACTGTTAAAATCCTAAAGAACAATAAAGAGTGGTGTATTAACGCCTAGCAGAGCAAACTTTCCCTTATTAAATAGCAATATTTATGGATCTTAAATATGGACTCCTGGCAGGATTATATGACGTCTCTAGCACTGTCACATCAGTATTCCAACTTTTATTTTTGTAAAGATAAATTTCACCCAGTCTATTTTTCTGCAGTCTGCATGAAACTTCTGAAAGCCCATCATCAACAGCATACTGAGATTTCAGGCACAGTACAAGTTTCTGCAGAAGGCCCTGGTGGGAATTTACATGCTAAACTAAAGATGGGAAAATTTGTATCAAGTGGTCAAGGTAGCACCAAAAAAATTTAAAACTAAAGAGACTTTTGCTGATGCCAAATAAATTCCCTGACAGAAGTATTTATTCAGCTTCATCTATTTAAATCCTGTCTTTTCTTCTTTCTTTTTTAGAAACATGCCTTACATAACAAAGTCACAGCAACGTAAAAGAGATGAAAAGGAATAATATATTGACAAGAGGCTGTATGTTTCTTTATAGCTCAGAGAGATTTCTGCTGCTGTCACCACCCAATGAATTAATTAAAAATACGAAGAAGGACATTTTGATCTCATTTTATTTGTTCACCTTGTCTTGCACACACAGGGCCATTATTAAAACAAACCACATCACTTAGCAGCCATTGGTCTACTGACCTCTTCTTCTTCTGCTACTGCTGGAAATCAATACACCAGAGTGAGCTCTATTGCCTTGCTTTTCTGTGTTTCCTTTTTGCCTGTGCATTAAGTGCTTTGTTGTGAAGCTGGAGAATTGCAAAGATTTAATTCTATTTTTAGTTTTTGTCAGATCCCTCTTGGATACAAGATCTTGTCTTCCAGATCGTCACAAAACGAGGATCAGGCAAAAGGAGCGCCCACGTCACCAGCAGAATTACACCGGCTGCCTCCTTTCACTGGTGACCTCAATGGTTCTTTTTTGAGAGTTTATTAATTTGGCAAACACTTGACAATCAAACCCCCTCCAAAGGAGACCTTTTTAGGTTCTCTCTCACCAAGACAACTAAGCACAGCGGGTTTATTTCAAGCTGAGGCACATGAGGGTTCATTGACATTCTGAGACAAATTACACTGAGCTATCCTCTGCCCAAATCTTATGGGTACACAGAGCTTATATCAAGCCGGACCATGCAGTGCTGCCCTAAATTACTGTGATGATTTAGAGTTTCATTTTAGTGCAGGGTCATTTAATTACATTTTTAGCTCTACAGAAAGATAAGTAAAACCTAATTCAGAAGTACTGAGGCAATCTGATCAAACACTGTGGTTCATTACATAGACATAAACAAAGATGGTATGCCACTGGGTCCACAGCAAGTCCAAAATCCCAAAACGCCAGCTCATTGACTTTACTCCTCAAGATTAGCTGGTTTTTAGATGAATTGTAGTCAAAACATGAACAATATAAACATTTTGAGAACTGTGCCTTGCTTTAAATCACGTCTGTCCTACATTACCTGGTATTTCCGACAAGTCCAGACAGGTTCTCTAACTGAAGCTCAGAAGGCAGGTTCCTGTTATGACACAGGAAAAAACAGAGAACTGTTTGCACGTGTGAGCATTATATCAAAAACAACCTGACAGTTCTTGATGAGTTGGAACAAGTAAACATAGTAATAAAGTCACATGAAATCCTGCCTGTGTAAATGCCATCTTGCCAACCCAATATTTAACAATTTTGTGTTTAGTTCATCATAGCTTTAAAGGGATACATGTCAAACCTTTTTTTGCATAACTTTGTTTACAGGTCCTGAGCAAGCAATAGCTTCCATTTAACTGATAATTCTGGTGGTGTCCATTTATAAAATACAGTTCTTTATGTTTTATATAGTTGTATAAGGACAATATTTGAAAGAGGATCATGTATGTCAGCTAAATATATATAAACGATGCTACAACCTTCAAAGATTCTAGTGCATCTAAAGTGTTTTGATAGATTTGATGTGAAATGCTGTCACAGAAACAAATCTAACTCTGGCGGTCTGGCTGCAGTAAGAGACATTTTTTAAATAAATGCAAAAAATTTGCTTTGCCAAGAAAGATATTTGCTGGTGCATCTAATCATTACTACTGAGTATAAAAATTTAAATCTGGATTTTTTTTTTTTTAGATATAATTCATTCAAGGGCATTGTAATATTTCCAAATTCCTAAAACCTCTATCGTTCTGGGAGTGCTTTGTCCCAGACGCAGCCACCACAGGTTCGAGTGTCTGCCTGACGACCTTTGCCACATGTCTTCCTCCTCTCTTATTAACCGCTTTCCTGTCCATCAATTCTCAAATAAAGGCCACCGGAGCCAATAAGACCCTTATAAAACTTGACTGTGCTGTGAGAAAGTTTCAAAGCTGTTCAAGATGTTTTTGCTTTGAGCTGAACGGTCCTTGGTTTAAATCTCATCAGGTCTCTTCCATTTGGAGTTTGTACCTTCTCTCTGTACATGCATGGATTCTCTTCCATCTTCCTCCCACAGTCCAAAAGTATGCCCATTATGTTAAATGGCCAGTGTGAGTCAGCATGGGTGTGCATTGTCCGGGGTGATGGTCAGACAGAGCTCAGTCACGATCCATTATACTTCTTTCTAACTGTACCATTTCCAACTCTGCCACCTCCTATTTGTTTGTTCATGCTATCTTCATTCCATACATCACTGCACATCTCGCCATTATTCTCAGATTATCCTTCTGTCACAAAGTAAGCCTGTCACTCATCACCATCCAATCCTCTCCACCTGCCCTTTCCTCTCCACAGTGGCCACTCTTTTGGATGATTGACCACACATACTAAACTTTAGCCTCCATTTTCAGATAAATCTTGGAGTTTAGATTATTCAGTTTATTTTATTAATTTATTTTCTTCACTTCAGTATGAGTAAACTAAGATTCATTTTGTGAATCATAGTTTAGCAGGGTTCCATGCAAAAGTCCTTTATTGATTTTAAGTTTTCTAAAGCCTCAATAGAAGTAGAAGAAAGTCATTTTAATTTCTCTCTTTCTGTTTCCATTATCTTTCTGAGAAACTTTCAGAGGACACCATTTGATGCAAATTTCCTTTAATCCCTGTTATATGTCAGTTCTTTTATAAACAGGCACAAAACCCACTTTGTTTTATTCCACTAAATGCTTCACACACCTGCTGAGGAAAGCAAAGACAATGGAGTAAAATAAGCTCTTCCATCAACTCCTTGGAGGCCTTCCCAGCTCTCTTGTGCTGATCCCCATTTCCTGTTGTGCAGGAAGTGCGACTGAATCCACTCCACCCACTAGCTAGGGGCTAAATATTGTGTAGTGCAGCAAGACTGAAAGCATGGGTAAAGTGAATGAGTTGTTCGCTCTGTTTGAAAAGCTACAAAGCAACACTGGTGTATCTTAAGTTGGTATAATTAAAACATTGCTTTCTTAGGCAATGGCCGTAAATACAACTTAACATAACAGCTGCATTTGTCCATTATCGGAGGTCAGTGATGGTTCAGTAACTCAGGAAGCAGTCTGGCAGGAAGAGAACTGTTGGGTTAATACAAGGTACAGGAAACCATTTGCTTGGACAGCCATCTCTTTCCTGCTGGAAGGAAAGGTGTGATCCCTTTTGCACTCGATGATCTGCAGTTACAGGCCCAGTTAGACTCAGCTAACATTCTATTGAGAGAGATGTTTGCAAAACAATTAAATTGTTTGTAATCCCATTGCATCATGAATAGACTGCCAATTTTTGAAATCAGGATTAGAGGTTTTTGTGCATTCTATGTAAATACAGTCCAATATCAGATTTGTGAACAGTAGATGCGGGGAGTTCAAGTTTGGGGACATTTAAGATTTCAAAACATGCTGCTGGCTTCAAATTAAAATGACTAACTTTTTCATAGAAGTGGAATAAAATTACCCTTTCGACATTTGATTCATTGCTGTTTCTAACAAAATAAAATTATAATTTGTTATCAATTTAGGGTTTTCATGCAGCAAAAGCTTTCTTTCACTTACTTACCACTGCGAAACCATCGAGATAATGATGGTCATTAATCATGCAATCACTGAGCTGTATTTTTTAAAAACATTTTAGAAATTTAATTTACTAGCTGGTGGTAATTTTTGGTTATGCTTTAGTTAATTAAAAGGTTTCAATCAGTTAGCTGTTTGAGCAGCCCGCCTTTCTTTCTTGATCAGTAGAAATGATTCAGGTCAAACAGTTCAGTTCAGCTCGAACGTCAGAAAACACTCTAAATGTTTGGAAGATTTCCACAGAGCTCTGACAGAATAACACGAGCTCCAATGACCCAAACCTGATTCCCAAACTCTAGTTGGTGTGTTATTTCCCCAGTGAGGTTGATCGAACACACCAGTTTCTTGTCAGTACTGCTCATGGGTGCATTTCCATGTCAAAATGTCAACATGTGACCTGAATGAGAAAAAGACATTGATGAGAAAAATAGCTTAAAGCTAAATTAATAAACTAATCAATCAGGTTTAAATCCTTCCAGCTTGATCAGCACAAATAAAAAAAATTATATTTTGCATAGAAAGTAAATAAAGAGGGGAGAATGTGTCAGAATATGAAAGACCAAAAGGGAAAAGGATGAATGTGTTTCTTATTTTCTCATTTCTCACGAGAAAATAAACGGTGTGGCTTGTATTTTCTTCAGCCTATAGCTCTGTGAGAAGTTCAAAGCAAATGTGCATAAAAGTACATACGTTTACTCGTGGGTTTGCTGTGGTTCAGTGGGAAGAGTTTTCTTGCAGTCAGAAGGTTTTATGTTCAAATGCAGCTTCTTCCCTCTCCACATCAATGTGTATCCAGTCTTGCTACTGAGCAAAAAGCTGGATAAATGTAAAACACTTTAAGTGGTTAGTATGCATAGAAAAGCTCTATACAAAGTTTCAATTCCCTTTATAAATTCTGTCGTTTTACTGTGAATCTGTGCAGGCAAACGAAAGATACACTTTCAATCTCTTAGAATGAAAATCATTTAAATCTACCTTGACTCTAATACTTCATTGTTTGACAATCCCCTGCCGGAAAGATTTGGCAACCAAATGGCAGCTTGAATGTCATTTGGTTGTATTTACCTATGGGCTCAGCGCATCCCAAACTGCCATTTGCAGTTCAAGATTCTAGTATTTTTAAAAGAAAAACATTATTTCTTGTTTTACCTGAAAGATTACTTTAAATGTTAGCATTTTCTAGTCACTTTTTTCATTTTCTCACCAACTTTTCCCACAAAGAAACAACCACTCACAAGTATGCATGGTTTTCCCACGTTGTAGTTGATCCACATGTGAAGCTGGGAGTTTTCTGAACATTGCGACAGTTGATTGCTAATGGACTGAAAGCAAAGGTCCCTCTGTGAGGTTGTTTTGCTTCCTCATCATCATTCCAGTCTTCTACACGGCAAAAAGATACCCCACTCATCCACATACCTTCTTATAGCCTCCTCTGGTTTACATCCTTATTTTTTGCTCTGTTCTTTATAACCTGTTTTTTCTACTCCTGATTTTCATTCACAATTGTGTGCTGACTTTGAAGTTTGACTTTAATTTTGTGATATCAATGACCAGATAAAAAAAATTTACCTCTCAAATCTTTCATCTGGTTGAGGATCCTAAGTGTTGAGTGTTTTTTGTTCTTCTTTGACTCCCAGTGGTCCTTGTGATTTCTTTTGTGAAATTTTGGGTCCATCGTCACTACATCATGAGGTGAACATACAGAGAAAGGAGGCTGTAATAAGGCACAGAAAGTTTCAAAAATAGCCCAAAACAATCGTGCCTCATATCAGTACAAGTTATTAGCCTATGCCTTGTCTAATCCTAATTGATGTCCTTGCTCGAACCATAACCCAGAAATTGAAAGAATGTAAAGTCACTATTACCCAGCCGTGACCAGATGCTCCTTGAAACATTTCAAAGTATTAATCATATAAGTTGTTCAAGCAGCAAAGGCCACTTTGAGAAATCAATTCATCCTGATTGGCCTTTATGTGCATTCATTACACAAGACTGCACAGTTTAAGAAAAAATGAAGTTATTGTTTAAGGTTTTCTGCAGAAGATTTGGACAAGTCAAAGAAATCCTGCAAGCATATTCTTATGAAATGAGACCAAAATTGAACTCCAAGACTTAAATTTCACACATCTTTAAAAATGTTGCTCTGCTACCCTAAGACACTACATAAATGACTTGAGTTATTTTTCTCTACCTTGTGTTGTGTATATCTAATGTAAATTAGTTATATATTTACTGAGAAAAATCCTGATGTGTTTAAGACTTACTTACCACACTAACAACTTCACACAAATCGTGTTCAAAATAACCAAACCGTCATTTTAAGAGGTGATGTGCAACACTTCAACATAACACCTGTCTCCCATTAGTTATATAATCTTCCATAAGCCTGGTGTAAACAACAGTCTTAAGGGGAACAGGGCAGTAAAAGTCTCAAAAACAGAATGATGCTGATGTCATTTATTATGAGCTACCAGAACATGTTAAGATGATTTCAGTTTTACAGAGTAAGTGGCAGGTGATCTCATTTTGTCTGCCACTCATGAATAGATGTGAAAACATTTGATCTGATTTTGTGTCTATGACTGGTAAGCCATGACATCATCTCAAAGCAGCAGACGAGATGTGCCATTTGACCAGCTTTATCATAACATCACAAAGCTTTCAGCAACATCAAAATGTTGCTGAAACATCTGATATCCTTACATGTTGCACTTGTTCGCTTTAAAATGCTTGAATTCAACACATCTGAGAACTAAAGAGAAGTGGTCAAAGCAAATGATGAGATAACCATGTTTGAGATAAATAATTGTGTTTCCACAGGCTTATCTGGGTGGACACATCCTGTGGAAATCAGAAAGATAACACCAAAGTGAGTTTTAAATAGGGATACTTGGTAGAAATGAGATTACAGTGATAAAGCAAATTAGTTTTGGAAAAAAAACCCCTCCAAAACATGCCCACAAATAATCCCTGTTTTGTTTACATAAGATAAGATTTTTGCCTAATATTTTCAAACTCAAATTAGATACACCTGACTAAGACCTTTTTGGCTTCAGAAGTGCTGTAGTTTTTTGTGACATATTTTTGTGACTCCTCCATTTCACCATATCTCAAAAGTGTTCTGTTGGAGAGATCTGATTTATATGGAGGTCACTGGAGTTCAGTGAGCTCAGTGTCATGTTCAGGAAACTAGTTTGAGATTATTTGATCTTTGTGAAGAGGTGCATTATCCTGCTAGATGTAGCCATAAAAAAAGCATACAGAGATGCATATTTTACTGCTATTAGCAGACTGAACTGTTGATACAAGACAAAGTTTTATGCTGTTCACACCCAAATCTTACCCAACTATATGTATTTTGTAGATGTGACTTATCAGGCTAGGCAATGCTGTTTTCTATCTGTCTTTGCTGTTATTGGCTTCACTCATCTTTTACCCTCGTCCACATAAATGCCACTCACCCAATATTTTCAAACTTGAAAGATTGCTGTTTGTGAAAATCTTGTAGATCATAAGTTTCGGAAACATTCAGACACCTGACAACAATAACAGTGCCATATTTAAAGTCCCCTGAATCCACTTTTTTCTCAGTCTGAGGCTCAGATCGAACTTCAGAGAGTTGTCGATGTCAAAATATTAATGGCTGATTTACATTTTTTGTCAAACAATTTAACAGGTGTACCTAAAAGAGGTTGTTGATACAAAAAAAGTGTATGCTCCCTGTTTTATCCATTTGTGTAATAACTAGAATTTTCACTGGAACTGTTAATCGACCACTTGCCCTCGTTTGTCCTGATTTGTCCCTTAAAAGGTCAATGTGTCCTTAAGACTGAGTGCTCCATAAAACAGAGTCAAATAAAGAGCATAACAGTCACACTCCAGTTTTATTGATTTAACCTAATCAGAAACGAGGAGGTGTGTAAGCAACACAGGATGACTAACACTGAATCACAGCTGGATGTTTACATGCGGGCAAATGTGAGAAAACTGTTTGCCACTGGAAACAGCATTGTATCCCACTCAAGTGCAAGTGGAGAATGCCGGACTATTATCTGAGATGATGTGCTGATTGGTTCATTGATGTGGCTGTTCATCAGGCATACAGGAACACTTCTATTGACGGCCCTCCTCTGGTGTCTGGCTGTCCTGTTTCCTCTTTTGCCTGACATTTTACGGCTCTCTTTCACTGTCTATGAATGCCTGAGCACAAATCGATTCTTCATGAATGAAAACAATAAGGCAGGCCGGGGGGCAGCAGCTGACTAGAAAGATCTATTAAAATGGGGCTATTATGTATGTTCCAGGCAATTATCTTCAGTTGTTATGAAAATGCTGTTTGAGATATTTGAGATTGGGTCTGTCTCCATAAGAAGTTCTTTCTGATATGGCTACTTAAAAAACAAAGTAGCCTGTTGGGGGAGATCCGAGAAGCTCAGCTGCTGCCTGCAGCTCCAAAGAGGAGCTTTCTGTTTGCAAGCTTTTAGGCACCCCAAAATGGTTCCCATGGGAGATTCAACGATTCCTCAAATATTCATGAATTTTTTTTTTTTTAAATCAAATTGTAAAAATGGTAAATGACCTACACTTGTACAGCGCTTAATCAAGTCCAGAGGACCCCAAAGCGCTTCACACTACATTCAGTCATTCACACATTCATGTGCTGATGGTAGAATGTTACTCCGAGGAATAGTATTACACATAAAGCTAATAAAATCTACTTTCAGAATAATCTGAAGTCATTTTGTGTGACCTGACAATAATGACTAATGAAATAAGGTGTTTAACATCTATTTATTTCGATTTTGCTATACTGAGCAAAGACAGAATGGACCCACTACATTTAGCAGCAGTTTTTAAGTACAAAATAAATACATCTGGTTTTCACAGAGCAGTAAAGTCCAAAGTTAGGAGTAAAGGATCCGAGCCCAGCATGTTGGAGACATTTCCCTGTTTCAACACACCTTAATTAAATATTCGTGTCTTGGGCAGGCCCCATGCAAAACCTGACGTCCTTTAAAGGAGATGTGTTAGAACAAGAATCCGCCTGTTTATGAGGGCTGTTACAAAACACATTAAGAAAAAAAAATTCTTTCTTGTAAAGGACGAAAAATGTTCAAAGTGGAGCACTTAGCTGTTTAACTCGTATAAAGTGTGCATGCATGTGTGACAGGATTAAACAGATTCAGCTGAATCAGCAGTTTTACATGAAAATGACTTGAACATAAAATATTTTGTGTAGCGACAAGCTCAGAGCATGTCGAGCCGAGAATAGATTGTGAAGTGCCAGCATGAAGTTAGAAAGAAACACTAAGATTAAAGGGCTCCCTTATTGAGCAACATGGCTCCACCTGTGTGTACAGGAGCGTGTGGTGAAGGATTTTCTTTGTCTTCCTATCTGTGTGAATCACAGGACTGAAATGCTGCTCTGATGCCTCTGGGCTTTCCTCCCCACGGAAGACATGGCCGGGTTTACACACTGGCTACACTTCAGAGCTTTTCTGCACAATTTCTGATACCGGCAGTTAACCTAAAACGGGCTTTGAACAGACTTCTGCAGCTTGTGTGACTGATTAAAAGGCCATGTGCCTTTCTTTGTTTATGACTCCAAATGTTAACTTATACAAGTTAATTTATTTTCATCATGTGCCATTTTATGGCATGATTCACAAAGCGGATTTGAATTGTGTCAACTACTTGAAGGGCAGTCTTTTGGAAGCAAAGCTTTTGAACAAATAACACATGAATGAATCATCTTCTGTATTAGCTTTTACATGCATGCTACTTGAAACTTTGCACAAAGGAATTTGAGAAGGGGTTCTCACACCCTATTGGCTGCTATGGCTGGAATTTGGGGATTTTTTTATTCTTAGATGCAACTATTCCCGAGAAGAGCTTGAACAATAATTACACCCTGGCCAGCATATTTCGGTGATTTACAGTGAAATTGCCGCGTTATAATGACAGGACTGACAGTGTGGAGCTTTTAGGCAAGGTTTTGATCCCACTGAAATTACTGCTGCAAGTTAAAGCAAAAGCAGGCAGTAACTGCCTTGTTTTGATAGAGTTTAGTTTTATCTGAATTGTTTTTGTTGTTTATGTCAGTTATTCAGAGCTTTAGTGTTGTTTTTCTCTTGAACTCTTTTCTTTGTTTTTCTGCCATATCAACTTGGTTTTTCTTAGTTCTTGAATAAGTGTAAATATTCAGTCTGTGTTCGCTCTTTGATAGAGTCACCATTATCCACTAATTGGTGCCCTCCTGATTGTCGTCTTTTTGTTCTGTAAATAAATAGGTTTTAAGCAAAAACAAACAAAGCAAATGTTCAGTATGGCTTTGTAAAACTGCAGCGAACATGTTTTCACAGTTTTCCACACTCCAAATTTAGCGACTAATCCTGATGGTTGCCATGTCCTGACAACAAAAGCAGAAACATATGAAGAAAAAAAAAAAAGAAAAAGACACAGAGGAAACTTCTACCTCAAAACATTTCATTATCTTCTTTTGGCCTTTTCCTGTTTATGTATGTTTATTTTGGATTTCAGAGTGCAAAGCAGTTCAAACTGGTCTAAGAAGTAATCAAGCATCACATCGTCCATCCTGAAAGAAAAAAAAAACCATAACATTGGCTCAATGAGTTGGTGGAGGTCAAGGATTGCAGTGATAAAACAGTGAAAGGTTTGCATTGCTCCAGCTTGCTATTGCAGATTTGTCAAAACTTTTTCTAATACCACATTTGTTTTACTTTAATTTTTTAAAAGAGAAGCTTGTTAATTTGAAAATTGCTCTATATGCGGTTCTGTTGAGAGAACAGAAAATGGCCTTTCAGTACCCTCAGTCATAAGTCTGCCCACACACACTCATGTGATGCTTTAACAGCACGTCTGCAGGTCATCGCCCCGTTTTTCAAGGAAACCAGATTCTCCTCAGACCTCACGGAGGAGGGCTGCTCCAGTCAGAAAGGACGCAAGAAAATCTCTTATTAGAAACGGAACAAAAAGCATCAGTCACTTCAATACAGTAATCATCTTGTGATCCTCATCTGCATGTGACAGCATCTGAGACAGTAACGCAGGAACTTGACGTATGAAGTCTGAGAAGGTTCATCTGAGTTCAGTTGGTCTGGCGCATGCAAATAAAAAATATCTGAATAAAAATGTTGTTCTGTCTTGATTAGACACTTCAATAGGGCTTTTGAAGTTGAAAGGACTTTTAGGGTTTTTCTTAGGCTTTGCCTACCTCTTTAATTGTTTGAAATTCAGAACTTGGCATATTGCTTTGGGTAAATTTAGATTATAGACTTGTTCTTCTGCACTCAACTAGTCTACTGTCAGAATTTTAGCCACATATTGGTACTCTTTTATATACCATTGCAGATTGAACTGACAATTAGAGAACGGTTGAAGTCAAAAGAAAGGCTTTAGGAGACTAGAAGAAACTGCTGATGAAGACTTCTTTTAAAAAATTTAGAAAAGTAAAAAGAAGGAAGGGGTATCAAATCTCCAAAAGTTCATAGGAAGGGAATGGAAATGGTGTCAAATTTACATGAAGGTGTTTGAGAGGGTGTTTCATTTGGAATCAGTCCTTGCTCCTTTCCCACTGAGGTATAATAAGATAAATTTGGCACAATTCTTTGATCCACAGCTGAACCCAAGGCTATTTTTGTAAAATGCAAGCTTCTATTTTTAGTTGGTCAGAAAAGATCTCTTCAGAAGGCTGATTGTCGGAAATTGCAGGAATCAGAGCATGAGCATCACACAAAGTATCCACCGCGTCTTACCCGATGACTCATTGGCAACTCTAAATATCACTTAACACCTGGAGAGAAACCAAAGATGATATTCTGGAAATACACTCAAATATCCACAATCTTATTTAGACACTTGATAAACATATTTTTTTTATGAACAAGAACATTTTGGCCCTAGGTAATATTGTGAGAATTGCAAGTTCTGATCTCTCCAGTCAATAGGCTACTGATGGAATAGAGGACTAAGTTGCACTCATTCCAGCACTTTTTCTGTTTCAGTCCACAGAGTAGGAGTGCTGACATTTGATATGCAAAGGCCTTCAAATTCCCCAAGTACATCCCAGTATGTGTGTGCTTCAAAGCCTTTTTTCCCTTTCAAAACTCAACTAAATTCTCTTTGTGATACCAAACTGACTCATTGTTTTGCCCGCAGAGAACTTTCTTATAGAGCTTTAGCAATAAAGAAACACATTTCACGACAAAGCCTGCTTGGTGGAGCAAAACCTTTCACAATGTCAATATATCACGATTTGTGGTAGAGGTGGTGAGGCAGATGCAGGTTGGTGTGAAGGAGATGATGATTTAATGAAGAATTGATGTCAGAAATCCAGGCAGCACAGAATGAGCAGAAGGCTAAAGCTCAAAACTGGTAGCAACTGGCAACCAAAAGACATCCGACAACAGACTAGACAAGACAGCTTGACAGCAAGACGGATAAGACAAGGATCAGATGAGTAGCAAGGGACACAGGTGGGATTAAATACACAGGGAGACAATCAGGAGCAATAAGGAACAGGTGTTACTACTCAAGACAACACAGAGACTCTACAAAACACAGAAACCTAAGTAAACACAAAAACAACCAAATCCTTACATTATATAACATTTTGAAGCAACAGCTTTGTGGGTTTTGAAACAGAAAATGACCATATTTTGCTAAAATTTTAATGGGAGATTGAACCACAGTAGTGCTTCTCAAGCTCCATGAGAAGTATCACCTTTAGGGGTGCACAGAAGAACTGTTAAACATAAAATATTAGCAAGGCATATAAAACAATAAATGTAGGATTAAAATAACTGAAAGCTAAAAAGAGAAGTTGCTGTCAACTTACAATTTGAAATGACATCAAACTATTCTTATTATAAATGAAAATATGTCAGTTCTATCTATCTATCTGTCTGTCTGTCCGTCCGTCCGTCCGTCCTCTGCAGGCATTGATAAGCTGGTCAGAGTCGATTTGCAAACAGGAATCTGCACGCATATAGAGGTTTCACTCTCTAGATGCGTGAAGCGGGAACAAGCGACCTTGCAGATGTTATGGTGATGAAAGGTGGATCTACAAAGTATTGCCTGAGGGTGAGCCAGTGGATGGTGGGGAGACTGAGTCAAATATAAGCAATACATTTTGTATTTTTACTTGTAAAACATTTGGAAAATCATGTTGTGGTTTCTTCACAATTGGAACTATGCTGTGTCTATCACATAAAATCTCAAATAACAACATGGCAGTTTGTGTTTGTAATAGGACAAAATGTACAAAACTTTAAATAGCAACTGAGTCATGGTAATCTAACTTCCAAAGGAATATAGCCATAATAGGTTTTTCTATTGCTTTGGAAACTGGCCAAAATGTAGTTCCTATCATGTTGCTGTTGTAAACCATATATCAAGCTGTTTAAGTGAGGTGGTATTGTTAGCAAAAGTTTGAGAACTACAGCTCCATAAGATGCCAAACATCAAAAGCTATTCCCATTTATTAAATTATTTTGACACAAGCAGACTCCTATGTGACCAGACAAGATGATCAGCAAACATTCACTGTCCAGCTCAGGATGTGACCTGAATTTCTGAATGTGTGTATAAAAGCAGAATCTATATTCAACTATAGAGTTCTCACTCTAAAAGCCTGAGGGCAAGAACCATTTTCAGATCTGCCTCCTCAGAAGTGGCTATTATGGACCTTACCACAGGGCCCGCGTTTCATTGGCTGATACCCATTCTACGTAGCAGTGAGGCTAACACGTGCGTGGCCCTCTCACAAACGCAAGCTAATGAACATGCAATAGTAAACACATGCTAATGCAGCGCCAGACTACATTGCGACTACAGTGCATCAGGTCAAGGCACACTCAAACATTTGCCAACAAACAACAGGAATCACCCACTGATGTCAAAAGTAACCTACAAAACGATGAATGCCTGACTTATCCAGCCTTATTATCTTACCTGTATTGTTGCAAGAACAATAGGCATCAGTGATTTTGTCCACAGCTATATTGATGGTGAGGTTAATCACTGCCGTTTTCCTCATCGACCAAAAGCATTTTGCTGTGACGTGCATAATGTTGGAGGCATCACGAGACTCAAACTCCTTAATGACATCCAAAAAAGATGACATCAACTTGTTAGTTCCTCTGTCCATTGTTGTAGCTGATATTTGCTGAAAATCCGACAGAAATGATGCACTAATCGACTCAGAAATCAGTCTAAGTGGAAGACCCCATGTTTACATAGAAACAAAGCTTTGTTATGAGCCTTGAGGCCACGTGGGATTTTTTAGGTCAGTTGTGGGCGGAGCTTGGTAAGGTCCATTGCATCCATGCGATGAAGACGCTGCACTTCTATCCAGTCGTAAAGATGTCCTTGAAGAACTGAAAACTTCCCATCATCAGCAGCAGCGTCTGTTCCTTTTAGGCAGAAGCAGCCATTCCAGGGGTCATTACTGTCTGAACCCACACACACACACACACACACACACCCCCACACCCACACACACACACACACACACACACACACACACACACACACACACACACACACACATGCACACAGACCTAGAGGTGTTGTCATGAATAATTCCCAATCGCTGCTCCTGTAGGCTACTTCCTGCTCTTGTTTCTTTTCTGTGTGGGTATGTTTATGCATGAGATATTCAT
Source organism: Poeciliopsis prolifica (assembly GCF_027474105.1). Lineage (NCBI taxonomy): Eukaryota > Metazoa > Chordata > Actinopteri > Cyprinodontiformes > Poeciliidae > Poeciliopsis > Poeciliopsis prolifica. The sequence goes on from NW_026562389.1 coordinate 1,304,986, forward strand.
AATCGAACTCTGAAGTACACAGATATTTTCTGAGTGAACAACTAAAGATAGGGGATGACTCAAACATCCATCTTCAACTTCCACCATTACATAAGCATGAAAGAGGTGGTGAGGTGTTCGTCAACAGACGGGAGAATCAAACTCTGGCTGGGGATGAAGGGTGATTCCTATTCAAGCAGGTAAGCGGCCAGTGGCTGTGATTTTCAGAGCAAGGGATCAGCAAAGAGAAGCAGCGCCACACATTCTTTACGCAGGGTTTGTTAATTTCAAGCTCTCATCACATTGATCAGCGGGTTGCTTGTTTCCATGGCCACGGAGAGTGAAGGCGAAAAGATGTTCAAGAATGAGTGTAGTGACTTACCCTGAAATGCTATGATGTAATCAGTGACATAGTTTGGCAAAGTCTGTCACTGTGATAGTGTGTCTGTGTTCAGCAGGCTTTTCTTTCCACATTTCTGAGCCAGCCGCCCTGCCCACGTATCTGCTGATCAGTGCGCCTGTTTGTATGAGAAATAATGACCTCCTGTGTGCGTGTTTGTGGCACAAGGTCAGCGACATTGCACAGACATCCAGTTTTGCTATCTATTATTTACTGCTGCAAAAGAAGGCTAAGCTTAAGGAAGAGAGAGCCTTGAACTGCAGTATAAACTACTTCCCTGCAAACAAGTTTTCTCATCTATCCATCACTCTACCATTTCCTGTCATAATTGCAAGATAAAGTACCCAGACCAGCGTATGGCTTAGAGCGCTGAGTATTAAAATTTAATCAAACAGACTATAAGCTTAGTTCAATTGAGATTATTTTGAGAGGTTTGAGTAGTTATTATCTTACCTGTATGATTTACCTTTTCTTGCATCTATATATAAGCTTCAGCTATACTATTTTTGAAAAGGTAATAGATAAGCAACAGTCCAGCATAAAAATTCTAACCATTTAACAATGTAGCAAACATTATTTTCTGTCACCACAAATGGAAAGCAATGCAGAAAAAAGTATTTTGCAAACATCCCTGTTATTGTTGACAGTGTCTTAATACAAATCCAAATCAGTTGATGCTGGAGGGTAAAGCTAATGTCTCCCAAGAGAGACATTACTTTGTACTTCTACAATTTTACAAAAAACTTCAGTAGTTACTTATGCGTATGTAATTTTATGAAGCCTTAAGAAATTATTCAATGAGACTAAAGCTTCTGATTATTTATAAGAGAAATGGAGGTCGGAGGTTGAGCGCAACCAGTGATGTCTTATTTGAACTATACTAAAAACAGAATAAAAACGTAAGACACTCTAAAATTTATAAAATATGTGAAATGTTAAATTGCCATCCTTTTATATGTTTCTTTTATTGCTTTGCATGTTTTGTTCTCAGTATTTGCTTCACACAGGAAGAATGGTGCGTCGCTGCCTATCTCCATTTTCTGTGCAAATAATCATTGGCTTCTTGGTCAATTCCCAACTTTTCCAAACATATTCACAGATCAAATGTTCATAAAATACCATTTGAATTCATATTCATTTGGGTCTGTCTAGGAGTAGCATTTACCTTAAGTCTGAGATTACTGTATTCAAGCAGAGTAATCTACTGGAGGTCAGATGTTAACGACCCACATTATAAGATCCTATCAGAACCCTTCTCTAAAATCTCTTCAATTAAGAGTTCATACCTTGGAAGGTATTCAATAAACCTCAATGCCTTCCAAGTGTTTTTGTTCATGACAATTAGTACAGAAAAGCACAAATGAAAAGAATAATCAACTTTTTTTTTTTTTTAGAAATCACTTATTTATTAAATAAATAAATACTGCACTTTATTACACAATAAGTTATTTAAGACATTGTTACCTAGGTGATAATGGCTCTTAAATGGTTCTAAAAAGACCTGGTATAATGTCATTCTACATAACCTCTCGTTCAGAGTGCTGAGACCATCTGTCAAATAAAGACAATAAGAAACAAATCACAGTTTTTTAAAAGGTAGCGTAATGTTACACCCCTCCCTCCTCAGACAAACATGTACTCATTTAAACCCTTCAACATCCACACCAGTCATTTCTTTCCACAGCTGAGATGGCTTGGACATACACTGTACATCATTTACAGTATCTTGCAGTCAAGCTCAGTTTAAAGATCAGAGCTTCGTTTTATGCTTCTGGAATCAAACCAACTTCTCCTAAACACCTAAGCTGGTGCCAGCCCAGCTTAGGAGCCTGAAAGCTCAACATGTGGGGTTCACATTCGTACCAACGTCCACGGTCCTCTCTCTCTTTTCCAACAGTACAAATCAGCCCTTTGTTTCCCATCAACATTCATTGTGCTACATTTCGTTTTCCCAGGGTCTTACAGTCTCTCTCTCCATTACACTTTCACCTGCACCAACGCTGAGTCATGACAGTGAAACGGTGCAGGAATGTTTATATATTTTGCTCAAGTCCAACGCTGAAAATTCCCCCGTTCTCTCGCAGGTTTCCTGTTCCTCTGCAGCACTGCAGTGACACAGTGGGTGGAATTTTCAGTTTTTCAGTCCAAAGCAATTTCTGTGGGTTTAGCTGCATCTCTGAAGGAGCATATTGAGGGAGTACACCAAGCGCTGCCGCAGGTCGCTGGGGCAGCCAGACGTCAGCAGGGAGCTGAGCTTGAACGTTTTAGAGACTCGTTCCTCGTTGATGTACGTCAGCATGTACTCATCCCTCTGGCAGCAAAGGATGATCTTGGTGTGATCATGGTAAAAGTTAACCTTTGGAGGGAAAAATAAACAGAAACAAATTTAAATATTTTACCTTTTATCTATATCTGATGTGCAATTCAGTGGAGAGAAATCGTCATGGCTTGCACTCAAACAGTTCCTCTGAACATGCCCAGTAACAACTGTGTTTTCTGCAACTGTGGGTGTGTTTACCTGGAAAGTGCCATCGTTAAAGAGCATCATGAGGGCGCGGTCTGACTTGAGCCACTGCAGCAGGTAGAGACGGGGCATGTGTGAATCTGTTGTAGTACCAAGGTCCCCACCCTGAGAAAGCAAAAAGACAAATACCTTGGGATTAGACAGGCTGCAACTTGAACATTTCTAATGTTCTAGGGTGTGGAGAATCGAGGAGAAAAAAATAACAGCAAGAGAGATACAGTTTAGCTTGAGGGACTGGTATTTCCACTTACATCCATGAGGTTTTCCTCCATGTAGTGGGAAAAGTACTTCAGCACAGTCACTTGGCCCACAAAATGCTCAGGAACCTCGCAAGTGGGAAAGACAGAGCGCTGGCCTAACTCTGCATAGTAATGAATGGTCCTGAGAAGGAAGAGAAAACCGGGTGTTACACATCCAATTTGTAAAACCAACAAAAACATGTAGCACATTTTGACTTTTGGGAACAATTTTTGTGAAAACAGGAGCTGAATATGCCAAAACTAACACAATCTTAGGGTAACTCCTCTTTCTCTCTGTAAACCTGACTGTACCACTAAGCCAACAGCTTTAACAACAAAGTATAAGTGTTATGATAGCATAGACTACTGCATACTTTCTATCAGGCAGGAGGCTCATGTGGGTGCCATTGTTGAAGAGAACGCCAACGGTGTGATCAGACAACTGGTAGCCGAAGCCGTACTTATTGGAGTAGTCCACCCATTTGGTCACCCACTGAAGACTGCAGCTGTTTAACGTCTGAGGAGTGTCATTTGCTGCAAGGAGAGAAGAAAAGTCAGGATCAGAAAACAAGTAGATGGAAGTTCTTGGGCAAGTCTCAAGCATGACAGGGCAAAGCTAAAGGACATAAGTTTCAATTTTACTCACCTTTAGGCATATTTTCTAGGCATCCTCTTAACACACTGGCAACGGTCTCAGCCACGCTCCCTGTTGTGTTGTCTTCAAGACCTTTGGAAACAAAGACAGAGAACCGTTTACATGGAGCAGAGGTAAAAGAAATAAAGAAACACATCCACTCAAGATTTATCACACATAATCTTTTCACTCATGATGTAACTTACATTCACTGCTGCTGCTACAGCTGCCCAGACTCCCCCTGACAATCAGACGAATGGTGTCTTGCGTTGCTGGCGACTGACTCTCTGTTGCCAAGGCAACGGGGCTCCCGGCAGATGGCGGAAGTAGACTTTCATTCTGAGGTGGGAACGAATGACGACGAGGCTTAGATTCTGCAAGTTTAGATCATCTCTTCCTACTATGACTCAGTAGTCACCCACAGATTTCAAAGTGCCTGTCTTTAAAGGTTGAGATTAAAGTGCTTTCAGCTAGTTCAGAAACTGTGCTTGTTAGAAAGTTTTGCTGCAACTACAAAGGGTGATTCATTGGATTCTCCACAGCAGGGTATCTCAAATCCACACAAGTTTTAACTGCTGAGTGACTAATGCACCTGCAAAAGTAGCCTACCCACGCCCTTGTAAATATCGGGCTGTTGCTTTCTTACCTCAGACATCTTCTTGCTCTGCTGTTGACTGATGACCGTCCTCTCCAAGTCGTGCTGCAGTTTGTAGATCTCCTCCTCCTCCTTAGTTAATTTGTCTGCAAGAGAACAACAAACATAAATCCTCGAAGCTGCACAAACTGACTCTTTTAAGGTTGCATGCAGCCATCATCTGAGTCAACTCAGTAGTTTTTATTATTATTATACTCACTGAGGGTCTCGTAGTATTTGACCTTATCTCTCTTCCCACCGAACAGTGCAGCAGCAGCTTTCTTAAAGAAGCTCTTTGCAGGACTGGAGACGTGGAAGTCTGGTGGTGAATGGCAGCAGCTAGGCGACAGACGCTCTGGACTGAAGCCCTGTGGAGAAATGGGGAAAGTGGGTCAGTGTGTGGACAGATAATTACAGGGCCAGAAGGGTCATCTCTGAACTCCCACTATCTGACATTTGCAGACGGAAAGCCAGAACAAACCGAACAGAGGTCTAACCTGGGTGAAGAAGTCGTGCCTCAGAATATGGTCTAGATTGGGTCTATCCTCTGGTATCTTGGCCAGCAGATTGGCAATGAGCTGCTTTGCCTGCGGTGACAACGAGGAAGGGAGCGAGTACCGTGCTTCTCTTATACACCGGTAGGTTTCCTTCAGGTTGGTGGTTTCAAATGGAGGTCGGCCCAACAGCATAGTGTACCTGAAATAGAATGCAAGAGTATACGGTTTAGAAAACATATCTTCTATCTTCAAGCGGTATTCACTTGTAATTTATGATTATGACAAAATTTACTGAAGCTTTTTGCAGTCCCTAAAGGTGGAATAATAGGAACCCAACTCACATTACACAGCCCAGAGCCCAGACATCTGATTCACAGCCATGACCCTGCTTGTTGAGGACCTCAGGGGACAAGTAGTTTGGAGTCCCGCAGATCGTCTTCCTCCTGTTTCCCGCCGGCTCCAACTTGGCAGCGAGACCAAAGTCTCCGACCTTCAGTTCCATCGTCTCACTAACAAAAAAGTTCCCTTTGGGGGAAGAAAGACAGTAATAACATGAACACTTGCTAAACCAACCAAAGATCAAAGGCATGGTACTACACAATTACTATGGATTTGAAGAGAAAAGATGTTTGGTTATAATAAATCACACATACATGTACAGATTTGCAAAGAAAAAAAATTTGTTGCATAACTTTTGTGGATAAAAATTTCTTACCCAGTTTAAGGTCCCTGTGAAGAATTTCTTGTTCATGCAGATACTTTAGTCCAGAAACAATCTGTCTCAGGTAATACCGCACTTCTGGCTCGGTAAGCACTTTGCGCGCCTTCAGAATGTGTGCCAGGGACTATGGAAAGACAAAATAGCAAATATTTAGATATATACACCTACTTTAAGACATGCTCCATCCTAAATGCAACTCTGTGAGCTTCATTAAAAAGTCAAAGGTTATTATATTATGCAATAAAATACATAAAACTGGTAATATATTTCCTTTCTATGCAATGTCTTCTTTATCTTTCTTATAATTGCACTCACTTTTCGACTGCAGTATTCTAGCAAGATGTAGATGTTCTCTTTGTCTTCAAAATGGTGGTAAAAATGCACGATATTTTTGTGGTGCAGAACTCTGTGCAGCTCAATTTCTCGGTCGATCTGCACACAGAGAAAGGACAACACCGTCAAGTCTGTAACCAAAGACTTTTGAGTAACAACATGCCCGTGGGTGCGCACAGACACCGCAGCAGCGCGCTTACCTTCTCCCGCTGGTGAGGCTTGGAGACGCGCGCATGTGGGATAATCTTTGCTGCGTAAACTTTGCCGGTGGAGAGGTCTGTCATCTCATAACATTTAGCAAATCCTCCCTGGATGAAAGAGGGGAAACAGCATTGTTAAAACGCCGTGCCGTCGGGATGAGACGTAAATTCCAGCGAGCCGAGGGCAGATGCCGAGCTGTGCGCTACCTTTCCCAAAACTTTCCCCCGGCAGTAGCACTTCCCCGTGGCCGGGTCGGTGATGATCCTCGCCATCTCTGACGGAGCGCTGCGCTCCTCCGTTCTCTTCCGCCGAGGCTCGCAGGACCTCTGCGTCGATTCGCACATGCTGCTGCTGTTGGTCTGTTGGAGGACGGTGCTTTTATGTACTTCCATTGGAGGACTGATTCTCTTCCCGCATACAGAATGCATCTCGGAGAGGCGATCTGTAAGCTTTTATACCCGCTCTCCCTCCCTCCTTGTGCTCTCCCAGCTTCCCTCCTCCTCCTCCCTCACCTACCCAACTCCTTCTCTCTCTCTGTCTCACTCACACACACACACGCACACACACACACGCACACGCACTCTCTCTCCATCTCTAACGTCATTGTAGGAAACGGGAGCAGGAGGTCTGACTTTTATCGATTACCTACCAGACACACAGAGACTGGCCGTTGATAGTGACACAGATGTAAAATACCAATGTAATAAAATAGTGATTTGATTTATTTATTTTAATTGCTACATCATAACCCCAATTATTTATGAGCAGTGGAAAAATGGGAAATGGCTTTTATTTTATTTACATTGCGATTTATCAAGTCCAGAGGACCCCAAAGCGCTTCTCACTGCGTTCACGCATTCATGCACACACATACACACCGATCAATGAAAAAAAATATTTTAAAACCGATCTGTTCACGGAAACGGTAAAGTGAAAATGTTAGAATCATTATGGTAAAATAAAAAAGGACATCTAATCCGTGTGTCTAATCCAAAATGTCTGCATGGCACACGTCAAAACCAATCTGCATTCCGAACAGCCTGGTTTTAGGCTGTGGGGTACCGAGGCCAGTTTAGAGCTATAGCGCCCTCAGGTGGATATTTTTGAGTGAGGTCGGAAAAAATGTGTCAGCATAATACACATATTAGATGTATGACCACTAACAGGTGAAGTGCATGGCTCTCTCTGTCTGGTGGGATATATTAAGTAGCTAGAGAACCTGTTGTCTTCAAAATGAATCCAAGCAACAAACTACATGAATATATCCTGTCAGAATTCACACAATCTCTGTAACAGTTGTCTGATGGATCAAGATTGTTTCTTTCTTAGACCGCTTTTGATAGATGAAGACCACTGTAAGCACCTCTTCAGATCTACAGTTTTGGATATTTATATATGAAATATGCGCAAGTCTGGGAAGAAGATAAGCCACGGGCATTTTGATTTGGGTAATGGTCTGCTGGGATACCCAGTATCCTACCATCCACATACATGATAGTTTGACAGATACCAAATTCCCTGTAGCCCAGTGGCAGACTATAAACCATTTCAAAGGAACAATATGTCTTGATGGATGAAGCCTCTTCCAGTAAGATAAAATGGTTCAGGAATAGTTTGAGGAACACATGGTTAAGATAGTAGCCTTACTATTCTCCCAAGATCTTGGTGAGGAATCTATGGGATGTGCTTGGCAAACAAGTGAGAGTCATGGAGGCCTCACCTTGAAATATACAAGACTTGAAGGATCTGCTGCTAATATGTTAGCACAGCTTTAGGGGAGTGGAGTCCATGATTTGACTCCAACAGACCCCGCTTCCACAGTTAACACAATTCACAGAAAAATGTCCAACGCCTTGAAATTCACTTTCTTGACATTTAGTGAAATAAGGCAATTACAAATGCCTTCTGATAGCCTTAGAGGTAGAACAAAGTCGAGCCATATTGACATTTAAGAACTTGCTTTATTAATATTCAGACAGTGTGCTGCATAGATAATCAGTGTTGCCTGTGCAAAATGTATCATTTTCAATTAGGTTATAAGTGTTCTCCAATGTAAAAAAAGATCTTTCCAGATATTTACCAATTATCAACAAAGTAAAGACCTGTCCAAGGTTTTTTGCCTCAATTTCCTCATGACAATCTTAGAACGTTTTGCATTCTAAGATTGTCACTTGCGATAATCGTAACCGATCACCCTGCAGTGTGTTGTGTGTTACGACTGATCGGGTCCAGTCAGTAGAATGTCGGGACCTCTCCCATCTAAAGCGGACATATTCAACATATTGAATTGTCTTGGCTGATTATCGCAGCTTGTGGGGTTTTCCCTGACTGGTAGCCTTGTGGAATGTGACAGGTAGCCAATCAGAAAGCACAGATTCCCCTCTGTACTTTCCCCCAGAAATTACGGAAGAGGAACCCCAAACAGCTAACTTAAAATAGATTAAAATGTTTTATGAAATACTGAACAACAAATAAATCATAATATTCAGCATTCTTCATAAACCTCCCCTCCCCCCAAAAACAATGCACTAAATCAAGGATGATTATCAGAATTAAGGGTGATTTAGTGCAGTATCGGCCACAGCATCCAACTCATTTCTTTGGTGGATTTCTCAAATGTGAGCGCACAGAGCTGATCTCATAAGCAAACGTCTGGTCAAGTCCAGAGCCGACAGCTGATTTTTGGGGCCAGTTAGGGAAAGGAAAACGGCAAGAAATGACCAGCGCATCTTGAGGAAGCTCCTTCAGCAGCTTCTCTCCCAGCACCTCCATCTGTTAACAGTCATACAAATACAATAACAGTACAACGATATAGTGGCAAAATTGAAGTAAGGAGAAGGTTTTCAAAAGAGAAATGTCTTACCACTCCTGGAGCAAGGAAAACGGTCACATTGTTGTACGAAGACAAATCGGTCTAAGACAAAAGATTAAAACACTTAGGACTTTGATCACATATTGTGACTTTCTGGATTCCTTTTTCACATTTAGGAATATTACAACCACAGTGTATTTTATTTGAACAGACCAAATCAAATTTGGGCATAATTTAAAATAAAAGGAAAATGTTGATTGGTGCACATGAGTCAATTTATCTACAATAGTGTTTGCCAAAGACCCAAGACCTGTCCACACAAACTCCATGCTGTGATTACAGTCAAAATCACAATTGAGTTGTAAAAGCAACAAGAAGAGTAAAACATCCAAGCTGGTGTTTCACTCTTGATACTGAAACACCATCTTTCACAGTGGAGGCCAGTATGTTCAGGGTGATGTGTGGTGATAATTTTCCTCTATTAAGTTTATTGCAAGTACAAAAAAAGATGTAGTTTGATCTTTGACCAAAACACCTTCTTTCACATGCTTGTTGGGTCTTCTCCAGGAGATGTGAACAAACTTTCAATATGACTTCTTGCTGCTCTCCATCAGCAATAAGTATTTTTCAGTAATCCTTCATAGAGACTCAATTTATCTAGGGCCTAACAGTTGTCCTGTCAGCAAATACACTAGCTGTGGATCTCTGCGGCTCCTCCAGAGCTACCATTGGCCTCTTAACTGTTTCTCAGGTATTTTGATGGATATTTTTGAAAGGCATGAGAAGATTGTTTTTGTCCAAGCCTTACCTTCCAGAAGTCCTTCTTAACAAAGGTTACTTGGCTGGAGGGGATTCTTCTCCAATAGGCTTTGCTCCTTGCATAAGCCACTAGAATTGAGTTGATCTCAAACCCTGTGCACTGAAAACCAGCAGAAGAGGCTGCAAATACCTGGAAAAACCACAACAAACAAGGCAACAAGGAAAGTGCCTATTCTGTTGCCATTCCAGATTTTGATAAACTTGTTTCAGAGAGCCCCTCTCCACTCACCAATCTTCCATCTCCAGCTCCAAGATCTGCTAAGCGCCCTCTTCTCCCCTGGAGCAGGTTCATAACGTTGTGTGCTTGGTCTTTACTGGAGGGCAAATATGGAACCTGACCCACATAGCAAATATTCAGATGAATTCTCTTTCATTTTTACTTGGCAAACTCAGTTTAATCTGTGACTGGTAAAAATCCACTTCTCTTTTTGTTTGTCTTGATTTTACTCTTACTCTATATTTTCAAAAGAAGGGTGGCACCGGCTCATAATGGTAGAGCAAGTGGTTGTGGGCCCATCGTTGCCCGGTCAGAATCTTAAAAAGCTTGAGTGAACTTATGCAATTACAAAGATTGGTTAAAGAACGGGTCATCACTGAATTCCTCACTGCTAAATCTACTAAATACTATGGTAATATGACAAAGTCGAAGTGATTGAAAACCCCAACGTAGTGAGAAGTAACAAGGTCACTTAAAATCATAAAGCTCATCATCACGAGTGTCTGACCTCACATTTCTAAAACATGTTGAAAGACTTCCTAGAAGAAATAAAGCTGCAAAAGTGTGAGTCAAAATTATATTGAACCCTATGGACTGAGAATATGATGTCCATCAAGGTCATCTGAGTGTAAAGGTAGACGTGCAAATTCTGTCGGCAGGATACCTGCTAACGTAAAAATCAAGTGAGCATTGGATAGTGAAAAATTTTAAAATGTTATAACATTTAACTTTGAAAATAGAAGCCATAAATAAATTACAGATTAACTTATTTGGTTGGTGGTGCAATTACCAATAACAAAATTAATAATTACAGTGTACAGACTTACCGTTTTTTTTCTTTTCCCACATTTGATGCTGGCATGGAGCACTATGCTCCAACATAAGCAGATTATTGTTAATCAACAAGTCAAAGTGTGTGTCTCTTTAACTTGTTTGTTAAATTATTATTTCAAGCATGCATGTTTAATAGATTGAAGGGGAAAAAAACACCAGGCAAAAGAAAAAAAAAAAAAGAAGCGCCATTTTGTACCTTAAGATGCCAGGGGATTTTACGGAAGCCAGGCACAGTGAAAACACTCCATAATCCATAAAGACCTGTGAGGACGGCGCCTGTACAGGCCGACACGATGGGATGGGATCTGCTGGTGGGAAAGACCCCACAGTAGTCCTGAATGATCAGCTCGATTGAGTCCTCCATTGTAAAAACTGTGTGAACACCTGTACAGAAAATAAACAAAAATGTCTTCTATATTTAAAGACTTATAACAACAATAGAGTTTTATAAGAATAACAGTAACCAAAAAGGCTTTGACTTCTTTGTTTTGATTAAATTAGCGAAATAAATAATATTTTCAAAGATGATGGTTATCTGCACTTTCTTTTTTTTTTTTTAAAACAGGAACTTTGACACAAAAAGTAACAGGAAGGATTTTCAGCAACTTAATACAATCCTAGAGCTTATTGATGTGATTAGAAAATGTTTTGTGTGGTTAATCAGAAATGTAGGAAGATGAAATTAAACACATAAGATTCCCACCCAGACATAGCAGCAAGAGCTTTCGACATGGAATTCACAATATGGCAAATATATTGGATGTCCAAACTCATCCAAATTTTATATATTTGATTAAATCATGCATTTATTTACATTTTTTAGTTGGAAAAATGTGTGACCAGGCTTTTTAAAACACATTTTAAAAAACATAAACCTACTAGGACAGCGTAAGCCTGTCTTACTGGCTCTGGGAAAGAAGCCATTGAATTCAAAGAAAATTTGAGATTTCAAAATAACTGGGGTAACATTGAATAAAAGGTGTTACACCTTGCTATTTTTTTCCCAATGTGAGGTAACAGACTTAGTTCTTGTAAGGACAATAAGCTGCAACAAACATCCGGGGCAGAATGAGTGGAAAAAGGGAAGCGTGTTATCTCAAATTGGCTGCAATTGAGGGTTGACCCAGATCCTATTGAACATTTCTGAAGAGAAGAAATTTCATTGAAAAGCTTACTCCTGCAGGCCCAAAAAAGTCTTGTCAATATAAGGGAAGTGCTGAATAACATACAAACAAGGCTCTCAACAGTACATGATAGGCAGATGCTGCCATTGTTGCGTAAGGTTCTGCAAGCTTTAGAGCAAAGCAACAATAGCATGAACCCAATGTTGATGCTGTCAAATAACGTGAATGCTTTATTGCTTTACTTTTCATAATCTTGTCCTGCTTTAAACATTTTCCACAACGCTGCCCCCCCCCTTCCCGGTGCCTTCGTTAGTCTTCTTGATACTTTCAGTTCTGTGATGTTCTCTAACAGACCTCTGTATTCACACTGTGGATAAATTACACATCCCAAAATTCTATTTACTCCAAAAATAGAGTAAATAAAGTTTCACTGAGTACAATGAATGGCATTTTACTGAGTGATAGGAGAAAGGGGGTACAAATGCACACCATGCACACCATCGTTTTTAAGATTTACCTCTACAGTTTCAACTCCTGTCACATAAACAATACACTTTGAATGCTTTGATTTTAATGTGACTTATTGCAATAAAATAAAATAAAAAATAAATCAATTCCAAAGAAAAGAATGATAATGAACTGCATCTACTGTTCATTTTTGTTTCATTGGCTTGTCCACAGAGAACAACGCGCAGAGCAGTCGCCATCAGCAGATGGAGCTACAGCGACCTTTGGTTCTCCCTGAAACCTTCTAGAAAAGTTTGGCTTAAACGCGTTGGATTAAACATAAATAAATAAAAATAAAACATCGACTCTTATCCTCGCATATATGTTCCCTCTTGGTGAAAAAAATAGAGCTACAAGGTGGGATTTTCGCAGAAGTCGCTTGTAAACAAAGTGAAACGTTCAGGATAAGAACTCGCCAGACGGAGCCGACCGATGCGGAACATGCCAACGAAATGCTACATGCAAAAGCGGTGCTGAACGCACACAGAAGCACTCTTCAAAGTAAGGAGATCTTTGTAAAACACAGCATAAAATGCATGAAATTGCGAGCACACATGTCTGAGCTGCCTACCTGCTCCGCCCCTCTTTCTGCTGCACACGGGTCGAGCAAAGGCCAGTCAGTCATGATAATCCCGCCCTGTGACAAACTAACAGGTCCTATCAGCTGCCTGCCAAGGAACGGAGACTCTCTGCCTGGCAAGATGAAGTGTATATTTAATCCCTGGCCTGCAGTTACGTAATATCTGATGTGCTGTGACTCTTAGGATCATTAAAGTCCACGTATTGTAAATCTGTACTTTAATGTCTGTGCATTAGCGCGCAGACGTCTAACATGTCATCTCCCCATATTAAACAGCATTTAATATGTTATCAAAATACAGCATCGATTTTCTATTCCCGTTTTCTAATCTACATACGAAATCCTGAAGTCTCATTTTAATTGCAAAACATGGACATTCATTTGTCTCGGAAGCTCTTCCTCCTGCCTCCATTGTAAAAACCCAAAATATTAATATTCATCAGCACTCAGGTCGCTCTTATTTTCTCTGTCCCTCTGAAGCGGCGCTGACTGCTTCAGGGGCGTGGGCACGCCAGCGAAACGGGCTGAGTGACGCAAACAGCGAGGGCCTATTATGTTTTGCTTCCTGGAAAAAAAAGGGGAGGGAAAAAAAAATCCTGTCCATGTTGGAGTTGATGTTCACTGGGGGGTGAGGGGGGGAACAAATAAAAGACATACAGGTGGAATATTAGGCTACTGAGGATCAAATGGACTTGTATGGGAAGGTAAGGTTGTTAAATTCACGTAACTGGAAAACTTTTAGACAGGGTTTTTTTTTTTTTGTTTGTTTGTTTTTTTTACAATGAGAGGGTGTGTCTCAGATAAACTGAAATCATTCAAACTGGGGCTGCTGTCTTCATGCGCTTTCCAAACTGTGTAAAAAAACAAAAACAAAAACAAAACAAAAAAAACTACAAGACCCGTGTTCTTTGTTCCCGTGACGTAGCTGATAACATGACACGCGCTTCCTTTCGCTCAGCCGAGCCAGCATCATCATCACCACCACCATCATCATCAGCAGCAGCAGCAGCAGCCTCCAGATCGGAAGCGGAGGGGACAGCTCCCAGGTGCTGAAACTGGTTCGGAGACAGAGAGAGAGAGAGGGGGGGAGAGAAATACCGTAAAATCAGCGTCTGCGGTATAGATTCAGAGAAATAAACCTCTATCCTGCTTATCAGGGGCAAATACAGGTCGAAACGAGGCCTTCGAAACAGGTTTGTCCACACAATGTCCTTTTAGTTTCACATATGTGGAATATTTTTTTTGTGAAACGATAGAATGATGTCCTCCTGCTCAGAACAGCCAGTCTATGTAGTTCTATCTGGCATGCGGCTTCTTTGCTCAGCAGCGCTTGATTATTATAATTACTATCATTTTTTGCATAACCGGCTTATTATGGCGTGAAAACGGTGTCCTTGCAAACACAGACACGCGCGCACACACGGGGTCGAACAGAAAGCGAGTGCAGGACGGGCATGATGGAGGTCCGGCATCTTTTATTTAGCGCAAAGGCTGCAGGGAGAGACGGTCGCACATGTTTAGGGACGGGAGCTGGACTGCCCGGTCCAAACATTCACCTTGGAGGGAGCGATGACCGCTCTCCAGTCATCTCCCCCAGTGCAAGGTGCATCCTCTGAGGTGGCTGACTGCTGACTGCTGGCGTGGAAAAGCTTATGTCAGAGTGAGAGCTTTCAGTACTCTGTGTACAATTGTAAACAAGTAGAATCAAAGCGACATATTCAATTTGATTGGGTTGGATTTTTATCCTTTTTTATGAGTTTAAAGGCATGGTCCCATTTTTTTAAGGTGAAGTCATAATCAGAAGTAGTTGTCTTACTCTTGGTTGAAAAATATTAGAAATAAAAGTTTTTTTTTGTTTTTGTTTTTTCAGAAGAGACCATTGTTCAATGCATTGCTGTTTTCTCCGCTGAACAACCTCTCTGTCATTTTGCTTATGTTGCCACAGATTGGAAATTAATCATATTTAACAGCTAAAATCAATTAGTAAACTGCCTGCCAGCTTCTAAAGTCTGCTCTTGTTAAATCCTGCTTCAATGTTTGCTGATCAGTTTTGTCTTCAGGATAGAAAGTAGGAATTGGTTCACAAAAAAGGCAGATTGTTCCAAAACCTGAGATGTGTCGTTTATTGGAAGAAACTTTCTCATGATTAATTCACTCAGCTTGCTAGCAGACTTTAGCAGTAGCACAACTGCTAAACTAACTTAAGCTGGATATGAAAATGTCAAAATCTATTTTATTGAGGTGGCATTTTTAACCTTCCCCTAGCACATTTCAGCTAAGATTAAATAGCAATCCCTGCCTAAGAGTTAAGGCTTAGTTTGCATTTGGCCTTTTCCCGTTGCAAAATAGAAATTTTAAGTTGCTGAAAACCAAAATCTTTCACAATAAAAATTCTTGACATTTGTCCAAATCAAGAATCTGATATTTTAATTTGTTCCCTTTTGAAGAAGTTTATGTCCTTGGGTAGAATTGACATAATTTTAATAACCGATTTCCAGTACTCTGAAAAACTAGTGATATTTTATGAGTCACATGTTGGCCTTTTAGTAATAACATAAATAAAGACTTATTAGTTTATTTAGAGATTTTCTATGGTGGGAAGAACTCAGCTTGTTATCTAATACTCATTAAGCCAACAGCTTGCTGTGTTGGTCATGCTGGTTTTCCTGACGCAGCCTTCTGTCATCTTTTATCTGTATCCTGTAAAACAAGCTTACTGTACTCTGCAACCAACATGTAGATTTTATAATTGTCCACTCTCCTTTCTTGCAACTGCATACAAACTGGTTACTGTTATTTTAATGACTTGCCAGAAAATCATTTTCTAAAAGAGCAATGTAGGAAGTTTTCATTCCCATTGTTTTTGATTTTGGCAGATGGCTGCCACTCAGGATGTCAAGGGGAAAGGAGAAGGAGGAGACCAAAATTTCGACTACATGTTCAAGCTGCTCATCATCGGCAACAGCAGCGTGGGGAAGACATCTTTCTTGTTCCGCTATGCTGATGACGCCTTCACGTCAGCTTTCGTCAGCACAGTGGGCATCGACTTCAAAGTTAAGACCGTATATAAGAATGACAAGAGGATCAAACTGCAGATCTGGGTATGAAATATTCACTAACACTGACATTAAACTTTCATAAGCCACAAAATGTTTCATAGCTGATTTCTGTCTGGCCTGCACTAGCTGACAAGCTAAGAGACCACAAAGCCAAGTTCTGGATGTGTTTCCGTCTCTTTTTCAATACACAGAGATTATTTTATCCAAACAAATTCCTGTTTCATTTTTACTGTGTAATATTTCATTTTATAAAGATCTGTGATAACAGTGGGTGACAAAGGGATAGACACCTTTTATAAACAGCAAGTATTTCTTTTGAATTTCCAAAGAAATAATCTCCTTATGTTTGCTGCACAATTCAACTGATCAAATCAAAGTAAATCAATCCTTTGTTGAGGCACCTTAGATTTCATTTCAGCTTTTAATATTCTGAATTTCCTATTTACATGTCAAAAATGCATTGGACCAAGCACATATTTCAAAATAAATTGCTTACATGCATTTTTTAGGATGGCAGAACTTCCCCACAAGTGTAGAGGATCAAGAAAAGCTCTTGCACAAATATATTACACTGGAGAAGTGTACGAAAGCATCAATAGAATCATGCATACATAATATGGCATGGTGACGATTGTCATTACTAATAGAAAAAAAAATACAACAAGAGAGCCAGTTAAAAAGCTGGATTGTCTGATAGAAGAAGATTAAATTGGTCATGGAGGCTGGTGAAAGGCTGATGGAAACACAAAAGGAGCTGTAGAAAATTCTGGTTGGTACTGGATTGTGTTTTACAGGTGAAAACTATTTCATATTATTCCATATTCTATTCCACAAGTTAGGGAAATGACTTACATCAGAACACGGTAGTGGCAGCCTCATGGCATGGGCCTACTAGTTTTTTAGATTTTGGATTTTGCTCAAGGGGATGCAGTTATAAACAGTCATTTCCAGCCCAAAGCCTTCAGGTGTCAGACAGAGGGCTCAGGATGAAGAGCGATTTAAATCCCAGCATCACAGTGAGCCCGCCTTATATTCAAAATAACTCGAACTGGATGTTCATCAAAATGAAGCTGCAGACAGAATAAAGCTGCTGAATTTATTCAGATCAAGTGTGTCAGGTACAGTGAGCACATATTGCCAAGACAATATATGGGATGCTGACAGGCTCAGTTTACAAAATCCTAACAGTAAAAACTATTCTTTGGCAGCTATCAATTTTAGCTTGTGTACGTGATGCAACCAGGCCTTTGCATCCGTTTTGTTTTAGATTTTTCCTTTTAACAGGGTTGTTCAGTTGAATCATAGAGGAGACACACTCCTTCCAAAATGGAAACATTTTTTAAATAATTTATCCCGGGCTCATTTTTAATCTGGTATTTTTAGATTCAGTGTAATTTGTATCCCGGTGGCCTCCAAGGTCTCTTGAAGAGCTTAGATTTTGTTTGGTTGCTCTTGCAATGTGATTCCTGTCGCAGAAAGGTTGTTGTTCTATATCAAGAGTCCATTTGATCCGTGTTTGTCCCATTCTCTGCCCACATATTTCAAAGATGCCTGATACATCAATGAGAAATAAGAAAAGTACACTTGGACCGTGTGAGTCAGCTTTTTGGCTTGGAGGGCAAATAGAGATTGCTTACATACAGAGAAAAATCTCACTCTTGCATCTTTTCACAACATTTTGCATGTTTTTTTAATGAATAATCCACTAATTGATAAATATAGGACTAAGATAAGAAACTATAATCCCCACATAAAAACGTAGCAAAAGCGCAAATGAGTGTCCTAATCCCTAGAGATCTGTAAATTCATGCATACAGCAGACATAGAGGATGATGTATTTCCTTAAAAAGTATTCTTTTCAACACTGATCTAAGTGTGTAGGCAGATGGAAATCTCAGCATTACTGACAGCAGACTAGTAAGTGTTAACGTGGCACATTGCAGGGAGGAACACAGAAACGACACCTTGCTCTGAACGTGTGGGAAACTGAAGAATTTGAATGTGATCAATTAGGAGTTTATCTGAGGTGCAAAAGCAGATTGTCTCCCTTTACCTCACAGACTGTAAATGTAAAACATCCAAAAGACTTCCGGTCTCTCTCTCTTCTTTTTTCCATGTGCAGGCTTTGCCCGTTTTGGGGAGCAGTAGTCACCTTCTGCAGCAATTATCCGTCCTCAGAAAGTGAAAAATTTAGTTTGAACAAGAAGATGAAAGCTAATCTGGATAATGTGTTTTCATCAGCAGCAAAGGCAAGCATAGTCTGGAAGAAAAAAGGATTGCCCTTGCATCCAGATAATTGGCCTGTCTCTTTTAATTGGCCTAAAAAGAGCTGAGACATAAAATAAAAGTACCTTTTAAGGTGATGTGTATTGGCTAAAGTCTTTGCACTTGTCACACGTCATAATACATTTGGACTTCTCGCTGCAAATGTGTGAGACTGTGGTGAATGAAACTGACTGATGGCGCTACCACAAAAAATGAACACTTGCAGAACAAGAAGGCTTTTGCACACAGCATATTTCTGCTCGCTGCCTAGTAGAAGTCAGCCACTTTGATTGATTTCTGCTGAGCACCAGACGACAAGCAGAGCTTTTTAAAGCGCTCAAATTCCATGGATTTAAGCAGATTTATTTATTTTTTCAGTTTCACTGTGTTTTTTAACAATGTCCAGTGAAAGAAAAACACTTGAAGCTATTGGGTAATGGTGAAGTCTTCAACTAAAATCTCAATGACGCAAATTTCAGACAGGAACGCAGACTGGGGTGAAATGTGCAGATGAGTAAAGCATGACGTGGTTTATGCACAATAACAAGAAAAAAAAAAGCTGAGGCATTTCCATTCTTTGCTTTTATACTGATTGGCAAAAATATCCACTCAGCTTTAGCTTGTTTCCACAGGCTCTCATGTGATAACCATTTTCATGACATTCAATTGAACATAACTCAAAGTCACTTATAATCATATAATGGAGGGAAAAGACTATATAGTTTACAGGATTTTTTGTGTAACATTCAGTTTTTACTTAATACCCCCAACTCAATATATTGTTGAAGTTGAATTACAAGTTGTTTAAAGCTGTCCCAGGTGAGCTTTTACGAGGGGTTTTATCTGTTCTCTGTGGTTTAGAGAACTGATGAGCTGACAGGACACGCCCAGTGTTTCCACATTGTCTGACCGTTCCTCGGGGCGGGGCTATTAGTGTATGTCTCTACTAGGTTTGGCAATGTATCTCAGACTCATTCACTTTTTAGATTTAGATGTAGACTTTGACTGGACCATTCTATCACAAACAAATCTATTATCTAAGCCATTTCATATTATTTCTGGATAAAGGTTCCTTATCCTCCTGGAGGATGGACTTTGCTCTCAGTCAGGTCTTTAGAGCTTCAAACAGGTTTTGTTCCAGGATTGCCCTGTACAAATCGCTATCCATCTTTCCATTAACGCTGATCAGCTTCTGTGTCTGTGCTGAAAAACAAAACAAACAAACAAACAATGCCCACAGAATTATGTTGACACCACTGCATTTCACATCAGGAATTTTCTGCCAGAAGCTTTGTTTTGCATATAGGTGAAATAGTTTTAACTTGAACTAAGGATTGCCTTAGGTTCCCCATATTCCTCTTGGATAACAGATTGAATATTGCTCCAAGAGGTTCAAAGCTTGGAGAAATTATTTTATGACCAATTCCCCACTTAGCTATTACAATCTATTTTTGTATGTCCAAATATGTTAAAGTTTGTGCTAACAACTCAACTAAAAGAGAAAAAGTTTTTTTTCCCCCCCAAGTCACTGTTTGTTGAACAGAACATTAGTGAGCATTACAGGCTGGTGCTGGTTTTGGTCTTTGCATAATCTGACAGAAAGTCCCAGCTGCAGCGAGGGACCTGAAACAGAGCTGACCGGCTGTGAGCAGCGTCTCTGCAGAGTGAAGGTCAGATGTGTCCTCTGGCTATAACAGGCCCTCTGTTGTGATGGTGTGCAGGCAAACAGAACACCAGATTACCGTGGCAAACACAATCCCGAGCTCCCTGTTTACCGTCTGTTCGTCAAGAGCCAAGAAGAGCAGCCAGTATTCCTCTGCCATGATTCACAGACAGCATGGAAACACACTTGTTGTGGGTGTAAGAACAAAGCTGTAAACATACAGAATCAGCATGAGGAACAGGAGGGATTTCTCATTATATAACCCATAAAACAACAAAACTAGTGTACAAATCCGGTAAGCCACCCCTAACTGTAAATACACTTTTTACATTCCCATTTGCTTCCTGAACATCTTTTGACTGTGACACATGGATCACTGTGTGTACACAAATACTTTCTTCAATTGAAATGGCCTTATCTCTATATTTGGAACTTTTTGGATGAAATGCAGGTGATGATCTTTGCCTCACTGAACACCACTGATTGATTCTTGTGGAAAGAACTAAATCAATTTCACCAGCTAAAACTGAGGCCACCCTATCACTGCAAAAGCCAGTTCAGCTATTGGTAAAGTGATTAGTTCCAAATAATGAGCACAAAAGAAGAGCAAACTTTAAAAAACTGCAGCCATGACACCAAGCAGATCAGGTTTTGTGTGTATTAATAGCAGTGCATTAATAATGTAAATGCCGGGTCATGAACACTGTGGTCCAGTGTGTGCAGCTTCAGCTGTGCAGGGTTGGGTCGGTGACACTAAATCATGATGTCTGTGTAGGACACTGCAGGCCAGGAGCGCTACAGGACCATCACTACGGCTTACTACCGTGGTGCCATGGGCTTCATCCTCATGTATGACATCACCAACGAAGAGTCCTTTGGCGCTGTGCAGGACTGGTGAGTTTGTCTTGTTTTATTCATTTATATTCACTCTCTAAACCCAGTAGACTGGATATTGACATTTCGTAAATTTTTGAAGTTATTATCTAATGTGCATCAAGTTATGGTCATCAGTACAGTGATGTTTGAAAAGCGCGCTCCCATTTTATCTGCTTCTGAATACTTTGTGTGAAATCTGACAGGCTTCCTCTGCAGTTTGCGTGTTTACCTTTTATGGAAACCTTTGAAGTTCAAATTTCAGGTCCATTCATGAGTCACATTTGCAGGCTGAACCGTAACTCTGAGCCAAACGTCTGTTCTGTTGACTCATTCATGTCTAGAACTGGGATAGTAACATCCAACTGGTCACAGAAATTAGGTTTCTGGGTTAGTGTTCTTACTTTGAAAAACAACACGCCAGAGACAGAATGTATTTTAATGTTCACTAATCAGGTGTCAAATTGTGATGCATTTCTGACAAGCCAAAGGTCTTGCCAGCTCAGAATTGGCATTTTGTTCGAGGTAATTCTGTAAGTAAGATTAAGTAAGATTACATCATTTGATATGACCTTCACAATGTGCCATAATATCCAGAGCCACCCCTCATTTGTATATTTAGCTTTTAAGGAGTCAAAAGTTATCCTAACCTACAAGAAATGTTGGGACTACTATACAAAACTGTCAACATGGTTGGTGTGTTCTGGTCCTCAGTGCTAGTTTTCCTTTTGGTCTCATCTGATTTATAAGGACCAGACAGAGAATTAGAAAAAAAAAAGAAACATCCATGAACTTTGAAATATCTTCCAAAAGACCATCACACTAGAGCCAGGGCTTCACCTCACTTTCTCACTTTTAGATCAGTCAATTTTACAGCTACTTACATGAAAGATGTGTTTTTTTTTTTGTTTTTTTTAAATAAATCAAATCTTGGAAGTCTCACCTTATTGCAGATACAACACTGTAGGTAAATGGCTGATGTTTTGCCCTAATGTAAGCAGCCAGATTTGAATCAAATCCCCGTGAACCAGGCAGGTTTTTCTCTTGGTCTACTTGTGATGGTTTCAGGACCCTCTGACTCTTTGAAGGTTTACCGGGAGCCGTGCTCACAACAGGCCTGGGTTACCTGAGAGCTCACTTAGCAGGGAGAGAGGACAGTGGAGTGAAATGCATAAATGCAGCGCTCCTCTTTTGTCTTTGCCGCCAGCTTTAACTCTTCTTTCTCTTGTTCCTTTTGACAAGGTTGAAGGGGGAAAAAAGGAGGTTACCATGGCGATGGCTGCATCCTAAGCTGTCGCTCAGTTAGTCTTTTGACAAGCTCATTTCATGCCTGAGTCAGAGACAACCCGCAGGAATATTGTACCACTGAAACTAAATGTTGAATTGAAAAGAAATGAATAAACATTTCAGATTTTGTTTTCTACTCGTGAACCAGCAGTGAGGAGACGAGCTCTAACGCCGTGTTGCCGTCTCTCTTTGTTACTCAGTCTTTTTGTCTGCTTCTCTCGCTCCTGTTTTCTGTTCATGGTGTGTTTGCTGCCCTACTTTCAGTAGGAGTGCAAACCCTGCAGCAGCATGTTCCTTAAATTCCTGCTCATGTTCCAGGGTTCAGAGAGGTCAGATTAGAGCAGACCTAAATAATAACTTTAAGCTGGGGAAATTTTTTGATATATAAAAACAACTGACATAACAGTAATGATCATTTTGTTGTACAAAGAAAAATCATTTTTAAAACGAATGGTGTTTTAACACTTCAGCATGAGCAAGTTTTGAGTGCTAATGTAAAAATCTTCACATTCACTACAAAGTGCTCCTTTTAACAATAATTTGTGTCAAAAATATATTTTTAACAAACAAATGTTTTCGTTTTGTTCATACTAGTACTAGTCATTTTACACATTTATAGTTATTCTAGTTCACGTAAGGGAATATCTTCACACATAAATTCTGTATGTGAATGAGGATAGTTACCATTATTGTTAGAGTGAATATGATAATGATGATGATGATGATGATGATGATGATGATGATGATGATGATTGGCACCAGGATTGTAAGCAAGATAAATAGTATGAAGATGCAGAGGAAGCATAATGTATAGGATAATGATGCAAATTATGTCATTTGATAAAAATGAGGATGTTAATTATAGGAATGATGATTAGGGTTGGTGATTATGCTGAATTTCAGTTGCACAGTGTTTGTTGATACCTTATCCTAAAAAGTGCGTAATGTGCAAGGACTAAATAATGACCTATATTTGAACAAGAAGTGGCAACATATTTTTGCTTGACATATATTTGAAATTGTCCCACTTTTCTGATAAAGCCATCGGTTGACTCACAGCATGAGATGAGCCAAAGAACATGAACGTAATCGCAGTTCATGACCGCTCCAAATGGCAGACAAACATTGCCTTCTTCTTCCATCTTTCCATTTTTGAAGGGTCCTGTCAAACAGATGCACAGCAACACATATCTCTTTGTTTCTCTTGCAGCAGACCCCACGGAGATGATTGGTCTCTGTGTGTTTGCTTCTGATTCTGTGCAGGTCGACCCAGATAAAAACCTATTCTTGGGATAATGCTCAGGTAGTGCTGGCTGGAAATAAATGTGATATGGAGGAAGAGAGAGTGGTCTCAGTGGACAGCGGACGCCTTCTGGCTGAACAATTGGGTAGGTTGTTCAACAACATCCCCAGCTACAGGTATTTTAAATTATTACGCAATACATAGAAAGAGTTGCATACAAACTGTATGCACCACTTGCAGAAGTTTACATCCGCCTGGAACTTTCTCACATTCTGCCATGTCACTATAACAAACCCTAGTGCACATTATTAGAAATTAACTGGATAAACCTACATAAATATACAATTTATCATTTAAGGTACCGAGAGAAAGTTGATCAATGGTTTTCAACTTCCAAAAAAGTCTGTAAAGTGCGGATAACTCTGTTTTCTTTTCTGTAGGTTTTGAGTTCTTTGAGACGAGTGCAAAAGACAACATCAACGTCAAGCAGACCTTCGAACGTCTCGTCGACCTAATTTGCGACAAGATGTCTGAGAGCTTGGACACTGATCCGGCTGTCACCACGGGAGCCCCCACCGCCAAACTGACAGACAGCGCTCCACCCCTCCAGCAGCCTGCATGCAACTGTTAGTGGCCGGCAGTAGAAAGCTGTCAGGGCAGGAGAGTGCAGGAGGTCTGCGCTCTGCCAGAACCGCCCTCACCGGACTGCAGTTCAAAGCCTGTTTAGTAGTAAAAATTGCAAAGGCTGCTGCTTTATCTCCCAAACGTTATCACCTTATATAATAAGCAAGTGCAGTCATTACTAATGTAAAACATATAACATCACAGGTTATCTAGACTATAGGGAATCAGCATCCTTCAGCTAGTTAGTTCAATAATAAACCAATCCTGTCTGGCAGGACTTGAAATAGTTCAACACTTAAACTTACACAAGTTGTCCTTCAGACCTTTAATATCTTTATGAATACCTATACAAGAAATAGAATCAGAGAGTGCTTTAATATGTCTATGAAGTTTTCTGTATGGTGTAAATCGTCCTTTTTTTCTGGGTAATTTTGACTCCTAGAGTGGCCAAATCTAGGATTTAGCGCACTAGGCGATGTAGCGGCTTTCCTTTGTGTAACGACTGTCATAATAAGCCTCTGGCTGTGACTGTGCAGTAAGTGAGCGTGGATTTGCATGAATGTGCCATGTCATGTTGCCATTGATTAATCAACTACCTTTTGGGGGAAAAAAGTGGCCTTTCAGCATCTCCAACTCGGCCTCTGTAAGTCCCTCTGTAAGTCCTGCTTCCCGTTGGAATGAACCGAGTCTGTGTAACTGATGGGAGTACAGTTTCACCCTTTGCTGTATGTAGATGTGTGAAGTCTTCAATAAGTATCTGAAAAGCAACTCAATCCTTATCCTCTGCCTTTGATGCAAAGAGCATGCTGCCAAAAGGTCAAACATGTGTGCTGTTTTATCTGAAGATAGGCCTTAGCCAAAGCTCCTCATCCTCAACTCCATTTCATCGAAGCACAGTAAAGCATTCTAATAAAAGTACATGATGCGTCCTGGCATGGAATAAACAGCCATAATTTCTTATTCAGCATGACTTGTGCTGCAAAATTGAACCCCTTCTTTAAAAAGAGGAGAACAAGATGTATGTTGCTTAAAAAAAAAAATCATAAATATTCACCACCTTGGTTTTTAATAAATCTGTGCCGTGTAAAAGTCGTAAGTAGTTCAAAAATTCAAAGTTTCGGAGTTCATCTCATAAATTCATAAAAAGTGCCAAAAACATTACGGTTCAACTAACCTCTTAACCGTCCGTGAGCAAACTGGTGTCCTCATGACGGTTAAGGGGTTTTAACATTGTTGGTTGCTTGTTGCATAGGGAAACAAAACTACAAAAATGTAAAAAAAAAAAAAAATGCATGAAGTCAGTCCTGACGTATCGGTGTAGAATTATACTCTGAGACACTGTAAATATCACTCTGTCTTACAGATTTAGGAGCATTGTCATGGCACTCGCTGTGAAATGCAATGGGCCAACAAGTGCAATATTTTATGGATGAAACCCTGTAAATAGTTTCCTTCTGTCATCTTGTCCAACAGCTCCATCTGCAGTTTGCGAGAGAAAATAGGATGGCGTAGTTTTGAACATGCTGTGTGCTCTCTGAAAGGAGTGGGAGCTTCACTGACAACCTGCAGTCACTGAACGTTTGGTGTAATGTGTATAGTGGACATAAAAGACTGCAGACCCTGTTTAAAATGTCTGATTTTTGATCTGAGAAGATGAGTCCAAGATAAATCCTTTCAGAACGTTCCACTAGAACCCAGTTTGAGCTGAAAACAAACAACCCAAAGCATCGTGCTGCCTCCACCATGCCCTACTGTGGGTATCTTATTTTGGTGATGTGCATTGATTTTCTGTGCCAAACAGAAAGTTCAACCAAAATATCATAACACATTTTTCTACATATTTTTGGTGACATTTAATTTTTTTTGTGCAAAATTTATATTGACTGGGATGATTTAAAAAATGCTTTATGTCCTGCCACCTTGTCTCTGTGTTGCTACATGCATGGCAGACAGCTCTTTAGCATATTTACACTTTATATAGTTCTTAGCCTGCCGAAGAACTTTTATTATCTTTTTATTATCTTGATCAGATTTAATGTTTTGCAAATTCTTTGTACCCTTCTTGTAACTGATGCTGTTTGACAATGAGCTCCATCTGACGCTTTAGAAGCTGTTTGCAACCCGTGTGGTTTTCTGTGGAAAAAGTCTAAAAGAATGACTGAACTTTATTCGATGTGGATCAGGGGGACTTTAAATGATGGCAGGTGTGCAATGACTCCAATTTAATGCGGGTTGGAATGTGGCCACATCCAGTGTTTTACGAAAGTGAGCAGACTGGTGCAGCCGTATTATGGGAGTCAGATTGTTTTTAATATGGTTTTTAAGGTTAGAGGTCACATTAAAGGGGTAAACATTCTGAAATCATCTATCTTGACTTCTTTGTTTAACATCACAAAATCCTCCCACTTTAACAGGGATGTAGACCTTTTATATTTACTTTTACTGTGTGGATGCGTGTACGCGTACATGTGTGTGTATATATGTCTGTCTGCCATCCTGAAGAGATGAATTAGAGTTCTATAGTGTATTGTTTATGTATACCTTTTTGTACAATTGTATTTGCGTACTGTATGCTGTTCCTGCTAACTGTTGGGTGTTGACTGAACTTCTGTTATGTCAGTGTTGTGCAAATAGTCAGGGAGATAAACCTAGTCCATGCCATATGCTGTACTGTTAACACAAGAAAAGGGATACACTTAAACTTGCACACAAAGTGTGTTTGTTAACATATGTGTGTGTCTTATAATATAACATGTTGGAATAAATTATAGTAGATCCCAAGAAAAGATTCATTTCATAGAGAAAAACAGTCAATAGGATAAATAAAATCTCATTTTAGAAACCTTTACATATAACTGAATATATTTCTTGGAGTGCAAGCAAAAATGAAATTGTATGTTTTTGAGATTATAGGAAATAAATTCAGATTCTATGACGGGGTCTCCGTTTTATTTGTCTTCTTCACTGACTGTTATAAAGCACGATAGGGGGCGCTGGAGGCTGGTGAACAGTACAGACCTCTGTTGATGCACTGGAAGTGGCTTTTTTGAGACAAAGTGCGCCACCTAGTGTTAAAATGAGATCTCTACAATTTCTTCCATTTGCTCTTCCTGTCAGACATTTTCATCAGTCAAAATTATAACACGTGCTCAAACACACGCGCAAACATACATTGACATATGAAATAAATTCACTGTAACCCTCAGCGAGCTTCTGGCATCTTCTCCTTATAACTGGCTATTGTCTAAGATGGAAGATCTCATTAAAAGTGGTTGATTTCTGTGTAACCTAAACCTCTGATCTTTAAGGAAAGGGCTATGAGAAGGTCATTTAGGAAGCTTAATGTAAGACTCTATTATTCTCATTTTCATGGCTTTATGACAAAACTATTGGAACAGCCCGTCTAAAGATTTCCGCACCCGTCTCAAAGTGTTTCTCCTCAGGTGACTCCAAAATGGTTAGGGTCATCGCAAACAACCAGGTTCAATCCAATCAAAAGCGACAAGATGCTGATACACTGCTGTCACAGTTCACATATTTTCTATGCTTTACAGAAAGAAATAAGCCCCTGTTCCACATACCTACTCTTACAAGTTGGACTAAAGTATGCTGCTGTCAAAATGAACAATCCTAATGACCTGCTTGAAAAGATTTTTTTATTGTCACAAGTGGCCTTTATTTGCGAGAGGTCAAACAGGAAAGCGGTTAATGAGACAGACAGAAAACGTGCAGCTAAAGTCATCAGGTTTGGACTCAAACCTGTGACAGCCACGTAGACGACTATGGCTTCCATACATGGGCGATGCTTTGCCGCCGCACCCTGGCAGCAGCCTCCTTCAAAAAATGTTTCATGTTCACCTGCAACAAAGATGAAGAGTTTTGGTCAAAATAACAATAATGAAGTTTATGAAAAGTTAAGCTTCGAAACCAAAAATAAAAGATGTATTATAAGACCAGATTTTTTTTTTTTTTTATACCAGTGTTTGTTATAGTCAAAAGAAAATGAGTCAGCCAAAATGGACAGTCAGAGAACAGAAGAACTAAATATAGGACAATAAAAACCCAGCTGCTGCATCTAGTTCTTACTTTATCAAATGTAAACATAATCTGCATAGCGAACATTTAGGACTAAAGGTTTGCTATGCATCTCTTGTATCCATAAAATAAATACAATTCTTATAACATGTAAACTTGAAGAAAACATCTAACTAAACTTATTTATACACAAGAAATCTCTTGAATTGATACAGAAATTTGCTTTTGTCTCTCAGACGGCCTCAAATAAAATAAAAACATTTGAAACAATAACAACCAACCAGTGAGTAGGCAGAATCAACCCATGCTTTTATTTATTCCATTGCATATAAAAACTTTTTTTCATTCTTTTTTGTTTTGTAGATAAAGTCGTATGATCTACAGTGCTATCCAATAGACTGCGATTAACAAGGAATTCGTTAAAATAACATTTTAATTGTCCTGTGAAACGTCCAGACAAGTTGGCATTCTAAAGACATAACCCAAGAAAATAATTGTCCTGAAGACCATTTCTTGTTTTTCTGAAGTTACAGTTTGTGTTTTCCTAGCACACCTTAAAAAAATAGAACACATAATGAGAAAAGAACCCACAATTTCCATTGGTCCAGGGCTGTTTAAAATCTACAGTATGTGTGTCAAAATAAGAGTCCTGCTTTCAGGACAGTGATGCAGTCCCCACTACCCCCCACCCATTTTCTCCAGTACAGAAATATAGCAGACCCCTCTTCTGTCCAGGCAGAAACATGTCAGTGGTCCTGGATATTGCAGGTCACGTGAGTGGAAGTGTGAGCCGAGCATGGATGAGCAACACATTGTCAAGTGTTTCAGCCAGAATTAATGCAGCAGTGGCTGAACGTGCAGATGTGTCCCAAAGCCTCTGTGCTTCGGATGGCCGTAGTCGAGCACCAACTACACACTGCTGTAACGCCCCATTCAGTGTTTGGTAAAAATTTAAGCTGTGATTCAATCAGAAATCTGACAGCAGAGAGTCATTCGACAGCTTGAGTCTCGTCTTTTGAGTGCAGACGTAGAGCGTAAGTACAGTGTGAGCCGTTCAGACCAGCAAAATAAGAGTCTTTGACATCCAGCTACAGGCCACAATCACTCATGTGGTGAATGTATGGCTTGTGGTTAACCTGAACGCCTCAACAAACCTCTGCCCCTAATTGTGACTAATGAAAAAAAGGCATCTTATCTCCACACGTCGTCAGGCCAACCAAAGCCAAGCAATTCACCCAATGCAGCAAAGGAGAACTAGAGAATAAAAAAATTAAAAAGGCTAAAAAGTGTATGATGTGTTAAATTTTAAGGCACAGCCCATGGGCCAAGGAACAGCTTCTTTTTAAAAAAACAATTTGGCTTTCCTCTCTCACTCGTTTTCTCTCTCTCTCCTTTCTGAGCTAGTTCTCAGGTGAGCAAAAAAAGTTTATGGAGCGTTTTCTATTCTTTTCTTCATCTTTTTTTTTTTTACACCGAAGCTCATGTTAATAAACATTCTCTCAACAAGAGGTACATAATACAGCCACGCCATCACCAAAAGGGATGATAAGAATCAACCATTTACAGCAAACTGCATTATGATAGTAATAACATTAATAATTATATATTATATACAGCACAATAAATATATGTTTGTAAACAGCAATAAACCAGAAATTCTTATTACAGGTAAGGGCATTCGGTGAGGATGAAAAGAATAAAATTAAATATTGGCACAAAATAAAAGTTAAATAATTTGTTTTCTTAAATGGCATATCAGTAAAACAAGACCCTCTTTGAAAAAGCAGTGTGCAGTATTTCAAGTTGTTGTTTTTTTTTACCTTTTGTTTTTTCTATTATTAGTTAATATCTTCCAAAATATTTTATTTTGTACAAGGGGAAACGAAAAAAAGTGAATTTAGGTGTAATAACTGGCAAGCTTATGTTATCTATGCTACAGTGAAGTATCGACTGTACCACCTTTATATTTCAAAAACAACTGTAACAAATAGAAAAATATATAGCAATAAATAATAGCTTCGAGTTAGAATGACAAAAAACATAAAAGAGGAGACAATGATGTTAAGCCTGCATTCAACAAGGAGTCGGTGTTTGAATGGGTTAAAAATATTTAAAGAGATGGTATGCAAATGTATTAGTGCATTTAAATACAAGGGAATCTCAATAAATTAGAATATTATTAAGAAAATGATTTAAAAATAATTTGATTTATTAAACAATAAATAAAATCAAATTTTCAGTCAATTTAGCTGAATATGCTTTACGGTTAATTCAAATCCAAGCGTCTCAAAAATGTTTTCCCATCACTTGTGCAGTTTTTCTTTCCACTTGAATTTTCTATCAATGTTCTCTCTGGCTCTCTGTGGTGAACCAGCTTATTTAAAACCGACCATTTGTGGCATAGGAGTAAATAAAAGTACTCCTACTTTTATTTATCTAATTAAATATGCAGATTTTTCAACAAACTAAATTAGAATTTTCCTAATATAATCAACAAAAGCAACTGAAATAAATACATTAAACTTATTACTATTTCACATTTTGAAGTGAATTGCTGAAATCAATGAACTATTCAGTGATACACTAATTTACTGAAATGCACCTGTAACAATGTGGAGAATGGTCTTATCTGATATTTATGCTGTGCAGCTGATTGTCTTGTTGAAAACAAAAACAGTAAACTGGACTTAATGGCAGGAATCTGATGAGAAATGAATCGTTGAAGGCTAAAGATAAGCAGCAGGTGCCGATGTATAAACCAAGCCAAACAGCTAAGAAAATAAAACTAATTTCTCTTTACTTTGTTATAAAATCACCCCAGTCATTTTCGACACCATTACTATTTCTAAACATTTGGAGCACTAGTCAAACCTCTAAAAAAGGTGCTTTTTGTAATAACTACAAAGCATTGCATTGTCTCAGGATGTGTTCAAAAGAACTATAGGCAACAATAAAAACATTTAAGGGCTTACTCCAGGTTATAAACGACTCCCATGAGAAGCGAAGCACAAGACCTCAGGATTCTGCTTCCTTCTCAGAGAAGATTTTCTCTAAAAATAACAGTTACCAAAAAGAAAATACAGATTTTAAGACACAGAGCTAATTGAATACAAGTATAGTGGTACAGGAGTATAAATGCTTTTGGAGCTCTTTTGAACAGCTTCCAAAAGCTTTACATCTGACACATGTCTCCCTCTACGTTTCTACAAGGTTCCTCAACTTCTCCTGTTTAATTTTGACAGCAAAATTAAACTCTAGAAATGGAAAATATCTGAATCTTACATACAATACAAAAAAAAAAAAAAAAAACTAGAGGGTTAGGACTACATCATGGTGGTTCAGATTTGAGTTTTTGTCAGTCAGGTTATGGAGGAAGACTTCCACATTGCAAATGTAGTTTAAAAACAGCATCCCAAATGTGCTGCACCGACCTGTCGGGTTTTGAGCAAAAGCATTCTTTATAATTTATTGTGGAAGGGGAGGAACATGATCAAGGAGATATATAAAAATAAAAG
Source organism: Poeciliopsis prolifica (assembly GCF_027474105.1). Classification (NCBI taxonomy): domain Eukaryota; kingdom Metazoa; phylum Chordata; class Actinopteri; order Cyprinodontiformes; family Poeciliidae; genus Poeciliopsis; species Poeciliopsis prolifica. Next base: position 1,336,605 of record NW_026562389.1, read on the forward strand.
GGAGACTCTCTCCAATAACTGACCCTATGAAGTTATTGGCACTTCATAAAACATAAAGACACAGGTGAACTTTCTGGTGAGGCTGAGACAGAAGCAAAAAACCAAAAAAAAAAAAACAAACAACAAATGTGATGTATGAGCAGCACTGAGGAGACCGTCCGCATGTACAACTAAAGAATGTAAGGAGGAGGTGGAAATAAAGACACACCACTTCAGTACGAATGGGAATGAAAGAGAGTTCTTCCTGAGTGCAAAAAAACTTGAAGTAGTACCAATGGGCGTGTCTAAATAAAGGAGACGAGAGGAGTAACCCAGGGTGAGGAGCAGCGCACGCTTTGGAAACACAGACGTATAAAAAACAGATTTCACAAAACTCAAAAAATATTCTATAAATAATAATCTGTCATTACTAAGAGGAGCAGTTAATCAAAGGCTGTCCATAACTGCTATGTGTCAGGGGATTTCTTCTCCTCTTCGTCCTCTGCCACCTCTTCATCTGCAGCACACGGCTCTGAGCAGGGGGTCTCCCCCTCCTCTTCTGCACCCCCCTCCTCATCGTCATCGTCGTCGTCCTCCCCCACCTGTTCGTCCAAAGGTATCTCTGTTGATTCGGAGTCCTGCGTACAGAGTGTTTTAGAGTCAGTACAGCTGTTTTCCTCTTCTTCCTCTTCCTCCTCCTCCTCCGGCTGGCTGCCACTGTCCTTTTCAGTGTCGGACTCCCCGTCCTCCTCCAAGGTCAGCTCAAACTGGAACTTGTCTGCTCCTGGGGGTCGAGTGCTGTCCTCTGGCTCATCTAAAGCTGGAGATGGACTTTGGGGGATAGTGCTTTGGTACCACTCTCTATTGTCCTCCAATGTGTCCAAGATGTCTTGTGCGTCCGGATGGACAAGGTCAGCCCACGTCTCCCACAGGGGGTGGACGATATAGTCTATGAACCCAACCTGCAATAGAAATGAGGTTCAGTCAGTGTTGAATTGCTTTGCATGTAGGCGCATCTTTTTTTTTTTTTTTGCCATCCTGGAATCATCACCTGGCTCTTTTCTACAGAGGCGTTGTGTTTGTCACACATGGGGCTGATCTCCATCCCCCTCTCTCTTTCTCTGTCCCCTTGGCTGAAGAACTCCTCCATGATGCGGTCCGTCCACTGTCGGTACAGCTGAAGAGGCTTGGTGGGGTTGCTTAGGTCAGCACAGTGGACCATGTTCTGGAGAACCTGAACCCAGACAAAATCTGTCAGTTATCCCCTGATGGGCTCTGACTGATTATCACCAGCTTGAACAAATTCATTAAATCGATTAATAAAATAGTCCAAAGTGGACTATTTTTCACAATGCATTGCGAGAATTAAAGCTTAATTATAGTCATGATTCTACATGTTTACAGGGGAAGTATGAAATGATTCACAAAGTAAGACTGGGGTCCTGATGGAGGCATTTTGCTAATTGAATGAAGTGGAGTTTTCCCCCCAAACAATTTAGCTGTTTTGCAGCCTTCAGAGTGACATTTATAAAGAGGGAGAGGATGTATTGGGTATTGCAGTCTGTTTGGTTTGTCCTGTGATCTGCTCTGCATCTAAAACTCAAAAATGCCCACATTTACAATACAGGAGCTTTTTCTCTGAGTTAAACTGAAATAAACCATGAGCAGAAGTATCAACGACTCATACCACAACAAAACAAAGATATGCAAGCTTTAGTTTAAATCACAGAATAAGCAAGACAGAAATTAATTGATGTCTGTAGTTGTTTGGTTTGAATTAGATATTGGTTTAAAACCAAGGGATGAAGCTGTCATTTTAGCTTTCTTAACCCCAATAACCCATGATGGGAATTGACATTTCAGGGCTGTTATGAAGAAGACCTGGCTTTGGATAGAAAATAGATATCTGAATATCCCTGATAAGTGAATAATGCAAGACAAAATCACAATACTAATCTAAAGCCAATATCGTTATTTTATTGTTTTTTAAAGGTATCAAGTTCCAAGCTTGAGTTAATAGACTTGAACATACTATAAGACCGATACTGTCAGAAATAATAATAATAATAACAAAAACTCATTATTGTTTTATTTTACTTTTTTTTTTCTGGACCTTGAAGCTCACCTGTATCCTGTCAGAGTAGTTGTCCAGCAGCAACACACCGGAGCTGGTCACTTTCTTTGTTTCCACCATCGTCTTCAGGTCAGCCAGCAGATTCATGTGTTTGGACATGTCTGTTGCTAACACCTATAAACCCCCAGAAGAAAAAAAAAAAAAAGAAAACAGAGCACATGCAACTCAGTGTTTTTTTTTTAGGGTTTTTTTTTGGCAACAAAACAACTCCTTTTGTGATCATTGAACTTACGATGTCAATGACCATCTTTCGCAGTGATTGTCGCTGTTTTTTGGTCAAGTTTTGGAAGATGTCACAGTTCTCCTCTTGCAGTAGCTTGAAACCAACTGCTAAGTGGTGGTTCTCCAACACTGATGAGTCATTGTACATCAAGGCTAGCTCTGAATCTGCAAGGAAGACAGAATCAATTATTTTAGGTGTTACGTTTAAGTAGAAAAATATGTCTGATGCTCTGTGAAACGAGCACCATCATGTTTCATGCATAGCTTTCCTTTACCAGCTTCACTTGCTCTGACCGTTGGAACGCAATAATGTGAAAGAGGATCAGAGTGAAGAAAAGGGATCCTTATCTCTTGCTCTTTTGGTTGACAGAAGATCGGTCGGGTGATTCCTAACTAGGATGACTCATACCGTCTTTACTGCAGGGATCACCTATTTGGGCTTTCAGGGAAACACTGCACAGTTTGTGTATGTTCGTGTGAGGAGTACGAGACTGGATTGTGTCCATTCTGAACTGATTAGTAACAGTCTTTTGCAACATTTGCCTGGAGGATGGTTGTTTAAAGCGATGCCGCCCAGTGGACATAAACTCTGTGTTTTTGGTATAAATTGCCAAATTAAAGCGGCGTCCCCCGGAGCCATAATGAGGGTGAGTCAGTTAAAGAGGCATAGCCAGGGTTGAGATTGTTGCTCAAGGACACATTTAGTAACACAACACCATTAGCCCTCTATGTTAGGCTTGAAGCTCAGCTTACCCTTTCTCAACATTTTGTTGCACTGAGTCAAGCTTTTACTTTTCTGGCTTTAGAGATATTCTTTTTGTGATTTAAGCCAGTTTCAACTGGAAGACACCAGAAATTTAGAGCTTATGCTTCTGAGTTTTATTTGTAAAAAGAAAATTAGAGGTGAAGGATCATTTCCTTTCCACTTCAGAATTATACCCAATTTTGGGTTGATCTATTATATAAAATCATAATATAACACGTTAAGGTTTCTACTCTTTGCTTCACAAAATGTAAAAAAAAAAAAAGAAAAAAAAGTTCAGGCAGCATGAATACCTTCACCAGATGCTGTATGGATCATTTTAAATTGTAGAAAATTCTGTTTGAATTTCTGTATTTGTTAACCTGAGTTTCTATTTACACTTACTGGTGTTGATGAGGAACTGGTTTGAGACTCCGGGATGGTCCACATCATGAATTGCACTGGCGAAGATGGCAGCGAGGATCTCAAGGTCTGTGAACACAGCCTGAGAGGAGAAAAAGCGGAGCACAGGCAGGGGGGAAGGAGAGAACATTGATTAGACTTCGAGTAGAGGGGGTTTGATTGAAGCTACTGTAAAAAGCATGCGATGCGTGTTTATGAGCAGACATCTGAAAACGTCTGTGCACGCGAGTTTTACCTCAAGGGCAGGGGTGGATAGCAGCACGTGAGTTGACTGGGTGACGTCAGCAGCATGGATGTTGTTATGGTAGGCCACATCGGCATGATAATGGTCTTCTAAGGTCATCAGGTATGTTATGAAGGTGTCGAGTGGGATTTTGAACGTTTTTAACAAGTCTCTCTCCTGAAAGTCAAAAAAAAAAAAAAAAAAAAAAAGATCAAGAAACAGAAAGCGTTTTTTTAAAGGAAATAATTGTTTTCAAAGGGAATAATATTCTGAGGTAAATCTAAAAATATTTACCTGAAATATTGTGTACATCATGACTGTCAGTGGCCGATTCCCAGAGAATTCTGAGATTTTAAAAACATTAAGGCCCCATTTGTTCACATGTTCCAGCTCCTACAGAAAGATTTAGACACACAATCAGAACATGTTTAAGTGTGTGCCAGGCCGGGGCTGTTTCCACCAGTTTCTGTGAACATGCAAACACACCTTTGCCAGCTCATCCTCAGTCTCCGTCTTGACGCCGAAGCGAGGGATGTTTGAGTTTGTGAGGCTGGAAGAGTGTTGCAGCTTTTTCACTCCGCTGATCTGAGACATGGGCTTGTTCTTCTTCTCCTTCTCTTTCTGTGTCTGCGGGGACGGCATCTCCACCTCATGTTGTTTGTCTGCGCCGTAACAAATGAGTTGATTGTGAGAACAACTATTAAGAATTTTTTTTTCTAATCCAAGTAATTCCTGAGTCATCACTGACCGAGAAATGTGCTGGAGATGAATTCAGACACTTGGTTCCCAGATCGGCTCATCTCTGATAGGTGAGTCAGCTCCCGATTCAACATCCTCTTAAACTGAAACGAGGACACACACACAAACATGATGGCTTTGACAGCTTATAATACAGAAAAAAAGCATCAAAGTAATTTCTTTTCCAGCTGCTCACAAAATCTGAGTTCAGGTGCACCTTGATTAACAAGACCAAAAAAGTTTACTTATTTCACCGATTTCATTTGAAACATTTAAATGAAATGCGTTCATTTTAAAGATTGTGGCTTACACCTAATTTTCTGAGAAAGGCAGCAGTTTACATAAATCTAATAAAACTGATTTTGACTGATTTTCATTGCTGCTTTGGTATCTTTTCCCACCGTTATCGTTTTTCTTCCATTACACTTTTCATTCAACAAGATTGATAGCGAGCTGCCTGAACTGACCGCTTCTTTAGCAATGAATTTTTGTGTTTTAACCTCTCTGGGCGGAGTGCCATTGACTGCCTGCTGAACCTCCGTAAAGTGTAGCATAACATTAACATGGGTGGCAAAGTAATTTTCAATTGGTATGATGTCATTTTCTAATTTTCAAAGAAAATGAAGATGCAAAAAGAAAGAAAAATGGGAAAAATTAAATCCCCCACCTTGCGCACCTATATTGAAATACAAATATCATTAATAAGAATGAAGGGAGTGAAAATAGCATTGAATAGTCCAGTAGAGTTTATGTATTTAACTTCACAGAGGTTTGAGTCACTTGCCTGTTAAGTGCACAGAAACCGTGGAGTGCTAGTTACATAAATCAATTTCAGTTGAAGATATTTAAATTTTAGAAACGTCTAGCCTCATCAGAGAAGCAGCTCCCAGGAGTCATGTTTTTTTGGTTTAACACACACACAAACACACAGGATGATTATAGAAAACTACTCCAACAAGCACAAATAAACAGTAACCCAGATTGCCATTTTCTTTTAATTTTTCCACTGCCACACTGCCAGCCTCTTCATCTTGCTCCTCTGCATCCTCATTCCCTCTTCTTTCCCCAGGGCTGTGCCTATCTATAAACACAAACCCAAATTTAGCCCTGGCTTTTGATCTGGGGACCCAAAAGACATTTAAATCTTGATGAGATTGTTGTAATCTACGGATTTTCTAACGTAGCTGCAAAATTGAGAAGGATGAGCATGCAGAGCACTGCAGATCACAGAAATCTATCGCAGAACTGATATATTTTATTAAACAACAGTCTCTTTAACCAGGCACAAACATATCAATATAATTTATTATTTTTTAAAAAAAAGAATGTCATAACTATGCAAATCAACAAAATCATAAGAGAAAAAAAGCATTTGAGTTTTGAGATTCTACTGTGTAAAAAAAGAAAATTATTATTACTTAAGAAATATAGACAAACCTAAGCATCTTCAGTAATGCTGACCTGTAATAACCAAATAATAACCAAACATAAATGAAAAAAGAGAGAGATTCTCTATGGCCTAGAATCTAAATCCTATGCTTGTTTTCTGAGCTTTATATGTAAACCTTTCATACATTGTTGTTTGTTCTTCTCAAAGATAAGTCCCAATTGATAAGGGCTCCAGAACAGTCACACATACAAAAAATTATTCTGAGGTCGACGTTTTGGTGCAGTTCTAAATATAGCTGATTGTGTGTTCGTTAAAAGCATCATCCAAATCTGTCTAAAGCTTTAAAAAAAAAAAAAAAATCATAATCAAGCTCTCTTTTACACATACTGTATAGCGCTAATGTTGGTGTAAAAGATGAAACGTTGAACCTAAAAAAAAAAATAAATAAATCTACCTCGGGGTAACAATTCTTACCTTTATGTACCCCCAGGAAACAGAAAGAAGATAATTTGCTTCAGGCATTTTGACAAAGTAGATCCAGAAACAGAGAGGGTACAAATATATGTCCTTGTGAAGTGCTCACAGACAAAACAGAAAAACAAAAGCAGCCCAGTCTACTTTCCTCTACCAAATGCCAACCTTAGGAGCCCTCAGAGCTCAGTTCAGAGTTAAGCATTTGAGCAGGGTCCACAAATGAAGCTTCATGTTCCGGTCCTGTGAATATCCATAAACATGTGCCGATGTCCCAGAAAGCAGAGAAGAAACGCAGATTCTGGATGATAAACAGCGGGGATGTGGCTCAGAAGGTCCAAACACTGCATATTGAGATCACACACACATACACAAACTCTTGGATGTAGGGACACTGCTGGGGCTCTGAATAATTGATGATGGTGCGGAAACTTGGTATATGCCAAAGCAACAGGACAGTAAAAAAAAAAATCTATGAACTCCTCCCAAACAGGACGGGCTGCCTGCTTCTGTGTGTATGACACACTCTCCCATGTGAAGAGCACAGGCTGCCTCTCTCACCATGTCACACAACGGCAGCAAATCAGGGTAGAGAGCCTGAGCTCATCATCACCTCTGATTGGCTTGGATTGGAACAGACTTGAGACTACCTGCTGCTTGATTGGCCACCACTGAAGTCAGTGGAAAAATCTACGCTTTTCCCTTTTCCTCTAATTCCTACAGTGCAGCAGGATGTTGTTTCGTGCATGTAATGTGCAAAAAGTGCATCCATATTGCGTTAATCCTGTGAAAACAGTATGTGTGCTTGTGATTACAAATGAGTAGCCTCACCTTTTGTGCAGCATGATGTAAAAGTACAGGTTACCTCATCCAACATGTTGCAGTAATAATAAAATAATCTGAGGTCACCCTCCATCCGAGTGTCCATGGGCGGTGAGTCACGCTAGCATCAATGATGTGATGATGTAAATATGGAGAAAAAAGACATAAATCTTACAAAAAGAATGAGCGTCAGTTATCTGAAGTGGCCTCAACAATACAGAAACTGCACAATGTTTTTCACTGCACTCAAAAGGCTTAATTTCAAACAGATGTAGACATTTTAAAATATGGTATTTTCCTGAGAAGTGCACAAAACCTAGGACTTTAAATAACATATATTTGTCATATTAATATAAATGTGTTTTATCCTTCTGACCAAGAAGCTGAAAGAAAATTTCAGATCAAAATTCTTGAGAAAGAGACAGCTATTTTTGTTCATTGCAAATAAATTGGTGCTGTTCAATATCAGAGAATAAGGGACATTAAATTAATGTCGAAACCTAACTACATCATCCAAGGCAGCACTGTAGAACAAAAAACAGAGAAGGGCTGTTCTATGTGAAGTACTGGGGAACAATTTCAGGGGAGATTTGAAAAAAAAAAATGCTAATATGCACCAACATGCTTATGACTGAAATGTACTGAGAAAGTCTTAGTAAGGGCCGAGTATGCAGTTTTTCCACAAGTGCTACAAGAACCGTAATTCCTAATTGTTTTTCTTATCTATCTATCTATCTATCTATCTATCTATCTATCTATCTATCTATCTATCTATCTATCTATATATATATATATATATGTATATATATATATATAGAACTAGCATGAACTGCACTGAAAATATAATATATGCCATTTATCTTCAAGCTGTTAACATTTATTTCTCATAAACATATAACTGAATGGAAGGACATCATATTGTTTGGAAAATGTATGAGAAGGAAGTCTTTTTTCCTTTATATGTGTGCATACATGCATTATCTTAGTGAGGGCACAGCGGTTGCATGGATTGAAAAAAGACCGAGCATGTCTCTGCTTACTTTACACCCAGACTCAGCAGCCGGCCTGGTACTGTGAGTAATTTACAGCTACGCTGGAGCAGATGAGACCACCTGCTAACTGACATCCAGAGTCTTTGACTAACTCTGAGCCAAGCAGGCCAGCACAAGCTCTCCACACACAGACACACCTAATACGCTTGCAATTTATCTCAGGGTGAATAATACAGAAATAGTGCTCAGAGACACCCCTCCCTGTGTAACTCACTTTCACCGTCACAAACACACACGTACAAAAGCACCAGCTTAGTCAAGAGGTGTGAACACACACTATTGGGTAAAAATTGGAAAGTGTCACACCTATCTTAGTTGTGACTTGTGTGTAATTTGTTCCTCAGAGGAGCAACCAAAAATACCCATTCCCTGCTGTACATAGCCCTCAACACCTTCGTGTCTCTGTTGATTTTTTTCTTCTCACATTCAGCATTTAATCTGGCAGCAGACACCCCGTCTCTTCACAACACAGACAAACTGCAGTCCGCATCTTCAATGAAAATACAGCAGTCAGTTCTTACTCCATTCCACATAGTTGTTATAAAGAGGAGACATGAGGACATACATTGATAAACAAGCTACTTCTGAGCAACCTTAAAAGAAAGAAAGTACAAGAAGTTCAGCTGCTGTAGAATGAGTTTTAGATGTAAGAATAGTCACTAAAGAACACAGTGAAGGCCTGTTTTAGAGGCTGCTTTATTGTTCAGTCCCAACAAGCAGCTTTTTAAATATTCTGCATCAGTGCCCCTGCTAAATCATCTACAGATAGATGTTATCGGTAATTTTTTTTGTACAAAGGAAGAACCCGTTAGAAGCAGTTTTATTGATTGCAGCTTACAAAGTTGTGGTGGAAACCAGACCTCTGAAATAAGAAAATGTTTTTGAGATATACTACGAAAATTTCACAAAATGAAAATGAGTATGCTCAAGCATTATTCTTTAATCATTAGAAGAGCTAAAGAGACAAACACAAACAAATATAAGCAATATATTGGATGTTGAAGCGGTGTTGTCACTGCAACTCTGTTTATTGGATTTAGTTGAAATGTTGGTAAACTCAGTCTAATTTCAGTGCTTCTTGTTTTTATGGAGAAACTTTTATCAATAAATAAAAAAAAAATCCTAACAATCAAAATGGTTTTCACCCTTAATTTTCACAAATTGACTAAATAGACACTGTTGCTTCTTTGGCATCTCATTTCAGAAAATATAAACAGAAGTAAGAATGATCTAAAATGGTTAAATGATCTTTTAGATCATTTAAACCTGAAATGAAGTTGTTCATTTTTTAGTAACACAAAAACCAAAACAATCAATGAGCTAGACAAAAACTCAAGAGATGTGCAAAAAAAGCAGATAATGGCCTTATTCACTTATTTTGAAGTATTAGATGAAAATTTAAACAAAAAATGGGCAATAATATTTTCAAATATTTTTCAAGAACTCAGATCATATTAAATAAATCTAAAGTGGGCCATCCTTAGAAAATGTAAAATTTTCTTCCAAATCATTGGTTTATGAGCTTCATGATCATATGCATCACCAATTATGAAAAAAAGAGAAACCAAGCATTCAGTGAAAATCCCTGTTTATTCCTTAAAATAGCTCAAAGTGACACTTTTGAAAATCTCTCCCCTTTTATCTACAGTGACCTCCAAAACTGGCGACTTAAGCAGCACACAGTGTTCTCTCAGCAGAGACCGAAAAAGATTTAGATCCCTCATCAATTAAAACGATTTATTGAATACTTTCAAACAAATACAACATGAATGTAAAGTTCGAGTTTGAAATGTGAAAAACTACAAGAAGCATGCCCTTGAATACAGCCTGCCAAGTAACGCAACAGTTTCAGGTCACAACTTGCATCATCATGCAGGTTTGTTATTAATATAAAGATTAGAAATCCAAGAAATGAGGACAAGTTTTGCTGTAATTGTATGCATTCGGGTTGATTGTTTTCTTCTAGTCTCTAACGTTCCTTCATAAACATCTGAAGAGTTATGTTGACAAAAAAAACAAAAACAAAATAAAAAGTTTGCGGGCCTCAGACACCAGGTGATCACTAAAGATGTTACCTGTGATGTTTGCGTATGTATGCGAGTTAGTGGAGAGATAGCGGGGCGGCCGGGCCTGTGGCTGTTACCATGACAACTGGAGATAGCTCTGTTGGTGAGCGACGATGAGGCAGAGCTGTACTCTTGATTTCTCATCTCTTTTAGAAATCTCCTCAAGTCTAAATGAGGCCAAGTTGTGGATGGGCTAATGTTAGAGGTCAACACTGTGCAAGTCCTTTGTCTTGTCTGCCCTCGCCATCTCTCCTCATCTTTGGTCTTGTGACATCACGGTGCGTGACATCACGAGGACCGAGTGCTCATCAGCATTCAGAGCGACGCAGCAACCTCCTTCCACTTACACGAGCACGCGCACACAACACACACTGGACACAACTGAGCATGCTCATACCTGGACTCCCTGCCTGCATGACAATGCTATCCCTAAGAAAACAACACGAACGATTTAACTTTTGACGTTGATGTGCTACAGAGTACACAGCAGATGCAGGTCATGACAGCTTGAGCACGTTGAATTTCTACCCGAGAGGCTCACACTTAAACAAGAGGACATTATTTAAGTAATACTGCACTGATAGCTACCACACATACGACAATCAATAAAATCAACAGTGCATGATGTACTGGAGCTTGCTGTTCTTTTCTTCATTTATCAAGATGTGCTGATCGTGAGCATTATGCTAACAATTGAACAACTACATTATTGTCTATGACAACATACCAGCATATGCAGCACTCAACAGAGTACATGTAAGAGGAGTGTCCTTGGAAAAGGTGTCGGGTGAGGACTGACGGCAAATAAAAATGAATTTTCTTTCATAAATTATTTGAAAAGAATTGAGATCACCCTACGTTTTGAGCAAACTCAGCATACAGTTATCTAGTACAGAAAAAACAGTCTAATTTTAGGGTCAATTGACCCTGACCTGCGTCAGACGGTCAGAAACTCAGAAATCCAATCGTTTTCCTATCAGTGAACATGACACCAAGACATCACTAGTCTGGCTACACACTGCAGGGTGGAGGTTTGAGTGAAGTAAAGAGGAAACACAGAGATACTACATGATATTTAAAAAGGGAAATACATGTCTGAAGTTTATTAAGGCTGCAAGAGAGTAAGCAAGACTTTTCATTGGACAACTTGTTATGGAACAAGCAGGGATGCTGAAATGTTGGTTTCTTTTGGGAAACCTTGAATTTAAGGCAGTCATAATAATTGTATAACTTTAAAATTAAAAATGCCAACTTTTAATCATTTCGCCTTTGTTATAAAGTAGTAATAAAATCTTTCATTCCAGGACATTGGTATAATGCTGTTCTTACATAGTATTTTAGTGCCTAAAAAGAAACTGGGATCATTTAAAATCTGTATCCAGAGGTCAAAACTTTTCAAAATTAAAGTCAGCAAATTTTGGCCAGTCAAATTTGATCATTGGATCTTTGTAGCAGACCTTGCTTACATATATTTGCAACAGTGCAACTCTAATAGACGCAAAGTATGGAACACACTAATCCTGAATACCATCTATATATACCATCACACCCAACTTCAAAACTTCAATGGACAAGTTCAGATAGGCATTTTGATGACCAATAACAAACAAAAATATTTTAACTCTTTGAGCAGGTAACTCGGTGAGCCAGCTGCTAAGTTGTTCTGAACAACTTAGCATATTAATTTTTAAATTATTATTTGATCTTATCAACAGACATTGCAAAGAGGTAAATAACAAACAGCGGAAAAACATTTTTCACATCCTTACCTTGTTTGAGGCCATCTCGCTGACCGAGTGTCTTGTCTGCAGCGTCTCCAGCTGGTCCAGGCACCAGTCCAGCTCCTCCAGGGTCTCGGTGGCCAGTTTCTGGTAGGCCTCCTCTGCGGGGGCAAGACAGGAGGGCAACGGGTCAGTGTGGGCCCGCTTCAGAGGACGAATGGCTGGTCCGGGGCCTCCCACCCCACAAACGGTTAAGCTGGGATACCCCGAGTAAACATATGGGTGACTCTTCATAATGGAACAGGTGAGCCAGCTGTAACGGCCTGGGAGAGGGGCCTTCTCTGTCTTCGTATGCCACCTTGCAGCACAGCTGGAGCACACCTCGCTGACTTTTTGCAAAAAGTTCAGTTCTGCACTCTCAACCTTGGATTTTTCCTTGAACGCAAACTCAGCTTCAGGCCCCTGGAGTGTTGTGGTTGTCGACGGGTGGCGATCTGCCACCCTGTTAGTTCTTTGCCCAGATGTTAAGCCTCAGCAGATGTTGACACGGACTAAACACAACAGCAGAAACTTGTCAGACTCATTCATGAGCAGCCGTACACAGCGGGATGTAGAGAGTGTATTCTCTCATTCTTAGAGGAAGTGTAATTCCAGTCATGTAGCAGGATGAATAACAGTCTGTTTAGCAGGCCCATGTCTGCTATCGGATGGCCAGAGAGGAGACAGGGATGATGGGAAGAAGATGATCTGGTGAGCACCTCAGAGCCAGTCAGCATCCACAGGAGTCCAACGGTCCAGCACAGACCAAGCATGTCCACTGCACCAAGACATGGTCAAACAGCACAAAGACATTTCACACAAACACACACACTTGGAAGCAAGCAGACACACACACACACACCCTCACACCAGCTGAAAATCTACCCATAACTCATCCTGGTTTTGTCTCCTTTGCCCCCCTACCAATAATAAAAAAAAAACACAAACAAAAAAAAAACCATCCACAGTATCCAAGAAGCAAGTGGGTACAAGCTGGCGTTGTGTGTCTGTGCCGGATGGTGTATCCTACAGATGCTGTGTAAATAGGTGGGGGAGGGGGGGGTAAGGAGGGTGGGCTGCTGTTGCTTCGGCGTCCCTGGTAGCCAAACGTGCTGCTCTCCCCAAGCTGTACCTAAAGCCTGAGAGGACTGCGCCGTGGACGGGGAAGGGAGGCACACAAAACATGGAGTGGATAAAAATAAAAATAAGAAGAGGAGCCAGAACTTGCAGCTCCAAACGCTGTGTGTGTGTGTGCATGCATATGTGCTCCGTGTACAAACACCAGCAAAAACAAAGAGGTAGTTGACAAAAATATGATAAAAGTCTCAGCTTCACAAGCTTTCCACGTGACAAATTTCTCTGTTTTTTCTTTTTTTTGTCTCAAAACAGAAGAGGAAATGTCACCTTGCCAGACACCAGTTTGTACTAATTCCCTTCATAATGAAGAAAGCAAAGGATTTAAATAGTTTGTGAAAGGAAGTGGTGGTTAAAAGGTTGGGAGCTGTATCATTTCAGCACTGCAGCAAACATTTTCTTGCATGCCTAAATGTAGCAGCAGTGCTAAACATGTGGAATTTCTGTTTTTTTAACACTGAATTACTGATGTCTTATTGCTGCAATCGCATATGTACATTTTATCTCATGAATATTTCGAAATTCAAGAACAATTTCGGTTCAATTAATCTGAAATGTGTTTTTAGATTATGCAAAATGTTCAGAAAGAACTGCTCCATCCTTGCACATTTTTGAAAGGACAATTTTTGGTTACTCTTGACTCTACCTCTAAATCTTTATCATCTCATATGCAAAAGTCTCTCCTGCTTCACTGCCTTTAACACATTCTCTTTCCCTTTCTTGCATTTTATGCTTCCTCCACTGCTCATCCTTCCCTTCGCTCCCCCCCCCTTTTTTTTGCCTCTCTTCTTTCAACCTTTCAGCCTCCCTTTTTTTGTGTCACCGTCTTTCTCCCCCGGTGTGGTGTCAGTGACTCGGGTGCTACTCTTTCTGACAGCAACTGCACTGACGTCAATGACATTCTTCTCATGCTTAGTGCGACATCAGACACCGGCGCTCGGAGAGGCCACTCTGCTGCACAGACGCAGGGCTGGAGCCAAACTATGGAACAGCTTAACGGCGGAGTTGGAGTGGCAATGGAAAGGAATGACATTCAAAGAGTAACAGGAGGGGAGGAAAGGGACAAGCCAAGAAAAGGAGGGACCCTGACCCTTGATCAAGGTAAAAGCATGTGAACCCTCACACATTTTAACCACAAACTTCACTGCACTGAATAATGAAGGAAAATAAAACAGTTTTTTCCTTTCATCAACAGTTTGTAGGGTGCTGAATATAAAGGCAAAGCACACTTTTCAGATTTTTATTTGCAAAACGTTTTGCAAACCATGCATTGTTTTTCTTGCTCAACATAATCCTACCACTTTCTATGAATTATGGAAACACCTTCCAAAAACATGCAGAGGAACATATATTATTATAATTTAGGTTATTTCAGACTTAGGTAGATAGGTTTTTTTAAATTTCCTAATGTACTTCAACAAGTAAATCTAACAAAACTAGAAAACCCCAAGATCCTCAAATCAAATTGTAACGTTATTGCTCCTGGGAAAATCATTGAGATAATATTAATTATGTTCTTTTATTGCTTTGCTCTGGAAGCTGGCTTGTTGCAGAGTCAGTATGCGTTTACATATGATGATCGGTCAATACTCTGACGTAATGATGCCCATGACTCACAGCTGTCACCACTTTATGGCAGGAGCAATAATGACTTGCAGCAATAGGATTGTGTGCTAAAAATAGCACAATGTCACTGGGACCCCGATATGCAAGCAGGTCATGAACGATTTCAGATGCGACACTCAGAGAACTGCTTTAGATACATTTTTAATCTTGAAGGGAAATGTGACACATTCACTATTTTGAGTACCCTGCTTTGTACTTTCGTACTAAAATCAGTAAATATTTTCACTTTTATGTAAAAGTGCTTTTTTTTGGTTCTGTGGATGTCTTTGCTATCGTGATCCTTGTACTAACTGGGAAATGTGAAAGGTTTATCGGTTTTGAAAGTCATATGGAAAGTCTTGGCAAACATGAGCTGGGTTACAGCGACTGGAAGTGTTGTACTGTGAAGAGTGAATCTTTTTGAGCCATCTGATACAGTCTGCACAATGCCATCTTCAGAAAACCCATTCAGAAGAGGCCAGACAGGTTGTACAGTGAAAGATGGCTGTCTAACAGGTAAAGGACAGCTCTGAATACACATTCAATAATCAATTACTCTTATGTTGGCACTGATATGTCTATATCTGAAAAAAATATATAGTTGATCACCATGAATATGAATAATTGGTCTTGTTGTCTGTCTAAGCAGTTCTTAGAATTTGAAAAAGTAAATCAATAGTAAAAAAAAAGGAAATGTATTTTTTCAAATGAACTCAGAATATTCATAAGGATGGAAACAGAAGGTGAGAACATCTGCTCATGAAAATAAGTACAGTGTATAACAAGTAAATCTAATGAAATGAAGTAACATTTCTTACCTGTAAAGGTGGTCTTGGTGATAGGGGGTGGGTTGCACATGGGTGATCTCCTGTCACAAACAGGCACATAACATTAAATGTCATTTAAAATTCTAACATTTTGCAGAACATTGAAACACAATCCATAACAAAGAAAAACAACATCTAGCGTTGGCTCAGTAAATGCAAAGAACCTTGACTGTTTGGAGCTACTGCAAAGAAATCACTCAACAAGCTATTGCAGTACTAAAAACAGACAGCAGAGGGCAGACAGAGCCAACTGTACAAGGCGAGTGTGTTTGAGGAATCCATTGGCTGAAATACAACACGAATTTAAAAACTGTGCCTTCAGTGTTTTATAATCTTATGAAAATAATAACCACTGTGATTCACGTCATTGCACTACTGTATTTCTACACCATCCCCGACGAAACAAACTGGTCAACTTTTTGTAGGGTCCTGAAAATAAATACATTGGATAACTTGTTTACATGTTTAGAAGCTAGTAAAATATCTCCTACATGTTTAGATGTTTAAGGTTGGAATAATCTAGAAATTAGGGGCTTCATCATGCCTGATTTTATCTCAGTAATCACAAGTAATGAAAGCAACTTACTTATTAGATGCTCGGTCTTGCTGTAGATTGGTTAATGCACCAAAGTTGTTCCGTACAGTTCTCAAGCTTGCAAGAACCTGAGAGCAGGATATGATTAATTAGGATTTGATCAGGCATTGATCATCACAATTTGCAACATTAAGACAAATTCACATACCTGTGCAAATGGCGTTACAATCATATCGTCACCATGACTGAAAGAAATAAAGAAAGTGGAGTCTATGTTAGTGGAAACTCCTATATTGCTGAAATTTAACAATATGTTGTGCTCTGGAACCTATGAAGCTGTAGATAAGGGGTAGTAAAAAACTGTCACCCCAATGTTTGTACTGTGGAATAGTAAGTAACTGTCTGAGCTCAAAGACCTGCTGCAAACAGAAAAGCTCAACAACTTTGATAAATAAGGAAGAGCAAGGCCTTTGAGAGCTTTGAAAACAAATAATGAAAGTTTAAAATGTATTCTGTAATGGTGGGGTAGCGAGCGTAGTGAAAATACTTTAAGAAAAATATTAAATATATTGGAAAATATGAGAAAATGTTAACAAAAAGTAACATCAGAGCCTAGTTTTTTGTGCTTTTTTTGTGCTTAATCGCAGCAAGGCTGCTGTGAAGGATGTTAGCTTCTATGCACCTGTGAAAACATCCCTACATTTTTTCCCCCATTTTTCCTTCTCTTCTTTTAAAGGAAAAGTTCTTATTATTTAAAGTTGTTTTTTGTTGAGATGTCTTAATCAGACAACAATTTACTCCATTATCAGTTACTCAATTATTTAGTTTCTTTAGCTGTCCAGCATTTTAGTCAACTGTTGTTTTTAAATCTGCTCTTGAAAAAATGTGACTTTGACTTCAAGGTTTAAGCACTTTTGGTTGAAATGTAACTTTACAGATTAAATATTAAAATCACACATGTTTGGTTTACCTGCATTGATTGTCTTGGGTGTCAAATGTTTACCTAAAGTTTGAGGCTCAATAAGGTTTAGCTAAAAAGCCTTGATTAAAGTTGATACCAACCCAAAAGGGAAACTACAGCTACTACTGATGTAACCAATAAACTGAAGACAAAGATACACACAGACTGGCAACAGGTGCAGGGGAATGATGACAATGGCTATCCTGTTGCAAAAACACCGTAGCGACAACATTTCCTTCATTTGTACTTTCAGCATGTGAACTGATATTTGTGGGATAAAAATCTAATGAGATCTAAATCTCATTAGATTTTTAGGCCATTATTTCAATGTGCAGTAATATGATGCTACATATTGTCAAAATGTGTTTGTGCCACATGCTTGCTCAATTAAATGGGCATGAGTTAGTGTTAAGTTATGTGACAGCACACAACCATCTGCTGCTCATGCACTGAGGTCTAGAACCGGTCCTTAAAACATCCAGCTGTGACAGATCCACCAAAACACAAAAAGCCCCCACTGAGATTAACAGATGTACATTTTATTTGGGTGGACTGTCTAAGTGTTATAAATGAAAGGAAAATCTTTGTGCCACTCACATGTCACTGGCAATGGAGGAGTTTCGGGACATGGACTTGGGCGAGAGGTCGTAGTCGCTGTCCGAGCGGTAGAGGAACGACTCTCTCCGCTGGCTGTGGACAAAGTTGGCCTGCAGGATGAGGCCTGAGCCCGGGCTGGCCATCGGGTCCAGGGGGCTTCGACCTGACGACGTGCCATTGTCCACATCAAAGCTGCAGGCAAAAAAAAAGAAGAAAAAGGGGTATTAAAATCTGAACAGGTGTTTTTCAGAAGGTTTGTAAACGATTAAACTAAGAACTTTGCAATCCGTTGGTGATTGGGGATAAATATTTTACAAAGCTTTGTAGTTATCTTTATATGGCAGCACTGTTCAATATTTTGAATATGCCTGGAATTCAAGTGTTGAGTCTGACTTATTTATGATGTTGTATAAAGTTCTGGGAGATATAAAAAAATTCCACAGTTACATTCTTAAATGTAACTCTTAATATATCTTAATATATATAAAATAAAATCCCGATTGTGAATTATATATATATATATATATATATATATATATATATATATATATATATATATATATATATATATATATAAAAGACATCAAATCATTGTAATGTGATTACAAAAGTGGGTTCCTACGGTTCCTACTCTATTTTCAATCACTTAGGCTTATAATTTATCACAGCAGGTTTTCTCACTAGTCCTGGACCATATAAATCTGTTCACACAGAACCACACTCAGCATGCTTTATTCCAACCCTCCTCAGTACTACAGGGAATACCTTAGTTCTGATACTGCTAATGACTCACAGCTAAGCAGTGTTTTTTAACCAGTGACACCACTTCCTATTGGGATGTCATGCTGAGCTCCTTAGTCTCCAAGGTGATTGTGCACCCAAGTGATGACTAATGCATATCTACAGAGACGTCTCCCTCATCGCCAAGGCTGGGACGCAATCCTATAATCTGGTCTGGGGAGGATGCTAAGGTCAGTGTGGGATTCCCCTCAACACAATGCGTAATACCCAGAAGGGTGACGTCTTCTTATCTTATCATAATCATCACAGTGATACATAACAAATGAATGTGCAAACCTGTGCACATGTGACAGCCTAAAATATGCAGAGTGAACACTTATTGAAATTAAAACTTTAAAAAAAATTTGACGGTATGTAGACAGGCTATATGTTGTTGAAAGTCCCCCGATATTAAATGTACTTGTGTAAATAAAAGCATTCATTCAAAGTAATCTGGCTCCTTTTCTTTAACTCCAAGATAAAACCTAACTTCTTCAGATAAAGTTGCAGAATGCCTGCAGGTATGGAAAAACCCTGGCTTGGTTTGAAAAGACAATAGAATAAAAGTTGGCAAGTGAGACCCACAAATGTGCGAATATGTTGCCTACTTTGTATGAGAAAGTAGAGAATCGAGTGTATGGGTTTTACTTAAGTAAAGCCAATGTATCCAGAGTTACATTCTTAAATGTAACTCTTAAGTTCCAACAGTACAACTGCTATATTATCTAACAAGAAATAAATTGAGAAATTAAAGAGGTCAAGCAGAGTACAGCAAAGTTGCTCTGTTCTCCTCATGAGCTTTAATTGTGTTTTTGCCATTAAAATTTCTGGATTTGGAAATGTCAACTTTTTACTCTGTGTTAACGTTTACATTCTGTAGGGTATGAATCTGAAGACTGATGTTTTGCCATGTTAGCCACACCAAACACACCAATGTCTAACAGAGTCAATGCTATTCTTGTATCATTTGTTTATATCACTGTTCTCTTTATAAACATCGAAGATCAAAAATTAGTGCAATCTGTAAAATATCTAGCTGTAGTCACATCTTATCAAGCTCCTCGAAAGCCACACTGCAACACAGGACATGCCAGGCATATTTTCCTGAATACTTAAAGGGCTAAATGATCCACCTTCTTCCTGTGATATAACTGATGGCAGAAGCTGACTGAGAGTGAGCTTTTGTTGGGGAATAGGATAGTTTGGCTGCCTGCCTGGAGCAAAGGGCAATTGTATTGTCCTTCTTAGACAAAAAAGACACACAAAGTACTGCAGAAATGACTGGTAACTTCTCTCAAAAGTTGCTCTCTACCCTCTCAAAGAGCACCAATCGGTCTGAACCTCCCTCATATCACCCATTTTCACACTCTTATCAAGCCAAGTAATCATTCTGCTGTCTTTACTGCAAGTGTGAGAACCCCAACTCACACCAGTGAAAGATAAGTCATCACTGCTAACACAGGCCAGCTCGTCATGCAGCTGCTCTGTGTGGTAAGTGCACATGAATGAGTACATCCTGCATGTGAACAAGAAAAAGATTTCAAACTGAGACAGAGAAAGTGTTGACACAGAGCCTCTAGCATATGTTTAACATCTGATCACACTCTGACGTCAAAGCCCAATCTCAGTCTCACCTAAACTGCATGTGTGGTTTTACTCTATAGACACACCCTCCCTCCTCTGGCATAACAAATAAGTCTTGGAGCAAAGTTAGCATAGTATTGCACCAACATTGACATCATAGTTGGAATACCTGTTTTCCAACAAAGTAAATAAAGAAAAAAAAAGAGAGAAAAGAAGGCCAACACTATAGTAGAAATAAACAGAAGACTAAGTGAGTGAGCACAGACTAGCGGGTATTGACAATAAATGGATGGATGGATGTCAGATAGTAAGTGTTTCTGAGATTGCTACCTCTTTAAAAACTTGGAATTTTTTTCAAGAGTTGTCAGTCTTAAATAAATATGTTGCTAAAATTTGGTGTCAATATATCAATTATCATTCCAAAAACAACAACAACAAAAAAGAAAATCATCCAAATTTAAAAACAATGTGCTGTTATTTCAAAAACATTATAAAACTGTTACGATCATCCAACGTCATTTTTCTGTTGTTGGCTTTAGTACAACAAACGCATAATGAGAGCTGATCGGACTGTGGTTGTCGTAATAAACATAGAAAATACCCTTTTTCTTTTTAAATCTACTTAATCAAACTTTTAATCTACAGAACTCATTAATGGTTCCTGGGAGCTCACCAAGCCAAAAATATGTGTGGGCTGCTTTCTGAAAGCTAAGTTACTTAGTACTTCAGTGAGTGGGAAAAACTACAAGACTTTCTTTATCTCTTTAAAAAGATTTCGAACCATGGGAACATTCTCCATCACTTTTAACCCTTCAACCCTTCCGCGGTCTTAAGAAATGGGGTCATTTGGACCCCATTAATTTTTTTTTTGCACTGACATTGTGTGGGCTTTTACGAGTTATTTTTGCGTGTAGTTTCAAGAACTGACAGGGTGAAACCCCACTTTCCCAATGTCCGACAGTGACATTTGCCAAGGTTACAGCCTGATTAATAAAAAACAATAGCACATAGATAATATGTCTCACAAAGAAGAAATTGACTAAAATACAACTAATGCACTGACAGTCCAGTCAAACATTTTCATTAGCCGTTTTCTATGTCTTATTATTATAACTATATTATTAATTATTAGTTTTTGTAGTTTGACTCTGCGAAAGACAAAATTGTCACAGTTTCTTTATTTTACTGTAAACATTTTGAATGAAAAGTTTTGTATTCTGTGAAATTCTTGTTGCATTTAACGATCCTTGTTCTACAAACAGCCCAAAGGAGGTGCAGGGTTCGATGCAGATGTTATTTTTTGTTTGTTTTAAGTAACAAATTTTAAAGTGGAGTTCCCAGATATGAGCACATCAAAAATGATAAAATGATTATTGAAAAACAACTACATAACAGGGAACAACTCAGATTCTCAATGTAGCTCCTTTGTGACTCTTCAGGAATAACTATTTTTTCCTCCACAACTGAAGTACTGATTTAAACTGGCATATAATTTTCCTAAGTCTTTGTACATTCAGTGACTGGTTTTGGTTGACACATTTGCTGTTAAATTTCTCATCTTTATTCCTTTTCATCACCCCCTCACACATTTGCTCTCAAACACTGAATTAGTTTATCTCCTTACTTCCAAAACGCTGAGTCTACTCTGAATGATCCACTTAGTTAAAAATGGCAAAGTGGGGTACTGCTGTCAAATTATTCTGGGACACGACCTACATTTAACAGCTATTCTGCAAATGTGGATCTTAGTGATACCACTACGTAAGAACAGGACTTTGACATCTTTTTGTGTTCTAGTTTGGGAGCAGAGCCGCTCATTCCTGTAAGTGAATGAGCGGTTCACTTACAGGAACCGCTCATAGAAAACTAAATGACAAAAAATGAATATGCTGCTTATTGTGGCATATTTTTAATGTAGAAAGTGGCCTGTAACAATGTTCTGCTGAACTTTTCACTTTGTAACTGGAGTCAGGAGTTGACATAATTTGATTTGAGGGTCAAAACTCAGAGTTTGTGAGTCTGTGCCATCTTTATTCTCTTTCTGAGGTCAGCTGGTCCTATTTGACAAATAGACAAAAACAAAGCATTTCACTATTATGTCCCCCAACCATGCAGGGAATCAAACTCCATAATATACATATTAGTATATATTCATTAATCTTTGTTTTTACAGCTTTAATCTAAGCAAGATTAAAACTTTCTGAAGTTAGCTCAACAGTGAGGAGAGAAACATTTCTCTTCACCGTTTCTCGCTAGCCTGCTTCCTTTTGTGTCCATAGCTTTCTAAAAATAAAGCAAGAGTTGTCTTCCCGCTGTCTGCTTTTGCACACAGCTTGTAAACATTTGGGATTCTGGGTTTATAAGATCGTTTTCTATTATTTGTTTTAAAGCTCTTGGTTGAGTTAAATATAAACCGCACACTCTTTGCACTTGGTCGCACATTTAAAAGAGACACACAGCTATGTTTGTGTTATGTAATGTGACCAACATTGTTCTCATGGATACACCCTCAGGTGGGTCAGAATCCCATCTATCCTCATCCTTACTGATCTGCTTAAAAAGATACGCTATGCTCTGTGTAACAGCTCAGAGCTTAAAGTGAATCAGTGAACTAACCATTTTCTGTTTTGGTGTAAGAGGAGAACAAGGAAAAAACGAAGAGGTGAGTGAACAGTGAAAAATAGATGGAGACAGAAGGAAAGGACGTGAGCAAGGTGTTGCACTGCGTCCTGTGGCATGTCCATGACCTACGGTTTTAAAATGGCAGCAGAGTTTTTATTTCAGGTGTCCCAGAGGAATGAGCTGCTATGAGATTATCATAAAATTATTGCCTTGAGTGAAAATTAAACTGAAAGATATAACATGATATAATTATTTTATTACAGACAAGCAATGATGCTACTGCTGCTAAAACATTAGAACATATTGATTAACAGTTATGATATGGTTATTTTATTTCAATACAGAGACTCAAAGATTTAGAAACGACTCCTGAACTTTGTTGTTTTGCACCAACACAAGTAAAATGTTATACATTTCTTTTGCTGTGTTTTTCTTAAAATAACACCAATTATGGCAGGTTGATATTAACTTAATTATTGTTATAATTAATTATGTAGTTGTGCTCTCTCCTCAGGTAACTGGGCTGAGGATGACTGCTGAATATTTAGTCTTCAAATACAGGTAGTGAGGGTAAAAATTCACCCAAAAAATTATTTTAGATTAACATTCAGTGTAAATAAATACCTGCAACAAATCAAGCAATAGCAAGCTCTATATCTACCAAGATTTAGAAAATAAATATTTTTGCTCTGGAAACCATCCACTTAAATTGTTACTGTTCAATCAGTTGGATGCATTAAAGATTTTTCCAAAAAATTCCTTAAAAATATTATTTTTACTGTTATTATTATGATATAAGTATCTTGTACTTATCGAATTCTTGTATTTGTGACAGAGGTCGTCTTTTTGTCTTTTAGAAAATAGCAGTGACTGTGACACTGTTGCAGATCAAAGCAGATTGGCTCTAAGTCAAAGGCAAGCCATACCTACGACCTGCAACATATTATTCATGTTGGGGCAAATACTTTTCTTCTTTTGCCATCTTGTTTGAACAGACTGGAGGAGGAGGCAAAGAATTTGTGACAAGGCCATCAACCACAAAGCAGATCGGACCAAGCAGATAAGGACTGACCATTCACTGATAACGACGCCTGTTTCCTGTCTGCACTGCCCACCCACACAAACACACACACACGCACATGTATTCATAGAAGTAAAAAAAAAGTCAAGGCAGATAAATGCTGATTTGCCAATACCCAACAGCAAGGAATAGCCAAATTTGTATTTGGCTCCAACATTAGGAGAAAAATTGAACCATAAATTCATAAGTATGAAAATCATTCATGCAAATCTTCTTGAAATAAAAATCACCTTAAAACAGCAACATTTTTGCCATAATTCCTGGAACGTTGGTAGGAATTTTTACTGCTTGGGGGACGAGTACTCCTCAGTTGACCTTTTTTTACATAGCAGGACGCAATCAAATCAATTATTAATGGCAGTGTTTCATTCCCTGGCATCCTTTCTCCCGCTTTCCTTCAGACTCTGTGAGATAAAAATAATATGAATCGTTGTCTTTAGTCGTAACACTGCTCTGGCACCTATTGTTGCGGCTGCAACACGGAGAAAAGTTAGTCAATCATGAGACGCATAAAGAGGTCACCATGGCAAAGTGCCGTCTTCTTGGTTCATATGGGTAAAAGCAAAGCGAGCCACTTCAGCTCCAATACACACCAGGGGTCCACTTTGCTATGAACCTATTTTCCATTCCATTCATCATCTTAGGAGTGTGATACTTAAATGCTAATTTTAGAAAAAATATTAACCTACACGTTATGCCTTATGAAAGGCCTGATGTTCAGCCATTGCCAGAAACTGTTGAAACAAATTGCTAGAAGAAAATGCAACAGTTTTTGCATCAATTTGTTAGGGATAGGCTTTAAACAACATTCATGAGTTGAAATGAAGAAAGTTTTTCTGAGAACCTCAGTTAAGATGTGCTAATCACATCTTCCAAGGTTAAAATGTTCAGCTCACTAGCTCTGTGACTTTAGAGCTTTTTGCTCCACAACAGAAAGTTTCTAAACAACAAGACTTGGGACAATTTTTATACTTATCTATATTACTTTTAACTTAAGGAGTTATTTTAGTAAGAAGAAAATCAAATAATAGAAAACATCCTTCACAGGACACAACTCAAGACAAACTAGAATAACTAACACTTGACTTAGCTAACATCTTTGAATTCTTACAAAAATGCTTTTTGTATTTGCTACTAATTTAAAGTGTTGAACTTGACATTCAAATTATATGTTCCTCATTAACTTTATATCGGCAATACTTTTAGATAATTTAAATGCCAATGTTCATTATACCTTAAAATTTCTTACTAAACTGTAACGTTGGCTAGAAAAGTCAGATGCAAACAGTCTTTTCTTGCTTATTTCTCCCAATTTACATCTTCTAATGATTTGATCTATGTTTATTCTACAACACAATGATGGACACCGACACTCTGTAATTATAAAACATCTATTTGCTTAGTTGAGACAAACAGGTCTGTTTGGATTTCTTTATGTTGAGTCTTGTCATTGTCTTACATAGCAATGCACAGCCTCACACAGCTGTTCATGGGAGTTTGTGCAACCCCCCCCCCCAAAAAAAAAACAAAAAAACATGAACCTGAAGACATCTAATCAGACATGTAAAGGCATAATATAAGCTATCGTGATACAACACAGTTATGTTTTTACTGGACTTAAGCACATACTTTTGATCCTCTTCATAATACTGCCCATCAGTGATGTATTTTTCATCTTAAAAACACTCAGATATCTGTCATGAAAGAAAAAAGGCAATGTTAGAATTAAATGAAAGAAGCCTCCACAAAACAGTAAATGGCATAAAGGAGGGCAGGACAGATGGAGTAGGCGGTATGCCTTGTCCAGCTGAGTATTGCTTTTGGTAGACATTCAAAAAGATGGCTCATACAAACCAAACACTGCCAGATTCTCAGCTTTTACTGAGAGCAAAATAAAAGACATTTTGCAGTCAGCTCTTTTACTAAAACCAGTTTTATAACCACTCACTTTACTGTAGGTACAGTAACATGTCCCACCGGCAGAAGCACTATAACAGCATGAGACTTGGTTACTATGTCTTCATTTTACAAAAGCTGAGTAGGTTGAAGAGCAGACTGGTAAACTGACACGAGACTATAAGACTCTACCAGGTTTAAACACATGTCTCTTGTAAAAACCCCACAACTTTATGAGCCTTTTATTTTGAGTATTTTAATTGAGTACAAACCACAGTTATACTCAGTTACCATATTTCTGAAAGAGTAATGTAAAACATGTGGGTGCTCACCTTCAGTGTTGGAGCTTCAATTCATATATTTTTTTTACTGACAAGCAAGAACAAGCTGCAACAGGAGGGAAAAGGAGACAAAAGGGGAAGGGCAAAGCGAGTTCTGCCCCTGAGGATGCATTTAGCATCCTGAATTCAACTACAGATAAATTTAGCTCTTCAGTAGATATGCAAAAACTGTCTGTAGCCTGGACTCAGAGGACTTTCAACTTCACCGAACCCAAGCTGTGACGGTCTGGTTGAAAAGACTACATTTGTACTTTGTTTTTATTTTCGGTGAACTAACATCAGCTGTGTACTAGCACCAGTGCAAACAATGACAACAATGGTAAGAATACTAAAAGCAGGCCAGTTAAAGTACAATAAATAGGCCAGATGAAGAAAAGAGATAAAATATATTATTTAAAAAGAACTACAGATATGTCAAGACATTTGTTCAGGTTTTCAGACACCAAGGCTATCAACAGAAAACAATAAGATTTAATAAAATGGAGAAAAGTTGTGATTTTATCATTTTTGTTTCCATACATCAAGATGGATTTGTAAATTATTTCATAACCAGAAAGTTTCAAAGATGATGATGTACACTACTTTAGAAATACATAGCAGCTGCTGTATCAGTAATGCCAGCTGAGTTGGCATCACTGAATAACAAAATAAAATGCTAGAGTTTTAAATGTCATCTCAATAATTGTTTGGTCTTTGTTTCAAAAAAATAAAATACTTTTGCTGCTCTCTTAAAACACAAGGAATGTGCTTCTAACATAAAGCTCTGCCTCCAATGCAAAAACAATGACCACTAACAGAACAAATACCAGGAAACATATTCTGACTCAACTAAAAGTTATTTTAGATTTTGAAAAAAAAAATCAGAATTAGCTCAAATTGGATGTGATTTGTTAAGTCTTTACAAATAACAGGGATCAGAAGTCATCCACACTCTGACTGGAACGTCTCTATTTTTCTCAATGTAATTTGCTTCACTTGCTGATAGAAATGCTTGCATCATCAAAGTAAGTGTATGGTGATGTCAAAGGCAATCTCATCCTCTGACAGAAAAATGAGTAGTGCCTTGCACAGAAAAAAACAAAAAAAAAAAAAACACTCTAGTGTGCTCTAGGAGCAGGATGACAGCTTTTAGACCTAAACTGAAAAGAATGTGAATAAAAGGAACTACAATTAACAACAAATTAGCACCAAATAGAGTTGGAAGATAAAGTTTCTTATCAATTTACCATATCCCCTCTGTGTTCTTCAAAGAGCTCGTGGAGCGAGACCGAGGCTTAAGAATGATACTCATCTTCTGATTTTTCCTTCCACATCCACACAGACGACATGTGTAAACTCCTTGTGTGCATAAAGTCGCAGACACCTTCTCCAGCGAGCTACCGGGATCCCATTGACCGGCCGCCGCTGATCTGAGGCGATCCGGATGGAGCGTCCTTCCCCCAGCTTAGCAGAGTGGTCCAGACCAAACAGTTCTCCACACTGCTGCTCCTCCTGAAGCTCTGGTGGTTCGGCAGCAAGTCGGTTTGTTACCCGGCTCTCCCTCTCACTCACTTCCACTTATCGTTCATGCCAGAGCAGCATGTGATCGTCCTCTTTCCTAATCCAGCCATGCACTCACTCACTCACACTGCTGCTGCTCTCCTTCCTTACTCTGTGCCTCCCTTTCAAGTCCATGTGCTTATTTTTTCCACCCACCGAAGGGCTGAAATAAGATGCCAGTTTCTCAAGACGTACGTGACGGCCTTTCTGTCCGACTGTTTCCCTTGAGGTTCTGCCTGAGAATGACTGAGTGGGGAGGGGTTGTTTTGGTAGTAGTAATTGTTTAAAGGGCGGGCCTTCTCTTATCCGTGAGCAGTCTTAACAATCATCTCATGCGTCAGTCACTCGGCAACTGCTGTAACCTAAAACCAAGCACTAAGCATTCCAACAGTTCTTTAGAGCTGTGGCAAAGATAGCGTAACAGAAGCAGTGAATTGCATTAAAATAGAAAAACCAAGTGTCTTTTTTTTCCTTTTTTGGTAGAGAAACAACTCTACCAAAAGTTGTTACTCTACCAAAAAAGTAGAGCAACAACTCTCTGCTGGTTTAGTAATCTAAACTAGCAGAAATAAAACTAAGGATTAACCACAGGAAGAAAAGACAATATGAAACAAGAAAATTGTTGTTGATAGTGAGAAATGACCAGCCATTTAAAAGTAAAACGAGAGCACAAAATCCCCCATCTTTAAATTATTTTAATACATATTTGCTTTAGGGTTAAACAGGTCTCAGTGCAAACCATCAAACGTCTGAGGCAGAACACCTGCTTTCTTCTGAGATAAGCCTCTTAAAAAAGGCAGCAAAGAGTCTAGCACACTTTTTGAGGCCATTTGGGCTTCACATTTTCAAGTGTGCAGAGTCTTTAAAAAGCAGCCAGAAAAACTCAGATATCAACCTACTCATCTCCTTCAAGATTCAGTTATTTATTTTGTTAAAGTCTGGAAAATTGGCTGAACTTAAGAGCAGGCTTGGGTTCTGTTTTTTTATGTATTCTTGGAGGGCTTCACCCATCATTCCATGAGTTAGTAGTCATCACCTGTGATCTATTTTTGACAAGCAGTAATTTTAAAGCAATTTTCCATATTCAGCCCTAGCCTACTTTTAGGATATGTGGTTATAGGACTCCAGGAAATCATGTCTTCAAGACACAGGTGACTTGGATTTGTTTTGGTTTGATCTGGAATAATAATTTGGTCCAAACCCAGATCAGAACTGTGTCCCTATAAACAAGATAAAGAAAATTTTAAAGTTTTCTCACTGAAAAATTTTGATTTGGTTTATTTATTTACTTAATGTGGTTACCTATTGAGAATTAAATAAAACCACAGAAATCAAATAGGAAATAGATTAGACTCTGTACAAAAAATATTTTTGCTACGAAGAGAAGACATGTCAGCTCCAGATCTAGACAAATGGAAACGGATATTGTCAAGAAAAAAAAAATGTTCTTTTATTTTGAAAGCAGTAAAAATACTTGTCATTAACAGCAGTTATGAGAGGATAAATAATGAGTGTGTGAATTCAGCAGACTGAAGGCAGAAAAAGGAAATGCTAAAAAGGGTTTAAAGAAGTTTGGCAAATGCTGACAGTCTCTCCAAATGTGTAGTTAAATGCCAGCAGACTTCCATTACAATACATCCGTACATGCATCACTTTTTTATACTGCATAATCCTGTTTGGATTAAGAACCAGGATTAACCAAACTGGGGACAATCTTCGCTTGGACAAGTTGACATGTTCATCACAAGGCAATCCACACTTGCACCAATTTGGACAACAAAACTCAATGCCATTGAAGGAAACTCATTCATGCCAGAGAAATCCAATGCCTACATGCCTAATGCATTAAGTTTACAAAGTAAAAATGTCTAAATGTTACCCACTCAAGATGATATAAAGTCAATTGCACAAGCTAAAGGGTTGCTTCCACTGCACCATAGCCAACTGATGTACATTAGATCATCACAGACTGGAAACTCCACATGCTCAGAGAAATGCCTGGATAACTTTTTATTGGTGGGAATTGACCTTAAATGGGACACTGTTACTTTACAGCACAACCAAAAGAACCTAAATTTAATCACAAAAGATCGTTGACTTTTTTTCTTTTGTATTTCCTGTTTTTCCCTCTCAGACTCATGTTTACTTATACATCAGATGATGATATAAACATTTCAGACTGCTTTAATAAAGTGACCTATGTAAAAGCCATTCAACCTTATTCTGTTGAGGCAGCAGTTCAGTTTTGCACAAATGACCTGGTTTTTTTCCAAGACTTGATAGAGAGAAGTTTCATGCAGTGGGCTTACTGTATGAAATATAAAAGAAAAACTACACATATGTGCGTGTTATAAAGTAAATATTTGGAGTTTAATTGATATTTCAGGATCTGTGTGCAGTGATTTAGTAGATATGTATTTTACTACTTCTTCTTTGGCCATTCAAAAGACATCCAGGGCTTCAGCCACAAAAAGCCCACGTGTA
Source organism: Poeciliopsis prolifica (assembly GCF_027474105.1). Taxonomy (NCBI): domain Eukaryota; kingdom Metazoa; phylum Chordata; class Actinopteri; order Cyprinodontiformes; family Poeciliidae; genus Poeciliopsis; species Poeciliopsis prolifica. The sequence continues at coordinate 1,366,613 of NW_026562389.1, forward strand.
AGGGGCACTTATTAAAAAGTAAGTTACACAAGCAGTCATAATGCTTAGGGTGAAGTAAGGCAGACTGAAGCAGTTTAGAAATTGGTGACAAGGGGGAAACTAATCCTATTACCAGTCTGCAAATTTCATGTGCTCAGTGAAATGACAATTGAGAAGAACTAATCTCTGGTATAAACTGAGCAAAATGGCAGCCTGTTGTTTTATAGTGAATTAAAAAAACCTAATAAAATTTCCACAAGTGCACTGTGACATTAACGTTGCATTTACTGTGGAGTTTCTGACAATGCATCACAGTCAGAAACATAGTTGGTATTTATAAAATAGATCCACGAAGCAAAAAAAACAAAAAAAAAAACAGCTTCATAAATTCAGGTTCATCTTTCTTCAGACTGGAAATAAATATGTTAATGTGTCTGAATGAGCAGTCTTGCTATTTTCTGAAATAGCAACAGCACTTTATTAAGATTAAATGAGTACCTTTAGCCCTCTCCAGGCAGATATTGCAGATTTGCAACAGCTCAGTGCTACTTAGCTAGACTTTGCAAGTAATTTGAGCCTGAGAGGGTTAAACACAGCTCAGAAACAGGGGTCTAAAATTCCAGGAGCACAATTCTGAATTCAACATGTAATCTGCATTTAATGTGAAGCAATACAGTAAAAACAACACTCTTCAAACTTTTCAACACAGGTACATTCACATAAAGAATATTTTAACATTGAAGATGCTTTACTGCCACCTACTGGTTGCACGGTTATAAGACGAGTCGAATATTGTACATGCAATATTGTTTCTAGAAATGATGAATTCATCATAAGATACCTCATGACGTTAAAAATACAAAATTTATTTATTGATTTATATTTGAGACATTAGCCGTTAACTGTTTTTCATCTCATTTCAAGTGCTTGTGAACACTAGATTTGACTTTTCCTCCTTTACGTTTCCTTCAGGTCAGTTATGAAATATTTTTGCTGGAGGTTTTAAGCCATGCAAAGATAATCTCTTTTCATCAGGAGCTGTCCAGAAAACTGAAAATATTAATATTTTAGCATTTTAAAATTACCGGTGTTACATTCTTATCAATTCTGAAACGTTAAATCCAAAAGAAACAGATAACATCAAGTATAACATAATTTTTGAATCATGCTCACTGAACTTTATTATATGTACAACTTTTCAACAAAGTCTTCAAAAAATCTTTAGGTACATTATAAACTAATTATTACATAGAAATAATTTTTTAAAAATCTAATAAGTAAAACCTAATGAGTTTAAAATGCTTTAGACAACAGTTGTTTTTTTTGTTAAAACATAAACACATTACTGCCACCTACTGTTTCAATTAGTTATTGTTATAAACCTAGAGACATGGGCTAAGTTAACAGAGTAATTGAGAAAGTTATAGATTTTCTTTTCTCCTCCAAGAGCCAGACACACACATATCCATTAAAGGCTGAAATAAATAGCACTTAGAAAAGGGACAGCACAGATGGCTGGTAAACATTATTGACCAGATTACATCCATATTTGTATGTATGGAACCGCCTGCCAATAAAGCTGCATCCAAATGCTATGCAGGTGCATATACCGGCGATTATTTATGTCAGACATAGAAAACAGGCAAGAGGGAACATCGAATGACAGCCACTTACTGGGACTGTGGACAACATGTTAGAGAAATGATGAAGAAAAAACAGGCATAATGAGCTCCTAAAATGTATCTTTGAGCTTTAATGGACACAGAGTGGTCTGATGATTAGCCTGGCCTCTGCTCATTAGTGAACACATGGTCACTTGTTGGAACCTGCTTATCTCTCAATTATTATATATTTGGCTGTGCTTTATCAAAAGCTTGGAGAATACTTTGTTTTCCTCACAAAGCACTATGGAACACAAACATAATCCTGGAAAAAAAAATGACCTGCACTTCAGGCCAACACGATGAGTTTTACAAAGCAAACAGCAAAACTGCAGAGCTGCAGCCACCAAGCAACGGCCGTTTACACAACTCTCCGCTCCAGTTCTGTGTTGTCCAGGTAGAACTATTTATCAGCATATTTTCTGATAAGACAGAGAACACATAAACACACACACTGTGCAGATAAATACCAGTAATACAAACACACAAATATGTTTGGGGCATATTTGAACCGAAAGAATACAAGCACAAAGCGATGAGCGAGTTCTTCGATTCTCATTCTTTTATTTCAGTTACCAAATCTCAACTTGTCACATGCGACCAAAAGCCATATTCCAACTATACTGCATGTTATAGGATGTTATAGGAAATAGCTCAACAGCAGATAGAAATCAGATTAAAGTCTGTTTACCAACACACCTTCCTGCAAATAGTTTCGGTGAGGAGCCATACCCTCTCCGAGCACGAGGTTTGATGTCGATGGGCTTGTTCGTGGCGTAGGGTGAACCATTGGAGCAGGCGTGGCGGTAACGAGCTATCTTCTCCAATGACAGATAATCCGAGTTCACAGGCAAACTCATGTTTTTCTTAAATGAGTTATACAGCACATGCACTTGTGTGTAGGCTCAGACAAAAGAGGAAGAATAGATGGAGTGAAAAAGCTGTTAAAGCTTCCCAACTTGACAGGAGGGAGGTGTGTGAGGACAGGAGAAGAGAGGGATCAGAATGGGTGTGACTTAAAACAGAAAAAAAAGGAGAAATATGGAGAGAGAGAGAAAGATGCAGACAAGGGAGGAGCAAAGTACAGAGGGAAAGCAAACTAATTTAGATTTTCTCTCACACAGCCACTAATAGTAGGTATTGATAAAGAAATCACATTCAGTGGTGTACTATAGATTTGGTGCAAACATATTCGGTGGAATCTTCTGCTTACAAGGCTTTATCAGCATGATAATTGTTACAGGGGTATGAAAATGAAATTACCAAAAAAAAAAAAGAAAAAGGTTTTGAAAGCCCACACCAAAAGTTAATCATGTTTCTAAAATGTGATGCGTGCTAAATGTTGACTGGTTCCATACATGAAAGCAAAATAAATTTGAAAAATTTACAGTTCACCTATAAAATCACCCCTTTTTAACTATTTCAAGCACCTCCGGCTGACATGCCTGAGGATGTCCCAGAGTGCTGTATGATGCATGCAGTTGTTTTAGCGCCAGCACTTCTACAAATGTCAGTCAAATACACTGTTAGTCAGGTATCTTAAAAAGTTCCTACACCTTTCTCTCGCGTATAAGAAAGACACACTTAGCTGGAAATGATGTCTTGTAAGGATCAGAGATTTAAAACCTTATGACTGTCAGCAGGAAGCAGCTGACTCCAGGTTTACTCAAACAAATAGTCTGAATGAGTGACCCGCTTATAACTACTAGTCGTACTTGTGTTACTTTATAAAAACAGAACTTCAAGAAGGTGCAACATGAGCAAACAGCATATAAAAATAATTCTAATTTTAAAAGGTCTTAAAAATATTCTTGCTTAAAATTTGAGCAAAAATCTAAATAAAACTTTTTTTGAAAATCTTGGATGGAAGGTAAATATGCTTTACTTTAAAAAACTGGAATTAGATCATGTTATATATTTACGTTTTAGAAGTTTTTTGGACCGTGAGAATTTAACTGTTGAATAAAAACCTGCACCAAAACCATTTTAAATTCTTGATTTATGATGAGGGTTAAAATATTTTTGAGATCCAAGAAAACAAGTCAGCTTTTACATACACTTTTAGATGAAGCATCTCAGATGAGCCGGTAATAGCTTTTTTGTACCTTCAGGGGGCAACATTGCTCCATTAAACATCAGAATCATTTGGTTCGCAATCAGAGCATTTCAGATTTAGATCACAGGCTTAAATTTTTATTAGAAAAATGTGTAGCATAAAATTTGTCAAATTAAGAGGTATAAGCAACAATACATGATCAGGAGAAAGATTCTTTTCTCTAAATAATATCAGAACTACTTAATGCCAACTGGTCTTATTTGTCACAGTTGCGTCCATCCATCGGACCTAAACCGATAGAACCTGAAGAGTTTCATTCTGAGCTGCCAGCAGGTGGCAATCGTTTCCATAGAGAAAACTCAGATGTAGGTGAGCAACAGCCCAAACCAGGAGCATCACAGCTGCACAAACACGCAGAGCAGCAAATCTCCTCGGAGCTCCAGCTCCTCCTCAGCTCTGACAGAAGCAGCCAGCATGTGACAACAACTCCTGCGTGGACAGGGAAGGCTGTCAAAGTCAAAGATATGCAGACAGATGATGACAACGCTCTCCATACTTCCTGAACATCTGAACACATAAGTTGACCACACACACACACAAACCACACAAGAGTTGGTAAACAGCAAGTATTAGAAAAAAACCTCACCACAGCATGTTAAACGCACACAGATCATCACACAAACACACTCTGGGACACATGCCTAAGTTTGCCCTGCTGCCGAGTCGGCCACAGACTGGTGGTTGTACTGACGTGCCGAGACGCAGTGCCAGGCGACTGTCGTCACTCAGACTCCCAATGGGTTAAAGCCATGAAAGCAGAACAACTGGATTTGAAAACTGAAACCTTTTCACACCAGCTGAGCAGCTTAGGTGAAAGGTTACGCACCAGCCTTTCAAATTACATGAATGATAGATGTGTGCAAGTTTATAAATTCTTAATTTTGAAAACACCGCATTGAACTATTTGAAATAGGTAAAGTAACTACTGTTTAGAGACTCAGAGCCCTTGGCAACACTGCAGGCACTGCAAAAAGCCTGAATATGATTACAATGATTGCATGTTTGTCTGCTGAGTATGTAAATAAGCCAATGTGACGTGATTGAAGAGGGGGAACAATTGAAAGCTAATTGAAATTCAAGGGAAACTGCATTTACTTAAAATAGGAACTGCTCTCATTTAAAGTTTTGTCACTTTAAAATGGGCTGCTAATATGTATGTCAAGGAGCAATTCCTCAGATAGAGTCACGCTCCATGCCTGCCTTCATAGTCCCTCTGCTGGATTCATGTTTATAATGTGGTTGCTATGGCAGAATTCAAAAGGGACAGGTAGGAAGTTACAACCAATGAGCCCTCAGTTGCTAAGGACATGAGGGAAGATTGTGTTATGAGAGATTGAGAATGACAGGGTCAAGGATGGAACAACCGAAGTTATACAATCAGGGTTGACTGTGCAAGGGAAATCTGTTTATGATGATGAAAAGCATTGTGGGGCAGGATTTCACATTGGGTTTGGCCAACAAATTAGTTATTAACAACATTCATTTAATATTGCACAATATAGTCCATGACTTACCTGAACTCTATTTATACATCACGCTGACTCAAAGGCCACAAAGCGGATTTAAGCTGTTCGTCTCATAGACTCAGCCAAGCACAAAGAAGAATAGAACGCACCTCTACTGCAGAATGAGAAGTGTAGAGAAGTGTGGAGAGCTGAATATCAATCCAACAAAAGCTCTTAGTCATGGCACACATGTGTGTTCTTGAAGTGCTTACACATTTTTCTGCAATTGGTGAGAATATGGCAATACAAAGAGAAAGAGACAGAGAGAAAGAGACAGAGAGAGAGAGTGAGAGTAGAAGGGAGCGAGAGTCGTGATGAGTTAAAGCTGAAGAGATGCTGGACTGAATGAATTAGAAAAGCATGTAGTGTGACCGGCATGGAGAAATCAGTGCTACAAGCACAAAACCACTTGTGTCAGGGTAGACCTCAGAGTCAGATCCACAGAAGAAATAACAAAACCAGCTTGACAATTTTATTTTTGATAATCCAGTGTTATGTGTGATCATTATTCAGAAACAAAACCCAACGGGCTGCAATTTATAGTCCCTCTAGCGAGGCACCTCAGTACAGAATGTACTCGAAAGGCAATGTTCTGGAATACAAAAGCAAATCCCCCCACAGACTTGAGGATTTGCGTCCCCAGGTTCAACACGGCGTCCAGGGGCCAAAAGAAGAAAAACATCTCTCCTTGCTGGCGGGTAACTGCTGTTAATGTGTAAGCAGGAGGGTGTTGATATCCCACAGCCATTTTAACGTTTAAACAGTGGTACACCAACAGAAGTCACACACACCACCAACTCTGAAAGCATAAGGCTTCATAATCTACTTTAATGACATTTTGTGGTTTTATAATCTGGAACAGTTTAACTCTTCCCAATCCCATGTCTGCTTGCTTCTCTAATGGCACAACAGAGTGAATGAAATCATATTAAAATTTAATAGAAGATTGAAGAAATACCTCTGATTACTTAAAAGCCAAATGCCAGGAATATTTGTCAGAAATTCCACTTTTCAAAATCAGTTTATTGGATTCTGGCAAGCCAACTTTTTTTTTTTTTTTTTTAAATCACCTTTATGTATTGGCTATGTGTTTCTGTATTTATCATATTTTCTGATCAAACTGACAGATTATAAACTTGAAATAATATATTTAAATAAATATTTAAAGAGTAAATTTTGGGAAAATTAGAAACTTGTGAAAGCAGGAAACACAATCGTGGACTTGAGCATTTTGCCTGAGAGGCTTTTCCATCGCACAAATGCACACGTAGTTGCAGCTCAAGTGCACCTCAAGCACATGGTGAAGTTAATAGGTTTAAGTTGGCAGCGGCCCCTGTGATGTCAGAGTAATCCTTCATTAAACTGTGATGACATCATTGGGCTGCTCGGCGTGTGAAACCTGCATATGGCCACATATTTACAGGCTGTGTGCAGGGGGGGATGCCCTACCACCTTGCACAAAGAATGCCCTGAACATGTAATCCAGATTAGGCTGTTCTTCAAAACACATGCAGAGTACCAGTGTCACAGCAATTTTACGAAATATTCTGGGATCTGATATGCAATTTAATAAGTACGACTCTGCAGTTGTGTTAACAGCTGTACCCCCTTCAGTGAGGAGGCAAATGGAATGGGTCGATTTGATATTTGTCCACCTTAAGTAATAAGAATGTGAGCTAAAAGTAACAGTGAAGATTCCAGTTATACATTCATATTTAATAGATTAGGATAATATTAAAATGTTGCTGCATTTCAATGAGTGTAACATTCTACCGATTAATTACAGAGACTGGTGTATTCAATGCTTTCAAATGGCTTTCCAAAAAAAACAACATTTGACATGAGAAGATAAAACAGAGGAACAGGCAAAAGCGGCTGGAGAGAAGGAAGTCTGGGTCTTTGCTTAGGCTGCAGCCCACGACCCATCCTGGGGTGAGAGTGGATGGATGGATGGACAGATTGACAGAGTAAATCGTGTGTCCTCACAGGAACGGATATTTTATTATGTTGAATGGGTTTGTAAGCACTGAAAAGGACCTGAAATTTGGCCAGTTATACTACCTAAAACTATCTCAACTTTTACACTGTGAGGCAGGGAGCGTTATTCTGAATGAGGCTACAATCATCAGCGAGTACTGTTTCTATGCCAGAGTGCACATAGTTTGAAACAGTATTTTGGTATGTGGACAACATCAAACTGACATCAACAAGCTCAGGGTTTTCTGACAGAAAATTGCATCAGATGATAAAATTGACCCATTACAGAATGATCTTCATCAGAAAAAATTAGAGGTTGCCTCGACTGAAAACATGTTACCGTCTAAATAATGCTCCAACATTACAAAAAATAAGAAGGCATGTTCCCCTTCTTACTGAGGGACATCCCTGTGACACTCAATAAGAAGCTTGCATGAGATTCAGCAGGGTTAATCACATTTTGCATGGCCAGAAAAAAAATACTGCAGATGTTGTCAAAGTCTATTAAAACCCTGTGACAGTGTTCATTTTGGTAATGTTTAGTAAAGCCTAATGTGACAAACTAGACTGAGACTACTTGGGTAGCTGGAATATTTAATATATTCCATGCACACTTGTAATATAATCATTTTAGTTATGTCATATCCATTATTTGCATTATGCTGGAGGGATTTAGTATAATGTGAAGGCACACAGAAAAACTGAGCAACATTGAGAACCAATCAGCTGTTATGTTTTCAACCCAATGCCGTTCAATTTTGGAGAACAAAAAGCTGAAAAAAATGCTAAAATACTGCAAAAATAAAACATGTACTTATATCTGTATGTTCATCTAGTTCAAATAATAAATGCAGTTGTTCAGTGTCCATCCATCCATATTATGTAGCACACAACACCAAGCGATGTGAGAGTCTCTCCTACTGTATTGGACAGGGAATCACAATTATGATCAGTCAAGTAAAGTCACAACGATAAAGAAAATTATGCAAGCTAAAAATTGACCATAAAAAGATCAAATCTACAGCACTTAAATGGAATGAACCAATGATCAGCGGAATCAGCTAAATTCAAAGTCAAACCATCCAATTTTGTGTATGAGCATAAGCTGGAGTTACAAGCTAGCAAAAGTCCATAATATTTCTAAATCCGGTGAAGTATGTGTGTGTAAGTGAGGGGACACCCTCTACAAGCCTAAGCCTTTTAAATCTTTTTCTGTGCCTCCTCGTACATGCTGTCGTCATCATGGCAATCCTAATCCCCACCTTCGTCAAAAGCAATTCCCTCATGAAAATGCACAGTGTCATGCCAGTGTTTTTGTTCTTATAAGAGATAATTCCCCTTACATTTGTGATGCTTTGGGCTTCATCTCTGAAACTTGCATCACAAGAGAGGTGGCAGAACAAAGAAGAAAACAGCTGAACAAATACGTGTTGAATCAGTCGATTTCTTGAAGTCAACAACTGTTTAGAAATTGTCATTTAATGGGCGTTGCTGTTCAAGCTTGAGGCTTCTAAAATAAAAAATAAAAAAATCAAAGCAGGTCCAGCCTCTCTATTTCACCGTCTTACAAAAAGCAGGGAGTGACACAGACACCCGTCATACAAAGTTTATCTTAATGAAAACCCCAGGGCCTAGGCCTTTACACTGCTTTAAAAAAGAACAAAAAAAAAATCTTTTCATTTCTTTACAACTGAAAAAAAAACATCTAACCATAGGAAACTGCTTGGTTTTATACAAGGAACCTGAAACCATCTGGGCTCGAGACAAATGGGGACGGACAGTACAGACAGTGCTGGTCCGTAAGGATATCTCATGGCTTCTTTTGATTTTCCATCAGCACACTTAAATGTCAGGAAAATTTGATCCCTTTTTAGTCAGATAACAAACGAAGTGTTGTTTTTAACCAATAAATATAGGTTAACAAGAACATAAAAATATGTTACAGGTAAAATACATTTTGCCAGGGATATTTCTAACACAAAAGGGGAGTCACGTAATAATATTTCTCAATTAATGCAGTGGTGTATGTTTGGTTTAGCACTATGCTGTCACTGGACACTGACTTTAAGACAGTTTGTGATTAATGAAACATTTAATCTGTCAAAAAATAAATTTGAAAAGGAAGCATTTTGATTTTGTCGTGGGACATTAAGCTCACCTTTTTGCAATGAAAACACAATCCATGTACTCATCACACTTGGACTGGATTGTTGTACACTAATTACAAATTTTGAAACAATGTATTGTGATGCTTTTATGGTATTTCCATCCATGCATTATCTACACCACTTATCCTACTGTTGCCTTTCAATCATCCTGAATGAGTCTGCCCATTTTGAGGCATTATTCACTGGATGGATATTTTCTCTTTCTGAGAGATGATTGATGTGAAAATCCCAATAAAGGTGCCATGTTTAAAGTGGCTTAAATCCCATTTCTTCCCATTTTGAAAATCAGCTCTAAAGTCATCTTTACCACATTTGTCTAAATGTGTTGCTGCCCTTTACTGATTCATTCAATATTTGCATTAACAAGCAAACGTACAAGTTTACCAAAGAAGGTGCCAAGGAAGTGTATATAACATTCAAGTTTTTAACTTTCTCCTCTAATTAACAGCAACATTTGTAACACCTACTTTCGATTTATACCAAGCTATCAGACGAACCACCAGCTAACCCCCCATCCTCCAGCGTCTGGTGTCCACAATGTGTTCTTATTGATCTGTCCATCTTGTTGCCTCCCTCCTGCAGATAAGACCATGATTGAATACCCTGTCCAGCAGCTGCTTTGCAGACAGAGAGAGTGGCAAGTAAGGGGACTAAAATTGGAATGAAATTGGTATTTAAAATGATCCCAAAGCCCCCTAGGGGTCTTTGTCTGGAACTGAAGCCCTTGTGTCCATTTCATATGCACTCCAGTGAGGCAGTTATGTAACTATAGTGCCATATAGTTATGCCCATTAGCACCACTCATACTGCTATAGCACATTCAACTGATGTCTTAGTGTTTTGTGTTTATTAATTATGATAAGTGAAAACAGAGTGGCTGTAAGAATTAAAGTGCGCTCCTGAGTGAATTCAGAGGAAACAACCTATGCACTTTCCTTTAATTTCAAGCAAAATAAGTAATGCAAAAGTAAATACTTCTAAATGCCAGCTGTATCACTTTGTTGATGACAAATATGCACAAAGGTCAGCTTATTTTATTCAGAGAGATGAATAAAATAATACGCTCAGTTATCTTCATAATCCAAATGCTGCGTGTGTTTGGACTACACTGGTCTGCCAAAGCTTGTTTTTGGCACACCGACCGAGGATAACAGAGAATGAGGACAATTCTCATTCTGCACGCTTGAGGTGCAGAACGAGCTCATCTGATAGGTCTCATGGAACACATGAGAAGTGACAAAGATGAAAAACAAGGGGAAATCTACTGTAGTGTAAATAGGTGGCACAAAAACACAATGTGAAATCCAAGAGAAGCAATGTGTGACACACAAATTGGATGATGAAGCAAGCAGAAGGCTGGGACAGAGAGGAAGGATAGGCATGCCAGTAATAACTGACTCACTACTCGTATGAATTAAAATATAAATAACACTGGACAAACAAAGAAATGACCATCAGTGGGAGTGCAGAACTAAGTGTGAAATGGTGAGCTGATTGTTTATTAGTTCAAAGCAGGGAATGAATCAAAGTCCAAAAGGAAAAAAAAAAGGTTACAAGAAGTGACATCAGCAGGGGCATACTTGTTATGCTTCAAGTATTTTCTAAATCAATTTAACACTGCAACACTGAGGAACACAAACCAACAGAAGCTTTCTTTGCCTTACTGCCTAAAATCTGACTGACTGAGGTTGAAATGCCATACAAATATTATTTTGAAAGGGTGGACACTTGACATGCTTTAATAATTAATTAGTGACAGACCCACTTATGTTGAAAAATAAAATAGAAAATTAAGATCCCCAACCTGTCAGTCAAAAATTGGGAGGTGGTCGTTAAGCTCTGACTCGAAATCAGCAGATCAAATATTGAAACATCTTTTTTCTTATTATTTACAAGATGCATCAAAACTAAAATCCCCCACAAGTTAGTGTATTAAACATATATATGTAAATATGCAAAATCTCAAAACTCAATTGTCAAAGGAATGTAGTTACTACAAGTTTTTCAGTCAGGTTTTGTTCCTGTAGTTTAATTGTTACTGTAATGTGCACGAGTACTTTCATTCATTGTGAACAAGAGCAAAGCAGCAGGACTAATGTGAGAAAACGAAGTGTTGAGAAAAGGAATGTGTGGAGAAAAAAAGGAGTGTTAGACTGTGTGGCCTTTTCAAGTGGGGTGAATTGCTAGCACCCTTAATAAGACTGCATAAGGCAGGCAGAATCTCCCCGGCACAGCAGGGTGGCAGAGATTGATGCTGGAAGTGAGCAGCAGACCTGTATTTCATTCCCACACATGCATACACTCTTGCTCATAGCTCACAGAGTGAAGGGAAAACGATGACAGATGAGTGCATCTCCCGAAAACCGACAGAAAGTCTCTGACGTCCCCAAACAGCACATTTTAGAATCTCTGCCTCAGTTACGACACAATGAGTCGGAGTGATGGAAAGCAACCGAAAACCCAGCTGAGGCTAACTCATCGGAGCTGGAATCAATGACAACACACCATGGGAGAAGCATCAAAGAAATGAGATAAAAAATCCATGCGTCTTGTTATCTAATAGATAAAATACATCTGAGGTAGCGACTGCCGGGGCCACCAGAAACAAAGAAGGATGAGGGAAAAATGAAGTAGAGAAAATAAAATCTGAAGTTCTTAAACACCTTGCATACAGCAAATTATCACATCGCAAACATCATGCTACAAGACTGTAGTAAATAGTAGAAGACGGGAAGAGAGAGGAATCGTGAAGCAGAGCATCTGCAATCTTTGTTCTAAATATAGCCTCTCCTTTTCCCTCTCCCTGCTCTCTGAGGCACTGGATTCACTTAAGTGGATTACTACACAGACTTTTCATCTCCTTTCTGGTTAGTGTTTAATGAAGTTTAGGCAATCATACATCTCAGTTTGTTCATTGCTCAGCTGGAGGCAACACCCAGTGTCAGAATGCGGGTTGAACTGTTACAACATAACTAAAAGCCAGTGTGCATCTGCATTATTCATGGAGACTGTAGTAACTCTGAATCTTTTTTTAATATTATTAAGCATCAGCCTTTCCATTTTCATCCTACTAATAACCAGCTGTAAATTTCTGTAGTGATGACATGAAATTAGTACATTAAAGAAGGTAACTGCTCCTGTGTCTGATGAAACCTGTAAACTAAATACTAGTTCTCTGTTCTAGGGGTGTAATGAGAGCTTGTAGAATGAAATTTTGCAAGACTTAAAACATCATAGATTTTATCTAAGAGGATTCAGTCTCACAAAGAGCTACTTAATTGATATCAACATGATTGTGTGCAATCTATTACTAGGAAACCATTTTATAAAGAGCTATGTTTGGAACTCTTATTTTGTAGTGAGAAAGGAAGTAGTACTGTGGTCTTGAAAGTATCTACAAGTAAAACGTTTCAATGGGCTGAATAATTTTTAGATGGAATCTAAAAATCTATCTCCGAATTTTGCTTGGCAGGATTTTAAATATTTTAGCGTATCAAATGTCAGACAAAGTACAAATGGTTTGACAATGGCAATGACAATACACTGAGTGGCGAATAGTTGGATGCTAATTAGGAGCTTCTTCTTTCTCCCAATAATCTCGATGGCAAATGGTACATTTTCTTAGTAATAAGAAATCAGATATTTCAAGTTGCCATATATAAATACAACAAAATGTCAGCATTTCTGTAAAGTCTGAATTCCAACAAGGAAAGTCGGTGGCCACAGAACAGCAACTGGTACAGAGTCTATGGCTGCTACACATGTAACTCTACATCAAGCCAGTAAACAGAGATTCTTTGAAATACAGTTTAGAATTGTTGAAAAAAAATGTATTAACAAAATTCATAGAAGGCTGCCTAGAAAACTACTGCAGATGCTGTAGCCAGAACAAACGTACAAAAATGAGAACAGATACTTGTCTTAGATTGGAGTGTAAAGCATTTGCTTGTTAGAAATCTTTAAATAACATTGGTTTTTCCCAAAATGGACCTTTTTCTTTCCATTTGGCATTCACATGCTCCAAACTAACCACCGTCCCCAAAGCCTGTTTGTTTGTGTACATGGGGAGCATAGAACAATGACCTGCAGTCTTCAAGTTCTCAGATGAAATCCAAAAGGGCTTGTATCATAGTTATTTTGTTCTGTTTTTAGAAGGTATTATGCTTTGTCTAATTTTACTCCCTAGTGAATGGTGGTTTTTGAAAATATCGTTTTAATTAAATTTGGCTCAAATTAGCCAGCAGTTTATATGCTGCTATCCCTACTAGCATGTAAACTACTAAGTTTACTTGCAGTTTATGTGCATGTAAACTGCATGCATATAAAAGAGCATTAGCAGTCCTTTTGCTGATGTAATGTTTTCATTTGTTTTAGGAGTCAATGTTAATAAATCTGAAGCTGTTACAAAGATTCTGTATTCATAGTAGAATGAAGGATCATGTTTATCTTTGTATTATTTTAGATTTTAAACAAGAGGTAACCAAATGTAAGTAAACTTTAAATCTTGAACTCGCATAAAAAATGTCTGCATCAGATATTGGGCATGTATAATGTATTTTAGTTAATCCACAATCCTTGTTCATTACATATGACAAAATATGAAAACAACCCAGTTGGGATCAGCTGACTCATGTGTTAATATTTTGATTTTGTTCTCTTCAATGTACTTGTTTTAAACTTTTAAGTGGCCTAAAAGATCAAATTTAGATAAAGTAAATTCAAAGCTGAGTGTAAAAATAACTACAATGCTCTACTGTTGTGAGGCTTGTTGAGACACAGAGTGGGCAACGTGTTTCAGAGACAACTGTTGTGGCCATCTGAACTTTACAGCCCCTGCAATAGTTTCTTTTTTTAGCCTTCAAAAGCTTTACCTTGCATATTTATGTGCAGAAGAGTGCATATACAAAAGCATTCTTTAAACTGAAATAAATTCTGTCTTACTGTAGTCCTTATGATCCCTTTCCTTTTAGTGCCGCACAGAACAACACAGGTCTGACAGAGAGTAAAGGATGGGTCCATTATCAAGGTGCAATGAATAATACAAGTCTTCCTGAGAGCTCCTTTTTTCACTTGCACACACAGATCTAAAAGGCACAAGGCTAATAGATTTGCTGTGTAGAAAAAATTATTTTCCAAAGTCTGAAGGAAAGTCTGAGAGCCCAATATTCAGTTTTTCAGACAAATGCTTGCATCTGAAATTTTTAACAGGACTGAATAGTTACTGCCAACTAGACTGAAAATAACTTGTAGTTATTTGCAGAACTCAGAATTCTTCTGAGTTAGAATTCTTCCAACTATATATTTTCCAGGCACATTTCATATAAGCATCAAGTAACTATGTTACTTTCAGTTGTATAAAAAAGTATGTATCAAACATAACTTAGAAGAAATTTGACTTTGAAATTTGGCATCTGTCTCTTTGAAAAGTTCCTACTCTTTCTGACTGTCATCACAACAGTGCTCCTCCATTAGGTTTGTGGGAGTAAGAGTTTGGGCACCTCTGAATTGCTGCAATGGGATAGTTAAGAATTCCTCAAACACATAAGGCCATATACTCCAGGCATGTTTCTGATGAGGAGACGTCATTATAACATAATGTGAAGCTCAAAAAAGTCGATTTCACATAATAAGCTCTCCCTCCTGTCAGGCCCCACCTCTGCTGACTGGTAACTACATCTTAGAGTTGTTATTGGTGACTTTAACCAATGGTTATACCTGCAAGAGCAAACCAGCATGTTGAAATAAAATAATTCCATGTTTATGAATTAAAAGTTTACTTGCACTCTGCTTCCA
Source organism: Poeciliopsis prolifica (assembly GCF_027474105.1). Classification (NCBI taxonomy): domain Eukaryota; kingdom Metazoa; phylum Chordata; class Actinopteri; order Cyprinodontiformes; family Poeciliidae; genus Poeciliopsis; species Poeciliopsis prolifica. Next base: position 1,381,812 of record NW_026562389.1, read on the forward strand.
TAATAAAAGGCCAGCTCTCTTTCTGTCTCTTTCTGTGTGCTGTGGTGGGTCTGGCTGGCCATGCTTATGCTTTCCACTCTCCTTACCATAGCTCTGAGCTGGAAAATTCAATAAACAATGCCGTATAAAATATTAAAGCCGCAATCTGCTCAGCTTGATGTAAACACTTCAATCCAATAACTGGCAAAACTGTATATGCCCTTCTCTGCAAGATGAACAGATGGCCCAACCAAATCAGGAAAGTAAATTTGCATCACATGGTGTACTTTAAGATGTGTCTGAGTCTAAGGAGAAACATAACAGGAAATTATGGCACAAGGCTTACGGACAGTAATAACAGGTAAAAGAAGTTTATACCAGTTAGGACAAAAAGCTGACAGCTGCGTGAGACAGGAACAGCATCGACTTGTTCAAGGAAATGACACATCGCTGAAAACCCTTTGTAAAAATTAAACTCACTGGAAAAACCATGTTAGGAATACAAACAATATCCACGTCCCAACATCCCCTCCATCTGACGTCACTGGCTGCTTTGCGTCCCGCCCAGTTTACAACACAGCTGAAAGACAGCTACTCCCAGTATATATGTACCAGCCTTAGGAAGAAAAACCAACGCAGGACAGTCAAAACAGTGTGAAAACACATGAACTAAATATCCTACTGCCGCCCCCGCTCCGTGACACCAGTGTGCTGTTGCATTACAACACCACGGTGTGCTTTTGCTTGCCATTTCTGAACTGCCTTTGAGTTTATGGATCAACGAGAACATTTAGTGTGGGGTGAAAATGACAGGAAATGTCTGGCCCATTTAACAATAAATTTTCTTGAATACATGTGAGCTGTGCTTGGGAAAAACATAAAAGGAAAACAGGGATAGGCAAGTCACGAGGAAGCGCTGTGCATACAATTAAAGCAAGAAGTCGCCATAGAGTCCTACAAAAAGTATTTTTTGTGGGACAAAAAGTATTTTTTTGTGGGACTCTTGTTGCTGTAAACTTACCATATCCACGAGTGTCGTCTAACAGGAAACTGACTGAGGTGCATCATGGACCTGTCACAGGGAACACCTGGAGACTGTCCCGGCTTCATTCCAGAGCTGTGTCAGGAATGCCCCGCACCCTTGGAGCCCTTCTTCTTCTATAAATTAAAGTCTCCTATCTATAGGTCCTGCACCATGCTATCTGCAGACCCCTAAACATGATATAGTGTTCCATAGTTGTGTGAAGTTCTCCTATGTGATGCATTCAGACCTGTCCTTGAGTACAGAACTTCTTGCTTCTTTTGTTTGGTCCCATCATTAGAATAAGTTCCTACTTGTCTCTCAAAAGGCAATCTTTTAAAAAATAATAATCAAGCACAGCAGAATCCATAAAAAAAGAGAGAAAAAAGCTGAAGTTGTAGTATGAAGACTTGAGCCTTGCATGAAGTCAGTTTCTCAGTGAAAGTGTCAGCGGTGCCAACAGGCAGGCGGCCACCCGGCAGGACCAACTAAGCTCTCCAGCCGCTGCTCTTTTTTCCGTGGGATTCTTCCTGCGAAGGCTTGGAAATTACTGTCCCACATCCACATGGTGAACTGGTTCAGGAACTCATTCTTAGCGTAAACATTCCTTTTCCTGAAAGCCAATGACGCCGGTTGGAGAAGGCAGCCACAGTCGCAGCAGCATGACAGAGCATGTTGCACACAGAGAGTCAGTCACACTCACAGGTTCGCTTTCACACTCTCAGCTCTGCCACCTCGCCACCCCTTCTCCTTTCTTTGTCTCTCTTGTTTGTCTCTGCCTGTCTGTTCTGCCCAGGGAGGAAATTCAGGAAGGAGGAAGGGAGTATAAAAAAAGAAAACAGTATAGCGTCTCTTCAGTTTCTCTCTTACTCTCTCTTGACTTGCTGCTGATCGTCTTTCTCTCCTTTCCTCCCTCCTCCCTCACGCTAGTGGGATGTCCTGACTCTGTAATAGGTGTGCCCGTTGTACTCAGTAAGCTAAACCTAATGATCCTCTTAAGGCTTCATTCAGAGGAACAGGTCTGCACAAACACAATTTGCATAAACAGAAGAGTGTATACGGTAACAAGAACACACTTTCCTGATCTTTCTTACAGCCTTCCTTTGTCATGACAACAACTTCTCCTGTTCATTATGTTAGTCTGTTTTGTTTTTATGACTCTGGGAAAAACTAGTCTGTCTCTGGCTTCTGCATGCCAGTCCATGAACCATGAAATTTTAAACCACACAACAATGCAAAAATGTATTTTTTATTTATTTATTTTTGTTCCAGTAAATGCATCCAAGTATAAAACATATAGTTGACGCATGTGTGACGAAAGCAAGCGGGGGTTTTATGAAGGCACGTTTGCTTCTCCAAACCAGTTAAACTGGATGCCTTTTTTCCTTGCAGCAACCTCATGGATAATTCTGGTTTTACACATGATGACTCTGCATATGTTGGAATCTGTTTTTGCATGTCGGACTTTGTACTTCTTTCTAAGAGTGTGTACAGAATGAGACTGGAATTGGCAAAGATGCTAAAAGTCGAGGTTGGAGTTACCACTCCCAGGTTGGGTCTGAGTTTTCTCATTGAAAGCCAAAGTTCCAGTCTTTGTGGTCTGAAAAACAGGATCCAGCGCTGCTTCTTGCACACATCCTGCCTAGCATACGCGTCACCAGCTTCTTAACTGCTGCCAAAATGTCCAGCCACCTCACCACCCTCTGTCTAAACTGGTACATTTCAGTTAAACCATCATGAGTGGTAGATATCAGGGCTGTGTGGTAACTTAAGACAGGCATGTGTCAGTTTGGGTGGGAGGTATGCAGTTAAGTCACTGAACTTCACACCTCAGGCAGAAGAAAATACAAGGTGAACAGAGTTCACTCATAAAACGAAACTCTTAACAAAACTGAGATCTTGATATCTGTTGCTGGTCTTATGTTTGCAATCAGGTCAGCCATACCAACAAGATGCAAAATGTTGATATGTGTGCATTTTTACAGTCACTGTCTTTTTCCTTTTCCTTTCACAACTATTACATGCCTCAAAGACGTTTCACTAGATGCACCTGTTTGGTATCAAGTTGGACCCCTTTACCTGCAGACATCCCTTAATTACTTGTGGTACAGGCTCAACATGTTCTCTGAAACATTCTTCCAAGATTTTGGTCTGTATTTACATAGAGTTTTGTAAGATGGAGTATTATTCTGCTGGAACTGTCAGAAAGGAAGGGCCGTGGTTGGCTGTGGTGGTTAAGTGAAGCTCAATTGGTACTAAGGGGCCTAACGTGTGCCAAAAAAAATCTCCTACACCATTATACCACATGTATCAATCTGAGCGATTATTATAAGGCAAGATGGTGATTCCTTACACATTGTTTAGTCCCAACCTTGAGCCTAACATCTGAATTATCAGACCAGGCTGCAGTTTTATTATCTGATATTGTCCAGTTTGTGTGAGCAGGATTATATTAGAGCCTCACTTTCCTGTTCTTAACTGACAGAGGTAGTCCTCAGTGTGGTAAACTACTGAGGACTACCTCAAAAACCATTGGTTTTTGGTTTATCCAAAAACCAATGGTTTTGGTTAAAGCATTGGTTAACTGCTTTAACCAATGATGAAAGGCAACACTGTTGCCTTTTCATCATCTCAAACTAGTTTAGTCATTCTCCTTGAATATCTGACATGGACATGCATTTACATGACCGCAACTCCCTCTTATACAGACCGTTCTCTGGAAACCCAATATGTGCTTGTGCATGAAAATCTGAGAAGAGCAGCAGTCTATAAAATATTCAGACCACCCTGTCTGGGAGGAACAACTATGCCACACGCAAAGTCATTAAAGTCATCTTTCCTTAGGATCTTGATCCTTGGCTCAAAATATAGGTTGTTCTGATTACATCAAGGGAAACTAACCACATCGAGTTCTGCGACTTGCCGAGTCTCTATTTGTGCTAACACGTGACCACAAATGGAGATCTAATAAAGTGGTCATTGATTCTGTATAGATCACTTTGTTCTGAGTTTTCCAAATCTGGCTGGATGTCCTTTATTGTTTGATGATGTTCATGACACAGTTTTCTTTCTGTCATGTGACCTACTTTGACAATTGCACTTCCAAATACAGCTACAGCTATGTGTAGCAAATGAAGCTACACATAGCATAACTCCAGTACTAGTTGTTATATGTTACAACCTTAAAAGCAAATGACTCAGCAGGAGAACAAATCTTCCTGGAAGTTTTATCTACACAAGATTAACTGGAGGTGAACAAACATGCACACAATAACTAAGCTCTTCAGGTAGGCTCTCTGGTTGTAAACATAGTTGACAAGAGGATGAGATGCAACTCAAATTGAGATAATATTCTAAGGAAACATTAAAAGATTAAAAATTAAATAAATAAATAAAAAAACTCGAATGAAGACTCAGACAAGGACTCTGCATCCACAGTGGCTCTCATCTTAATCAGCCATCTGATTAAAATGAGAGAGAATCTTTATCAGAACATCCCTTTAAAAATGTATCAAAAAAATTCTTCATTTGTTTCCTAGACCATGTTATTAAACCCATCTCACATACAAGCTGAGTATACACAGTATGTTTCAGTGCAAATGCATGTGCCAGTGTGTGGTATTGCATAACTGTTGTTGCCCCGTGTTCTGCTCAACACTTGTAAGCTGTCACGACTCATCCTGCAACCTGCGTGAGACCAGAGCATAGAGGAAAAAAGTCAACTGAGGGAAAATTTGAGCTTCCAAACAACAGGAATAAAGAAAGCAAGCGTCAGGGAGAAGCGGGAGAGATGGAGAGCGAAACAGTTGGAGGTTGTTCATAAGTCTTTTGAGCAAGATAAAAATCAGTAAAGACAAGGACGAGATGGAGGAGCGACAGTGTAGAAGCAGCAGAACAAGGAGGTGATTTATGAACAATAAAAGTAAATGCAGCTGTGACGGAAGGACACAGCAGCCTTGAAACAACAATATGTTCCCCAACACAGCTGACATCATAACTTATAGCAACAATAAAGTCCTAGAACAGCATTAACCTATCAACATCTGTGACCCCAGCTTGTAAGCACACAGTTTCCATCCAAAAAATATCACATCATACTCCAATCAGGGCAGTCTTTTCCATTACATTACCACTCTGTCTATGTAGCTGGGGCTCAGGGGGAGGGGGCCGGATTACACAGCGGCACAAGTATATATTGATTTCATGTGTACTGACATTTAGCAAAGTACTTTTCTTCATTTTCTGCAGATCGATTGTCCTGAGAACACAGGCTCAACACCCTCTGCAGAGATGGGTCCAGCTTAGCCCTGCAGCAATACCATGACAGCTGCAACTCCTGCTGCTTGCAAAACAAAAACATTATGTATGCAATGCTTTACATGACAAAAGCTCTGAAGGCACATAAAACTGGCAACACAAAATCGTTCCAGCTTCTATGAAAACTAATCACATTATCAAATTGCTGTTCATTAGCAGATTAACCAGAGAATAAATCAATCCCAACAAATGCACCTAGAATCTCAAGTCAATCCATTATTACATTGGAATAAAAATCTTACATATTTAGATAGTGAACAGCCAAGAAAGTCTCACAGACTGACAAAAAAACTAAACCTCATGCAATTATTCCCCTGAGGTAGGAAAACTGCCCATCAGTCAGCATGTTGCTGTGGAAATGCCTCGAGCCTGGTCCTCCTCCTTGCCATTCACAGATGGTAATGCAGTGGCATTTCAGCAAAAGGTTAACTCATTCCCTCCTTTTCAAATCAGATATTTGTAATTAGATTCCCACATCTAATAGGAACATGGCGGTTTCAAGGGCCATTCTGTAAAATGTGAAGAATGTTTAAGTAGAGAAAAAAAATTACTCACTCATTGAGTTGAGAGGTTTTTCTGACACTTTGATTTTAAAGTGGGCACAAAGACAGTGGAGGAGGGGATTAATTCATAAAAAAACTGGTACATTAAAGCTCAGTGTGAACTGCGCATGGTGTAGCAACAGAACATAAGCTGTGCACATTCAGACAGACATTGGAGAATCATAAATTAAATAAGTAATCATATACCCCATAAATATAACCTTTCACAACAGAGTGGCAAAAAGATTGTTACATTTTCTAAAGAAGGCTATAAGAATACCCCTTTTCAGTTTGTCGCCATAGATGGAGGAGACACAAAGCATGTGCAAAAATAGGTCTCAGATGAGACAACCTTGAACAATTTTGGTCAACATGCAAAATATGCCCTAAACATACCAGCAACCCTGCAATGAAATGGCTAAATAAAAGGAGACTCGTGTGTTAGAATGGACTAGATTTAAATTTTATTCAGAATTTGTAGTTATTGCGTGTGTTATGAAAATAATAGTCAAGGTGACAAAGCTTTCTAAATGTGCCCCGAATTTACAAGAGATTTACAGGTCAAAATTACAGCAAAGAAAAGATTGAGTGTTCAAATCAGATGTTAACTGTATGGGAAAAGAATGAGACAAAATCTGAAAGCGCAAAACCCATCATCGAGATAAGAGAACAAACCTTAAAAACACTTGATGCAAAAGTATGTGCCATGCTTTTTACATTGTCTATTGCCAAAAAGAATATCTTGCTATATGTATCTCATTTGCATTGCTTTTTTGATAAAAGAATGAGTAAGCTGCCATCTATTTACTTTACCACAGTAACAGTTAAAAAAAGAATTTTATATAAATATTTCCACACATCGATGTGTAAATTATGTAAGTTTAAGATTTTTTTTTAAATAAACAAGATGTAATACCACTGTGAATTTGAATGGAATATAAAAACTCCAAATCTTCCTTTTTCATTGTTCACAGCATAGAAAAAAAAGAAATTTGCAACCATTCATCAATCAGCTAGGCTGGATTATAGGCCACCATCTGTGCTTTATTGCATCATTAATACAAAGTTAAAAACCAGTACTCCAAATGGCGATGTCTGCTGTGAATGCAGGCATCGCCAAGGCAGTTTTTTCCCCCCTCAATGAAGGTACAGATGGGAATGTACAGAAATATCAGTGATCCATTACCACAGGCAACTTTCACTCTAACACCATCTGGTAACGGTGACTCTCACTAACAGTTGGAACGATCAGCTTCGTTCTTCTTTATGATACCTTAATTACCAGATTGATAGTTACAGGAATCATAACTTGTCCCCAAATAAGCTGACAATAGCAGGTGAAAACATATTGTCTGTTCTACACAAAATGTAGGTTGTTGAGTAACAATGCTCAAAATGTTAAAACCAAGATTAATGTATGACCTCTTAGAACTGTGTAGACATATTTTTCTCTTATCAGTTGGATTCATTTTTTTTTTTTTTTTTTGGTTGTTGCGAGGTCCATTGTGAATTCCTCAGGACGTTTTAGCACAATAGCCTTTAGGTAGGTATCTTTGGTATTCCACAGTTAGACGTCACAACTTCTAGAGACGCGGCTGAAAAATGTTTGCTATGTTTTAGGTAAAATATTAACATGATTAACTTATGGACCTTAAAAAATAATATGTGAAGCTATTTTATAATAACAAAAATTCCAAATTAAGTGGGTCAGGGATTTTAGTGTTAACTTCTGACTATTTTGGTGATTTTAGCTTATAGGAAAAGAAAACTTAAGTTTAAGTAATTATAATTTTTAAAAAAAATACTTATAATACAATGATGCATGCCTACATAAAATGGCATTTCCATGTACAATGCACAAAATATACTAAATTTCTGGATTTTGGAAAAAGGTTTTTCATTTGCATTATATATACACCTATAAAAGTCCTTTAGCTATTCAACCTCATTCTGTCATCCATTGCTCCTTTTGCTTATCACTTTATTTATGGAGTTGGTAAGAACATCATGAAAGCAAGTTTTCAAAACAGGACGTCATTATTTACAGGCAGCAATCGTTACTTCCTTAATTATTCCCAAAACTGACCTGACGGAGACAATCATTTGCCATTTTCCAGTTAAATACACTAATCAATGACACATTTCAGGAAACTCTTATGTAATGTCATGTTCAAACTGTACTAATGATAAAAGCCAACATTTAAATTCAATCAAGATATTCTTTATATGTCCCAAAGGGAGATTAAATATGATTATAACTCATTTTATGCACGCTTTTTCAAAGAGTTGTAACAGGCAAGGTGTAGGAAAGATGTGTTGTCATGGTCATGCCAAATTTAACAAAAATGATTTTTTAATTTTAGTCATTCTTCATGACTTTGCTGTACTGGTTTACTGTAAACGCGTCTCAAAATGTCAATCCATTTTGAGACGCGCTCAGTTTGCTTATCCCTTTCTGTATGGAGTTAGTAAAACCTTCCTGAGCATATGTTTTCAAAACAGTGACTGCAGACAGGAATTATTGCATTGCTGGTATTCCACAGTTTGACGTCACGACACTCAGAGGTGTGTTGACACGTGACACAGTAAAAAGCCACAAGCCGCAAAGTCTAACTTTTGAATTTTCATTGCTGAACAAAAACTATGCTTTAATGAGTTTTACAAGCGAAACAATAGAGAAGTGCTGCATCTTTTTTTTGTGCACGTCTCTGATTAGTTAAGGGTAATAAGGAGGAAATTTGGCAGTTAAGATACAAATTTTATCTGGCATTAAATACCCAGTTTTAACTCTGAGCATCATCATGCAGATTACATACAATTTTATATCTTATTTTTCACATCTGAAATTGTTTTGGCTCTGTGCAGCACAGCGGAACATGTGTTCAGTTCTTACGCAGTGAAGCATTTGTCGGAATTTTGTTCGGCCTCATTGACTTTTTGGCAACACATCCTCTGAATGGGATCGGACACTGACCCTGCTCCTCATTTACAAGCTGTCAGAGACCTGTGAATATGCCAGTATGGGCTAAAGATGACAATGATTATCAAGTGTTCTATCAATTGCCAGCATTGTGCTGAGAATCTGCTGCTATCAGAGCATAAATGCTCCACTACACACTTGAATGAGAGCTTTGTGCCTGGGCCATCAAATTAAGCTCAACCACTCACGCGGTTGGGGTGAGTGCATTTTGGAAGCTTGACACTCTGGGAGCTCTGTAGTAAAATCATAAAATTTCACTTCTCGCCAGCTTTCGTCTACTTTATAATTTAAAGTTCTTCACTCGTTCAACAGCCTGTTGCTGAGATAGCAAAAAAAAAAAAAAAACCTAGCTAATACATAGGTTTGTTACATAGAAAGTAATGTATTTGGAGTACTTGGAATAATGCAAGACTAATAAAGAATATTTCACATAAATGTTCACCAAAGTGATGTTAACTTGACTTCTCCATCAATGACACCAACAACAAGGGGTGTTAGCCACAGGCGATCATTGCTAGTGATCTAGCCAAGGAATATGATGGAAAAATGTAGTGGAAGGACGAAATGTATGCACAAGCTACAGGAATACGCCCAGCCTTGACAGGACTGTGAAACAAAGTTGATAAAAATTTTGTAGAGCTTCACAACAATGGCTGCAACTTTCCCATTTTTTTATTAGCTGGTCATGAAGCAAAGACAACAAGGTTTCATTAGCATTCAATTATTTATGCAATAGTTGCCTACATCAAATGCTGAATTTATGTAATATACAGTACCAAGACTGATATTTCACTGTATTCAAAATATTTTTTTAAAATCAGAATTGCTTCATTGCTCAAGACTGTTTGAACAAAAAATGTGACTTTGGTTTTCTGCTGGTCTGATGTAATACTAGAATTTCTTTAAAATTAGCAGAAAAAAATGCTTGAATTACATAACATTACCAATTTGATATGCAGATTCATATGTAATGTATATATATATATATCAGTTTCACTAAAAGTTTAAAAGACCTATAGCCTCTTTTGCTTATTTTAAAGAAGTATGCGTTTTTAGCTTTCACAAACGTCAGTGAATCTAATATGCTATAAAAAAGAGGTCTAATGGAAATTTATTTTGCTGGAACAAATTTATGATAGATGTACCAGATTAAAACAGGATCAGATTTAATTTTATGGCTCATTAGATGTCCTTGGACATATTAATCACCTCTATAATGGCGTTTTGTAAACAGTTTCAGTCTAGTACCCTCATGTTTCATCTGTTGTAGTTGTCATGTTTCATATTTGATAACATTGCTTCAAGCCAATTAGATCCAACAGATGTAAAGAAATGACTGGATAAATTCAATTTATGTGCTGCACAAACTAAGGTGAGTATAAACCTGTTGAAGACATAATCAACAACTGAAAGCAACCCGTTAAATAATCTACACACCCTCCATTTCTAACCATGGTCTCAGCTCTGTTGCTCAACAGCTCCAAAAATAGACTTTTCCTGCATTGCACCATCGCCATGTCACTGTTGCTGCCAAAGCGCTTGACTGGCTCCCTCTGGACAGTCTGACTAGTCTGAACCTTAATCACAGGACTGGATGAACCCAGTACATATTGGGTGTGATTAGATGTTCCCCTGAGAATTTATATGACCCAATGATGACCTGCAGTGATTAATTGATAATCATTGGCTCAAGGGACAAGAGGAGTCTGTGGGTTGCAATGACCGTTACGTTTTTGCTCTCAGTTGTCAGTTTTTAAATTAAGGTTTTGTTATTTGTCATTAAGAGCTGGAGCAATAAAATGTAAATGCAAAAGATTACCTTGGGATTTGCCAAATTGTCCATTTTACAAGCGTTGGCATATAACTGATGCATTAATTAACAGGCATTATTTATTTATTTGTTTATTATACTACACAGAAAGCACATCAAATATTTTATTTCTTTTGACTCAAGAAACACTTATTTAACTTACACAGAAAAATGTCTGGAGCAGTTTAATCAGCTATTATTAACTTATAACGATTTATGCACTTAATCAATGTGTTTCACTGGAGGGCCAAGTAGCACTGAAACTTTCAGCATTTGTGGATTCATTCTTCCCAGTGGCACAATTGCTTATTTTCACTCTCAGACAAAAAAACAATAATAATAAAAAATTCCAAATCTTCATAACCTATAGTTCCAAACTGGTGAATAAAAATGTTAAATGGGCCACCAACTAAATACACCCTTACATTAAAAATCCTAAGACATATGGTTATTTAAAATAATAGACACTATTTAATAGATACATAAATTTCCTAATACAGCAGTTATGTAATGCAGCTCCTTCATGTCTATTTTCTCTTCAAGTACTTGAGCTACACCTTTTGAGCACTGAGCTCTGGATGCAGAAAAAAGGTCAATATGCAACTTCACTGAGTAAAAATTGATTTTTTATTAGTTGTATGTTTATGGAGAACTAGTAAGCAACCTCCATCACTCTGCTCTTAGGACCCTGATAAATATCTAACATCTAACACAAAACTGTGCCTCCCTCATAGGAGAATAATTCAAACACAAAGAAATGTTTGAGGCCTTAATCTTGAGAGCATATTAAAAGCTAGACAGATTTCTTTCATACAAATGGGGATACCTATTTTGTGTTTTAAAAAGAGCAAGGGTAAATTGGTCTCATGGACATTTGTTTCGTCTTTCTATAAACAGGTTTACGATGCATCCAAACACCACTCAATAATTTTCTGAAACATTAAGAGTTTGTTTTGTACATCGCATGTTGATTGGGATTGAGGATGTGAAATTTTGTAAGTAAAAATAATGTTATGCAGTAGAAATAACAAAAGTAATTGTTGACTAATTTCCTGCCATGTACACAACATGGGACGTTTCTGTCATGCAAATTTCAGTCTGGATGACAGTAACAGCAGTTACTGTAGCTGAAACCAAATAAACAAATCAAACAAAGAGATAAGAGACTAAATATTATGGTTCTGAGTGAAAGAAATACAAAAGTGACTTATCTGGTTGAAGAAATCATGTGAGTGACTACATCAAGTTTTCTTTATTTTTCTGAGGCTGCCCTAAATCTCATTAAGGGGTATGAATTATAAAGGAGAACCAGCATGTAGGAAAGAGCTCTGTGGGGGATTTGTCTGACATTAACCTGGTGAAGTAACTACATGTTATAGGAGAGATATACAGAGTGTCAAAAGATCTTCCCCTGAAAGCGACTCATTCACTCAGCAAACCGCAAGCTCATACAAACACTTCTTCAAATATTTAGATATTTGTCTCACATTTCAGTTTGGATGTGTCCATGAAACAAGCAAATGCACAAGCAAATACATACAAATAAGATATCAAACTGCTGGGACACGGATAATTATAAGATTGGAGGAGAGACACATTAAAAAAGGTTGAAAAAAAATGGAAAAAAAACAACTTTAAACTAATTTTAAAAAGAAATGTGCATAAAGTTTGAGATATGCCTTGATTATCTGCTTAATCTTTAACTGTGTGACTATTTTCAGATTTCCATTACATTTAATTCAGTATATTTCTCTCTTCATTTGTTCTCATACATATGGAAGCCCGTTTCCGCCACTCTGTTAAAAAAATTAAATAAAATTATCTCATTATAATGAGATAGTATCTCAAAATAATGAGATAGTATCTCATTATAATGAGATACTATCTCAAAATAATGAGATACTATCTCAAAATAATGAGAATAGTATCTCAAAATAATGAGATACTATCTCAATATAATGAGATAGTATCTCAAAATAATTAAATAGTATCTCAAAATAATGAGATAGTATTTCAAAATAATGAGATAGTATCTCATTATAATGAGATACTATCTCATTATAATGAGATAGTATCTCAAAATAATGAGATAGTATCTCAAAATAATGAGATAGTATCTCAATATAATGAGATAGTATCTCAATATAATGAGATAGTATCTCATTATAATGAGATAGTATCTCAAAATAATGAGATAGTATCTCAAAATAATGAGATAGTATCTCAATATAATGAGATAGTATCTCAAAATATTGAGATAGTATCTCAATATAATGAGATAGTATCTCAATATAATGAGATAGTATCTCAATATAATGAGATAGTATCTCAATATAATGAGATAGGAGACTGTGGAGGTTGAACCCCCTTTCGAATTGGTTCAGTCCACCTGGACCGATTTGACGGTACCATCGGTCGCGCCTGCCGCCTGGAATCACCTAGCTAAATGTAGCTATTTACAACGGTAAGAATTGTGGTTTTGTTAATTTAAATTAAGTCTGCAATATAAGCTAGCATAGTATAAAGTAATCAATTTGTTATACTGACGACGGTAGCTAATTTTGAAGATATCAAAATTAGCTACCGGTTTCTGTTTCTTCACTTCGTCAGTGCACAACTGACTTTTCGTTGATTGTAGTTAATATCTGAGGATTACGTGGTACGTTTATTTGCTGTAATGATACATGTTCAGTCTACCACAAAGTGTAATAACTGGTGAGTAGTTCCTAGATGCTGCATCACGCTCCCAAACCATTGCGACGCCAAAACGATACCTCTAGCCTATGTATTTTTTTAAGTTAAACTAAAATATGTCGTGGCATTTTATGTCACGTACTCTGTCAGAATCTCTCTCTTTTATTAAATTTAAATACTTTATGTACCTGGTCCCCAAGCAAATAATAAAATAATAAATAATTGTTTTGTCTGTTTGCAAATCAATTTCTTTGATTAATCAGTAAGTTCAAGTAACAAACAAAACATTATGTGCTTGGTTTTGTACAGTGCAGGTTGTTTCAGAAAGAGAAGAGTGGATGGTGTGCACCAGCTGGATTTTCACAAGCCTTAACTCATCACACAAGCGGTATAAGTGACTTCTCTGCTATAGTGTGTTTCTCCAGTTCTCCATTGAAAGACCTTTATGCTCCTCAGACAGCTTCATTTTATTTTCTTTCCTTTTCTACTGCTAAAGACATTGTCAGTATGGAACGGTACAGTTCTTTGTTATTACCAATAAATATTTTCTTATCTTTTCTGTGAATTTAAAGAGGTTTCTCAAGATGTGTCCATTTAAACCACTGTATATGCATAAATTTGTGTAATTACACAAATAAAATAACTGTGGTAATAGTTATTATAAAACAAAAGTTTAAAAAGATGCATTCCATTTTCTGTTCACCCTTGTTCCTATTGGGGTTGGGAGTTGCTGCTGCCTCTCCAGCTTCGTTCCAGGCGAGAGGTGGGGTCACCTGGACAGGTTGCCAGTCTGTCACAGGGCAACATAGAAACAAACAGGACAAACAACCATGCACACACACACTCACACCTAGGGAGAATTTGGAAAGACCAATTACCCTGACAGTCATGTTTTTGGACAGTGGGAGGAAGCTGGAGTACCCGGGGAGAACCCACCATGCACAGGGAGAACATGCAAACTCCGTGCAGAAAGACCCCGGGCAGGGAATCGAACCTATGACCTTCTTGCTGCAAGGCAACAGTGCTAGTAACTGCACCACTGTGCAGGCCCCCTAGTAAAAATCATTTCACAAAAAAATAAATAAATTGCGCTTAAAGGAATTATGAATGTCCCGGCCCGGGGTCTTTCTGCATGGAGCCTGCATGTTCTGTGCATGTGTGGGTTCTCTCCGGGTTCTCCAGCTTCCTCCCACAGTCCAAAAACATGACTGTCAGGGTAATTGGTCTTTCCAAATTCTCCCTAGGTGTGAGTGTGTGTGTGCATAATTGTTTGTCCTGTCTTTCTCTGTGTTGCCATGCGACAGACTGGCAACCTGTCCAGGGTGACCCCGCCTCTCGCCCAGAACGTAGCTAGAGATAGGCACCAGCACCTCCCAACCGCACTAGGGACAATGGTGTTAGAAAATGGATGGATAAATGGCATTATGAATTATAATTAATTTTTCAGGAAAATTATAATTTGTAGTATGACTTGCTTTACATTTTATTGGAAACATGATGGTCTTGTGTATCTTCACCTTCCAGTGTATGATCACAGAATGGATGACCTGAGTGATTTCCTGAGACAAAGAAATATTCCTGAGGAAACTATTGAGACCATGCTGAGAGAGAAGGTACAAGCTAAAAATAAATCAGTATTTCAAAAATTACAGTTTGTTTAAGGCATGTGTCTAGCAATGTTATATAATTGAATTCAAATAATTTGCATGCAATTCTAGTTCCATAAGTTTTAAAATAAATAATTTTTTATTCTTCTTGTTTAGATTGATAGCAGTGTCATCCAACTCATGACAGATGAAGAGCTAAAGAGTTATTTGCCATCATATGGAGACCGCATCGCCCTATTAGGATACTGTAAAAGGAAGGAAACTGGTCCCCCAAACAGTCACAAATCAAAACTGTTTGAGCGCCTGAAATCAAAGCTGGGTAAAAGGAAAACTGCTCATCAAGATGGTTGTGGTCTGGAAAAAGAAGAGCAATCTGAAACAAACGTTAAGAAGAATGCTCTGAAGTCAAAGAGAAAAATAGAAATAGGCTGGCTGCTTTATGATGAAGACCAACAGGCTTTTAAACAAGTAAGAGCAAGAAGAGGTGGTGGAACAAGGAAGGTTGATGTTTCAAAGGATGCTAAAAAAAAGTGAGTTAATCCAAATAGCTGTTGGCATTTTCTTTCCAAATGGAAGAATAGAGAAGGGTCCATAGCAGATTTTGAAATAGATCTGAAAGATTATCAGGAAGTGGCAGTTGATGACAAAATCACTGTTGGACAAATGTTTCATGTTACAAAAAACTGACTATTCTCAGGTTTTACCTGACCACCCATAAAAAGAAGGCTAACCAGTCAGTCAGTCAAGATGAAGTTTTGCCTTCACCATTTTTTCAGGATCAAGCCAGTTCTGTGAGTCAGCCCTCTTCTTCATCTGCTGTTAATGTTGCAATGACCAGCCAATCCACAATGTCCACAGAAGTAACTCCTGACTTTCTATTTATTGGAAACATAACAAATCATGACAATATAAACTTTTCACTTCAGTCTACAGAGCTTAGGGAGGAGGATTTGGATAGCAGTGGCATAGTGTTTCTAGGACCATTTTCTGACAGTGAGCCACAGATTTTGGACGATACTTTGCCAACTCCCCCCAATCCACATCATCTGCCAAAGCAGTGAAGGAGATACTGATAGTTCACAGAGGACAGGTACTTCCTGAGCTCATAGCACATTTCTGTGATGACAGACTTTTAGATAGAGACTTCGAAATCCAGCTAGTACTGCCAGATGGAACTCCTGAGATGGGATATGATGACGGAGGAGTCGTCAGAGACTGTCTTTCTGAATTCTGGAAAGAATTCTATGACCAATGTACTACAGGAAAAAACTTACAGAGTGCCTTTTCTGAGACATGATTATGGACAGAGCCAGTGGGAGAGTGTAGGCCGAATAATTGTTTTTGGATGGACAAGAGAGAAATATCTTCCTATGAAGATTGCACCTGTCATACTAGAGCAAGCAGCCTTTGGACAGGTAAAAAGTGATGTAGTGGAGAATTTCCTTAAGTGCATGCCTGAATCTGAGCGCTTTGTGTTTCAGTCATGGCAGTCAGACTTCAGCAGTGTTGACCAAGAGGAATTGATAGAGATTCTTGATAACTACAGTTGCAGACGAATGCCAACTGCCAGCAACGTAAATGAAATCCTCCAGGAGCTTGCACACAAAACACTTGTCCAAGAGCCTGCTTATGTTATTGAACAGTGGGCCAAAACACTCAGTAACACCGGGAACAGCTTCCAGGATCTTTCTTCAGTGTATGAAAACTTACAACCAAATGCAAGAAAAGTTTTGAAGTCCATTGTCTTTCCTCAGGAAATGAGTGGTCATCAGAAGGACATTCAAAAGTATGTTAGCACATATATCAGGAACGCAGATTTGCAGCATCTGTCCTTGTTTCTAAGGTTCTGCACAGGTTCAGACCTGTTCTTGGATAAGAAAATTCTTATTGATTTTACAAAGATTCAAGGGTTTCTCAGAAGACCTGTGGCTCACACATGTAGCTGTGTCCTCGAGCTGTCAATCTATTATGATAGCTATCCAGATTTCAGTGCTGAAATGAACAAGGTTTTGGACTCTAATGTATGGGTCATGGACATTATTTAAAGATTTAAAGTGATGGAGGAAGAGGAAAAAAAAGAGATTAAGGTGGCTATTTAAAGTAACAAGTTGCCTATCAAAATCTAAGTAGATGTTTTCCCCCAAAATTTCCTTATCAGAATTTAAGGTTTTACAGATAACAATTTACCAGGGTGATGTTACCATTCCCAAATTTCTACAGATGTTATAAAAAGGGATCACCTATTTGTGAGAGGTGAATGTTTGTTTGTGCAGCACAGCTGTTAGTTTGTTTAAGGGTAGATTGTCAAAACTCCATATATGCACAAGTTCTGCAAATTCAGATCTGTTAACTGTCAGTGGAATGTCAAAATAATGGATTTTTGTTGAAAGAATACAAAATAAAATATTTTGAATAAAGTGTAGGGTCTGTTATATTTTGCTGTTGCACTGTAAACATATTTATTGGCCATAATACTGAAAAACATATATACGGTACAGACCAAAAATTTGGACACAACCTGCAAGAAAGCTCATTTACTAACCTGACAGGTCACACCTGTGAGGTGAAAACCATTTCAGGTGATGACCTCTTGAAGCTTATCAAGAGGTCGTCTGTGATTACTGTGATTTGCATTAATCATATTTACCTTTTGCAGTAATCACAGCAAAAGGTTGCTACTTTTGAAGAAACTACAATATAAGGCACATTTTCAGTTGGTTTACACTTTTTTGGTTTAGTACACGTGTCAAACTCAAGGCCCGGGGGCCAAATCCGGCCCGCCGTAGCTTTTTATGTGGCCCTCCACAGACTACACTAAACACTAAGTGTGAATAAATATTATATTATCAATCCTATCAATGCAGTTTTTTATCTGTTTACTGCCAATTTATATCAACCAATCCCTCCAATTTCTTGAGTATTTAGTTGATGTATGATTATAGTCCATGATTTATACAGCGAGTAAATAAACAGTCACATTTATTATAAGTTCCTGAAGGGAAATCTTCAATAATATTATGTAATTTTAAGAATTCATTGACATATTAACCGTTTGTGAACAAGTTTTATCAACTCATTCTGGCACAACCAGCCCTTTAAGAGCCTTCATGATCTTGATTTGGCCCAAAACAAAAATGAGTTTGACACACCTGGTTTAGTCCATATTTCCACATGTGTTAATTCATAGTTTGATGCCTTCAGTGTGAATCTACAATGTCAATAGTCATGAAAATAAAGGAAACTCATTGAATGAAAAGGTGAGTCCAAACTTTTGGTCTGTACTGTATGTCAAGAGTAATGACAACATTTGTACTCTTATCGAATTAATACCAACTGCAAACAATCATGTTGGTAGGAAAATTGTCACAAATGGTTATCTGTTAGTAATAACATGATTAAAACATTGCCTTGTACATATAACACTTTCCCCGACTAAGTAAGGGTAAGAAAACAGAGAACCTGCAAATGCTGTCACTATTTAGTGCTGTTTTGAAGAAGAGGCTTGTATTTTTGCAATAATAAAGAAGATTTAATACATAGAAATTAGTAGATTGACCTTGACCTCAATGTTGAAGGAAACTAAAATGTATTAGTGTTTTTAAATAAACCATAGAAACAAATTGTAACTCATTCAAGCATTTAAGTTTTACAATCGCAATGTTTACACAGGACATACTGACATAATATCTGACTTGTTAACCTGGGCGATTTAGAGAAACTATTCCCTCAGCCCATCACTGATCATTTGGCGGAGTCTTACATAAAGATTAGTAATTTCATATACATCATCTGTCATTACCAGTCTGTGCTCTGTCATGAGTTCAGTGCATAAGTGAAATACATCGACATCACAGGGAAAGTCCTTGAAATGACATTCTTCTACACATATTTCCAGCTTTGTTAGATTAGCAGACTGTAAAAAGTTTGGAACCCCATACAGGTTGGGAACACCATGCATTAATGTGGGACGACCAGGAGGAGCCCGAGGATTATTTGTAGATCGTATTCGATGGTCATTCCATGTATGAACAACTTCATCCAGCTCCATCTGTATGATAAAAAAATTGAAAAAAATAAAATAAAATAGTTGTTAAAAAAATTCATGCTTCTGTATTATTTGTAACTTATTTCAGATTTGTGTGCTAAAAGTAAGAAGTAAATTTATAGTACCTGTATTGTTTGTAAGAAGCAAAACTGGATCAGTGATTTGTCCAGAAAACTGTCAACAAAATAGCCATCAGCTTTAAGCTGGTCGAAATGTTCCATCCAAAACTGGGTACATTCACTTCTTAAAGTGCACCACCATCGCTCTATCCTTTGATTTCCTGTACTCGGACCGAGAATAACAGAGTCAAAACCATTTTCATTCTCGGTGTTGTGCAGAAATCTTTGCATCGCTGCCACATAAGTGTTCTCTGTGCCATGATCCATTCGTATCTTTTGAGGAAATCCATTATACTCCATCACAGCGTCAATGAAATAGCCAGCAATAATGTGAGGATCACTATTAGTCTTATATGCTTCGAGCCAGATCATTTTCCTTGAAAAGCCATCTATGCATCCATTAATACATATCCCATAAGGCTTTAATTTATCGTACCCATCGATGTGCCAGACATAGTTTGGTCCCCGACTGACATATAAGCGTCGTCTCAAGCGATTTTGTGCACGCAGGTCAACCCGGTTGGGATCCAATAGGCGCATCAAAAGACGTACTGTTTCTCTGTCTGTGACTATGCCAGCCATCCAACATTTCTGGTGCATCCACCTGTAGCCGTGCTGTCTCCCAGATCCTTGTAGTTGATGCTCTATAAAAGAGGCCACTTCTGCAACATCTGTCTTATTTTTTCTACGCCAAAGGCGCTTCTTTTGCAGTCTTCTCTCCAGCGTCCGGAGACTTAATTTGACATTATGGGTTTCTTCCAAAACTCCCAAAATTTCAAGATTAGTAAAACCACTTCTGAAGTATTGCTCAATGATGTTATCAATATCCATTTCTTTCTATCAAGCTGAGCATATTTCAAACTATAGGGCCAACTAAAGTTATCTCATTATAATGAGATACTATCTCATTATAATGAGATACTATCTCATTATTTTGAGATACTATCTCATTATAATGAGATAGTATCTCATTATTTTGAGATGCTATCTCATTATAATGAGATACTATCTCATTATTTTGAGATAGTATCTCATTATAATGAGATAGTATCTCATTATTTTGAGATACGATCTCATTATAATGAGATAGTATCTCATTATTTTGAGATACTATCTCATTATAATGAGATACTATCTCATTATTTTGAGATAGTATCTCATTATAATGAGATACTATCTCATTATTTTGAGATACTATCTCATTATAATGAGATACTATGTCATTATTTTGAGATACTATCTCATTATAATGAGATACTATCTCATTATTTTGAGATACTATCTCATTATAATGAGATACTATCTCATTATTTTGAGATACAATCTCATTATAATGAGATACAATCTCATTATAATGAGATACTATCTCATTATTTTGAGATACAATCTCATTATAATGAGATACAATCTCATTATAATGAGATAGTATCTCATTATTTTGAGATACTATCTCATTATAATGAGATACTATCTCATTATTTTGAGATACTATCTCATTATAATGAGATAATTTTATTTAATTTTTTTAACAGAGTGGCGGAAACGGGCTTCCATACATACACAAGAAGTGCTCTAATTGAATAAAATTATCCAATGCATAAAACAAAAAAACGACCGCACAATCACATTCCTACAGTTTTCCAAACGTATGTAGAAAAGCAAAACCACAGCACAACAACCTCCATGAGTTCAGCTACTTGACAGGCAATCCTTTCTCTCACCAAGTAATGAGCAACGAATCCTTCAGCGTGTCAAATCCGGCCTTGAATAGATGCATCTATGTTTTCACACGCTGCATTCATTGTCTGGAGATTTGGCTGGGTAAAAGGGTTTGGGTTGTCCATCAAACACCACTAAGCTGAGAGAAAATGTTCAGCAAGAGGGAATGCACGACGAGATGCACACATTTGTAACACATGGTTTTACCATTTACCATGGTTTACTTTTAAGGCATAGATGAATTTCTTGTACAAAGTCCCAATGAGAATCCAAAAGCTTTGGAAGACACCTGGAAATATTTATGTTGCAAAATGATGAACACGCTGACATTTGTTTAATGAGTTGTTGCTGTTTATTTTGTGTCATGGTGGATGGGTGTTTAGTGTTTTTCTCATGAGGTTTTATGTTCAATCTTGTTCCACAGGTTTCTGCTATTCGTTGTTTTGTCTGTGGGTTTGAGTTCTTAGTGTCCCTGTGTCATGTTTTATTTCAATTAGATCATGGTATTGTTTCCGTTGGTCTCAACTAGTTCTCATGTCTGGTCTTGTACATATTCGTTATCCTCGTCTCCCTTGTCTCGGTTTTGTTTTAGCCTTGATTATCTGCATGCTTCAGTCCTATTATGTTGTAAAAAGTAGAATCAGTGATTCTTTAGTTTCATTTGTGGGTTTTTTATATCTGTTAGTTTGGTGAGCCCTCATGTCAAGTGTTAAAAGCCTGATGTAAGTTTAAGAACATTTTCATCATGTCTTGCCTAAGTTGTCGTTTGCATAATGGCTTTTCCTTGCCTTCACCGTCACCATCATGTATTATTCTTGAGGTATGAGGAACCTTAAGAATAATACAAGACTCTTGTTGTATGAATAGTTTTATTATGCCCTTATGAGGCCCGTTTCCAATTCCAAATGCAAAAGAGACGTACCCATCAACCACCTCATTACTTATGCCTGTTCCATCTGCTCCAACATAAATAGTGAATCAGCCAATCACATTGCAGCAATTTGAGGCTTTTAAGAGTTTCTATGTGGAATATACTATTTGCTGAAGTTCAAAATGAGAATCAGAATGAAACAAAGGTGAGGCATGGTTGTTGGTGCCAGAGGAGACATGTTGAGTGTTTCAGATTTTCACTTCTACACTGTCACCTCTTATCTATAAAGAGTGTGGACTGAAGAGACTATAGGATCTTGTGAGTGGATGTTGTGTCGATATAAATGCCTCGTCGATGTTGGAGTGTGGAGGAGAACTGGTGCACTGATCCATCCCTTTATGACCGCAGTGTGCCTGCGTTCTGCTGGCTAATTCCAGCAGGATAATGAACCATGTTACTGAGTTCAAATCATCCCATCCTGGTTTCTTCAGCCTAACAAGTTCACTGTACCCTAGAGGCTCAGCAGTATCAGATTTAAACCAACCAAGATACTTTAGGATCTAATGGAACAGGAGAATTGCATAATAAATATGCAGCAGACACATCTGGAGCAACTGTGCCATGCTATCATGTGAATATATACCTAACTTACTGATAAATGTTTCTAACAAGGACAAATAATTAAGTCAAAAAAGTCTGATGTTGAAACCATGATCTGTACTGCGTAAGAGGTGATAATATGGAGGTCCAGATGAGGCAAGGGGGGCACTGGTATAGAGCATGACAATGTGTGAAGAGAAGAGAATGTGTGAATTGTGTCAAGCCATGAAAGTGTTTCTAAGTTTTCCAAATGTGTGGATGATCATATGAGAAACAAGTTAACTCTTTTGGTAGATTTCATTATTTTCTGAGAAACTATCATTCATTTAATACTTTTTGTGAGTAGGAAGGATCAACACAGAACATTTTTGTCAAGAAGAAAAAAAAGGATTCGTGGGTAAATCTGGTTTCAGTTTAATAACCAGAACAATAGTGCATGAATAAAACGCCTGCCAAAGTGATGAATCACTGTGAAGTAAACTGTAAAATTGACTTCCGCAATCAGAAGTAGGCTTATAATTACAGTGTTCTAGACTATGTATATTCACTTCAAGTGTCATTTATTCAACAATAATTAATTCATAACTTTTTCAGACATACAAATACTAAAATATTTATTTAACACTAAAGCTGTGTGCCAGCACAAAATTTTATCCTCAAAGAGTCAAATTTAAAGAAAATACTTTGATTTTTAAAATAGCATTAATACAAACAATCCTAATTCTATGTGTGATATGTCAGAGGACATTGTACACCTGAGTGAATCTGATAGACATTGCCAAGGATTAGACAGCTGTGACCATGACTCCGTTGTCTGCTGCAACGGGCCTTGTGACATTTAAAAGTCAAACTTTCAGCTAAATCTCACCATCACCACAGGAAACCTGTCAGCACAGCAGAACCCCCAGGCAGGAGGGGACTGCTGTGAGCCCAAGACATCACATGGAACATTTTTACTGCGGGTTGAAGAATGAAGGAGCATTTAATTGAGTCAGTTCCCCTAAATATTTTAAAGAGTCAGTGTTGCAACTATAGAGTTTTAAGATGTGTTAAGAGCCTTAAAAAGTCTGAGGGTGGGTGAGAGGCTCTGTGTGTGTGTGAGGTTCATTATATGCATGTGAAATCTGGGGGAGGTTGGGGGCAATTAAGGTCGGTGGAATGAACTTCTGACATCATGCTAGACTGGAAAAAGAAAGCAGTTCTCACAAACAGTCTGCTCTGAAATCAAAAATATTTTGGTGGAGATTTTTCAAGTGAGCCGACTACTGAAGTGAAGAATAGTTCACACTCAAACATAAACAGATGTTGAGCACAGGAGGAAGGAGAGTCGTTTGAGATGACTACGTCTACGCCTTCCGGTTTAGCGTTTGCACAACTGTGGTTAAAAACATCCGAGTCGTACTGGGTATGTAGTCCACAGCAGGCTTGCATGTGCGCACATGCGCTCATTTCTTGTTATGCACCTGTGCGTTTCACATGATAAGACGAAAAAACAGGATGGGATCATGAATCCAGCACTAAATCTAAAATTGTATATCTACCACACTGTCTTTGTTGAAAAATAAATTACCAGAAAACTCAAACAGAAGAGTAAACTAACTACATATGAGGCTACTGTGATTTATATGTGTAAAAGCACATATTTTTAATCAAGAAATAATTTGTTTAAATGATTTTTATTGTTTTTAAGTTTTTGTTTTTAGCAAACCCTACAACTGTTTTCCACCAAACTAGTAGTCTGAGTGTTGTGACCAACATCACCATGTAGAAACGGTAACTCATTACGGATATAGTAATAATGCATGTGAATTAGCACATGCATTGGCAGTTACAGCAAACAATAGTTCAGTTTCACTTCATCCAGCCTGATAGGTATGGATGATGTTAATATCTAGATGAATCTTTTTTGATCAAGTGTAGCTACTCAAAGAGTAGCTACACTTAAAAGTCAATTAATAGCCAGGGTAGCTACTCAAAGAGTAGCTACACTTGATAAGACCTGCATGAAAATATATTAACATATTTTTGTTCAATTATTCCCACCAGCAGATGTTGATGCTCCAAGGCACAATGGCTCCTATCGACCCTGATAAAACTGTCATTAGATGTCCAGCAGTTTCTGTCCCGGCATGTTTCACCAGGGGATGTCCACTGTATCAAGGGAGGCATGACTATTTACATGTCGTTTGTGTCAAAGGCTGCCTCAGATTTTTTTAACATTATAAAATATTTCACAGCAATAGAATCACAGCTCTGTGACATTAGCTGTACTACCTATAAGTGCACTTGAATGTGAAATCAGTGATCTAATAAGAAAAAAATGTAAAGAATCTCATGGTGAAAAGTTCCATCTAACATACTCTGTCACTTATTTAACCAGGAATGTGAAATAATTGGATTATTGATAGAGCATTTAAGCTTGATTATAGATTATGAAGTATATAAAGGGCAAAAAACAAAGGCAGCATTTCAAAAATACCGAATTTAGAAATGACAGGATTTTACGTGCCACAAAATACTAATTTCTTCAAATTTAGGAAGACAAGGTAATCAGTATCGACAGGTAATACATCTGTTAGAATCATCAGTAACTTCACTGTTTTGATTGCGTTTTTAAAATGTTTAAATTTTCAGCTTATTTTGAGTTAAGTAATTAAAAATAAAAATAATCTTTAAATGTTTTCCCTGTCAAAGTAATAGGTATGAACCTACCTACTGGAAATAACTCAAAGGTTTGACTCAGACTTTCATCAAAGGGGGAAAATTACAGTTGTCCTACTTCCAGTCTACCAATATTGTGAAACCAATGACTTCCACGTCTACGCCTGGAACTACAATTAGCAGCTATAATTGGAGGAATCACACTGAGGATACAATTTTCAGCCCCGCTGAGTGTGACTAACTCGGAAATAGTGATATAATTGACACCAAAAGTGACATCAAACACATGAAAACAACAGTATCAAATGTATGATGGAGAATTATGTCACCAAAATAAATATTTGTTGTAGGGTTTTTTAATCCAGACAACAGATGAAGATTTAAAAAGATTAAAAATAAACAAAATACAGGAAAAGTTCATTACAGGCAACATAGAAAAAAAAAATCAATATAAAAAAAAAAATTCCACTTGAAAAAAAAAACACAGAAAGAGGTTTGAAGGAGTGAAACATGAAAATATTAAAGATCTAATTCATTTCATAGCAGTCTAAATAAAGCACGCCTTTGAACTGAATGCCATCTAAAGTGGAAAAAAAATTACATCTTTTGTGCCATCCTGTTTGAGAATTCTCCATTCGTGATGTTCAGCAAAGACATTCATGCTGCAGAGAGCTACTGCCTGGAAAAAGGAGGAGCCATTCCAAAGATTGACATATTTCACCAAAATATTTATACTAGGATTTTACACATCATAGAAAAGCTGGAAGTCCTTGACGTTACAAGACAAAATGGCATCCAAGCAGTAGTATTTCCATGGATTATCCTCAACACACTTTGAAACACATTTAATTTACACAGAAATAATAATATTACTATTACAATGATACTATAATACTTTTACAAATAATTAATTAATTGTGACTGTGAATCCCATCAGTTCAATTTGCCACAAAATGTCACTTCTGCATACTTACCAACATTTAGATCATTGACGGATCTGATATTATAATTCTATGCCTTTGTTGCTCAACTGTTACTGAGTAACATTAATAATTATACATCTACTGCCTCAGCAACACATCTCCCACCTGGCAGGGAGTACAGAAGCGTCTCTGAACTCGTAACCCATGGGTGGATGCTGGGGTGTTGGAGGAGCAGAAGCAGGACAGAGCATGGTAATTCATTACCACTGCATACTGAAGCAGTGGTAATGCTTCAGTATGCAGTGGTAACCTCACTGCATACTATACTCCATATATGCGGCCATATATAGACTCTCCAGAATCTATCTTTGAGAGTTTGTTTGATGTAATATAAAAAAATATTCAAACGTGAAATAGGAATTGAGCTGGAGTTAATCGTCATTTGTCAAAGGGAAAAGTATAATAAAGGTTCTCTATCTGTGTTATATAATTTTTTTAGAGGCAACATAGAAATTAAGATTTAAATAAATTACCTATACATGTCATAAAATTATAGAAAAGTAAATTTACATTGAGTTCAAATATATATAATATGAAACCTTCACATTTTTAAAGCATGAAAACATTTTTTTAGAGTGTACTGCAACATATGCTGGTGAAATGATAATATGCATTGGCGGGACTGTGCATTATCTGTTCATATGACATTGTAAGTGTAAATTAGTCTATTGCATTAGAGACATCACTGGCCTACTGATGCAAACTAATGGGCTCGCTTTTCAAAACCCTAAAATTGTCTAGCTTTTCCAAATCATTCTGCAAATATATTTTAAGACAATACCAAATAATATTCTGTACTGAAAACAGATAACTAAAATACCAGACAAGGTTTGTGTATGGGATATTTTCCAACAGATAGACACCAATGTTTTTAGGGTAGTTTAAGCATTTTTATGTCAGTCACTGTTCCAAATTTTCTCTCAGAAAAGCACACATCTCTGCAAAGTGAGAGCAGCAGAGATGGGCAAATAAACAACAAACCTTTAACACCAAGATCATTTAAATGTCAGGTTATAGGCATTATTAAAAGTGTCAGCAGTAATAATGGACACATGCACCTCTTCCAAATGCAAATCTGTCATTACTGTAACAGAGTCATGTCACCTACAGTATAGAGAAAAGATAGCTTGTTGCAGACGTCAGTCAACTGTTGTAAATAAGAGAAAGTTTGCTTGAGCCATTGTGAAACAGACAGCTCAGCCTGTGAAAATAATGGCCTCTAGTCATTCAGTTGTGAGTTTGTGGTGATATGGCTACAGCTTTGGTATACCTATACATACTGCTCAATGAATAAAAAGAACTGCACATAAGAAGGAGACTTTAGGCAGCTGCTGTTTAATAAATTTACTCAAACTATGCAAAATAGACGTATTTCACGGTTAAAATTAAGTGTTCAGAAGATCTTTAGGTACATCTCAAAATATTCGAGCATGGTCAAAAAATACTGTACTTTTTGGAAGTAATTTCTTAAACTGAGACACAATATAGAAATTCATTATATATGGAGCAAAATATATAATAAGACTTTATTTTTAGTGACTTTGAATGATTAGAGATTATAGAATTACACACTAAAATAACTATCCTTCAATAATAATTTATTGAGATGACCCAGCGATGACATTATAAATAAATGTTTTTTCTACAACTTCGAAATCTTGTAGGTTTTTTTTTTGTCTGATATATTCGTCATAAAAACAGGCAACAGAGTAGCTGCAAAGTGTAGAACTGAGCTGTTTTAAAGTGACTGGTGTGGAGGGAGTACTAATAAGCCTCTATAACTATGCGGCAGCTATATCACTGGGAGGAAGGTATACTGCAGAGAAGGAGTGGGTGGGGATCAATGCATTGAGAGGGCACAATTATACAGAAAGAAGGTACAGATAGAACAGAACATAAAACGTCAGAATAAAAAAGTGAAAATGTTCGACTAGAGAGAGCTGGAGCCTGCTGGCCTGCTGGAACATCACGCTGAGCTCTGCATCGGCACAAATAATCCCTTAAATCCCACTCAAACACCACGGCTCCAAAAATATCTATACTCTCTCCAGTTACAGCATGCATACACACACACACACACACACAAAAACAAGTCGTGAGAGACGAAGACAGAAAGATGGGAGAGTGAGAGAGGGGCCAGTGGTGAGAGAATAGCATAGTTGCATAACGGCAGCAGCATGGGAGATACCAAAGGGGAGCTCTGGGGCCTTTGCAAGTTGCAGAATGACGCATTGCTGTCACACACTCTTACACACACGTGCGCACACATGCCACCCTCATTGCAGTCACACAGTGACACTGATGTACTTTATACGAAAGAGGCCACTCCCACACTTTTGTCAGTTAAAACTCCAAAAACACAGGATTGACAAATTACCTTTTCACTACAACACTGTTGGAAGCAGAAGAGAAGACATACAACAGCTTTTGTCAATATGGCTCATGAACTCTGCTGGGATCAGAAGCGATAGCAATCATGGGCAACTAAGCTAATAAGCAGTTTTAGATGCTTTTTGTTTGTTTGGTTTTTTCATGTAGACTACTACAATGATGTTATAATCCCTCTCCCCATTTTCTCCACAAGGGTTTTGCTTCCCCATGCAGCTTATTGCTAAATGTTTATTAGTGGATTTTTAAACTTTGCAGCAATGAAAGGTTGAAGGTAAATATCTGACAAAAACTCCAACTTTGTCATGCATGTACAATTATGCAGTTGTTGAAGAACAATAAGGTGAAATGCTGCAAGCGCCAAAATGAGAGGTGCTGCAATGGCCTGCCTGAAACAAGAGAGAAAAAAACAAAAACAAAAAAGAGTAGTGGCAAGTAAAACTCTTTCAGCACCATCAATCTTTGTCTTTCTGTCAACCGGCCTTTATACGTAAAACATGCCCGTCTAGCAATCAATCTCCTTTAGTAGCTATTTTCACATCCAGGCATGACTGCGAGCATACAAACCTGCACGCAGAACACAACAACCTCGAGCTGAGGCGAGGCGGGATCGATTGATGAGCTATGAGGAAGGCAACGGGCATTCTTCCCATCTAGGAATGTGGAAATGGGCAACTGTAACGTGCTCCACTACAGCACAGGAAATCAATATCCTGCAAGTTAATGAGATAGACCCCCCACCCTAGGCATCTGATTAGATAAACAGATTAGCAGTGAAACACAACATTGCCATTAGGTGAAAGCAGCACAGGCACATGCTGCTTATGATGGGGCTATTATAAAGACACGCAACCTTATGGTTTGTGATTAACTTAAGATAAATTAATAAGATTTCTCTATGTGTATTTAGACTGGCTAAATATTACAGAAGAAACGCCAACATGCACTAATACCAAAGAAAAGGAATGGCGATGATGATTTATAGTAAATTACTTAATTGATTTCCGCAATCCACAGACGCATAATCTCACTAATAGGCACATCTGAAAAGACAGTAATGATGCTGGGAATTTCAGTGAATATACAGTTAGTATTCCTATACCTCAAACCATTGATCTCAATATAATCAATTTAAACCAACATATAGCAATGAACAATTGCTCTAAAAGGTGTAGCATGCATGTTTTTTGAGAGACCTAATTTAAAGGAGCAGACAAAGAACTTCAATGAACAAGCAGCATAAAAACTACAGAACACACTATGCAGATTATGAATAAAGTTCTGGGAACGCTTAAAGAATGCTTCGGTAATAAACATTTATAAAGCTTTGAACACCACACAGAGAACTGCTTAAGCATTTTACTGACAACTTAAAGAGTATGGCCCAACTACAAAATATTATTGCTAAACCACCTCAATGGACAGATGAGGCAACAAGAGCATCAGTGAGAGAAATAACTAAGCAGTCCATGGCAAGTCTGGACAAGCTACAGAGATCCACATCTCAAGTGGGAAAATTTGTCTCTATGCACTCTACAAGTTTGTTTTTTGTGACAGAGTGTTAGAAGACATTATTCAAAGAACGTCATAAGAATTTGTGTTGCATTGAGAGGAAGCTCATATATTAAGGTCATCTGGTTTGCAGTTGCAGCTAATTGCTGCAAGCTAGTCTGAAGGAGCAGAGTGGGTGAGTCGTAGGGCAGGGAGGGATGTTCTGTGAGGCAGAAACTTCATAAATCATGAGACTCAACATTACCTTTGGGGAGATTCATCATATTTTCTGATACAATCACAGCTGATTTGTCACTTACCTAGAAAAAGACAAGAAATGGAGAGATACAGAAAGACAAGGGGTGAGGGGAGACAAAACAAAGTGAGTTGTAATTTTAATAAAAGAAAATAATTAGAAACACTATTCCAATCATGCTTTCTCTTAAGACTGCCTCTTTAGCAAAATGCATGCATAAACACTTGAAATAGTTTATTTGGCTAGGGATGGTTATCAATACCCTGCAGTGGTAAGAAAAGCACCCCCTCTATATCTCCTTGGTGCATCTCAATGCAAGCCTATTGATCCATGCCAAGTCTCAAATATTCAGCTCAACTTCACACTCCAACACACTGTGTGCTCTCTTTCTTATCTGTTGACATAGGCCTAGAACCTCCTCCCTAAGGAAAAAACATGTCTGCAAATTTATGACAATCTCTCAAAGAGCATCTGAAACTGGAACGATATGGAGAGGGATGCGGCAAAGCTGACAGTCAGAGAGACTGTCTTTATGCTCTGACAACAAGGCCAGAGCATAAAGAACAGTTTTGGAGTGCTGCAGTGGCTCAGTAAACACGGCTAGAAGGAGAGCAGTGCTTTTTTCTGTTTGCCTTGACTTTTTGGATAGAAATGCATGTACTTTTCAGCTTCACTGGACACCAATTAGAGAAATTAGAGACAATTTTAATCAAAAATAATTGTAACTATTTTCAAGACACAAAATTATTGAGTACTGTATCTTTCATTGTAAGATATCGAATGAAGCAATACATATGTTTTGGTGTGATTTTGTCAGTGAAATTATTTCTTCCATCAAATGTCAGGAGCTAAAACAGCCCTTTGGATCAGAGTAGATCCTGTCACATCACTGGACCCCATTGAGCACCAGAAAGATTTGTCTCAGAAATAAGTGTAATTCCTATATCCATCCAGATAACCGGGACTTCTTGGACCAATGGAGGGGTTGTAGTCCACAAAACTTTATCACTATGGTTATTAAGTCTTTAATGTTACAGAAACACTGAATTAAAAAAATATATAGTCAGATATGAAGAGGGAAGATAAAAATTTTACATTTCGCACTTGTTGCACTATTTTACATTAATTGTCTCCATATTACCTTATTTATGAATCTGACATGATAAATAATTTAAATTAAGCATTTTTTTGCATTATATAATAATGATTAATATTCTGATTTCATCCAGAAGAACATCTGATCTATCATCATACAGTAAAAATCAATACCATTACAAAACTCAGCATTCTGTTAAGCTGAATAAACACCCACTTCCCCCGTTCCTATTTTCTACTTCTATTGCTGTTCTGATGCATTGTAGGACGATCGAACCAAAATGTCATGTAGGCAGAGAAAGTTGGAGGGGGGCATTGAATAAAGAAACCCTGTCTTTTACAATACCACCTAGCAAAAAGGTGAGAACAAATTGATACATTAAATATAGCAAAATAAAGAAAATAGAGACTGAGGTACTTGCTGATTGAGGAATTTATTAAATGATTGGAATCAGATTAAATAAGCCTAACCTTGTTTAGTTTGTTGTTGGTGTTCAGTCTGTGAAATTATGTCCGTTGCTCATTAGCTGAGCCGATTTAAAAGATTTTTTATAACATTTTTATTGATATAATTAATTAATCTCTGACATTTTTTTCCTCTCGATTGTTTTCTTTAATATTTACAATAATTATTATTTGTCTGTAACAAGTGTTTTTCTCTGCTCTCTGTGAGAACTGCACAGAAGTAGTCACTACAGTTAACATTCAAGTAAAGCTTTGAGTTTATCAAGATGGAGAACTTCTTCTCAGTTATTTCAAAACACAGAATAAACATGCAAGCAACAGACTAGTGAGCACATCAGCAAATTGCTTTGTTAAAAGATACCAGCACTCACAGGCAGACATTAGTTTCTTTAAGTCTGCAGGTGTGCGTGTCAACAAAATAACTAGCAATGTCCAGAAAAACACACTACAGAATCTGAAAATTACTGAGGAATGAATTAAGTTAATTAATAAAAAGCAGCATAGTACTTCAGAACAACTGAGTAGTAAATCACGCATAGAGTTGATTTTATTGACGAGTCAGACTTGGAAAAGAGAAATCCTGATCTGGACATCTCCAACAGAAACACATACTGACTGAACACCAGTGGGGGTAAAAATAAACGTCCAATAGGGGGCGCCTTAAGGCTAAGTGGTATTTAGACAGTGGTCCTTAATGCAGCTTTTATAGATACTGTACATCTTCCTCTTCTCTCACTCAGCACACTTTCCAATACAATCTCTAAAAAATGTGGACATTAAATTTTGATTTTAAATGACTTCTTCATATGAGTTACCTTACATTATCCAATAACAAAAATAAATTAACTTTAACAATGACATGAATACTTTGGTTTATACCATGGACGTCAAACACATTTTCATTTTGGGACATGTCAAGATCCTGAATGTCCTGAAAGAGCCTATTGTGGTAGAATGAGAATGTATTGATAAAACTACCTGTTAAACTGTTAGCTAAAATGTGAATAGATAGCAATCTCTACTTTTGATAAGTGCTTCTCAAAGTTTAATATCAAAACTTTTCACATTGATGTAATTTGGCAGCATGAAGATAAAAAGGTCCTTTTTTGTTTGATAAAATATTCAAGAATTGTTACCTTGAAGGCTCTATTCATATGTCCTTCTGTAGCATAGAGGGACACAAAAGTTGTGACAGGCACAGATTTGTTTCTCAGGCCTCGAGTTTGATACATGTGGCCAATACAATGGAAACCTGGTCTACTTTTGCTTATTGACAAAGTACAAGTTAATTTCCTTTTCTCATCAGGCTACAGTATTAGATTGTTTTCTAATAAAATGGACTAATAAATTGTCACATTGTTTTCTATTTTTCAAAGACTAATTCTGATGACAGATTTCTCAAAATATATAAATAGATCAATAATTCTTCGTTACCATTTTCATCCCCAGCATCAGTGATTATTCTTTGAATTCTCAATATAAAAGGGGCAAAGAGCCGCTTAAAAGTGGAAGCCAATAGAGATGTTTCCCCATCCAAACTGTCAGCGGCGACATTTATAGAGATATAGCAGATTTACAAGAAGGGAAGAAAGCCGCTGAAATGAGGTTAAGGTTACACAAGTTCTCAGATCTGTTCTTCAATATGGAAAACCAGGGCTGAGTGTTTGATGCAGAAAATGCCAAGTATACCATCTAGAGTAGAGATGTTTGAGTTTACACAACATCAGTATTCACTTTTAAACAAGCACAGTGATATCAGGAAATGAACCTCAGTCTCCAACATGTAATAATCAAAAACTATAAGCTGCTGCTGTCAAAGTAATTCAAAAGTAAGCATACATACATCATGCATCAACTTGCCTCCAGAAATTATCACACTAAACTTGTGTGAACAAAATTAAGAAAATACAACATATACCAATGGCATTTCAAAAAGGCTCAGACATTATTTTTCATGAACTAAAGCACTCCTTCCATTTCTGAATGCAGTGCCTTATTTCCTGTTTATGTTGGATACATTTTCTACAAAGTAAAAAAAAAAAGTTTCTCGAATTGTATTCTTTATTATACAATTACTTAATGTGAACACTCAAAAATCTTGGAAACACTTTGCCACAAGTTGAAAAACAATGTTCTGATTGGATATTTGCAAGACAAAAACATGTTTCTTTATCAGGGAGGTCCTTCGTCAAGTGTTGACTCCAATATAGATGATTTTAATCATTTAAAACTAACATTTTTGTATATTTTTTATGTTTTTGATTATTAAAATTAACTATTTGGTAAGATTCTTCTAGATATGAACAGAGCTGAGCAAAAAAATGCTGAATGAGTTTGATAATTACCACAACACAGTCCTAAGGTATCAATCCATTATTATTTATTTGTGATACTGAACTCAAATAAAATAACTCTTATAAATAAAGGAGATTTATTATAAATAATTGAAGAATTGTGGCTCCACATACTGCCTGATGATGAGTCACATGTATTGCTTGTCTAATAGAAATAGCGTAACTTTACTATTATTGTAATTTTTTGCGTTTAGATAAAATAAGATGTGCTTTTTTTTGTTTTTTCACACTAGTTAGCATTTTGCTATTGGTATATGGTTTGAGATAGTAAACTGTATATAAAAATGATAAGCCTCAACTACAGTCTTATGACTGAACTGTTTTCCAGAATAGATTAATCTTATACGCTTTCTTTCGGCAGCCATGATATCATTTGAATTCTTGCATCTCAGCAGGGACAACATGCACAGTGGAATCACACTATACTCGTCCTGCATACATTTATTGTCAAATATTAAAATTATAGCTGAATAAAGCAGTTAAAGATTCTTCAGCTCAAGGTTCTTTAGAGCAGGAGGAAAAGCAGAACTCTCTTCAGTTCACCGTTTCTAATGAGGCATGTTTCAGTGGTGGTTGAACTCTCATTAGGTGATTTATGGCATCACACAGTCATAAACTCTGAAACTTCTGGTCCTACATTGAAGGACGACAGCTTGTGATCGGGAGCAGATGTGGAAAACAGGTGTGTGCAACTTTAGATACAGCCGAAGCGAGATAATGATGGCTTTTAATCAGCAGCCCCCAGCAGGAGGCTGCAAGTCTGCAAAGCTGAAGATCTTTCAACTAAGCTCTGTTTGTGTTTTATATCCATAAAAATGTGCCTAACTGCTTATTATTGTTTTAGAGAGCATCTCTGAATGAAACTATGCAGCAGTAATGAGGGAGAAAGATCAACAAGGAACCAAAGTTTATGTACCAGCAACACTTCACCACAAAATACTGTTCCATGGATAATTCCAATATGAATGCACCAAGCAAGAGAGTGTGACGCAAGTGATTCCACAGCCACAGACCACTGTACCACAAAGTGAAAAACGTTCTCTTTACTTAGGTGATTTTACATGTCTTTAGTTGTTTTACTCAAGTTTCTTAACCATGAGAGAAAAATATCTCAAAAGATTACCACAGTGAATTCAAATTTGAGGTTTCACCTGTAAGATATACACAAGCACTTAAGCTGCAAAGTAAACAAAGGCAGGTGATGGCGGCTGTAACTAACTGTAGGAGCTTATCCGCAGTGACTTTGTCTACAATTGGAAAACCACTAATACAAGCCTTCCCGCCCTTGGCAAGCATCGCAGTTATGTTTGCCCTCCCACAACAAACTGCCGACACGCTCACAAGATAAAGCACACACTGGGGAGAAAAAAAAGTTTCCAAACAGTTTCTGAATGCAAACTTCATCTTCATGAATGTTTTTGTGAAGATGAACAGCGTCGTTTTAGAACATCAAATTGGGAATGAACAAAATCCAGATTTCATAGCTTCTTGGCAGTGTTTTTCATCAAACTGCATAGCTCACAGTATGCAGGCGTTTTTTTTTTTGCTGCATCACACCAAAACATGCAGGTCAGCAGCTTATAAGAAAATAGCCTAATGCAGTGGAACCTGCTGACGCTTGGAAAATAAACAGATTTATGGTGGATCCTCTATCACTTGCTACCTCAGCCCTTATGGGAGATGAATGAAAATGTTTATCTTGTTTACGTCTAAATACGTGATGAAACTTTGCTTAATATCAGCATTTATAATATAAAGTGCCATGATAAAGTATTTGCATAGGTCAGGCCTATTTACTCTCTGACCTGTAGAATCAAGAAGTCACTTACTACTAAGTAATTATCATTGCTGGTGTCACATCTAAAGAGCTAACTGGAATGTAAAAGTCTGAGGGAGAATTGGTGACACCAGTATATCACTTTTGTTACCTTTATTTATCTCATCTGTGGCAATAAGCCAATAGCCTCTTTCATGTCATGTTTTTATGCCAGGGAAACAGAAAGATCATTAAAAATGTGGGATTGATGCCACTAAAGATTTTGTTAAAGACATCCATTTCTTAATATGGGGTGTTTACACTGTGGAATAAGTTAACTTAATGGCTGGACTTTTCTAAAATGTGCAGTGTTAGATTATACTAGTGCAACAACAGATTAATTTAAGAGTTTACAAATGGTGCCATTAAACTTGGGTGCTAAAATAGCTAAAGGGATAGCCTGCTGGCGTTAGCTTTTTGGGAAGCCCTGAGGCAGGTCCCAAGACTGGTCCAGCATATTAACCATAAAGTTAGCTCAAAATCCAGTCTGTCCATTTGCATTCACTGTACATTATTCCTCCTGTTTTTGTTTGAAATAATCTGTCTGTCAAACACCAATGTTAAGACAGGATTTAGCAGATTTGCCCATCAAATCAATTTCACCCTTGTATTGTAACATGGAGACAAATTCATGCACACATAGACATGACAAAGTCTGCACACGCGAGATGCCAGCAAACATCTCTTCCTCTGAGAATGGCGTCATTTCGCCCGAATCAGGAACACAACAGAGATAATTAGGTGACATTGTGTCTCATGGCTATTTAGACATCAATGAATTAGTTCTTGGCATCCATCTTAGAATAGGATGCAACAAGCAGAAGTTAAAATCCAGTGTGCTGACTGGCTTTTTTGCATGAACAACACAGCTCAGCAGGAACACTGGAAATCTGTGTGCAAATATTTAAAGTCACAGAAAAATGTACCCACATGTCAACAAAACAACCTCGACACAGCCTAAAAATAACCTCTTCACAGTAAGACTTCATAAAATGGATGTAATCAAGGTCCACAGTGGGCGTGCCTGAGCTTTGAAATTGATCCATAGGTACTCATTAAATTACGTTGATTAAATAAGGTATCAAGTTTCAAGACAAGAAAGGCAAAGGCACACAAACATAATCTATTCACAAATCACAGGAAAGCCGAGAGGTGTTTTGATCGCAAAGCCTTTCAGCATGCCTGATGCTGCCTCGAGGCTCTGTTGATATGAAGTGTTCATCTCAAGACTACCTGCTTGTTGTCACGGAAACTAATGATTACTTTGACGTTCAGTGGCAACTGGATCAAAATTGTATCTACCTCAAAGTGCATGACAACGTTTAAAATAAAAAATACAAATTTATGTCTGCAACTTCAAGATCGTGAACACGTTTGTCTCCACCTCCATTTCCTAAAGACATGATACTCAACTGTGTAATTTGTCAATCCCAAGTTGTTATTAATGCACATCTTAGGGTGAAGGAAAACAAAAGAAGGAAGATGTGTGAGGAAGTGAAGGTATATATATTAGTTATGCCACCCAGGTGAACATTTTCAGGAGGACAAACCAGACTGTACTTTTTTAGAAAACATGGGTTCTTGTGAAAGTCTGCCCTGGAAGAAAATCAGTTTTTTATACTTCCTTAAGAAAATATTAAGATGTCTTTTTGCTTTCTAAAAATATTTACACATGCTAGATCGTTATCTGCACAACAGAATCTGATCCAACATGACACTGATGCTGCATTTTTACAACTGGGTTATCAGCAAATTTTTAAATAGTAAAGCATATTAAATTGTTCTAGATTATGGCACATTAAATGCCACCACAAATTTATAATGTAGAGTATTACATGTGTATCTGTTTGGGGGTATTTTTTAAAAGCACAGGAAAAAAACCTCTGAAATAATTCAAAGTAGAAATTCACAAAGAGCTCACTCACGCCAGCCACATTTATTTTGCACAAAGAAACAATGGCTTAAGGCCTTTTAAGTAGACAGTGGGCCATGAAAATGAGCCCCTGTTTAAGCCACCTTTGTGTTTCAGATGCCAGCAACTTCATGTCATTGTGTTCTTACACAAACGACACCAGAATTGTGGCAGCATTATTGTTTCCCTTTCTCACTTACTCCCTATTTTGCAACATGATTCCTTTCAGAGAAAAAAAACAGAAGCAGGTCGACTTCAAACCAGATCATTCAATGCATCCCCGGCACGGTTTGAAAGAGTATTATCACAAAGGCTATTAATGTCAGACTGTGGATCAAACATGCATTAAAAAGATGGTCTTTATGTATAAATGTAAATGCAAAAATGAAAAAATAAAAGAACATTTAAGTCCCAGCAACTGTACTGCCACTGTGTGGTTCAGTTTGTCTGTAGATTTACTCATCTCATCACACATTCATCTTTCACCTCAAAACTTTTCAAAGCTCATTCACTTGAAAGTCAAGTTAATCAAGTTATCTATATTGGAAAAGACCATAACAGAAGTCACTTAAATACCTTTAAGATCTGATTTATATCTATTTGTGTTAGATTCTGAATTGAGAGACCAGTATGACCAGTAGGGGGCCTGTGATGTCCAGAGAACAAAGTAGCAAGATCTTGAACGTCAAGTTCCATTTAAATAAAATATGCTTATAAAACATTCTAGAATAGGTTTGCTTAAGCTTGTGCCACTCCATCTGACAAACCTTTTTCTGTTGATGCGTCTGTGTGGGTATTTATGGAACCAGAGTCACAGAAAGACAGATTTGCAAAGAACAGGACATAAATAACTTCAAACACTGAGCTTCATGCCCATCATTAAAACAACAGGGACATACAATCTTTTCATCATTCATCTACTTTGCTTAGTGCTTCTCAATTTTCCACATACAAATAGGGAAATAAAGCACCCCTAAGTCAAATTGAAAGTAGAGGCAATATTTGAGATTATTGACAGAACCAAGGGTTTGTATTCCAAATATTAGTGTGAAGAAATTTTGATTGTGCCACTATATATGTATTTTGGGGGAATTAAAACAAAAATTACCTTTGCAGAGTCATGTCTGAATGCTGAATGTGTGCTTGTATTTGAGTGTGTTGTGGGGGAAGAGCGATGCAATGGTTTCCCTGTGTCTTTCCTGTTTACACTTTGTGTGGGCATTAATGGTGTATGTGTTGCCTAACTGCAGTGCCTCCAAGAGTGCAGAACACATTTATCTATTTGCTGCGAAAAAGAAGAGATGGATAGTTGAAAAAACATTTCTAGAATTAAGAAATGTTCTCAGATTTTTTTTTTTTTGTTAAATTATGTGAATATGAATCTATTATCTAAAAGGTTTGTAGGCTTTAGTACAAATATTTTTTTGGGAAAAAAAAATAATAGAGACAATAGCCTACAGTTTGTGGAACAACAATTTAGCACACCAGAACATGGCCTGGTTGTCACATCCAGAGACAATCTTTTCTTTGCAGAGCGGTCTGACGGCTGCTCTGGGCCAGAGCATCCATTTAAAGCCATGAGAGGCACTCTGTAGCTGTGATCCGTTTAAAGCACCTGTGCTAATCCCTCCACTCGAGGTCAATAACCAGACACTCCCTGAAAGCTAACAAAAAAAAAATCTTTGTTAATGCAGCTGACAGATAGACACTAAACACAGCTGTTGCTGACACATATTCACAATGGTGCATGTCCTCTTAGTATCTTACAAAGTGCCTCTGTTAACTTTCTAAATCAGTACAATTTGGAAGAGTTTCAAGATTTCCAAGTATTTATTGATATTTTGCTACTATCTTGCAGTTATTAAAGTCTGTATAAAAATGCTTGCTCTAAAATTCTAAACACATATTTCAATAAAAACTAAACAATTTTCTTCTTGTATTTCCCAACAAAGGGCTACTGTGGCTTGAATCTAACCAGGCTGAAAAGCTGGACAAATTGTTGTTCTGTGGTGTGAAAGTAATCACTAAATTCATGCTAACCACCTGTTGAAGGCCTGTTATTCAAACAGTTGCCTAGTTCACAAATAAAACTGCCAGTCAACCATATGGCACACAGCAAACTGATTGCAAAACAAATATCAGTCTTTTTATGTTATGCAGATGTAGTGGTTTTACAGCTGCAGGTCATTCAAAAGAGTATGTAAACCCCCTTTACATCCCAGGACTGCAGACATACACTCAGTAGTCACACCATCTAGTACATTGATTAATTGCTTGTTTACAGGAGGAACAAGCAATTAATAGATGGTAGCAACTCCATCTATTTGTCTCCATAGTTGAAGGTGATCTGATAGGGATAAAAAGGGAAATAAGCAGCTTTGAATTTCATAATGGTTTGTTGGTGCTTGATAGGTTGATCTGAGCATTTTACAATCTTGTGATCTGCTGAGATTTTCATACTCACCCATCTCTCAGGGTGACAGAGAATGGTCCGAAAACATAAAAATACTGTAAAAAGTGAGCAACATGGGAAAATGTGTGTTGTTTAAGACTATATAAATTAACTTAAATAGCCACTTAAATAGCCACAATGTATGTAGTAGCAAGCTGTATCTAATAAAATATCCTTCAGAATATATAAACACTGAAAAATGAATTCTCGTTATAAACAAGTCATAAAATGAGGTAAGTAAATCGTAAAATAACAACTAAAGGTTTCATACTGGGATGTGTGAAGAAAACCAAATCATCAGTCAAGCGAAAGAACCGTAGAGAACCTTAGGAACCCTTGCATAGTAAATAAGAAGTTAGGTAGAAACTAGGTCTGGTTTTCAGACATGCCTAATTAACTGATGATCTGCAAGAGTAAGTTCATTTATCAATGTAAGGGTCACCACTGTCTGCTGAGTATTTGGGGATTTCAACTCATGAAACAATAAATGTATGTGTGTACACCATACTGACGGTCTTTTACCCCTCATTAGAATGTGCATCCCAGAAAATCAAACCATTCAAAGTTTAATAAGACTGTGATTTACCTTTCAAATTTGAAATACTATAGTTAGCAAGTAAATTCCACATATATAACTTATTGAACATTATCCACGCATATAAATAAGTAAATAAATGCATATTTATAAATAGATATGCATTTATAAATAAAAAAATAAATACAGATATTTATAAATAATATAAACAATATCTAGATTTTTACATATGTAAAATAACATAATTTGACAAACAGCAAATGGCAAAGAAATAAAGAAATAAGTAGATAAAGAAAAAAGAACAACGGAAAGAAGGAAACAAAAGAAAGAAAAAAGGAAAAATTCCAACTCTGGTCAATAAAGAGATCACACCAACATGTGACATGAAAATAGTGTTATGCCAAGATGCAAAATACCAAATTTTGAGAAAATTGTGAAAAGCAAGCTGCATCTCACCACAACTATGCTGAAATGCAAGTATGTTCAACCAACATTGAAGAACTATCTATGTGTCTTAGGGAGGCACCAGCAACAATTATCCACACTGCTATTAAAATTATGTAACTTTGTATCTTGCAGCCAAACAGCAAAAGTACACCTTCTTTCAGCTTGCTGTTTGGTATTCAATAGAAATAAGTGGGGGAGGAGCAGCACCCACATATTCAGAGACTACTCCAGTCATTTTTTCTGGCATTTTTAAACTTTGCAGACACTTGCCTTCGGTGAGGGTCAGAGGGCCCAGTGGCACCAGTGCATGGCAGCCACAGCCACCAGGTCAACTGTGGCTACTATCCAGTAGCTTGCCACCATCACTCACCATCATCCACCATTGCACCATCTTGCACACACGCGTGTGGGCGTGTGCGTGACTGGGTGAATGACTGCAGTGTGAAGTGCTTTGGGGTCAAATGAACTTGATATGGTGCTCTACATGTGCAAAGCCAAATACCATTTCTACTTTGAACTATAAAAAAATGCATGATGGTAATTTCAAAGGATTTTTAAGTTATTTCTGACCTCCTGGTATACTTTGATATAGTCACCCATGCCTACCATGGAGTTTTATATGCTGACTTAAATAATAGCCAGGTAAAACCACAAACAGTTTTAATTCTTGACAAAGAGCAACAGGGAATTCTGTCTCACACTGCCTACATTTCTTCCATCTTCCTCACCTCGTGGCTTCCGACAGTCATGGGAAGCTGGGTGCAGACCAATTACCTCACACTCAGACCATGCTGTTCATTTTTTATGTTTCATTAAATCACTAAATCAATGCAATCAAAGGAGACAGCCCCAGTGGTCAGGCAGACAGCAGAAGACAGATGATCAGAATGGATGATAGAAACAAGAACACGTAGTTGTAAAGAATATTATTAAAAAAAAAAAAAAAAAAAAAAACCCAGAGCTCACATATGCATTCAAATTTATGTGTGTATTTATATAAAGGACACACACAGAGACACCGCCGGAGCC
This sequence comes from Poeciliopsis prolifica, assembly GCF_027474105.1. Lineage (NCBI taxonomy): Eukaryota > Metazoa > Chordata > Actinopteri > Cyprinodontiformes > Poeciliidae > Poeciliopsis > Poeciliopsis prolifica. The sequence continues at coordinate 1,424,000 of NW_026562389.1, forward strand.
ACCAGATGTATTTGCACTGTCTGTATTTGCACATGCATAACGCACACAAATGCTGGTACATAAAAGATGAAAACCGACTCTCATAAAGAGCAGGATATTGGAAGCAGCTGTGAAAAATGATCAAGGGGTGACATCAATAACAGGACAGTCCACACAACACAGGAGGCAGCTGCATATTAATTGGACAGGCACCCCATTAGAATTGCTCTTAGCAGATATTGTCTCTTTAGAGTGCTTCCATTCAGACACACAACACAAGGTTGGATTGGAGAAGGTGGCTTAGTAGGATGAAGGGAATGTTAAATAGTTGAATATCAATCACTATGAGCACTAAAGTAAAGATAATGTTTTTACCCCATATGTTCAACAGAAGTATCCTAAAAAATGTACATATCAAAAAGTGAAACATATGTCACTGATATTTTTCAAGCATTGTTTATTAGTTTTGATGTTAACGAATGTTGGCGTAAAAGAAAATCCAAAAAAATGATCTTGTCAGAAAATTTCAGTGTTGCTTATGAGTAATGAGAAATGTGTGTTCTGATTCAGAAATATAGCTCTACTGAAAAGTATGTCCATATATGTCAGAATACCTGTAAGTAAGTCAGAACTTTGCTCTATCAGCAGGCAGTGATGGTTTTCTAGTCCAGTGTTGGTGTTTTTGGCACTATAAGAAGGTCTTGGAAAATAAATCAATTTCTTGTCAGCAGGTAATTTAGTTCCTAAATTACTATAACATTACTTGGTGTCATAACAGTAAGGAATAGCAATGTCTGTTGTGGGGTTTACAGTTCTCCCTTTGTTCTTCATAACATGTTTTATAAGATGCAATTTCAACATCATTACATTGCTACAGAATGAGTTTCTAGAGGACGTTTTTAGATGGAAGATTTTGTGTACGGATATTTAATGACAGATCAACACATAAAAATGACAGTCTGAAAAACCTAAGAAAACTGAAGAGATAAAGCACTGTGGAGAATATATATTAAAAAAAAAAACAAAAAAAACAATCAACTTTGGACCTGCTGCACAGACCTGAGGTATATTTCTAAAGAATCTGGAAAATTATTGCCGAGAAGTGGTCTCATAACCCCAACCTCCCAAAGGTAGAGATGGGTTACATTCAAAGATATTGTAGTACAATAGTCTCAGAAATGATTAAGTTTATTGCCTTTTTCACTAGGGCACATTTATATTTCTCTTTGTTCAGTTTGTCTAGAGTTATTTTAAGTTACTCGTAGTGTTTGCTTCTGCCATCTTTTATGAGTCTATATGATCAATTCTAAAATGTAGCATTGCCATTTCCGAAAAAAAAAATAAAAAAAAAAATAAAAAAATCTCAAAGTTTCTGTTTTTGAATGTGCATATTTTTAAGAAACTTAAACAGAACCCTAACTAAAGAGTGTTTCTGTTCCAGTAAAGCATGAAGACTTCAGAGGATATTACTTTTAATTAGTGCTGAGTCTGCCAACTATAATCACGTATGACTAATGAATTTATCACAGTTTTGCAACATTAATGGATCTTACCTCAGGCTAATGAGACTCTTGCCAGAAATAAAATATAGAGAGAATACATCTAAGACTCTTTAAAACAAGGGGGAAAAAAGTTCTAAAATCTTCATGTCTTCCTGAGGAACTTCTAGAACTTCTAGAGGAACTTAAAGAAAGGACAGAAACCAGCTATCTGAAATCCACTACAAAGATTCTGGAACCATTAAAGGCTTACTCTTACACTTCTTATCCATCTTCAGGCTATTCTGCTGCCTGCTAATAGGTCACTGAGTTCTTCTTTATTAATAAAGTCAAAAGGTCTGGTTGGTGTAATGACATGAGGTTTGCAGAGAAAAGATACAAGCAAGACGACTAAAGACAGAAGCAAAGACGTAAAGGGAAAAAACCCACAGAGTGACTACTTTAACAAAAAGATGCCAATGAAATTGGAGACATACAAATAAGAAGTAACTAACACAATTAGACAAACAGGTTTGTGAATGGTGGACATGTTGCGCAAGTACAAGCAGAATCTTCCAAGCATTTTGCTCAATCAAAAACATCAGCATATCAAAAGGCCTTTGATGATACACTGCAGCTGCAGCCTCTTCAGAAAAGATGAATTCTGCTTGTTTAATTAAATCTGAAAGTGCAGCATCTACCACTAAAATACATCTTAATGTGTCTGGACCTGTTGGATGCAAATGCTTATCAAAATGCACATAAGCTCTCATATTTCAGCTCACTGGCAGACCTGATGAGACGAGCTGAGGGAAATCTATCCTGGATCAGGAACGGGAACATTCAGACTGGGTGGTCTTCATATCTACAAACAAACTGGACGCAGCATACATCACTGGAGCTATTCACAGCATTATAGGATCTGGCATTTAGTAGCTGTGAGCTTGACAACCTCTGGCAAAGTGCCAGGATTGATGATTATGTTGTAAGGAAAATAAAAAGCAGAAGGAGGATTACTGAAAGCAAAAAATAAATAAATACTTCACAGGAGTTTGGCATAACTGGGATGTATAAATATTAAAACATTTTGGAGGAATTTCCCCTTTTCTAAATTAAGGAAAGCAACATAATGAGTAACAGCAGTAAACTCAGCATCAATGTTTGTTGTTTAGATAGCTTTTATACCTCATGCTTGCATGGACGGAGAGTCTGGGAGAGAAAAGTTCTTGCATTTTCAAATTTCAAAATGATCCACTTATGTAGTTTATTAGCAGACTTAAATGCAAAATACTTATGAAACCCAACATCAAATTTATCAACAGAAGTCTCACTTCCATATTGTGCTGATAACTCCTGGTAATGTAGAAAAAGGCTTAAAATAGATGCATTGTTTATTTTATTGAATCACTGGTGATATATTCTATTGGATTATACATGTTTAAATATGAATTGCATATTTCTACCAAGTAGAACTGAATTCAAATGAATAAAAAGAATGGCATCTTACTCTCTCTCTAAATTATCTTTATCAGTGATTCAGATAATTGTAAGGAGTGCCGCAATTAAACATTTTTTTTTTTCCGGTTCCATAAGCTGCGTGTCATATGTGTAAGAAATACTGAGCTACAGCAGTGAGTCCAAACAGCGAGACTTGAGTTTAAAAATATTGTTCATGTAATTTGATAAAAAATCTCCAGTCGATTACCATAAAGTAATACCCCCTCATCCTTACTCATCCATCTTTGTTTCACACATGCTGTCACACAGTTACATAATCGCTTTCTTGCTCATGTCATCCATTTCTGACTCTGCCATTACCTCAAAACACAAAGACAAATCTGAGTCATATCATCAGAATCTCATCCAATCTGTTATCGGATAAAACACTGAGGGTCTGCATCAGATGCATTTGCATGCCTTTAATTAGCGTGAATTTCTTTCTATGCAAATAAAGTCTCTACTGTGCAGATGTATTGTGAAGATTGCACCAGCAGTGCACAGGCGGCACAGCACATAAGCTCATATGTATGCAAATCAGAGGCATTCCATTCTGGCAGCTGGAGAGGAGTGTTTTGGATGTTAAAAAGTAGAAGAACCCAGCTTATGGCATTGCAGGACAGAAACACAAGCTTCATAATAATGCAAGTCAAAGAAAGTGAAATCACCAAAACATAAAATATTAATACAGGACTAATATAATAATTCATATGATAATTTTTTTTATTTATAAATAGAGGTTTTCTTTAACCTGAAGTCCCAGTTAGCAGTGGCTGAAAACTCTCTGTGGACTCATGTTAGAGAGGCTGTATGAGATTTTCATTTGTAACAGGTGAACACACTGATGAACAAATCGGTGCTTCAGGGTAGAGTGAAATGGAGTTTCTGAACCAGCACATATTTCGTTTGCGTTAACCAAACTGCATCTGGAATCTTTCTGAGATTCTGCAGCAGTTATTGAGCCTTGAGGTTATTTACCACGGGGTATTTTGGTCCAGATGTGTCATAGATATGTTTATTTTAAATATGCAAGCATGCCGTTTAAACCTTAAAGATATTATTCCTTTTCCGTTTTCTTTCCAGAAAACATAACATTCTATACATCAATTAATCAATTCCTGTTATAGTAAAAAAATAATTCAAGAATTGTTAAAAAAAAAGTGCACAATACCTTAAAGTTTAAATATTAAAAATCTTACTTAGAACACCAATTAAAATACTTAGAGTTGGTTATTGTAATATCAAATACAATTGTTAACCAGAATTTAAATTGAAATAACTTTTTAATGTGTAAACTGTTTTTAAATGTGACACTAAATCTAAATCAACACACAAAGAACCGAATATAACAGAGAACTAAAAATATAAACTTAAATCAATGAACTGACATAAAACTCCATTAGTAACAATCAAGTCCTACAAATATTCCAAATTTGAACCAGTGAAACCCCAAACATTATTTTAAAAGTGTTTTTCCAGAGTTACAGAAATTCTAATAAAAAAAACAACAACAAAAACAGCCTGTAGCTGTAGCAGATTGTGGCAATAGAGCAGTCAGTTGTTTCACTGGTCCATTGATTCCCTTCAAATGGATTCAAATGCTTTTATCCAACATGTCAATCAAATGCTACATCGTTTTTAATGTGCATATAAGAGATCTTGAACAGCGGCTGTGAGGAGTTTTTTGTGAGATTTAATAAAAGAAACAATAACAGCAGAAACAAGAGTGAAACCAGTGCAGACATACCACTCAACAGAGATGATATAACCAAGTAAAAAAGTGAAGAGATTCATGCTCTGCTTAGATTAGCATTACCGCATTTAGCTGTAGGTCCTCTACTCCCACACTCTTACAAAAGCTATCTCACATCATTCCACTCTTTCTACATCTGTCTGTTATTCTACAATCTTTGAATTATTTCTTTCTTAACCTTTTGCCTTTAACAAAAGTGCTGTACTTGGATCACTTAGTTACAGCAGACCCACTTCATCCACCAGTTGGAGCCACCTGTTCTCCCCCCTCTGTGAATCTTCCCGTTTCCTCTTACATAAAACAGACATTGCAATGTTGCAATGCACCATCAGGCACTGTTGTGCAACAACATTAAAAATACCTCAGGGTCGGTGAGGAGGAAAGTTGAAAACATAATATCAGAGTTATTCCAGTGAAGAGAATGGAGTCGTGAGGAACTGTGATTTGAAGGTAAAAAAAAAAAAAAGTGCTGTTCAGTCTCGGCTTTGTATGCATACTGCCACTAAAAAGCTTAGAGAGCAGTCAATAGCTTTCAGAGTGAAAACATTTTTTTTTTCAATCCTGTCTTTCTAAATAGGCAAAGTCCATAACAGCTATATGTGGACATACCTAAAATGAATATCAAACATGTAGGAAAAGAAGATATGGGAGAACAATGAGCATGTGTGAAGACAGAATGTTATTTTCGTTCAAGAAAATAAATATATACAAAAATATAAAATTTTAAGTAACTGGCCTCTCAATGTATTTTTTGACTGCTTTCCGATTTGACAAAATTCATTTGAAAGAACGTGTTATTTAAACCATAATTCTATCACCGTAAGTCACCACAAGCCACAAATACCATCCTGATAGGAAAGCTGCAAGATAAATTACTAGGGAATATGTCTGTATGTTTCATGTGGGTTGCAGTAACTGTGTACAAAGGGGAAATGTCCCTCTCCCTTTCAAACATACTCATTTGGACCCTCATATTTACCATAAAAACTTACTTCCCTCAGCACTGCTTCTATTGGTTTGTGAAAGAGTATTCTCTTGAAAGACAAGAGAGTACTCACATGATTAAAACTCCACTCCGTGTTTTCCTGGATACCTACAACAATAGACCGCACAGCTGGTGTAGGCTGCTGAGAGCTGGACAAGATAACATCAGTTTCACTGACTGCAATTGAGATGATTGAACTACAGATGTGTGTGAAGTGTCTTTCCCGAAAGAAAAAGTTAAACTGAGTCAAGAAGTAGGATCAGCCAAGAAGACAATTTCCCAATCTTTAAGCATCTCTTGGATTCCTTTTTAATACACCGTCTGATCATGGCAAAATCATGGCATCAATGCAGACATGCCAAGATATGGGTACCCACAAACCAACTGCCCAGGCAAGGATAGCTTAAATCAGAGAAGAAGCCAAGAGGCCCAAAGTAACTGGAGGAGCTGCAGATATTAACAGTTTCCCACAAGCATGTAGGATGAAGGTGCTCCACTAAGATGAGACCAAAAGTAAGCATTCTGGCCTACATGCACAACACTAACATGACGAACACCTCATGACATAAAATAGTGTGGTGGCCACATCATACCTTGGGCATGCTTTTATTAGCAGGGTACAGGAGGCTGGTCAGTTAATGAGACAAAGACTGAAAGAAAATTTGTTAGTGGGAGCAGAAAACTTGATATTGGAAGAAGAGGTTTATCTTCCAAGGGGACAACATCCCTAAATACAAAGACAGAGATAAGACTTGACATATAAATGAGCAAATATTTTCAATCACGATTACAATTTTCTAGCATTACCAACATACAAAGTAGCTGACGAAACTTGATATAACTTGAAAAGTGATTTTCACCTATGCTTTCCATGCAATCTGACTAAGATGGGTTTTGCTGAGAAAGAATGTCCAAAGAGTTCAGTGTTGATATTTGAAAAAGCTAGAACGTACAATGTCAAAGCTTGCACTTCTGTACACCTTCCGGTAACTGCTAAGTCCATGACTGAATAACTATATTTTCATTAGTAAAATATTTCAAAGCCATGCATCAGTTTCCCTGTTGTAACTCAACAATCATGTTTGAGGTCCTATCTATCACAAAAATATGCATTAGGAAAAAAAAAAAAAAAAAAATGATGATGTTGTTAAACCTATTAGGAAAAAAACTTCACATCATCATTTTTAAATAGTATATGTAAATATGCAACATAATATTTGTTGCATCAGTGCTAACAATTACATGCAATTAATTTATTTAAGGGGAAAGGAGCCAATTAGTCTTAGAGATGCTTTCTCCAAAGCATTCTCCGAGGAGCTGTAATGTAATTTGTGAATAGTTTTCAGGGAGTTGAGTCCATAAAGCTGTACATGAGGCCAATCGGCCCATGGAGAAGGATTTTCTTGTTAATGAAGTGTGGAGCAGAGCCACTGAGGACAGTGTATGTCACCAGATTTACACCACAGTGGTCCTGTGATTTCCTGCAGCTGTAAAACAATGAGGATGTGATTGGAGTAAATTACACTGCAGTTGTCAACATCCACACCACTCACTGGCGTCTCACGGTGGATTTTATTTTATTTTTTCCTCTGTCAAATTGTTTCTGTCTTTTCCCCCTGGCTTACACATGTACTGGCTAGTTTTCTTCTAACCTCCTACACTTACTTTATCTCTCTGACATTCACTCAGTCACTTTTTTCAAATGTCAAGAGACAACACAAGGGCATGACCACGTCACTCTCTGATTAAGTGCTCTTTCTACTTCCTTATTACTCATTTTCTACTGTGCCCTCTCTCACATATTGTCCTTTTTTCAACAACCTTTAGAAAAGTATTATCTAAAAATATACCAAGATCTGCCTACAGAAACTTGTAGCATATGTATGGCAATTGTCCCTACTGTCTCAAGTACAAAGGTCATTTCTTCAGGAAGATCAAGTGAAAGGTAAAGTAAACACTTTAATAAGACTACAAACTAAGCATGTTTTTGACTTAAGAAATGCCAAACGATGTGGCGTCTGTCAGATTTTCAAAATGCATACAGTTAATCAAGACATCATTCATATCTTAGCACATTCCTTAACCAAACATGCTAGTACGAATAAAATTACATCTTCATGATCTTGTGTACTGAAATTTCCCTGAAATTTGGAGATGGATGGAAGTAAGATAATGTCGCAAAAACACTCATAATATAAAATATAAGGAAAAACCTGTGTATGATTGAGACTGAAATAGGACATTCTGTCAGACAGCATGTGTGCCGAGATAAAAATGGCAGATAAACCTCGAAAATGTCTCTTGTGACAAATTTTTCGCAGGTTTATTGGTGCTCTGTGTAAGATGTCGCAGTCACAGCGGAAGGTGAAGGTAATGTCTTTTTTTTTTTATCTTGACTGTTATTTATATCTGACTGTGATATGCTTTTCTTCAGAAAATAAATAAATCAAGATGTCGATTGTTGGTAGAAAATCCAAAGATTTCCAGTGAAAATATAAAGATTTGTGTCTTGCTGGTGGTATTAGATGCTCTAAGTGAGTTGCATTTTGAGTTGCCAGTTTTCTTTTCTATTCTTGAATTTATTGAATCTAATTGTCTTCTTTCGTTAATTTTATCCCTTGCTGTCATTATTTAATAATTAAATGACAGTGATGATCACACAATGGGAAAATATTAATATTTTATTTATATATATTATTTTTTAATTAGAATAGTGCATATTGCAAAAATGTTGGCATGCACCTTTGTAAACAGGCCCCTGTACTCTAATGCCCTCACACAGTCTAGTGCAACCAATTGTTTTTAGCTTAATTTTCACAAATATTTCACCATTCACAAATGTGTAAGTTATTCTCCATTTTTACAACCAATCCAACTCTACTTATAAGCACTTTAAAAACAGCAAGACCGACCAACGTGCTAAACAAACATCATAAAAGCATCAGACATGAAGCAACCAGACACATGAAAGCTATCATGTGCCATATGTGACCTAAAAGAAGCACTGTTTTCCACAAATAGAAAAAAATAATGTGTAAAAGGTGCTCAGGTCAGATAAAAACAACATTGGGCTGCTTGACCTTCATGCCAACCTTTTTGCGGTAAAAAATGGTACAAGACCCTACGTAGGCGTTCTTCCAGCTGCATGATCTTGCAACTCAGACCAATCAAATGGGCTTGGAAAATAACATTGGAATAACGCTGATGGCAGTATCATGCTTTGGGAATGAGCTGCTTTAGCACACTCAGAGAGCTCGAGTTGATGGGATGATGGATGAAGCTGAACACTTGGCAATACAGGAAGAAAACCAGTTACGAGTCCGCAAATGACTAAGGGGAGGTTCTCCTTACAACAGGCTCTCATTATGTAGCCAGAATTACAATTGTTTAGATGAATATTCATGTGTTGAAATGGCCCAACCAAAGTCTAGACCTCATATTGACAGTCTGTTTTAAGACTTAAAATTGGTCTTTTACATCTCGAGACCATTTTAAATCAGACTCAATTTGAGGTGTACAGAAATATCCTCAAACACCTGCAGCTGCAATTTAATAAAAAGTTGCTTCTGTAGATTGTCTTAGGGGATCTGAGGGAAATGCATGCTACTCTTTTCAAAAATGTATTTGTAAAAAGGGTAAAATCAAAACAACAAAATGTCCCTTATCCTTAACAGAAAACAGCTGGTGGTCTGTAACCTGAAATCAACAACAAAGAAAAAACAAAATTAATACCTAACCCTTCCATTTTTGAGTGCATTTATAATTAAATGACCTCCATTTGTGCTGTGGATATAACTACCAATTATACATTTCGATTTGATCACTGTGCTGAAATAACTGAGTTCCTGATGTGTTTGTGAAGATAGGAATTTCTGAATTGCATCAGGTCTTAATACAGATGCCAGAAGGAAGTCGTTATTTTCTGGCAGAGGAAGAAGTGGGACACAAGACATACAGTAAATGAGAGAGGGAGTAAAAATGGAGGGGGAAAAAAGAGATGAAAATGAAGAGGGATGTTGAAAAAGGAAGGTGTTTTGGAGGGAAAGAAGGAGACATAACTGGTTAGAAGGTGGAAATCAGAGCTGGGAGGAGGGGAAGAGTGCAGAGAGGAACAAATATGACTTGAAGAAAAGGATGACGTGCGGGCAGATGCAACAGAGGCTGACAGACAGCCAGGAATAGACGACTAATTAATAGTCAAAAAATGCAGGCTGGCAGGTGTGGAGAGAAAACCACAGCGAGGGGGAATACATGTAGTAGGTTTCTGTTCTTTACTATAATACGATTTTTTTTACTTTGACTGAAAGAGACCACAACTGCAGAAAAAAAAAATACAGAAATGGGGAACAGGGGAAGACGTAAAAAGGGAAAGACAAGTACGTCTATTAGTATGGCTAATAGACACACAGAGCAAAGAGAGGGCGAGACACTGGAATAGAAATGAGGTGAGAAAGAGCAAAGCAGAAACTCATTATCTAAAGGTGAGAAGTGGGTTTCCAAGGAGATTTCAGAAAAAGGAATTTAGAAGAGGTATTTGCTGACACTGTATTCTTTCGTTCCTCTCTGCATTCAAGCTAAACTGCAAACAAACTTTAATGACTCATAGGGGTTATTCCACAGTAACTTCCCAGTCACATAGTATTAAGTAAAGTTATATGCTTGGAAGTTTGCAATGGGTGCAGTTAAAACCACACATCATGCCAAATGAAGAACAGATTCATGGAACTCTGCATGCAGCCACCATGCTGGACATTTAACCCTCACCATGTATGTGCAACAGTGAAGCGCCTCTGCTTGTGAATGTTGTTGTTGAGCAACATGCGGCGGAGCAGTCGTGGCGAGTTGCGTGGAGAAAGGCGTGGGGAGATGGAGGACGGCGACCGCCGGTGTCCCCGCGGCCTCTCCGGCTGCAGTAGGTTCTCCCGCAGGATCTTCACCAGGTCTTCATTCAAGCCGGAGTGTTTGGGCATGGGCGGCACTGCCAAGGTGTCCTGGTGGGCCACCCCTGTGCCTCCCTGCTGCGCCATGCCTACCCCGGCTTCACCACCACAACCTCCACCAGCAGAAATGCAGATGGGATGTAGGGCGTAAAGAAAAATGGCAAAAATAAAAAACAAATGCAGTAGAGGTGTGCGTTTTCTAAGAAAGTGTCAGCTTAAATGATAAAAACAGCAACAATCCAAAAGCACTCTCTCTGATAAAGTGGGAGGAAAAAATCTGCTGGTATTTTCTCAAACAAGCATCTCCTTTTTTTCCGAAGGCAAATTAATTAAAAGAGAAGGGGAGCTCCCTTTTCTCCCTTATTCCCCATGAACAAAAAAGAAACACAAAAGCCAGCTGCCTTTGTCTGCTCAACACTGGATGTCTGCAGTGGAAGTGTAAGAAAGAAGATGAAGGCAGGATGAAAAAAAATTGAGAGAGAGGGTGGGATGCAAAAAAGCAGGGAATTCCATGTCCAGCTCTTTATCCTCCAGACCTGCAGGAGAATTCCTCCCAATCCGACAACATAAAGCCCAGAAAGAATAGAACTTTGCTAATTCAGTCTATTCGAGCCCGGACCTGCCTGGCAAAATTCATTAGAAACACAGTAAAGAAAAAAAAACAAAAAACAAAAAAGGAAAAAACACATCCCAGAATGACCCAGTCCAGTTAGGTCAGCAGAGTTCTGGTCCGATCAGTCAAAGCAATTTCTCTTTCCCTCCCTTCTCTCCCTTCACTGAGAGAATGACTGCTTACTGCAGCCAGTTTATAAGCTACCGCTCCTTTAGAGCTGAGCAGAGCATGAGTGTGTGTGTTTTTCAGAGAGGGAGGGAGTGAGGAAAAGAGAGAGAGCGTCAGAGCGGACTTGTGTGTGTATGCAGAGAGAAGGGAAGCAATAGGGAACATGGAGGAATGGATGAAGAGATGGTGGGCATGAGTGACAATTTGAAAAAATATTGTATCCAAGAGGTAGATGCATCTTTAAAAGCATGTTTTCTTCACTGAATTCAGTTCAGTAACCCCAAACAAGATTCCATGTGCGAGAGGCAGGACTTCCTGTATATTCACAAATTACCATTTCATTTGAATCAGTATTTGCACACAGTACAAAAAACAAGAACACATGCAAATGATCTGCCAAAAACAATAGTGATATCCACCCCAGTTCTGCTACTCCCTCAGTTTTTTTCTGGTTGCATATAAAATGTCTGAAAGAGTTTTATGGCTTCTATGTTGTAAATGAGATCATATTCTCCCTTAAACTTGGTGTCTTGATATCCATAAAGCATCCGTTAAGCCATAATTCTAACTTTTTGAAACTTTTTACATCCTTAAAAAAATTTTTTTTGTTTTTTTATGGAAGGCATATAAATATAAGATTGACATGACAAACTTTACTTAGGGGGCTTGGATCTTACCAGATTGTTACATAGTAAAACTCCAAGAATAGGTATATATACCTATTAGAAAGGTATATATAGTCCAGCAGGGAAAAAGTAATATCAAAATGAGATCAAATGAAGGACAGAGATGCAAGACGCCATTAAAAATTAAACTGCCTCTTCTGTGACATGTTAAGATTTTCTGAATTCAGGTGCAAGACAACTGAAGGGAGCAGAATTTTCAGCAGATAAGAAGTCTGACTGTATTAGAATGGAGTTTCCCTTTCTTTATCTTTTGAGGTTCCAACCTTTGGAAATATTTGAAGTATTTTCAAAATTTTTAAGTTAAAATAATGATTTAGGGAAATTGTGCCTTTAGCTGTGTTTATGGTGCTAACTAGACTAAAGAAGTATGACCTTCAAAAGACAACTAAAATGTAAATTGACAGAAGATCACAATCACAAAGAACTGCTGAATGGCAATATTTGATAGAATATTACAGTTCAGAAGTTACAGTAATATATTTATTTGGAGAGTTAGCTGGATGCCAACGGAATTAACTGCTGTAAAACACAAGTCATATGTTTTAGCAGGTAAAATGTAAAAGTTCACTTATAGTTATGGAGACTTTGTGTGATTGTAATTGTAGTAAAATGTAATCATGATCAAAAATATTTGCTCATTTATATGTCAAGTTTCAACAGCCAAAACTATCAAAACTGTTGTCCTGTTTTAACATTTTGTTTTCAAGGTTTGTAGAGCATCTAGTTCAAATGAATATATTACCCTCTGTCTTTTCAAAAGAGCAGTACGATGCTCCTTCCTGCTTAGTCTTACTCTTTGCAGTATTTTTGGGAAACTGTCAGATATTTTTTGATGAGTAAAAGCAACTCCCAATGAAGCATTCCAGAGAGAGCTAAAAATATAGATGTAAAAACATAAACACTGAATCTCATTGAATACCATTTGCATTCCTAGGCTTTGTGGAAACAAGACTAATGTATTCCTTTTGCTCACAGTGGAAAGCACAGTGGTGATGCCCTCTACACCATCAGCGCTGGTGTTTACATGGTCACAACAATGTTAATGCACTGTAATTTGCTTATGTTTGTGTTCACAAATGTAGTTTAGCGTGATAAAATGTTCACATCCGGAAGCATCGCCACAGTTCAGCTGATGTCAGTGGGAAATGAGCTTTGGAGGCACTTCTCTTCAACAAGTTTATGCAACAAACTGAGGAGTCAAGAAGGGAGCCAAGGTTTAGAATCTGCCCTCTAGAACACCTTAAATATTGCAGCAATTCATATAGAGATATTTCCCTGACTGATTTTGAATTTGCACAAGTGATTATACATGATATTATAGATGATACTTGCCAACATCAAAGGATTCCTTTTCTGTGACTAATAGCTCTCAGCCTGTTCATGGGTATTCTATTTTATCAATAAATGATGAGGGTGCAGCATCTAGAATTTTTGTGAAATTTGCAAACAGCATATTTAGAGGACAGGAATACTTATTTGATCCATGTGATACATGCTGAAATATTTTCATCCTAAAAAGTAGTTTTGTAGTAAAACATCGGGTTATGGTGATAAGCTTAGCTTTTATAAGCTACAACTTCTGTTTGTACAACATGACATGCAAAAATCTTTGAAATACAAAGTGAAAAGTTGAACAGAAACCTGGAATTTCTCATAACATTACATCATTACAACAGTCTCTGGGACATTGCCTACCAGATTAATGTTCTGTTGATTCAATATTAAATTGCACAAAAATTTCCTATTTTTATGCAATAGAAAGATAATATGAGATAGGAACACCAAGATGAACGAGGGACACACTTAGAAAGGATGATTTCTAAAACATCCAACACACTTTGGTAGAAATTTGTCAATACTACAGTGTTGGCAAAAGATATATTGGCAATATTGTAGACTCTTCCACATCGTTCCTTCTTCCAGGAACAATGTGGAAGAAAATAAATAACTTCATTCACATTGTAAAATTGGACTTTTAAATCCCTCATCAAGAAATAACTGGCACAATTATGTCTGGTGGCATCAATAGTTCAAGTACTTTTTGCCAAAACGACTCTTAAATGTTCTCCTATATCATTTAATGCACAGGTGTCCAACTCCATTGCCCTGTAACTTTTCAAGGTAGGCTTTAAGTCAGGGCTTTTCAAAATATGGGGTGTGTTCTGAGGGGCCCTTGAAAGGTTGGTGGGGTGCACCTTCATGGGAGGTTGTGCGATGAGGGGAAAAAAGACATACCAGAGAGCAAGAGAGATAGAGTATACAGGGGACTAAGAAATCAATGTAATGACTTGACATACAGAACATAATATAGTACTAGGATATCTAGACACAAGAAAGAAACATAATAAACTAAAATCACTAATACAAATTGAACTTAAGTAAAACAGAAACACGGATAATCTAATCAGATAGACTAAGGAACACAGAATAATAATGAAACTAGAATCAGTGAATTAAACCCCAAAACAACCCAAGGTCCTGACAGAGAGAGTCTGAATCAAACAAACACAAAAAAGAAGCAAGTATGACCATGAATACTTGAAGCTCAGACTTTCATGGGCTGGATCCAAACATGCTCCACTGAGGGAGTTTTTTTTTTCTTTTTTTTTTTTTACAGTAGGCTACATGAATAGTTTTCAAAGAACACACTTCACACGTATAGCATTTTAAATGACAAGGCAACTGAAACATAACATGTGGTGCTACACATATCTAAACTCCACAGAATCATCAAAACATACATGGATCTTTAAGCAAAGCAATACCAAAATATTTACATAAATAATAGTGATGTGGTTTGAAGGAGGAGGACCTTGAAAGTCCCTCCTTTAGCTAAATCTGCATTTTCAGCTTTGAAAGGTAGAACAAACTAGACCTTAGAGATCACATTTGCCATCGCTCCTAAACAACTGGGCAAGTATAGCATTTAGTTGTTATACTATTGGTAACATCCAAGATCCTTACAGTGGTTTTTGCAGATGAAGTTACATCTCCTTACATTCTCCATGAGTAGCAGTAAGATAAAAAAAAAAGATAGAGGCTTCTAAGTCATGTCATACTGATACTTTAGGGAGACAGGGAGTCATGGATTACTAATCATCAGGTCCAAGAGACTGATTAACTTCAAAAAAGTAAAGTATTTTCTTACATGCTTTACTGCACTAGTTGTCTGTTTTGTATTTCACATTTAGAAGAAAGAATGTCAGCTATTTCGAAATGACATGGAAAACAAGGCGGGATTCTAATAAGCATCAGATTTCAGGTTTTCTACATCAACAGTTAGCTTTGGAAGTTATACAACTATTAAAGGTTTGTGATGATTCCACTGTTATAATAGATATTTATTTAAAAATGACTAAATTAAGAAGCTATATGTTCCGAGTTGTGTTCGAGTCTTTTACCTTGTTTCATCTGCAATATTTATATTATCAAAGCCAGGTATACAGAAATCCCCATACTCTCAAGCTGACACCAACATTACACCTATTTAATGAATAATTCTATCTTGAGTCATACTTTTTTCCTTTGGCATAATGCTGGTTAAAAATCCTTCCCTATTTACCTAACTGTTTAACTATTATTACTCTGGATAAACTGCAGTTTTATTTGACACTTTATGAGGGAAGTTTCACATAGTCAAAGCTGCGTTTGTGAACTTTAGCCATAATGTGGACATTCTGTAGGATCTTACTTTCAAGCTACATCAGTGAGACTGTGGAACCGTAAATGGAGCAGATTGATTACAAGTCTTGTTATGTCTGAGTGAGGAGAGTACGATAAGCTCCTCAGTGTCACTAAAGGATAAATTTATAGGAGGAGCTGTGAAAGAGACTCACATGACTCTCTAATCTCCATAAAGAGTGAGTCACTGTTGGCAATGATCTCTCATGAAACCATCACTTAGATAACCCAAGGTACACAGAAATATGTTTTCACTTGTAATCTGAGTAAACACTAATGATTATCATATGGCAGCTCATGCTATAATCTCCCAATCTAAATTAATATTTACTTTTTTGTAAATTTATTAGTCAACATAATCACACCAACATGTTACATTAAAACCCAATGACAATCCGAAAAATGACCACCCTCTTTTCACAGCTACTTATATCCATTACTCTTTATCAGCCAGAAAACATCCATCACTAGACATAATGTTTGTCAGATTTTTTTTTTTTTTGCACTTCCTTTCCACACTTTCCCATTTGGCTTCTGCTTCCTGGCTGATTTTCTCTTCCCCTCCTCTGCTTTATAAAATATTTCTCATAGCCGTCGCTTGTTGCTGTGCATGACGTCCATGAGCATTTCCCCCTGGTTACCAAGGGCAACATAGCTCGAGACGGTCAAGTGGATTTGTCAAGAACTGAAGGCTGGAAGAACAAAAGGAAGAAGAGAAAAGCCAATCGGCAGAAAGTGAAGTAGATCCATACACTCAAACATAGCTGTACAATGGAAATGCAGCAGAAGAAATTATTTCTTGGTGCTATGGACTAAAAAACTAAGTTTAGTTCTCTTAGTTAAAATGCTTTTGCTATGGGACTGAAGTTAAATAAATGTTGCTATAAAGCTGGAGTGATGCAAATTAGCACAGTGGGTCAGAAATCTTCCATAAGACAGCTCTATTCATCGATTTCAGGTCAGCAGTAACATAATTTGACAGAAATTCAAATCAAGGCAAGACAAAAAACCTCAGGGAGAAAAACAATGGCCAGAGTTTCAACAATAAAACCAATTTCAACAATGCAGCATCGTATGAGGGAAAGAAATTGCATTTGCAAATATTATAACTGTTAACTTTTTGAGTAATTTCAGATCCCCCCTCTACCTCCACACCCCTAAATAAGCCCATGAAATTTCTAATATGTATTTATCTTGCCTTTGATTCAATTTTATTTCCCTCTCTTGATTCTGTAAACTAAACCAAAAACCTCAACGTTTCAGTGTTTAACTAATAAATGAAATCTGCATGCGTATTCCACAAGTTCTGTGCAAAATATTGTTTGATCTCAACAGATTGGGCGGCTCTCTTTTGGCAGCACACAGTATGCCGTCACCTCAGTGAGCACAGCCTGAAGTCTGGTTCGCTACTGGCAGAGTTCACTCACAAGGCTGACTAAGATTTACTACATTTACCTGTTGCTATAGTTACCATTTACAGACATGTGATGGGTTATGTGACAGTGCTGATGAATAAGTATAAACTGTGTCACACAGTATAAAATCACACTGAGGATATCACTAGAAATTCAATTTTATCAAGTATCACTTGACAGGTAAGGGCTACTGCAGGTTACTGCAGGCCCTAATGTAATATCACTTACAGATAAAATATATCAACTGTCCTGATGTAGCTTTGTCTCCCTCAAGTGGACATCCTTAAAAACTCCCTATCCAGGAAACTGGAATAATGTATTCAGACACAATTTGAGTTCTTTTTTTCTCTATTTTCAGAAGGTCCTGGGTTCGATTTTTGGCCCGGGGTCTTTCTGCATGGAGTTTGCATGTTCTCCCTGTGAATGGGCGTGTTCTGTCCAGTTACTCCGGCTGGCTCCGGCAGTCCAAAAATGTTAGGCCTGTCGCCCATTGACAGCTGTAGATAGGAACTCCTCCTGACCCCAATGGGATCAGGGTGTAAGAAAATGGATGGATGGAAGTAAATTCAGGAAGCACAGCAAAGCATATTAACAAAATAAAAAAAACAATTTAGCAAATATTAAATTCATTTAAGAAATAAAATTAAATTATAATTAAAGCTCAACTCAAGTTGAAAGCCAAAGGGAAGAAATAGGTTGCATATCACATTTTAGAGGCAGAAAATTATTTAAATGTGAAACAAATTACCATCATTGTTCCAACACGTTAATAAAACTCATGAGTCACTTTAAAATTTAAAGATTTTATGTTAAAATTTCTTATAATCTAAGTCATTTTAATATTAGCCAATACACAATTTTTGCTAAACTGATTTTTTTTATTAAAATAAAACTAAACAAATTATTTTTTTCAAACTGATACTTCTGATATTTTTAAATATTTTGCTAAAGACTAAAATGCATGGATGCAAGAGAAGATGTAAACTCCTCGCAGCAAAACCACAAGCTGCCATACAAACCCAGAGCTACTGGAAACCTACTGAGACACCATGCAGCACCAGCAAAAGCTGTTAGTATTTGTTATATTTTCTGAAAATGAAATGCAACAGCAACAGATTAACACTGAGCTGTGGAACATGACATGAAAGTTATATTGCAGCTGACAAATATCTGAATGTAAGTAAATAAAATTACATTTGAGAACACTGCATTGTTGCTAAATCTCTTCTTAAAAAATACATTAAAAGTCAAATTCTTTATGAAGGGAATCAATCACTTCAGAAGCCACAATTCCTGTGAAATAGGTTTACCGCAGAAAATTATTAATACATCGAAGAGGTAAAATTCTGTTAGGGCCCAGCAGTTTTTTCAGATAACAGAAAAGTAACATTTCAGTGAATGAGATCATTAGTTTGATGATGAAACCCTCTCAGCTGAGTAAGTGCAGCAAATTAGACAGTCCCACAGAAATCACCTTTTCATGTCTTGATTAAGTTTCTATATTTGGCCAACAGATGGCAGCAGTTCAAAAGTGATCAGAAACGTGTACAGCAAAACTTCTCATCCATGTCGAGGCAAGCTGTCCCTCATCTGCTGTGCCCAACAATTATGCGGATGTTTATAATATTGCAACTTCTGTTACTCTTTGTCATGTCAAAATGCTGCCCTATTTAGATCTTGATCAGCCATACCTGCTATTTTGGACAGAGAAATGTAGTAACATCTCTATAAAATGGCCACTCATTATTTAACATGAACATGAACAAACATGACACCGTTTCATTTTAATTTCAGAAAAAGTGTGAAAATGTTTACACATTTAAATGGGGTTAATTTAAGAAATTTTAAGCACAATTGCCAAATTAACTTGTTTTCTTTCAAATGGAGGAGGGGGGTACTGCAAATGACAAACCGTGCCACAATAATTATCAGCAGTCCCCAAGGGTTTCATGCAGATAATAATGATCTCCATGACACTGGATTCTAAAAGAATTACAGCAGCTTTGCATCTCTAACCCACAGATAACTGCCTAGCAGAAAAAAGAAACAGAATTTAATCATCAAGATCATGTTGGGTGCAATCGCACAAAATGTCACCTGAAAGCAAAGAGAATGTGAGAACTGCCACCGTTTTCACATTTATTCGTATGAAGGAACTGGTTGTCTCTTTCTAGGTCTGAAACTCTATACCTGAAGGGTATTTTGTATATTACTCTTAATACATGAATATATCTTATTTTTCACACTTTTTTGCATTTCCGCTTTCTATGCCTCCATCTCTTCGTTAAACAATGAGCTACTATTCTATGCAGCTGGCACCTCTGGCCCAACAAGAATATTTTTTGGACAGATTTTTGGCTGGAGCAACAGTACCCAGCCATCAGAGGGACAGTGGTGTGGTCCCTCGCCCATTGACAGTTAAAGGTCACACCCTTTGTCTCCGCAGGCTTAGAACACACATGCATTTTGGCAGATGTGCAGAGGTTCATGTCTACCAAAGTAATTATGTAGCAGTGATGGAATCATTTGTTGCTCTAATTTCCAAAACATTGTAAATTTCCAGCTTTGTCCCTAATTAGCCAAATCTGTAAGTTATCCGTGAATTGTGAGAGAAGGAAAAGAAAAACTATTACTAATGTAAAGCATGCCCACTCAAAGTGAGTGTGCATCAAGACTGAATAATCACCCATTAAGCTAAAAACTTCAGGAAGTTTCAGGCTTCACTGCCAGGAGAAAATGAAGAAACAATAAAGAGCTTGACGGGAATTAATGCAAAGGATCCACCAAAATCTCCTTGTATACTGAATGATGTCTCAGGTTCGGTCATCCTTGTTTTAGAGGACGGTGAGAGTTGTTAGTGAGTGACACAGTGCCATGATGAACCAGCCAGTCATGATGAGAGAAAATGAGCAGGGCGGGGGAAAAAAACTGAAGGGGAGTGAGGGGGGCGAGGGTGGAAAAGTAGCAGAACAGCTTGCCAAGCGAGAGGGGAGCTCAGAGCACGTTGTAACTGAAGCGGAGTGACAGCAAATGAAAGTGGATGAATACAAATGACCACAGGGACGTGGAACAGGGGTTGAGAGGGAGCAAGGGTTGAAGAAAACACAAGAAGACCATGGTGGCTTTGAAAATAACTCATGCTGTTAAACACAGTAGTTCCTGAAAGGATGGAAGTTCTGTGCTGAAGGGGGAGAGTCGGAAAGTGTAGGAGGTCCTTAAAGTGACAGAGGTCTATTTCAAGGATGTGGACATGATTTGAAGTCGGACGTCTTTTAAGTTTTTCTTGACAAATGCACCATATTAACTGCAACAGAAGGTGCTATAAAACCTTCTGTTATATACATTTTTTTTGTTTGTACCTGAAAACAAAAAATACATAATACTCCACCTGACAACCTGTCCTGATTCAATAGGCCAGGCTGTAATCAGCTGTGTGTGGGTAATCAAATTGAACCAACTAATAACAGGTTCAAGGAAACATGCAGCTCAAAATGGTTTCAGAAATAGATTAATATAATGTCCTGTGTGTTTGTGCATCTATCACTAGATTTGATCTTTCTGAACAATGCAGTACAAGAAGCAGCACGGTGGTAAATCAGGTAGTTGTTGCTTATCATGACCTTCCAAGGTCAGATTTGATGACGCATCAGTCTATTGTCCAGAAATGGAATCATTTCTTCTTGGTGATCAGCAGGTCAAATACTGAAAAGTGTTGATTTTCTTCCCCTGCTCATGAAAATAACAATGAATCCCTGCTTCTTTTTTTTTCAAATTCTTTGATGCTTTTTCTTTTGAGTATATGAAAAATCAGATTAAGGTTAGGGATGGATGCTTTGATCCTGCAGACTTAAGCAGCAGCAAACAAGCACTTTTTAAGTGAATGTGCTTGTTTCACAAAATTTGATTCTTTTTGTTGTTCTGCTCTTTTCCAAACAGTGCTGGGAGATTAAAGCTGGTTAAAATGAAAGACAAAAAAAGCATTTTCCTAATAAGAAAGATGGGTGGTGCTCCTATAGTTTCCTTGCTATGACTTTCAAAACAGATGACTTTTCTATATAGCTGTGAAAACAACTTGTTCTGAAACAGCCAGAAATGTACAATCATCTAGAAAAAGACTGGTCAATACATCTTTAGTCACAACAATCCAGCTTTTTTGTTTCAGCAATGATTGAATGTTGCACTTTATATCTACGACACACCTATCTCAAATACATTACTAAAAAACAGTATTGGAGGCCTCTATAACTTCAGAGTAAAAGATTAAAAATGGCAAAATTAAACTAAATGCTTTCAAGAACAAAAAATAGATATTTTGCATACGTTTATCCTTTGTTGAAAGTCCTTAACTTGACTTTTTTGTTTACAACAAAAAAGTTGTAAACAACTTTATTATTGCTGGCATACATAGCTGACATACATAGCTGATTTATAAGATCTAAAGATCTTATAAATCTTTAGATTTACTTAATTGTACTTACGATTGTTTAGTACAATCGTATGTTTCAATATGTGTAATCCATTCAGACAAGCAATAAGCACCCTTCTAATGGTACTGTGATCCTCACATATTCATAGCAATGGACATTTCATTTATATTCAAATTTGCTTTTTTGATCAACTCCAAATATATTTCGTCAATGTTTTAACATACCAATGGCTATTTCAGTCAAATTCAACTATTTCTGTGCAAATAATAGCCACTAGCCTACAGCAGTCCTTGAGTAAAAACCGCCTGCAGACGCATCAAAAAGTTAGACTGAACACATGCCCCACTGGAGACATACAGAGAGTGAATAAAACATCATGAAAGGACATGTTGGGTTTTTCTATTATGTATTTTTGTGTGGAGCTTGCGGCTAAGGTATTGTGAAGCTGTCCTTCTGATCATAACCCTGATCAGGGTTATGTTAAAGCTATTAGTTACACTCCTGCCTATCCCATGATGGCAAGTCAATGTGTTAGTTGTGTTTCTATAAGGAGTTTTCAACTGGTTGCTCTGAGGCAGAATTCAGCGATGTCATAAATTACAATGGTCTGATCTTTTTAGTTGTTTTATAGGAAGGTCAAACTTAAAATGTCAGGTTTATCTTAAAGGTGAATAATACAACCAAAGGTTATCATATAAATATTTCCCACTGTAACCAGAAACCACAGATTTTCCAACAAAATGCTCCAGAAATCAATCAATCAATCAATCAAATTTTATTTGTATAGCACATTTCAGCTACAAGGCATTTCAAAGTGCCTTACATCATAAACACAAAACACAAAGGCATGGAACATAGAATAAAATACCAAAGGAGGTCAAAAAATCATTTACAACCTCCCGTCAACACACCAGACATTTACCAAACAAAATTCCCCCTGCACCCAGCGTGTTCTTAATTACTCAAATTAATGGGAGGGTCTAACAATTAACATAGTCTAAACAATTCCAAATACAAAAATTATTACAAATGTTGATCCTAAATCAACTTAAATAAACTACCCAAAAAAGAAAAATAAATTGGTACAAATTATAATTCACAAAATTTAACATAAACGGCCACGACAGATTGATTAGGAGATGTTGCTCGTTTCAAGAATGAAACTCATCATTGGTAAAAACTGAAAACAGCGACTGAGCGTATTCTGAGCTATTAGGGAAATCAACAAAGTGGCCCAATGGTAGAGTGTAAATGTTTTTGTGCTGTTGAAAAAATACAGCAAAACCAAGATGACCCCAAATGACAAAATGTTTACCATTATGTAGCTGTATGCATTTACTGCAAATCTTGTCATGCAACTTTGCAGACCAACTTGCTGTGATCTTAATGTCTGCACCTGTGCTAAACTCAGGATGATTGGGATAACTCAGTCTTCCAGGAGTAAGCTTAATCATAATTTTATAAGTTCAGTCAAGACACAGAAACAGGCAAAAACTCTATGGAACATTTTTTTTAACAAGAGCTTCTATCAGATTTTACACCATTGGAACAAAGAGCAAAGTGGTAAAACATGTGAACTACTAAGTGATGGGAATAAAAGAGAGCTGAACATAAAAGCTGAGAAATTTATGTCTGCTGATCTTATCAAGCTCAGAAAAGCACAGTAAAAACGAACAGCAGACATCAACAGACTGTTTAACTGAAGATTTCATTTTATGTGAAACTATGAGGTTTGAATTCAGAAAACATTATTAAAATACTTAATATTTAATCATTTAAATATCTAAGGTATTTAAATAATTAGTTGATCCACTAATTGCAAGTTGTCCACCCACATTTGGTGAAGGGAAACTTTTATATGCTTGTATAAAAACAAAAACGGATTTTTTTAACGTATATTTTTCAAAATGCTCTATTAAGAGAACAAGACAATCAACAAGTAAAGGGGAAAAAGAAAAGAGGCTTAGCATTGAACTGGGGATGTGTGAATGGGAGGAGGGCACCATGTGGTAGCAAAGAGTGTGAGTTATGCCAGCTGCCATGAGAGGATAATTCATAAAATGAATGAGACAACTGGGACGCTTAGAAGAAAAATAGATTTTCTTCCGCCCACTTTAAATCATTGTATTCCTCCTGAGGCAGAAATATGATAACATATGTAATGTTCATCTGTCG
This sequence comes from Poeciliopsis prolifica, assembly GCF_027474105.1. Lineage (NCBI taxonomy): Eukaryota > Metazoa > Chordata > Actinopteri > Cyprinodontiformes > Poeciliidae > Poeciliopsis > Poeciliopsis prolifica. The sequence goes on from NW_026562389.1 coordinate 1,447,797, forward strand.
AATTATTGAGCATAAGCCCTTCAAGGACAGCACTATACTGGATTCACTGTATAATAGCATTGTAGATAAATGTTTTAATCTCATTCCAGGCACACACACATTCACTCACTGCAGTTGCCCATCAGTCCCACATCATCATGTGCCTTTATAGATGCAAATGTCCTACTCTTTGTTTTGTTTTTTCCACAAAACAAAACAATTTCAGCATCCAACTCCTTGGAGAGCAGCAACATTTACCCCTCCACCTCCCACTGCTCATCTACTGCTTCCTTTATTTGTTCTCCTCGACTGTATGCTCTGCCACTGTTGTGGTTGCAGAAGACGTGGTGGGCCTGACCCTATCTGAACCTCATGATAGTAAAAAGAGAAGAGGGATGGGGAGGAGGAGAGGGATATTTATCCTTATTTCCTCCTCTATTGCTGCCTTGAGGCAAGGTCAAATTTAGTGACTTGATGCACATATCTGCTCTCACATGTAACCAAACTACCAGAAACAAGGCAGTAATTACTGAGCTTCATACCTGCTGTAGTTTAACTTTTGAGCTTTACATTTCTAGAAAGATAAGAATACATTTTTTCATAATTCAAAAAATAGGTGATGCTCTAGATAGAGAATACGTAACAAACTTGTATCATAAAATGTTCACAAATCTACGCAAATATTTTAAGTTTACCGTAAAAATAAACCAACATTTCAAGGTTCATCGTAAGATTAGATATTGCACTGAAACCACAGTATCGATAAAAGAACTGTAGCCAGCAAGCACACTGCAGAGCCTCAGTATTACCTGATTATCCTGTTCTTATTTATAACAGATCTCTTTCAGCAAAAGTTCAGGGCTGTGCATGAGAGACTCACATGATCCAAGTATCACAGCTCCCACAGGTTGAACCTTGATGCAGAGAAATCAATACAACCAAATCAGCTCTGTCTTCTATGCTTAACATGTTTTGTCTCACATTTGTTGGTAACGGAGAATTTAATGCAAAGGTAACTGGAAAGTAAACGTTCTTTGAAAAGAGCTCTGGTGAAAATTTATGGGACAGGAGTTGTGATACTAACACGGTAATGTAATAAACAAATTTTTGTTCCAACCATTGGTTCAAGCCATCAAGGAACAGTCCTCACATTCAAGTCAGAGAGCCATCACACAGCAAGTAGGGTTTTCATATCCAATCTAAGCCTAAATGTATTCACACCCTAGCACTCAAGATCTTTGCACTTTCTTTCTTGACAGCACAACGTTTAAGCCATACCTGAGAAGATTGCATGGATTTCAGAGACATTTAGAAGCAGTGAGACACGTGGAGGTTGTCTTTAAGGAAAGAGAAAAGAGCAGAGTGGAATGACAAAATTTTATCACCAAATAGCTTGAGTGACTGTTTTGAAAAGAACTGTGTATCTGAATGAAGCTTTCCATCAGTTCTCAAATCCCACCAATCTTTCCTGTTGAACTGCTGTATCACTCCTACATCTCCTCCAAAAATAATCGCCAGGTCGACCGACTTATTATGAGCCTCACGACAACAGCTAGCCCTGAAATGAATCCAGGTGCTGCTCTCGCTATATCATTAGTAAACATCAGAGAGAAGAACTCAGAAAAACCTATTGCTCAGCAGTCTGGAAGAGATAAGCTTTTTTTTTAACCCCAGTAGCATCAGTTGAGACCTCATGCAAGTGTCACTGTGCTGTAAGATCATTATACTATCCATGGCAATGTCCAAAACGGTTTGTGGCCTGGCGGGTCATAAACTATGACTCAAACATGTAAACTGTTTGCAACTCAAATTCTGAATGTCTCTCAAAATAGTTATTCACTTGTCACACCTCTGTCATGTTATTGACCCAATTACAAACAAAGCAGAAGAAGAAGAACCATTCTAAGTTTATATTTGTAGGAGAAAGAGTTCACCACTTCATAATACCTTTAAAATAGGATTTAAAAATAAATTGTGATATACACGACAAGTCAATGTATGACTCAATGATGCATTGAAGTAGTTTTATGAACAGTACATACTCAGCGCAGATCGAGTCTACTTGGTTATTAAGGTTTTCCATTAGTGATGATTATGTGGTACTGGTTCCTTTTTAGTACCTACTTCGCTGTGTAATAACCAATTACAGACTGATGAAGTCTTTATTGGATGAAACTTATGTCAGAATACGGCTCTGTCTGAAATGAAGACTGAGCAGCTGCCTCAGACCCATCAGTTGATCTATTACAGACATTAATATAGACGTTGCAAAGGCAGTAGCTGGCTTAGAGTTTTCTTTGTACATCTACATTATGCCTCATGTGGTGGAGAGACTCCCTTATCCAGCTTCATTTATTAAAGCCCATTTCATTTGACCCTGACAGAGACCAGTTTTCTATTCCTTCTTTGGAGATGTCTCGCTGGCAGAAAAAAAAAAAAAAAAATATATATATATATATATATATATATATATATATATATATATATATATTCCTTTTTTTGAGATTCAAAGTCCTAAAACAAGCATTCTGAATATTCTGATTAAACTGGATAAAGCTGTAAATTTAACTTCTCTGCGAATGGTTTGTTTACCTGTCTCTCACACTGAAATATAAACTTGCTCACCAGTGCTCGTTTAGATATACAGTGCTTTTCCCCCCTTCCCTCCCCAATTACTTACAACTCTGACATCTGCTCCACTTTCTTCTCATCCAATTCAAAGCTATGAGCCATTTATGCTCTCTAGCAATACTTCAAACAACCACTGTGGCTCTCATTGAGCCTTTCTCTTCCCCTCTGATGTTCTGCTTGTTCGTGTACAAGTAGTAATAGGGTCATAACTTATTCATTTATTTGCTCTTAAGACCCTTTGTGAATATACAGTTCTCATTTGTAAAAAACTTTTCATTCAGCAGTGAAATATTTGCAATAAGCACACTAAATTAGATTTTCTTTGATCAACTGAAAGTACGAAACACTGTTTGACTTTCATATCAGACCCAACTTAGGCAATTCTAGACTGTCAACAAGGACATATTTAGGAATTAGTCATTTAATTTTGCTCTACAGCCTCACCTCATGACTAAAACTCCTAACTTTAAAGCATATGAGAAATATTTGATCATACAAGAAGCTAAATCTTTGTACATTCATAATAAAACTGGAGAAAAAATATATATTTTTCAGGTTCCAAAAGACTGGTTCCAACTGAGGCTCATGCTTTCAGGTGGTTAGTTTAATCAGCCAGACCAGTACAAGGAGGAAGAAAACAATCTGGAGAACTTACTGGAAAGCTCAGGTGCTAAGTACATGTTGAATCACCTGAGCTGCAGTTCACTACAGAGTGCCTGTGTGGTTGCAGCTCTCTGTTTGTGCTTGCTTCTTGGCTGGGGAATTGGTTGTGTGGTTGTATTGCAGATTAACTGATTGGGTGTCCCTTTCTAAGAGAGCACAGCGCTTGTGAATACATATGCACATTTAAACTTCTTTCTTCCTTGGCACCTCATTGAATTTATTAGCACCCCAAACAGACCTGACAAATCCCCATCAAAAACAATGATGGGGGTCTAATCTTTACGTTATCTTTCACTAAAGTAAAGGTTAGAACATCTTGTCATTCAATAGCTTGTCTTACTCCTTGAGGCCATTTATTGACATTGACTTTCCATTTCTTCTTTCACACTTTTGTGAGCATTTACTAACACGCAAAACTATAACTGGGAAACTTTTAGTTTAAATATATCTTTTTAAGATAAATCCTTAGTGGATTTACTGGTACATTTTGGGATTGTGCCCTGTGACAGACTGGTGACCTGTCCAGGGTGTACCCCGCCTCACACCCGGAACATTCCTGACCCCAATAGGGACAAGGCTGTTAGAAAATGGTGGATGGATGGATTTTGGGATTGCTGTAATGTTGTAAGTTCCAGTTATCATTATTAGCATTATTTTATTTATTTATTTTTGTTTTACAGATGGCCCTTCATTTTTCTCAGGCATCCTCTGGTACAGGGTAGTCTGTGGAGGTGATCTGTTAGGACTTCCAATAAGTATGAGCTTATTTTACAGGAATGCTGTAGTTAGTTTATGCCACATATGCGTTTTCTCTTCTGGTATCCAAATCCAAAGCATACTCATTTGTCCAAAGAACAATCAGGATTGTTCTTTGGACTTCTAGAAGTCTAGAACTTCTAGAAGTTCCACAATATAAAAGCAGACAGGGCTTTCTGGTAATAAAATAAACAATTTAATGGGATACTATAAACTCATGTTATCTCAGAGCTAATACTACTTTTTAAGTAATGTTGAAGATTCACAGACAACTTTCAGATCCACAGCTGAGGGTAGCTGTGTCATATTGACTCTGCCATCAATATGAAAGAGTCAAATCACGCAATAGTTGCCCTGCAGCTCACTATGGCTTCGGTTTTACCTACTTTTTGCCATTAGTGGGCTTTAATGAGCAGTAATTTGACAGGAAACTCTGAGGATAATATGTGGTTTCTGCTGATGCTGTGCCCATTCTACTGACTGTGCCATATAGTGCCCCTGTATCTTCAATGTAGCCCAAAAAAGTGGGTTCCTGTTGGTTATACAATTGTTCACTGTCTCGCACAAGATTCAAGTTAATCAAATACACTTTCTGACATTTCATTACCAAATACATCTTTATTCAACTGAAAATTGATCTTAGTATTTCTACAAAAATGTATAAATTTAATTTAAACAATATGGTTCAGTACCTGACACAAACTGTTGGATAATAAAAATAAAAATCTCTGCACATTGCAGCAAAGTTTAAATAGTGAGCAAACAATTAACTGGCCTGTGTTCATCATCATGGGAGTGAAGACATATGTAACAATTTATAGACAGTTTCTTCACTGAAACAAAGCATTTTAAATACCCTTGGACAAAATCTCAGTAGCTCGCATATTTCGTTTCACCTTCCAGCTTCTTCGACTACTTCTCCTCTTTGTATCCATTTCTCTTTTAACGTTTGACATTTAAGAATGTCAACCACACTCTAAAAACAATTAGAACAGAGTGAAGTCAAACGAATGAGGGAAAAACTCATTAAATCAGCAGAGGGTATGCTTTTTTATGATGGGAGCGTCCTCCAGGATTTTTTAATGACATAACCAACAGCAAACATTTAGCTCAATCAACAATAGAAAAAGACCCAATAAACTAATCACTTCCTGCAGGATTTATGCAATTAATCAAAATACTAATGGGATATTTGCTTTTAACAAGTGTAGGAACTACAGCAGACATTTGTCCACAGAGATTTGGATGCTTTGTCACTCATGTTAATTACCAAAGTTCAATGTGAGTGTTGTGCAATGCTTTTCACTGCAGTGCATTAAAATCATTCCTTTGATTTTAATGCACTGCTTTCTTCAACATTGGTCAGGGGGAAACAGAGAAACTAATTACAATGTTTGCTCGAAGAGCTCAAGCTTTCAGAAGCCGGAACGCTTTCAGTTCCACAGCTGCTTTTGATGACATTTACCAATTGTGTCTCAGAGCAGCTTTAATCTGAAACTATGGCCCTCTTAGGTACCCATCAAGCACACAACACAATCAACAATATACCTCTGTAAAAATCAAGCAAGTAGGCAAATCACTGGATTTGCATAGTGATTTAAAACAAAGCTAAATGCAAAGTGATTCTCAGATTAATGTAAAAGAAAAATGCTGAGTAATAAAACCTTGAGTGCAATTTTCAACAAACCTCATATGGGTGCACACATTATTCTGTAATTCTGTGATTATTAAAACAGAAGATAAATATTTATCATTTAGGTAAAAGCTAGAGCAGATGAGACATTTTTTTAGTTTTTTTTTTTTTTAAATGTAACATTTTGGATTGAATGAAGTTGCAAAGTTGTCAGAATATGGTTCAAAAGTTAGTTTTAAGAGATTAATTTTCACCAGCCAGCAGGACAGTGACTTCAAACATGCAAACATAAATCTATTCTTCTGCATGTGTTGAACTTGCCTAAATACAGGTTCAGAATAAATTGAATAAAAAATTGACCTACATCCTATCTGAAAGAGAATGAAATATTTTGAGAATAAAAAAACATGTGATGGTCTGTCATGAGTCTGGTAAACACAATCCCCCTGCTCTACGCTACTTGTTTCGTACACAGGTCTGGGATTAGAAAGTGATGAGACTTTAGTGTGAGCAATTACACCATCCTGTTCAATCCTGTTTCTATAAAAAATGTGCAGTCAGCATTATAATCTTAGAAATCAGGCTGTCAGTTTAAAAATAAAAAAACTGTCTTCTTTGAACTTCCAGAAAACTGCAAAACTGAAGCACAGCGTTTCTTTAAAACAAGGTTAAAAACCCTGCTTGCATATCATTAATGGGCTTATTCCTCTGGATGTAGGCTCAACACAATAGACAGCCATGCCTCAGCCACGCTGCTAAAGGCCACAGAAAGTATTGAGAACAAACGTGGGAAGAGAGGGGAGAAAACCAGCAGGAAATAGACGAGGTAAAAGTGAGAAACAGAAGGAAGAAATTGCTTCACAAAATAAACTGCCGACTTGCAGACTTACACCTTTAGTTGCTACCCAGCAAGTCAGATTCATTTTGTTTGGTCAAAAATAAGAGGTAAATCTGAGGGTTATTCCAAACTTTTAGAAATTTGTGAAAATTGTTTTATTTTTTGTAAGTATCAATACCAATTTTGGTTTTAAAATAAGACCAAATTGATTTATTCTTGATCAACAATGGTTCTTTAATACTTTTGTCTTTAGCGCTGAAGAAATCCCTCCTCACAGATCAAAACTACCATCAGGCCACATAGTAAAATATCAGTAAGAGGAACTCTTCTCTTCACTATTGATAATATATGGAGAGAAAAAAAAAATTAATATTTTCCTCCAGAGAAAGGCTTGCCCATATTTTTCTTTTTTTACATTTTATCAAAGCAAATTTGTAGTTCATGACCATTATTGTTTACAGGCTCAGATGATTACATACCTTGTCATAAGAACAGTCCTTTTTCTTTTCTTTGTCTCACAAGCCATGAGTCACCAAGTTGCACAATAAAGACGCACAAGAAAGAAAAGCTTTACCAAGTGCAACGCTATCTTTTGTCAAGTCTGTCTACATGCTTCTGTTCAACAACAACCACTGACAAGACAGTTTCCAATTATAGCAACCAGACACTCATGAAGAGAGGCAAGTTTCACTGTTCACTCAGAGACTCCAGGGGCAACTTCACTTTGCCATCACAAAGCCACAAATTTACTGGCATCAAAAATGTCATCTCAGTAATAATTCTTGATTTTCTTTTAAAGTATTCAGTTTCTTTAAAGCTGCAGTACATAAGACATAAGATGAAGTTAAATTTTAGGAAAATTTTACCCACATAAAATAAAGATATGGAAAAAATTAAAATAAAAACATAGCTAACATATCCATCCACTGTCTATACCCACTTACGGTCATCTGAGCATCTTTTGAACACCATATCCTACTTGAGTTGTTTCTGACCATGTTCATCACTTCATTACTACTTCATTTGATAGCTACTTTCAGCAAGATAATACACTTTGCTATGAAACTCAAATCTTCTCAATCTGGTTTCCTGAACATGGAAATTTGTTCCACAGTCTCCACAGTCCCACATCTCAGTCCAACATTGCAGTTAGGTTGTAGAAGAATGGGAGATTTGCATCATTTTTGTGCAGCCAAAAAATTTGCAGCAATGTTGTTATACAATTAAAAAAATCTCTGAGGATTGGATCCAGTACCTTATTGAATCAAGACAGTTCTGATGGTATAAAGTGGTTCATCTCAAATCCAACCCAAGACTTGCAATAAGTATCTAATAAAATGGCCTATTTATACAGGTGGAAACATTTGTATCTGCAAGACTGTAGATCAGCAAAACTTTGAAAACACAACTGTGTAACAATCATTCTTTCATCAAAAGACTAGTTTGACTGAATAAATGTGACGTCATAAAGCTCCAACAATCACTACAACTTAAGAAAAATAGGATAAGATTAATTATTTTGCACACATGATAGAAAGCCAGAAACTGAAAGGTGCTCTATTCAGAGAAATAGCTGCAATAATAAAGATAATAAGGAGTTGCTACTTTAAGAAAGTAGCTGCTTCTATCTAACCACCATTAAAAACTATCAATCCCTGTTAAATCAGCAGTCACAAGCTATGGTAGAAACCAGAGACTCATTATTTGCATCATGTAAGGTCCTTGTGATAAGGACGCTGCCAAAAGCAGGCAAGGACAAAACTTGCAAAAAAAATGTGAGTGGAAGAACACTTCTTTTTTATTCAAGTTAGCAATAATATATTTGTTCATGTAAATTAAACACAGACACCGGGGTTTGTCATTATTTGTTTCAGCATAAAGGACAGACAACAAAAAGTTAGCCTTTCAGAGAGACTTGTTTCTGCTGTCAGTGGGCAAGAAAAGAAATACTGCCCCAATATGAAGGACAGTCTCATTAAACAGTGACTCCAGGGAAATAAGCTTGCTTGCATACCTAACCCAATATGGAGCAGAGCATGTGAAATGTTAAAATAAAACTGCTGCTCATCATCTTACAGCCATATTGTGGTGCAGGGAGAAGGAAATGTTGGGAATCATTCCCATTTTGGATTTTATGGCAAAGTTGTTGTAATTTGATAGCGGGTTTAAAATTTATAACAATGGCTAGAATACAAATGGATGCCCTTTCTCTGTAGTACAGGCTCTGCAGTTTGTAGCCAAACAAAAATTGACGTGTGATGAACGAAGTCGGATGTGAGAAGATCAATGAGTCAAGATACTGGTGGGAGTTCAGGGTTTTATGGTGTAGAGAACAAGTTGTGCAAACCCCAAGCTGAGCCATGTTATGCATGTACACACTATGGAGGGATATTCTACATTAGCATTTTAATAGGGTTGTGTTTCTTATTCTTTGTGATGTTGTTTATGTACGCTTTCTTCATTGAACAGCAATATTTATATTGAGAACAACAAATTAATAGGCTGTACTGGTTTGCATTTATGGATCTCATAATAAACCAGGACAAGCACAAAAGAATGCCACACTTTGCAGATTTTTAAATGTAGAAGTAACAATGAGAAACCCTCATTGTTTGTGATTGTAACATTACAAAAAATTAAAAACTCAAAAGGGTATGAGTATTTGCAAGACTTTGTACAGAACAGTTAAATTATCCGGAAGCAAAAGTTTTGTCAGCAAAGAAAAATAAGCAAATTGAAAACCAGGTACAGAAAATAATAGTAGCACAAACCTTCTAATTACTAATCTCTTGGGGATTATTTAATCCGTCATTAATAAACATTTATGTGAACCACTGACAGTTAAAAGCAGTGATGAAAAAAGTTTTGGTATTATTTTATAGTATTATAATGTTCTCCTGTAACTTTTCCAACCGTAACTAATATGTCAGCTCATTTCAGTCGAGTGCTTTGGGAGCATCACCAAAATTGGGCTGATTTGTGCCGAACAGTTTGGAAGAGTACATATTGGTCTTCAGTGTGGTACACTCCGTCATCTCAACTTAAACTGCCAGGAAAGTCAGGAAGACTACACATCAACAAGAACTCCAATAATAGATTTTTTTAGAAAGGAAATCTCATCTCAAACTAATTTTTTTCCGCCCTGGATCTGGTTCTATATTGTTGTCTCGGGTGTTAAGATAGTTAGTAGTGCACATAAAACGTTTGCATTTTCAGAATAACTGAAATAATTCTATTTTGTGCATTTCCATTGCTTTCTAGGTCTAGTTACTGTCAAAACTAAGTGAAATATTTGCTGCAGAGCATTAAACTCAGAGAAAAAGTACAGTAATATGTGCTGCTGTGAAGATGCAACCCCCAGCACAGCTTAGGAATGCACCACTGAATTTTAATGAGCTCCTTCACCAATCCATCCTGCTCCTTCAGAGTCAAAGGTCCTTCAGACGTGACTTTGGACATGGTTTAGTGGTTAACCACATAAACAATTTCTAAAATATAGCTAAGGTGCCACAACTAAAAAATCTACCTCATACCATTTTGACAGTTTTAAAGGTCCTTTTTGTGATATGCCAGAAAAAGGAATTGGTAAGTAGAGATTTCTCCAGCGTTGTCAAGGGTAGAGTGACCACTCTTCACCCTCTCTTGCACACCCAGAAATATTTTATCATGAAAAAACAAACATTCACAAGGAGCAGAAACTAAAGAAGCCACAACTGTTAATCTAATCTTGTTGGTAGGTGATTTTAAGTGAAGGCATTAACATATTGATACAAATTATTTTTCTTTGTGTTAGTTTTGTACCATGAAATCCTGGTACCTATGGTAATCATACGATAAGAATCGTAAAGCAACCTGCAAGCCATCAGTACAAGATCTATGTGTACGGGATATTGCAAAAACATCTCTCATAGTAATTATTAAGTTTAAGGAACTATTTTGTAACTAAATTGTTTATAAATACTCCATTGAGTTAAGTTTAAATAATTTGACAAATAAAAATCAAAATTCAACCTGCATTATTTTATTATTTTTTGAAAATTTTCAAAATGCGTTTTAAGGGTAAAACACCACAAGCACAAGGTGTATTCTTGTTACATAAGAACTTGTTAATGGAGCTACTGGTAAAATAAGAAAATATAACAACATGTGACAAAAACAATTCCAAAGTCTCACTTCTTTGGCAGATTGTCAGCATAGTCTAATCCTTCGTAATCTATTACTTTCCTGATATCAATCGACATTTCCCCCAGTTCCCCCAGTTCCTACTGGAACTGCAATGGTAAGATCCTAAATGTAATAACCAATATATCCCATCACTTTTTCAGCAATAATGACAGTAACTTCTCTGTTTAAATTAAAAGCAACACAAGGTAGCCCATGCATGACAATTTACCATAATGGTTCAGTTTAAAAAATAAATAAATAAATAAAAGACAGCTTTGTCTCCATTGTGAGGCATTAGTCTTATCCTAAAACAGAGTGGAACCTTGAGGAAAATGCACCATTCTGAAGCTAATGGTCGATATTTTTTTCGCTTCAAAGGGAGAATTCTCCACAGCAGATCAGCTCAAAGTAGGCCACAAGCACTTAAATTATAAATTCAGCCACCATTCCCATTAGGCCTCTAGTTTTAAAAAAGTATGCCCTGAAAATGTGAGCACCTACTTAACAGAGAAGGAAACAACTCTATGCAAGTTTGTTTCCATTTTGCCAACTCTCTGCAAGTATTCATCTTAGTGCACTTTCTTCCCTGTCCTTCAAGCATTCTCATGAGATCTCATCAAGAAATGAATGCACCACTCAAATCAAGGTGACTATGGTACCCATTTCCTAAAAGAGCAAGGTGACCTTCTGTGAAGGCATTTAAGGGAATTCCAACAGATTATGATTCCCCTATAACTTAACATAGCTATATACATTTTTTTTTTCTAATGAATCCATTTTAACATAATATCAGCCCCCAACTGAAAAAAATCACATCAGCAGTACAAGTCGAGGTCTGGAGTTCCTGGAGGGAAACTACTGTCAGTAATTCATCTAATGGTTACTTATAGGCTGGGGCGATTTCTAAACTTTTTCCCCCCATCAAGACATCTTCAATTCTATGAGATTGACAAATAGGGAATCATGTTCTGCACATTTTTAAAGGCGGTTGATGGTGTATTGTCAAGTGTAACAGTCTGAAGGGGAAACGCTTCAATCTGGGGGTTTTAGGCAGTCAGCAAGAAAGAAACTGACATTGATGGCAAATGTTTATCTTCAGTTATACTGAATAAGGAGATAGAGTCATTATATCACATTTACTTTAACACATACCCAACACACCAACTGCATATGTGAAACATAAAAGTACAAACAATAACAATTTTTACTTGTAGTACTCAATCAATTGAAGCTTAAAAGTCTTGGAACTTAACAGCAAAGCATCTTGTGCGAAGACACTGCCTATAATTATTGATTTCATGTTAAAATAATGAAAAAAAAACTTTAAATCTACAATTTCACATTTGCCAACTTTATGATGCAGAGCATCAAAGTGTCTTGAGTGAGTGTACTTAAGTGATCTCAGCCCCTAAATCTGACAAACAAAATTACCCATAGCGGTTTTCATAAACATATTATTCAGCAGTAATAATTTTTTACCATGTTACATCGGCGGTATCGCAGTCACACAACATGGTTCTTTTTAGATTGAATGTGATGGAGGAAGGAAAAGAAGGGGAGTCAAATAAATACCCTGGCGCTAGAAGAATACCGCAGATGGTGCATTTCTGATTGTTAAAATGGCATAACCTGCAGACATTATCAAATTTTGCTGTTAAAAGTAACAAGCAAAATTTAGTGTTGTGAATAGTCAAACAGGAACTCATTTGAGGACATGAAAAAAATTAAATTTGCAATAACAAGCAGCATGGGAGGTAGAGTGGCCACCCCATATAATGGCAATTAGTTCAAAATGCAGTCATCCATTCAATTCCCAACTCTGAGACCTTTGCTGCTTGCTTCCCCCTGTCTCTCTCTACCCATTTCCAATTAGATCTGCTGCAAATAAAGGCCACTAGTGCCAGAGAGACACATAAAAAATAGAGAACTTGATAATATTTCTGCAGAATATATATATATATATATACTGAATAATATATAAAGATATATAAAGATGTCAACATCTGGACTGCAAGTTTGGTTGGTTTCATTTCTAACATTTCAGATCTCTCCCCCTTACTATAAACCAAATCAACCAACCAAATTCAGATGTCCCTTGCAGGTGACACTCAATTTTATTGTCTCTGATGATGATGATAATATCTAGAAAAAGACAGGGATATAATCTGAGTAGATTATCTACCAGCAGAGAGGCAGTATCCATCAAAACCAATTCTTCATTCACTCATTACAATGGATGAAATCTATTTCCTGTTAATAAGACTATAAAGCTATGTCAATATATTAGTCATACCCTCATCGTGACCTGATGAGGATATGACTGATGAATCTTACTCATCAGTTATAATATTTAACTGCGTCTCCAACAGAAAAACCTTTTGAAATTAATACTTGCCTTTGGGTTGAAGGTTTAATGAAAAGGGAAACTGAAACCTTTACAAAAAGCATGACTTGGTCATTTTAAATTCAAGTATTCAAGTTCATCACATTTACCACAAAAATTTCAGCAACTTTGTTTTCTTTTTAGAGGTCATGGTAAAGTTTTAGTTTCTGTAGCGCCTCAGCAAAGGAAAAATTAGAAACAGTATTTCTATTTTTTTTTCAGTAAATTTCAACATTTGCTTTAATAAAAAGAATTAGAAAATGTGATTGCTACCTGAAATAATTTAACAGTAATGGCCATGTGTTTTCTGCATTTTTTGTGTCTGTCGTTTTGCATAATGTGGAGATCATTGAGATAACCTTCTAGTTCCCACTTTGACATTGAAAAAGGCAAGGAAGAGGCCACATTCATTTCACCACACACATGCTAGCATATACACATGAATAAGATCACTTTACAAACATGTAGAAGGCTAAGAGCTATTCACCCCTGACCTTTGGTCCATAGCTTAAGTATCTCTCTGCTTGCTGCCTCATAACTAGCAAAACTGCCAGTAGTGCTAAAATGCTGCATGCATTTAAGGAAACGACCCCCACCTCAATCCTTTCTAATGACCTCAAAGAAGTTTGTTTTTTGCCTAACATGCAGTTAACCTTTTAAGCTGTAAAACAAGTTCAAACATTATATTTATTGAATTTTATGACATAAAACCACCAACTGACAGTGATAGACTTGACATAAGATTCACATTGAACAACTTAGTCCCCAAAATAAACAAATAATAAGAAACAATAAAAAAAACTCAACAGTACATATATCAGAACACAAAAACAGAAATAAAACAAAAGCACAAAAAGACTCAGCAATCTGCACTATTCTCTTAATTTCCTTTGTCGTGTTTCAGAAACTGGTGACCAAGTTTCTTCAAATTTCACTCCCTTTCCTGTGAAAGGGAGCGATATAAGTGAGTTGCTCCAGAGTCATACATGATGTCATCTCCTTCACCCAGATGTGGTTTAACGTTTTTGTTTTGTTTTTTCCAGTGTAGAGATATTAATCTAATGGCCTTCAGGAGTCCAAAGTCAATCAATTTAACTGTCTGGAACTAAAAACATAGTTCTCTGGATAAATACCTAAAACACACATTTTAGCCTCAGCAGGTACATTCACTCCAACAATCTTCGACAAAGTTTGCATAACTGAGTTCCTATATTGCTGTAATTTTGGACACTCCCATACACAGTGAAAAAAAAGAGTACAAAACAATAGAGCATTGAATACTACATTTTGCTTCACCTCCGCTATGTTATTCTCCAAAGTGACGATGGACTTTATTTCACCCATACGGTTATCTTTGCTATCCAATTTGTTTCCAAAGCCACTGAACTCTGAATGCAACAACCCAAATTCAGCTAGCACAGTGCTAAGGTCACACATGCCACCAGTGTGCCACCAGCAGTCCCCTCTTTGTCTTGATATGTTACCAAAATATCAGCTGTAGCTGGTTTTTGGGAACAGCGTTTTTGTGCGAATATATCACAGTCCTTGAGAGCGTTTGATTTTGAGATTTTTGGATCCAGTTTAAAAAAATGTTTTCCAAAGTTTTGATGCAGGCCACTCGGCGCATCCACTTTAAGTTGCCATCTTGGCTCACGGTTCCACAATGCCACCTTAGAAATAGTATCAAGTAAGGTTTATTAATTTGACAGAATAGTATATTAGTATAAATTTGCCTTGCCACAGTCAAATTTATCAATTTATTAATTTTTTTTTATGTGAGCTGCTTCAACCTAGTCAAATTGATGAAGTAGTTTATTTCCCCTGTAAGTCCCTGAATGAGAAACAAAACCATATCTATATTTTTTTGGAGTATCCCTTTGATTGCCTCAAAGCAATAACGTTTAATTCTAAATTGCAAATAAAAAGTTGTGTTGGTTATTGACATTAACGTAATTAATGTAGAGTAAAACAGATGCTTTTATAACTGATGAATTCAGAATGAGGAAAGATTATTTTCCATAATTCTTATACACAATATTATATTCCATTTGTCACACCGAACTTCAACATTACTGATGCACAATGAATCATGCATGCACTACAAGATTAGCAATTCATCTCCCACCCAGCCGACCACATCCATACACACACACCATCCACACACACAAACACACATCTCAAAGAAAGTATCCAACATGCAAATCAAACATGACCCTGTGTTTCTTTTGGGGAGTATACTGTACACCACAGAAGGTTTGGCATAACTGCTGGCAATGGCTGGCATTCAGTTATGCATAATTCTTCCAACATGATTATCTTCAAGTGAGATTTATTCCGTAAATAGATTTTTTTTTTTTTATTATTGAATGTTGCTTTCAAAGCACTAAAGCTTCATTTTTAACAATTGTTAAATAATTGTTCCCACATAGCCATAATGAGTTGTGTGATGTAAAGCTGGATAATAAAGTGAACACAGGAAATCAATCAGGGCCTTGACACTAAGATTTATAACTAAAATTAACAGATCCCAAAAGTTTGCAGCAAACATGCACTAACAAAGTGTTTAGTTAATTGTTAACAGGTTCTGTATCATGGTTTCAGTTAGCAAAGAGCAGTATTTATACAGTGATTGAATGATTTATTCATCCTTCCATGCATCTTATTCTATCTCACTTTAACTAAAAGTGAGATTATACACAGATAAGATCATCCTTTCACTTTTGTCAACCACATTACTCTGTAGGAAACATGCAGATAATCTTCAGAGTGGAATATGTCAATGATGGAAGCCTTTTTGAGATAGATGTTCGAAAAATTTTGTCAGGGAAGTACAATAAACTGTACTTTCTCTGACATGGCAAGACATATCTGCAGTTCAGTCAGGCTATGAGAGAGTTAAACATTTGGCGGATAACAGGAAGGCTGAGTAGAATACAATATAGGTATCAAGATTTGGATGTTTCAACCAATGTCTGTCACGGCTCAAGCTTAATTTAAAAAAATCTTGTTTTTTTCTTGAGTCTCAAAGTGAAATAGTGGTTGGCCAGGCACAACATCAAAGTAGAGACACACAATGTTAAAAAACATGTTTTGAAATAATAGTAAAATCCTCTTCAACAACGACCGCTTTCACACAGCAGTGTAAAGTAACCTTTACTCCAAATACAAATTATTTACTGCAGATGGCAAAAAGGCAAGATTAGTTTTTATTTTTTTTTTTTTATTTCTTTTTATATTGTAGCTCTCAAGGAGACACTTGAGTCACCTGTAATCTGTATCAAAGCTTAATAAAAAATAAAAGATCAAGAATCAGTCAGATCTGTTCATTTCCAACTGAAGCACTTCTTTAGCCCTCTGGTTTAAATTTTGAAAGCTGTGTCTATGCATCTCTGCTCACTGTTTTCAATAATCTTTAGCCAGTCTCAATTCATGGAAAGTTTTGCATCATCAGTGCCTGCAGTCTACCAGCACTCAACCATCAACTGAATGTTGTTAGAAATAATAACAGCATTATTTATAAAAGAGGTCAGCAAGAGCATAACAAGCTGTCAGACAAAGGTTCGAAGAGGGAGATTAATTCAGCAAAACAGATTTGTGGGTCCACTTTCCTCCCATCTTTCTTACATCCTTCAACATCAGTCCACTAGTACTAAAAACATCTAAACAAAAGATGTTTTTAGTTGTTATACGAGTAATAACAGGGTTTGCAAATGCAAAATTGATTTGGTTCTGATTTTTTTTTTATGTGAAAATAGTAACAGAATAATGCTTGGTGAAATATAAAAGCAGTTGATAAAAATTAGGCCGATTTATTTGGCTTTGTTAACATACAAGCAAAACCTAACAGAAGCAGATGTTCAGGAGGTGAGCATCCACTGCAGGGCTGTTTTCATGACCAGAGAGGGCCAGTTGACATGAGTGTGTATGGCAGTGTTTGAAATGAGAAGAGACAGATATGACAGGAGACATGAGGCCCTCATCAGGAAAGCATTCAGCAGAAATGCACAGGAGGACGAGGAAAAGGATATGTTCGTGGGGAACAACTCTGTTGGCATGGGGTGATGTGCATCAACCAGTTATTTGCAAGTATGAGTCAGTAAATCAAGAAATTTTAGAAAAATACATTAGGGGAGCAAAATGATTAAAAGAGAGAACGAAAGAGAAAGAGACAGAGCAATTTGTTGTTGGGGGGGAAGAGGGGGAGGAAGAATCAGAAGCTGAACAAATATTTAAAAGCTGAGGGAATTATTTTGCAGATTATTCACGATGCATAAAGTGTGAAGCTGTTTACGGCTGACAACATTTTCATCCTTCATTACACTTTAATATGAAACTCTCCTGTTGTTCAAAGGCTGGTTATTGCATGTTTATGCCATTTAGCTAATATGTATATTAGGGTCACTAAATTACTCCAACTACTGATTTAAATCATATGCTTTAAAAGCACCATTAATTTATATGTGTAACTAAATCACTTCTAGAGAATTCTACTTTAATGGCACAGAAAATACAGACAGAGCAAGACTATTATCAGTTCTCAGCATCTTTATTACAATTATCTAAAGACGCACAATATTAAAACAACTGGACTGATTATGAAAAATGTACCTTGTTTAGTTTGATAGTCCTTCAATGGTGATCAGCCATTTGAAACCTACAAATTTTGTTAACATTCAGCTATTTACATCCCAACCAGCTATTTGAATCCCATTATTCTGTTGTCAAACTAAAGACAGACTAATACAGACTAATACATAAACCCTGGAATCTTAGAGCTAAGACACTCTTTTTGTCATCAATTGTTGTCAGTTTGGATAAATATTGATTGAATAAGCCAATGTAAGTTGCTTATGTTCAGTTTGAAAGACTTTCTATGAAGGCTGTGGTGCTTTATTATGTGACATTCCAGTGAGTGAGATGAATGCAGCAGTCTTTATGATGCTTAAAATCTCAATTAGATTGTGTTCATTTGACAATTTCTGCTACTGTAAGCCTTCTGAATGAAGAGATCATGTTGAACTTTTTTTTTTTTTTTTCAAAATCAGACTGGGGGGCAAGAGGTGGGTTGTACTGAAACCACTCAGTGGTGAAGGAGGTTGAGAGAACTTTTTTTTGCAAATTTCTACCATATAAATCACCACAAAGACAAATCTGAATCAGTCAAAATTGGTGTCAGAAGCGCCAAGCCTTACAAAAACTATATTAGCCACAAAGTCAGAAATGGTGCATCTCATTCAGATATCCTGAAAATAAATCTTATCTGTCTCAAAGCCATTAGTAGACCTCACAACAGACCAGTTGCCCACTCAGCTCCAGTCTTTATCGCCCTGTTGAGTGTAATATGATCAGAGCATCACAGCCAGCCAAGAGCTAAGGGAATTACCCGGCATCAAGCGGGTAGTCTACAAAGCCTTTGGCTCAGAGCCGCTTACAAGAAAGGCTGTCCTTCAAAAATGGTTTTCATGCATTTTATTAGCCCAACAGATGACCAGTGAGAGAGAGAGAGCGCCAGGAGAGAGCTATGAAAAGCAAATGCCTGTTCCTGCTGGTAAAAATGTCCTCTCTGCTTCACATACACTGTCGGAGTTGTGAGATTTCACCATTTCTGCACAGTTCCTCTCTTCTAACAGACAATAATGTTTCCGCAGAGCCCATTACACACTAGCTTGTGTTAGGTGCTGGACATTGTGTAGTTTTGACATTTAATGGATTTGTTCCCCAGGCAGAATTCACCTGCTCCATCTATCAACAGCTATAAACAGTTGATGTGTGCATTAAACATTAATTTTCCTAGTTGTTGCCCCTGATTTCAGATTTATTTGGTTTGGTAAAAGATGACAGCTTCTCAGTGAGCAGCCACACTTTTCCAGTCATGCAAAGTAGGTTTCTCCCACACTTGTGAAGATTTGCATGGACATAATTGTTTATTAAATAAAACATGTGTACAACCTCTTTCACTGACTGAAACGAAGCCAATTAATATGGCATCTTTCCAACACTGAAACTGCTGAAAATGAACATAATTTGTATCAATTACTGCTTCACAAACATGTATCAGAATCAACTTGCCCATTAAATAAAGGCACAAGAGTTCAAACGAAAGCTGTGGAGTCAGATTTTCAACACAGTTTATTGATCAAATGTGTTCAGGTTTAAGAGATGATAAAAAGCCTCTCTAAGTACCAAAGACATTATGAACAACCACTTGACTTGTAACACTTTAGATGTAAACCAGGAGCGAAGTATTGATGTAACATCTAACCCAGAAAAAAATAAGTGGATAACATGTGCTATTTCTAGGTCAGGCATATGTCACTCAAGCTGGTTGCACTCCATTTGAAAGAAACCATCTAAACTGTATCTGACCAAGAAAAAAAATATAAAAAAATTCAGCAACTCCATCAGTAACTGTTACATCAGTAAACCAAAAACTTGCCATGAAGCCTAAACATAAATGCAGATTGATAATAATTAACTGCAGCCATTTCCTGTCAGGTTAGCTGAAGAAAACCAAGTGAAGCTTTCCAAAGGTTGTTTTTGTGTTGAAATCAATATCAGGCAGTAGAACAGACCACGATTTGCAATAAGTGAGGGAGGAAAGCAACAACAGCATTTCTTAGACAGCCATTCAGAGAAGTAAGAGCTCAAATGGGAACATTATTGGTGGATTATCTCACTCTTTCATTTTGCAAGATAAATGGTGAGACGGTTTTCCATCTGTCTCTTATGCTGTGGATATTCAGTAATGTTTACTGTATCAGGAGGTCTTTCCATCTTACTTTTGTGTTGATTTCTTTCTAAACATAGAAGGAACAATACAACATCTTAATTAAAGGAAAAGAGGCACATGTTACCATCCTAGAAAATAAAAGTAGGACATGCATTTGGTATGTGTTGTGTATATCATATCTATATTTGGGTCACATATGCACAATAGTTGCTGACTTTTCTTTAATGTTAGATTTGTTCACTTTCTGTGCTGTCCTGAACAGATTTCTAAGACTTTTCACAAACAGGAGCCAAACCTGAAGGGACTGTTACTCAGGGATCCACAAATCCCTCGTGTAGCTCAGAGATTACATGCAGCTCAAACTGTAATATTAAATAACAAGAGCACAAATCTCAGTCTACACTGTGTTTAAATAAGATCCGTGAATATTCAATAACAAGTTGTGTGTTAGATGTGTACTTGCTATGCCATTCTACATGCACAATGAAATTTCTAATGAGAAATGAGAATGACTGCAACCAGTAATTTCTAAAACTAATTCAATTTCTTTTAATAATTCAGTATCAGTCAGGAAAACTTCAGCTACGGATCAAAGAAAACAAGGTTCCAGGCCTGAAATAGTTTCTAAAAGTTACAAAGATCTTTCAAGCTACAACTTTCACTCACTCACATAATGGCATGCTGTTCAGGTATTCACCGTTTTAGGAGTGCAGGTACTGTTCTAAATACATATTTCCATTTATTTTAAGACAGCTGATGAAAATATGGGAGGTTTTAAGAAGAAAATCAATTAAAGAAAGAAAAAAAGCCTAGAAAGTCACAAATATGAAACAAAATAAACTACACAGAAAGTCTAATTAGCTTAAGCACAATAGCAAAATATGAGCATGTAATTTTGCAGACAGATGGACTTCTGATACTTGAAATGTTGTTACTCCTGGACAAAATCAATTTTCACTACTAAAGCAAAAAAGAGGTGCAGTGTCCCAAATCATTATGCAGGCACTGGAGTACAGGCGTGAGTTAGACAAATTTCACACAAGGACCTGTAATAATGTTCCCCACAGACTGAACAGTTCAGTGGCTCTCAGCATTTATATGAGCCTGGTTTTTCACAATGTCGAAGAGGAAATGGTGACTGCTAGGAAGGCTGACACATTCTCACAAAGAAATCACAGCATCTTAGAATATATACATGCGAGGACTCTCTACGTATTCCAGCTATTAAAAACAGCCAATTTGGCTTTGGTTTTAAAGAAATATTTTAAAAAGAGACATTTAAAATTATCAGTGGACATACTGCTGCATTCAAAGATAAACTAGAAGTTTTGGGTTATTTTCTTACCTGCCAGAAAAAAAAAAACTAGTGACAAGAAACAAAACTTGCTACTAACGACATACAGACTGACCGGGGGATATGTACATGCGTAGTGTAGCACAGTGCTGCTCAAATGGTCAAAGAAATACACAACAGACTTGACATTACATGTAGTTACTGCTCCAAAACTTATTTGGTGAATGATGAGCTGTGAAAGTTAAGTTATTAGATGCTTAAAGTCACATCAGTTTAAGATGTCATTTGTTTTGCACAATTTAAAAGTTAAGCAAATCCTTATGTCAACAGTGGGTGAACAGCATGCATATAAGATTTAAGAGGTGTTATTTTATAAATTACATCTGCCATCCTGATAAGGACTAAGCTGTCAGTTTAGTCCTTATACATATATAGATTTAAATTTATATATGTATAAATAAAGATGTCAACATCTGGACTGCAAGTTTGGTTGTTTGGTTTCATTTCTAACATTTCAGATCTCACCCCCTTACTATAAACCAAATCAACCAACAAATCAGATAAGGACTAAGCTGTCAGTGGTACATTGCTGGTCTAACAAAACATGGCTAATAAAATTCCAAAAAGTTGCTTCTGTGATACATGTGGAATAAATGCCCATTTGGGTATACGACATCAATCATGAGGTGGTTTATCTAAAGATAAATTGTGGTTGTTATGGGACAAAATTTGAAAAAGTCCAAGAGGCATAAATTATTTTATCAAGGCACTGTCATCTTGTACTAACATCCCCCACGTTATTTATTCAGAAGAAAAGAGAAGACCAATCCAGCCTTTACTTAGTGAGGTGTTTTTACAGTCCTGTTATGATGTGACTTCAAGTTGGCTCTTTGATCTGAGAAAATGTTTTCTTTAGTACCAGAACTGGTTAAGCACTGGAGTCTCTTCCCTGGAAAAAACCTACATAAGCGCAAATAAAAAAATCTTACAAGAGGCAGAAATACTATAATAATTAAATTCCTTGTCTTAAATTCTTTAGTTCTCTGGCAGAAAATCTCACAAAGTAAGAAAATAATAGCTCCTCAGCTCATTACCCAGTCTACATAATGTTTGCTGATGAGCTCAACTAATGGAAAGTTTATGACTGCAATGTGTTCATTAGACTTTTTGAACTTGCTTCTCTCCAAGTGCTGCCATACAATGTATCTGAACTGAAATGCTCCAGAAGCCTGTGCCCTATGTCTGTGATTAAGGCAGTGACTACAGATATTTATAGCTTTGTACCCAATAGCAGTTCCTGCCTCGCTCATGAACACCCTAGGGATCTAATGACATAGCCAGGGGTTATTCTTCGTACTGGTTAAAAGCTTCACTCTGCAAATGCCATTCAGAGTAGGAGGACTGGCTGAAGTGGAAAAAAAAGAAAATTCAGAAGCTGATAAATCCAGTACAGACTCAGAGTGGCGGAGTGGCTTCCAATCTTTATGTGAAGGGATACAAATATTCAAATACAATAAACATTATCCATCCCGTCTTCTCCTTTTAGATGCTTAAATCATTTTTGTTTTGATATTTTGCCTCCCACCGAATCACCCCATCTTGAGTTGTGACTGGACGAAAAGGAAAGCAACAATAATCTTCCTCTTCACTGACATCTCCAAAGATAATGAAACTCCCTGCAGCTTCCTCATGGCAGGAGCAGTCAAGTAGCAGGAGAGGAATGGGAGAGATGGCCACCTCCACATCAAATGATGATCCAGATTTTAAACTGAGGTCTCACCGGAAGCCTGGAGCAGAACCATGGCCGGACTGTGACTGCGACATGTCAGTCCATAGACCTCAGGACTACCGATCTTTGCACCACACCAGCTACTTCACCGGCAACAACACAAGTACCTTCCGGGCAAAAATTAACTGTCTCTCCCAATAGGGTAGGCAAATATCAACAGCATGTGTTAAACAAGTAGCTGGCACTTCTCATTAGCTTTCTGTCAGGGTCCAGCCTCAGAAGTTGTTTGTATCTGCCTGTTATAATCAGCGTATATGTCTTATTGGGATGACTTGAAGCTATAACTCGATTGCAGAGGCTTGCATGTGAAGACGTGTGACCTTCTCATGTCTTTTTAATTGCAGCAGTCGGTCAGAAACTGGATTTCAATGTAAACAACACGTGCATCACACACCAGCAGTGTGTAGGTCTAGGAATAACTGAAAGCTGAAAGGATTTCAAGCCCTTAAATGAAGAGAAAGAAGCTTCCCTTCTCTTGTAAACACACAGTTTTGATTTTGTGTTCTGTTTGGCAGCATTTAAACAAAATGTGTTTTATTTTAATATTTGCACTTACTGGCCATTTTTTAAGACAAATAATGAATAACCCAATGATATCGGAGTGATTTTATTCATTTAAGCCTGGTGAAGATGACATGTAGAAGGATTAAAATAGGAAAGAAAGAGCACTTAGCTCTTATCTTAGACAAGAGCTAAGTGGAACCCATTAATCGTCTCCCTCTAAATGCTTACATGTAAGTCAATGAGTCCATAAGGAGGCCAATACCATAACTGTTACGAGGTTAAACATAGCATGGTTGTTGGCCACAGATAGGCTGGTCTGAGTCTTTTAAAAATTGCTGATCAACTGTGAACTGTTACAGGGTTTTTCCAAGGTTGTTTTTTTCAGAGAAAAGACTAAACAAGAAAAAACACCTGGGGAGCATCAGTTTGTGGGCAAACAATGCTCTGTTGATGCAAACTGGTTTTAAATGATAGGAAGGCAACTGTAGCTCAAATAAACTTCCTGTTATAACAAAGATATGCAAAACGCCCTCTCCAACCCTCCATCATTTAATACTTAGAAACTGTTTGACAACAGCAGAGGAAGATCATACAGACTGTCAAGTCATAAGAAAAAAAAAAGAATTTCCACAGACACCAAAGTTGGACAAGAGGTAAGTGGAAAAGTTTTTTCTGGTCCAATGAATCTTTCGCAGCATCATTTACACTGTCGGGTACCCACACATTATTTGTCACCTCTTTCCCTTAACTGCCAGCTGAAATCTTCCTTTACTTACCCCTACTGTCTGATTTTCCTCATAATTTTATGATTGTTCTATGTTGTAAACTTATGTATTTACATTTCTATGTGTTCCCATATTTCTTTACAATTTCTTTGAAGGAGCTTTGGCAAGGTCATGCTGGTAAATGAGAACCGGCTGGCTAACATTTTACGTGATAATGTAAGGATTATTTGTGGCAGTACTAGAACTAATGAAAGATAAACACATAACTGGTGCACATAAAAATAAAAAAAACAACTAATTAAAAGTGTGTTTTAACAGTGAAGAAAGACATGCTACACGGGGCCCAAGGTTTGAATTTAGTCTGGTCTTAGTACTGGAGAGCAATGTGTGCCTGTTACACAATTAGCCTCCTGTGTGAAATCTGATTTGTTTGGGTTAATCTAATTGAAGCCTAATTTACCTCGTGAAGCAAATGTTAATGTTGTTTCTGTGGTCCATACTGCAGATGAACTGCATTCCTTATTTTAGAAATATCTGGATCAATTTAAAGATCATATGGGTGTTTTTAGTTCAGCACATCAATTTGCGCTTCCACCCTGTGTCCCGCTCCCTGTGTAGCTGTTCTGCCTTTGTGACAATAGATGTTTTGTCTGACAGCCAGGGAAGCAAGAGGAGCCAGTGACACGCTTCCTATAGCTGACTTCCAAGATGACTGGACTGGCGGGCAGGCATCACTCATGGAAACCTGCATTTATGGAAGAAAGAGCAACCGCAGGAAAC
This sequence comes from Poeciliopsis prolifica, assembly GCF_027474105.1. Classification (NCBI taxonomy): domain Eukaryota; kingdom Metazoa; phylum Chordata; class Actinopteri; order Cyprinodontiformes; family Poeciliidae; genus Poeciliopsis; species Poeciliopsis prolifica. The sequence continues at coordinate 1,472,666 of NW_026562389.1, forward strand.
GGCGAGCCATCTGCCACAAACTTCCATCAGTAGTGTTCACTTCAGCCAATGAGCTTGAGGTGGCCTTCTCAGATTTCATTACATTTGGTCTTTTTATTTTCTCCCTCCTTTCTCTCCCATTCTTCCCTCTTTCCCAGAACAAGTAATTAGAGCAGAAAATTTTTCCCCACATACCCAGGCTGTCTTTTGTGTCAGCCTGTATGTGCAGTTTCACTATAACAGCTGTAACTGCATGGAAAGACCCAGCATATGTTATAGGTGTGCTGTTCTAATCCGCACCGTCACATATAGTCAGTGTGCCCTCTCAGGAGAGGTTGTGGTCATTGCGTAATTAAGGAAGCAATAACACCTCTCTTTATAGCACATAGTGGCAGCCCAGGGACTAAGTAACATTTGGCTGCATAGAGATTCTAAACCCAAGTAGCATCAATCGCACAACACATTTTAACATTATTTTCACAGAAAAAGGAGACAAAATGTGATGGGTTCAGGTGCCAGCCCATTTTAATCTTTCCTCTGACCTTTTACTTTTCAAAGCCAGACAATTACTCTAACCAATCTTTGTCACTGCAGAAGAAAAAGCAGTAGAGAGGCATCATTAAATGAACCTATAAAGATATTTATGGATGTCTTCATTTGAAATCAGTTAGTAAATTGATTTGAGATCTATAAGAAAACTGATAAATATATATATAGTTTTTTTCAACCCCTGTTTTTGAACTGATTATTTTGTTTGTAAACATACTTGCCAACAGTATGTGCTCTGATGTACTTTTTTATTAAAATAAAATTGAGATGATCCAAGATTGAGATGCCTCAATCAAGCTTCTTCTTGGCCGATACTTGACTGTCGCTTTCTTTAAGGCTTGCATGTTGGTTCATATTTTGATTTTTTTTTTCTAAAGGACTAACACATAAAGAGGAAGAGCTTCTCTCATGAGAAAAAGGTTGGAGGACTATCTATTTTTTGTGTGTACTATGATGGATGTAAAAGAAACATGCACTTCAAAGTACATTGATTGGTTGGTTATATGGACTGAAAATATACATGATTTTTAGAGGGTACTAATTTTCAGTATTTAAAGTGCATGTATAAAACTATACGCAATGCATTTAATGTTGTATGTTGCAGTCATTAAGAAAAAAAAAACTAAATCAGTCAAAATTTGAATCCTTTGTAGAAACTTCCAAAATAAAAAAACATTTTAAAAAATTTGATCAGTCAGTAACCGGTCGGTGCAAGATTCTCAAAGAAAATCAATTCAATTTCAACATTTCCTCGTTTAGGACTCTGAGTCTTTACAGGGACAAAAGTCTGAAAACACAGCTACAGATATGGATGTTATAATTCTTAATCAATTATATATGTTTTCTGATTATAACCCAATGCTCATAAGGCTGACACGTCATGGCTGGTCTAAATCAAACGGCCAGCTAAGCATTTGAAAGCTTCAATGCTTGGAATACTTCAAAAGGGAGATGAGCTTAATTTATCATCATTTTAAGTGGGTTTGGGTTGATAATACCCTATCAGTTTATTTATTTTGCATTATTTCGTATGCTATCGATCGAACTGCATGTGACATTTACTAGTTTAACCTTTGTCCCTGCGTCTTCAAAGCTTTGCAAATATATTTTCTTTTTTTTTTTTTCTTGGTGCATTAAAAAAGTCATGTAAAACTAAGGAAGCGTAAAAAGAAACAAAGCCAAACCTAGTCCTCTAAAAGTTGCTAGTAAATACAAGCGCATCATTTTAGCTCCACAACGCCCATCATCTCCAGCGCCGGAGAGCAAAGAGAAACAAGCTGAGGAAGAGCCGTTTCCTCTGCTGTTGTTGTTGTTGCTCCTTACCGTCGAAGACCTTGAAAGGAGGACGGCCACGACATCCTGGATTTCTTCAGCCCGGGTCGGTGTCCGGTGTCCACGGCGTAAGTCCGGTCCATGTTCCTCGCGCTGAGGTACCGCTCGGTGTCCGAAAAGCCTCTTTGTCTCACGCGGTCGTTCTTGCGCACTGCCAGCGCGTGGCGGAGCGGAGAGAGCGACGCCTGGTTCTGCTGCCTCCACAGATGTTTGGGCGCCTTTGCACTCACGCCTGTTCCGCCGGCGGCAACCACAGGAGCCGTCCCCACCGTCCCGCAAGCAGGTTCCATCCTCCCTGATCCCGTCGGTTTTAAAAAAATATATATCTACCTATATTTTTTTTCTCCCCACCCCCCAAGTTAAAATACACACTTTCTAAACATGAAATCGGAAGAAATCAAATATTGAGAGATTTTCTCAGGTCAGGTTTCCCCCCCCTTTTATTAAAAAAACAAAACAAAACAAAAAACCCATAGAAGCAGCAAAGTAAAAAAAAAAAAAAAAACAAAAAAACAATGTTCCTCGGTTTCACGTCCAGTATGTTTTGAGTTTAACTCCATCAACTTTGTCCTTAAAACCACGCGCAAACGGGACAGAAGGAGCCCAAATTGAATCCATTTACAAATTACGAGGCAAAGCTCTGTGGCTGCAGTTTGGACAGGGAGAAACTGTCCCAGAATGAGCTCACAGAAAGGAATTTACAGCTGAGCCCGGTGTCCATGTGCTCCCCGCATTGTCCGTGCATCTCTGCAAAGTGCATATGGTCATGCGGCAGATGCTCAGCGCAGGACAGTAGTCCCCCAAGAAACGTGCAAAACTTCTGAGGGTGAAGCCATCCGGACGTGTCACCATTGCTCCTGCTTCTAGGTTTGTCGAGCAGGAACGAACAGCCGACCGGAATATATGCAACAGGAAAATACATTAATCATGAGGGACCCACCCCGAGGTACCTCCCCTAAAATCATCCCGAGTACACCAGGATGTGGGATCGGGCATGGAGCCAGGTGGTTAGATGGTGAACACGTTTCTCAAAACAGTAACAGTTTCTCTCTCTCTTTTTTTTTGGGTGTTGCAAAATTGGATAGAAAGCGAAATGCTGAGCTTATGTGTTCCATCATACAGGTAACATACATACACACACACACAAAAAAAAAGCTGATCAGAGTAAATAATTAAACAGACTGTGCAGGATATGTGTCCATCGCTGCAGGTTACAGGAGTGCAAACATCCAGTCCATCTCGTTAAACCTCCCCTCCTTTGCTGTTTGCCATCAATTCCAGGGCAAAGGTGGACTCGTCTTTGCTTCATGTCGCTCTCCCCTTACGCTCATGGTGCAGCTCGAGCCCATCATCCTGGAAGCTATAGCATTGTTGGCAGTGCAGTGGTACATGTTCTAACAGCAGAAATGTGATCCTCCAGGAACAAGGTGAGGAATAACGGAAGTGGCAGGTATGTGTAATGGTGACAGGACGGCTCAAAGCACACAGAGAATGTGAGCACATCACAGCATGCAGGTGGACTCCATGTTAGAACTCCCAGACAGAATCAGGTTATGTGGAGTCCAACCCATTGGTAGCAAAACAGCAATCCTTCAGTTAACTTATTTTGTGTTCTGGGTGCCTGCAGCAAAACTAGCAAGCAACTTATGAGAACATTGCATACTGAGCAAAAGGCTGAATAACATTTTCCAGATTTGAGTTTCAAATACCAGATATCCTGCTGCGACTTGCAAAATTGCTGAATAATATGCAATGACTACTAAAAATGATCTCTTGATGATCAAGAATGATAGAGATAGGTCCTTTGTTCTCCTTATGCACTTTGTAGCATGTCTAATGCATAATGTTTTGGATTTCTATGACTGCTGTACTGGCATGCAAGACAACTAAGACTATGGCATCAGAATGCAATGCTTATGTTTGGCGAGCATAAACAGAAATCAATAACACGCTAAACTCGAGGAAGAAGCAGATATAGATTGATCCCAGTTTGAGTGCTAAAGAAATGTATCCTTACTGCTGTTTCAGTTTCACCAACCAAGTTAGACTTCAGCATCTATAGGTTTTCAGAAATGTATTCTTATGCAGACATACCCTCGGATCTTCCTCGGTCTGATTTTTATTTTGTTCATCTCCGTCTGAGTGGCATTCCTTGGCGAAAAAGTGCTTCAGCATCCATCTGGGAATGTGTCATAAGTCACTCTCTGTGCGTGCTGTTCACTAATGCCAACCGATCACCTTGAAAGTTCCTTTTTGCATCAATCCTGGTTGATTTGAAATTTTGCCATCTATCATTAATGTTTTACAACACCCACTGGCCACTAAAAGGTTTCCTTTGCAGAAATATTTTTGTGCACTTTTAAAATTTGGTTAGCGTTTTTAATCCTTTTTTAGAAAATCAAAGTTGTATTAATCTGCCCTTTTTCTTTTCTAATTGATTTATTGGTAAAAAAAAAATACAATAAAATAAAAAGGGGGATACACACCTCTTCTATGTGCTTTAAAGTCAAACGTATGCTTGCTGTAGCAACATGTACACTGAGAACGAACACTTCTGTAACTGAATTTGTATATGCATTTCTTTTCTGTTAATTATTGCAGAAAAAGAAAGGTATCCAAGTCAATGACACATAAATAGGTATTGTTATTTTTGAAACATCTTTAATTTCTTTTTTGTGCTATATATTTTATCAGGAGTTTTTCTTTGTTTATGTTGTGTTTGACCGTTGTAGTGAAGATACAGAGTAGTTAGTCCCTGTGGCAAGTATGGTTGTCAATAATTAGTGATTTCCCTTGACTGCTCCAATACAGATCTCATTATACTCACAGGAGATATCAGCAAAGCTTGACTAATTCAAATAAGCAAGTTGTTTGGTTGCAAAAATTTAGTGAAGATTTACAGACATAATTATGATTGGCACAAGTCAGAAAAAGAAATATTTGTGCAGAAATATTTTTGCAGCATAAATTATGCTTATTTGCTGCTATATGTTCCTTTACGCGTGGAAAAATGAACCTAATAAATTCCTCACACTGAGCAGTGCAGAATTTTAATTAAGAGGAAAGGGGCGGGGGAAAGAGCTGGTATTAGACTGGTGTCAGGGGAGAAGAAAGATTTGTACGTCAATCTGAATGATCGTGAAATTGTTCTCTTCAAACTGACTCCTAGTATGAAACATACAATCCACATGACTTTTTCCGTTTTAGAAAATTTACACTGCATTGAGATGAATCTTTCATTGGCTGTTCATTTGGATCAGACAGTCTTAACACATAGTTTTGCATAAGTACTTTTTTCTTGGTTTATTTGTTGAAACTTGACTATGATGCAAATGCAGAGTCACAGCTGTCCGAACACAAAAACGTTCATGTATATGTAAACGGAGCAACGTTTCATCTACTGTTTATCAGCGTCGCATCATTTGTTGTGCCAGCGAACCAACGTCTCTTGGGACTCGTGTCTGGCAGCAGAGTCGACTGATGTTTATGTGGGACTCTGCTACAAGTCCAAACGCAGAAAACACTTCACAGAAATCTGAAGGTGTTGGTGGTTGCAGAAAAACAGTAGAATAACAGCGATTATCCTTCCAAAAGTATTCACACTCCTTTAGCTTTTGGATTTTGTTATATTTCAACATGATTTACATGGATTTCATCTGCCTGTGAATAGCTAAAACCCACAAAAGTTTGAGCCCTCCTCTCAAAAAGCTTGTACCTGCCTATTTTAATTGTTCAAGCAACAAATATATATTGATATGCATACATATCCACAGTGGAAACATTCTTTTGTAGTAAGAACAGATTTTTTGGCCTTACAATAAGCAGCTAAGATTCTTATTCAACTACCTGCATGTTTAGTGTCACAAATTTCTCTCCGAAGCTGAAGATGGTGCATTTAATGGCATGTCCGCCATCCAGAATGCCATTCTCCAGTTCATTGATGAACCAAGGAAGTGCAGCTAAGATGTATACCCCTTGTTAAACACCTTTTCCATCACCAGTTTCCTCTCTGCATGTGTTCTGACTTGAGCCAGTCAGATTTTATTTATGTGATTTTTGTTTGACTGTTTGACTAAATTCAAAACAACAGATTCATGAACCTCATATTGTAAATGGTGAACTCAACAGAGCATGAGACATTGTGTTTTTTTTACACATGAACTGGCCACCTTTGAGTCTTAACCTTATTTTAACTGAAGAATTTGATTTGCAGCACAAAATATGACTTATCTTAAAAACAACTGTAAAATGAAAAAGAAGCAAAAGTCTTACTTGCTCAGTCAGATTAAATGAGTGTCAGTGAATATCAGTTAACTTTTGCCACAGATTCTTAATGCTAGTTTCTCCACCATGCGTAGCATTTTACATGTAGGCAAAAACGTTTTGTTCTTGACATTTTGGTTTTCTAAGTGTTTGCTTAGAAAACCCGACATGTTTTTAATGGGAATTCTTACAGACTTCTAACAATTCTTCTTACCAATCTTCCTTAAAAGGTCAAATATTGTCCACAGTCTTGCCCCCCACTTCTCTGGTTTTCACGATGCTGTTCTGTCATCAAAGTTCTTTAAAAAAATGTCAAAAGAACAACTGTATTTACATTGAAATTGAATTACAAATATGTGATCTTGCTGGATATTATTAGAGGGTGTTAGAGTAAAGGCACAACATGCATCATCAAAATACACTGAAGATTACACTTATGTGGAAAAACAAAAACAAAAATTTAAAATCAACACCTCAACACTCAAATACTTTTGCCTGGCATGTCACACCTGCTTGTTTGTATTCCAGGTAGTGAACGTATTTAAAGAGATGACAAAATCCAAACCAGCTTTAAAATCACTGAAAAAAAAATCTATTGCATCTATTTAAAACTAAAACCTCTAAAAGATCCACATTATATCGAGGTATTTCTGTAAATATGAGAGAACTCTATAAATGATAAAATGCTTATTCAGCTAATACAACTTAATCTCCAAAGAGTGCTCTGAAACACATTTTAGGAAAGCTTTCCACATTCTGATCAACCCATCAAAGTTCACTGACAGTCGGATGGAGGCTGAGCTGCCTCTACATCAAATGCCCTATGCCTTTTTTCACATAATCAGAACAGCAAGATGAATTATTCAGTATAGACAATGTTTTTTCATGACGAATGGCAGGCTCCGTCATAGATACAGGTGAGCGAACAATGCAGATGTTCAATGCATCTATGTGACAAGCAAAATTGCCGAATTGAGAGAACACCTTCTTGTAAATCAAACAGCAATTACGAGGAACAGGAAACAGTTTCCACGGATTTATCATGAAAATAGCTCTGCCCGCTTGAAATTTAACTGCTGGCAACTTATTTTATGTTTTTTGAAGATTTTGTCATGCTTTATTGCCATTTAAAATGCATTTGCAGAAGTGTAATAGTGTTTTTTTGTTGTTGTTTTTTTAAATCATGGAATTAAAACAGCATTTTGCTATATTAAACAGAAACTAATAGCTCATTTGCTGTACCTAAGGTCCTATCATCTGAGGTAAAAGCACAGAGGGAGAGCTGGAAATGTGAAGGATGAAGTTGGTGTATTTATTAGCAGCCACTGCACAGAGGTATGCAGGTAGCACTATGTGTATAAATAAGATTCAGAGCCCTTTTGAAGACTGCCATCAAGATCAAAGTCGAGTCAGAGAGGACCATCATCGTCCCCTGGGTAAATGAGAGGATTCTGTCATGTTTCAACGGAGACAATATGGGATTTTAGGTTTGACAGACAGCTTTGACCACTGACTTCACAGGCTGCTTTAAGCTTACTGGCTGTACTTCGATTTCCAAAATGCATCATGATTTCCCCACTGGACCGCCAGCTCCGATTGAGAAGGCTGGTGGGTGTATATATAACCCTGCAGGGGGAAAAAACCAAGTCGGAGAAATTGTGTTTTCCTTTGCCAAAACTGCGTTGTGCTAGAAGGAATCCCCAGACAGAAGCTGATTATTTTCCCAGATTTGTTTTCCAACACACCCAAGGGTCACAGACACAGTATGTATAAAACTGCTTTGTGTTTTACTTTGAAATAAAATCTACTGATTTCTGGTTGCCTTGGCTTGTTACGTCTGTAATGTTCCCTCTTTTACTGTTAGGATTAGTAAGTCACAGAGGTGAGGAACAGAAATCTGTTAGACCTCAAATGTTTGATGAGTCACCCTGTCTGATGCCAGATGGGGAACATTTAAATACCAATGCCTTGTGTGTCATTAAGCCATTAACAGCAAGGATACTTTCCTTTGCTGCAGACTGATTTCATATTTTGCTTTCCGCCCTTTCTGATGCTCTCTGTTCCTATCCAAGGCCACCCAATTTGTTACAAAGCTGACATTCTGTGAATACAGACATTCTGTCACCTTTTTATGCCACTCTCTCTTGAGGAATAAAACAGAAAGTGCAGATGTAAAAGCTAAACTAAGACTTCTGCTCCTCGTCATTACTGCAAGAGCATCGCTTGGAGGTGCAGTTGCACCAATTGATTTTTTCCAAATCAATTGTTAATGTGGATGTAAATATTGGCTGTTTGAAGGATGTGAAAGATGATTGATTGATTCTTTCCATTCAGTAATTCATTATTGGATGAATTATAAATGAGAAACGCCTCAGTGGACGTACTTTTTTATGGAGGTAATGTAAGTAAGCGTTGGTTATGTCCCTGTACTTGCGAAGCAAATCTTGGAGCATTTCAAAACCAGAAGGTCAGTTTTCTGAATTTACAATCCAGAAAACAATTGATTTACAACAATGACAAGACCTCAGTAAAAAAAAGCACTATTTTTAATATCACCAATTTAAATCTCAGATTTTGATCAATTTGCGATTCTCTTTGCCATCAAACCCCACATTTTACAAAACAGACTGGCGTCTTGATTGAAACTCCCTCAATACTATGGTGTGTTAGGTTTACTTAAGACTTTGGTGCATGCAGCAGTAGCGGACACTCTTAGAAGTTTGTAAAGGTTTATTGAGATCATAGATGGTTTGGCAGGAGGAGCTGGATCCCCACTGGAATAGAGGTAAGAAGCAAGTCTTTGGTCATTGAGATTTTGCAGGAGAAGGACATGGACAATGGAGAAAAGAGTTTATCTTGCTGTTTGGGAGGAGAGATTAAAATCGGAGAAGAGTTAAGTATATCCACAGAAGAGTTTGTGGATATAAACTCTACTGATTAGAGTAGTGATTTTTATCCGTTCTCTGTTCCAGTACTAGGAGCGGTGAATGAAAACTGGAAAGGTAAGTGCATGACAAAGATCTCTGTGGAGAATCTGGAGAGGTTGAAGGAGACCCTGGAGCTTGTCCAGCAAAGAGGACGAGCGATGGAGTGAGCAACCATTTAAAAAATATGCATTACAACAAAAGTCAAGAAAGGATCATCACAAATCTGAGAAAACCTTTTGCCATCTACTTCAGGGAAACCACTCTTCTAAATACCCCTTCGTAGTTTTGGTCACATGAATTGCAAAAATGCAAGTGGCACCTCTCAGAAGAAAAAACAAGAGAAACAACAAACATGCACAAAAAACCTCTTCTTCCTGCACAGAACATTGGGAACAAAACACAATGTGCCCATGCTGAAAACCTGAGCAACACAATTCCAGCTCATTGTGACACCTTCTTCGTTTGGTCTTGTCTGTTTTCAAGTGCCCTCTTCAGTGTTCAGTGGAGTCAGGTTTAATTAACTGCGGTCAATGATTACATATTCTTCTTCAGTCAGAACTTCAATGCATATTTTGGCCTCTTCATTGTGCTGCAGTTTGAGTCAGGGTCTAGGTGATTTAGTGGAAGAAAAAAAAAAAAACATCTCCAGTCAGTCTGACCACCACTACTATTTTCTATTCTGTTTGACTTACTACACATGCAGTTCTGGAATTGCCAGCTCTGATAATTTTCTGTATCTTTCAACTAGTGGAATCTTTTTTTCTTCTGACACTTAACAGTGCAGTCTTGTGGGAAGTTGATGAAACATTGTTGAAATAACAGCAAGAGTAACTCAGAAGTGTTGGACATTTTCCCACCAGTGTTGGACATTTTCCCACCAGCTGTTGATCATTCATAAAATAGTTACTTTTGCTGTTTCTTCCGGCCTATCCATAAGCCTTTAGCTATGTGTCCTGTTATAATCCCTGTGTAATGTCATCTCCTCCACATCGTTATGGGTTAGTTCTCCAAGCAAACACAGACAACATCAACTCCGATTAAAGGAATAATGAACTTAATTTTGTGGAATTTAATTGGAAAACACTTAATATAGTGAACTCTTAGTTATCACTCAGGACTGCCAGAGAAATGCAACAAACAAACCCTCTGCCTCAAATCATAATATTTCATCTTTTATTGCATCAAGTTTCTCTCTAAATGCTAATGACATATAGAGTTTAAACTCAAATGAATAGGTTCATGAATTTTAACAGGAGTGGACTCCTGTGGCTTGTTCAGGACTCATCTGAACAAGCCACAGTGCACAGCATGAGGAGCTTCTGAAAGATTGAAGCCAGTAAATAAACTATCAGATTATCAAAGGGAAAGCAGATCGTCATAGGAGCTCTCGCCATCTAAGTTTCTTCAGTTATGAATGGACAGGAAGGATCTCCTGTTGTGCTCTGTGGTTTTTGCAGTGCTGTTATAGCCAGACATGTTGTGTTGTAGAGCTACAGTTTTATGAAGTGGCTGCTTAAGGTTTTCCATATTGAATTTTCATTTTAAGAAGCACTCTTTTCCAAAATTCAGCTCCAGAGGGTGTTGTGTGGTCTTTAGAACAAAGTGGTCTTATTTATCAGCTTTTTGAAGGAGCTTGCTCTGATGATAATACCCTAACAGATGGCTCTAGATGAGATTGCACTTTCCTCAACAGACCGAAGGATTATATGCGACATCTTGCTGCAAACACTGAAGAACCTGAGCTTCCTCAACAAGGACTGTCTGCAATATCTCTATTTAAAAAGGCTGAGCAGAAATACTGAAAACGCTGGAAAGAATCCAATATATTTCTTTTTTGTGAGCAAAACATCTTTTAGTTTGGGAGTAAGATATGTCAAGCTCAATATGCTATACTCTACCCCCTTATGTTATACTCTACCCCCTTATTATCTGTTTCTAAGACATATTTATGTATTTAACACAGCAGAAAACAGTATATTTTAAGGTACAACGCAAGTATCTGGAGTTGTTAAATTATGTTATATCTCAAGTTGTTACTTAATGAAAGTAGATGTCTCCCTAAATCTTATGTCAGAGCTGAAATGCTTATATTTGATTACAGTTTTGTATTTATTCCTGCTTTTGGTGGAGAAAATGCGGATCTGACATTTGAATAAGGAAGCACAGGACAATAAAATATGCCAACTCATTTTGTAAATTTGCACTCTTACAAAATGCTCTCAAATTTGCAGGACAGTTTCATTACAATGTGAAGAGGCAGAATATCAGCTAAAAATCCAGAAATAAACATAACATCAAAGTTAAAACTGATTAAAATAAACTAAAACTAAAATACTTATTTAGTCTCTGTCTTCTCATCTGCTCAATCAATGACTGTGTGTAAAGCATACCAAAGACAAAGAGCTGCAGAGAGGCGGAAATGTTCTAAGACTTTCTTGGTGAGAAGTGTGGGTGCAATCTTTGGAAAATGGAAGAAATATAAAATGATGATTCTCCTTTGAAGCTCTGTTCAAGAATTTGTCTCAAGCAGTGAGAATTTTGAGAAAGATGGAGAATGAGGCATGTTGTTGATCTGAAGACAGTGCAGACCAAAGTCATAGATGTAACAATTTTAGAACACATAGAGGTCAATGGGTGGTACTCTGTACTAAAATTAAGCAAAAACATTATTTTCTCATCCAGAATACAAAAGATGGGCGATGAATTCAACAGTATAAAATCCTGCATTCTTTGTACATTGAAGTCGGTATCTTTGACAACCAGGCTTTTCTCCGTCTCCCTGAATAGAATATATTGATATTTTTGATTGTGTTTCCACTTCTGTCTGGGAGAGCTTTGAATACAACTGATCATGTTTCTGTTCTGCAAGGCAGAATAATGTCCACAGAATTCATTAGTCTAGTTATGATTTTAATATAATTTTAAATGTTATGTTCTCATTAGATGGGAACAGAAAATTATCAGAGTTAACAAAGCAACGCTTTTAAAACATTATATGTGTAATTCATCCATATGAGATATTTATCTGCCGGTTTTGGTCATGTGACATCATTGGGCTCCACTTATTGTTTCAGATTGGTTATATTGTGACTGATCTTTTCAGGTTTTATTCATTTTATACCATGTAGGGGTCAATATCCTCCTACCTGGTGTTGTCAGCAGAGGTGATGGCGATGAGTGGCGGTGCTCGTAACGGCAGTGTTGTGGGCCGAGGTGGAACTGTGACTGTGTCCGGCTCTGGCTTCCGGTCGCAGTAGTACTGTTCAGCCTGTCTAAAGGCCAAGGGGGGTAGCTGAACTGTCCGACAGGAGAGCCTCCGTACCATAAAGGGCTCCATGCAGGTGACGGGCTCTGGTTCTGGAGAGTCAGACGACTCATCTGACACCTGTGGGAAAAGACATGGTTGTTAAAATCTGACATTATTCACAACTTTATTTTGATAGTAAGATATCAAAATAAGAAAAATGTATAATTTCTCTTCCATCTCTCGATTTTAAACTACTTTGCATTGATTTCTAACAAAAGAAAGGCAAAAAAATCCCATTGCTACTGGAGTTTGTTGATGTAAAGTGAAAAAACTCAAAGGCTATCAACAATTTTACATGGAATTACAATAAACAAAAGTATACAAAGTGAAATAAACACCAAATTGCAGGAGTAATTCTCAGAATGCTTGCAAGAGCTTTGTTGAATTTTCAATATGGATAAGATTGTGCTCTTACTCAAAGTACTACAGGAAGCCACTAGAGCAAGTCTGCCCATTTTGAATTTAATTAAGAAAAGTTTTTCTTTGCTGCATCAATAACCTTGCAGATATGGTTCCCAGCAAATGCAAATATAATAGTCGTGCATTTAGGAATACACATCAAATAAACAGCTACTAAGAGAAATTACACATCATGAATGAGAACACCATACCCCATTTTTACTTGACAAAAGGTTCAAACACAAAGTGATTCACTTGAGAAGAAGTAGAAGCTTAAAGTGAAAATGACACTGCACAGACAAGAGAGGAGCAGAGGGGGGAAAAAATACAGTTAAGAGCTCCAGCTGAGGGCAGAGACAGCCGCCTGAAAAATGAAGACTTTAAACATCTGAGATGAGACAAGAGTGAGAAGACAGAAATTCATTTTACAGTGGCAAGTTAACCTGGAGGAAAGACATCGGGTGGTCAATAAACCATTAAGTGGTTATCAGAAAAGTTGATTCTGGTGCAGTAATGGCTGCAGCAGAGCCTTCCCTCTCAAAACATTCTTCTGAAGCAAGGTTAGCCTCGTTCACAATTAAATGCAACTCTTTTGGATTCTACTTTTGTAAATTACTTCAATGTTTTATATTAAACTTATTGAAGACAAATTTCTATTCCTGATGCTTTCAGGGGGTTGCAAAATTATTCAAACCAACTGAATATTTATCACTTTTTCTCTCCTTAGACCCACAAGCTTCTCTTGAAATGGATTTTAAAGTGGAAGGAAATGATAAATGGTTTACAAAATCTTTTCCAATTAAAAGCTGGAAAGTCTGGCATGCATTAGTATTCAGCCTGTTTACTCTGATATCTGAAAACCAAGATCTAGAGCAACTAATTGCCTTGAGAAGTTGTCTAATTAGTTAATCGAGCCATTCTGTGTGTATTCTAGCCTCAGCATAAATCTAACTGTTCTGTGATAATTACCATGAAAACCAAGCAACATGGCAGACAAGAAAGGGATAAAGTAATGTAGTAAATTGAATCAGGGTTATAAAATGAGAAAGCCTGTTTGAGTAGTTTAGATCTGTGGTGTACAAAGTCACTTCTCAAGGTCTGGTAAACTGCAACTGGTGGACCAACATACCTGAATTAAATGACTGAATCGTTATCCTCTTTCACTCAAATCTAACAGACTCTTGCTTACAGTTTTAGATGTAGAGACAACTCTAACAGTTGCAGGACAGCAGCTGTTTCCCTGCTTCCACACACCTGAATCAAACGATTGGCTCGTTAGCCAGCTTCTGCAAACGTACGGTAACACCATTCAGCTGAAGTTAATTCCAACCATCTTCAGGGAACCATCTTCACTGAACATTGAAGGGAATGATGATCTAAGTCAGGGGTGCCCAAAGTTGGCCCTCGAGGGCCACCATCCTGCATCTTTTAGTTTTCTTCCCGGTGGCAGTAACAACCATTTCAGCATGTCAGTGTTCTTCTTTGCCCTCTCATGAGCCATCATTTGATCCAGGTGTGTTAAACCTGGATCAACTAAAACAGGCCTCGATTTTGGGCACCCCTGATCTAAATCGGCACCAAACAGAAGTTCAATGTCATGTCAATTTTGTGATCTTTGGCCTTGGGGGAAACTCTGACAGTATCTTGCAGGATTTAGGACAAACAGCAATACACCAGCACACACCAATGTGTACTCGTGAGGTAACATGATAAACTGATTCTGTGCTATTAAACTACACAGAGTCATTGTTCTGCATGGATGAAAAATTATTTCTTGGGTCAACCGTTAACATTCTTATTCTACTCAGAGCGTTTTTAAACAGCGAAGTGCCACAACATCATGGACCTTTCGAGAGAGTTTCTTTTATTTCTGCACATCCTGACACAAAGTGTAAGTAGTACAGTCATGTCATTGCTCTACTGAAAGGGAGTCCAACAGCAACATAAATATCTGCAGATACGTTGAAAAACAGAAGGAATATTCTCAGGTGGCCATGCTTTGGCTTTACTTTAAAAGTTTGTTTTGTTGATTTTGTTTTGTTGATTTTGTTTTGTTTTCTTGCTTTGTAGCTTCTCCAACTAATCTCCAGGCTACAATCATGATAAAATGTCAGATTCATGGCACCATATATATTTATGTGAAGGAGATTTGCTCACAGAAGACATTTTAAGCCATTTTAAGACATTTGAGGCTTGTAGCTGTGAGTGTTTTTTGAGCCGTATGGATTTACAGGATCAGGAGACCACAGCTCGCCCCCTAGACAGCTAAGCATTTAAGGAGTTATTTCCTGAGAGGTGCAGGTATGACTGGAGAAGTTTAAACAAAAGGTACTTTATGGCCATACCATAGTACTTGCTGTTACTGCTGCAGTAGAATGATGCTCCTCAGGCTCAGAGGAGACATTTTGCCAAGAGCTACACTGGATTTCACCCTATTTGCTTGGAAATCAGCTTCCTGGATCACCCATTTGAAAGACATATTCCTTATTATGCATTAAACAGTAATTAAATTTGATTGCACCGTCCACATCTATACAAAAAAATCTAAAGAACTTCAGAAGGAGAGAGCATAAAAAATTTGAAATGGAAAAGGCAAAACAAAATGGAAAAATGAGTGCAGATTTGATTGAACTGACTGATCAGCATGCAAGCTTTTTTGAATCCATAACCGTCTTGCAAATGTGCAAGTATATACACCTTTATGATCATTTCTGCTGGTTTTTGCCTTAATTTTGTTCCTTTGAATTTCTCTTGTACTTGAGAAGAAATTACTAATAAAATCAAATTGACTCAAAAATATCTGAACTACTTTAACACAATCTGAATCACCTTGAACTAAAGAGAATTGAAACAAACTTCTGCAAACTGAATAAAACACAAATCAATTGAACTGAAATGTACTGAACTGAAATTATTTGGGGATTCTACATCAAGAGATTCAACAAATTCTTGTAAAATAGCAAGCAATGAATACAATTTCTACAGATATAATGAAATAAGTAATTGGCAACATCAAAGAACTAACAAAAATGAATGAAAACTGATTTTAGTTATTTCCTGGAGCATGACTAGACATCATTTGTATGCATAGAGGTGGAAAATGAAAGAATAAAATTCCAATCTGGTCTTGCTAAGAAAAATTGAATGTCAGACAGCAAAGATAATGCCGAGTTTTTGATGCTTAGATGAAAGATACTAGATACTAGAGGAGCAGAAACTCTGAAATTAATTAGGGTTTTAGCAAACTAAATTTTACATTTATGTACCAATGACATTAATAGCAATGACATTCCCAGGGCTAACAGTAGTAGTGTTTTCTGTCGTCCAACACAATACCAATGATGATAAAACTAAATGAGACAGACTGTATTATTTTGGTTTTATTTCACTGAAATATAGCACTTCTAATTATTAAGAAGTCAGAGCTAAAGATTTCTGAGGTAGGTTAAACAGCCCATGTTTCAAGACACGAACAGCAGCTCTGATCTGAATAGTTCATGTATGCCCTGCAGCAAGTTGTCAAATAAAAAGCCCTTTGGCTGTAAACAAATGCATTTCCTCAGTAGTTTGTGTTCCACTGTTCCCTGCTCCTCACTGCAGCACATGTCTCTATCAGCCAAGAAAATTGCCCTAAAGTACCGACTTACATACGTGTATGTGTGGCTTTATCATCTCTCCCCTCTCTGTCACGACAGCTCTGTCTCACCCGTTACGGCTGACACACCTCAACCCCACCCCCACCACCCGTCCACCCCTGCATGCATCAAGATGCCAATCTTCATCCAGAAAGTCAAGCAGCCTTTCATTTCCACATAATTACCTGCATTAGACTCATTGGCAGACGGTGGCTTACAGAGAGGAACGGGGGAGCCAACATGATTTCCCATCACTTTTCAGTGGGCTGTAGGTAAAGCAGGTGGGAGGTGGAGCTAATGACTCATTGAGATTCAATTAGTACTAAGCTTAAATTCCTTTCATGACACAATCACAGACCACAGAATGAACTTATGTAACGGCTAGCCGATCCCTCTCTCCCCTCGGTTATGCTCCCACTTGACCTTCAGCTGGCTCTAATCCTCTGTAAAACATTCATTAATTCCCCAGTGTCTCTCCTCCAGCAGCTATGATATTAATTAACAAGGGAAATATTTGCATACTTAAAAAAGTGAGCATTCAAATTGGTGCAGCTCAGTAAATTAGAATGTCAGCCAAAAAGTTAACGCACAAATAAACACTTAATTGTCACTGAGTTAACTTTGATGCTTATGACGTCTAGCAAAAATCAAACTTCAAGTACTTGAAAATTTTAATCTTACATGGCGTCAATTCAAAAAGTTATTGTATTTTTCCTTTTTTAGCTAATTATTTCTACTTTTTAGACATGACAGATGTCCAGCTGACAGTTCTTGACACATTCCCCGAGAAGGTTAAGCTTCAAAAGGGCAATGCTAAAGGAGAAATAACCTTTAGCATTGGGTTTTCAGTGTTGCATCCAAGTATAACAATGGAAGGTTTAGAGGGAAGGGAAAAAAAAATATTTGGTAGAAAGTGGTTCACAAGCAAAAGGATCAAATATTGTGAAACAAAATTCATAAAATAGTTTGAGGGAAGGTTCTAAAGTCTAAACTTCAAGACCTTGAGAGTCACGACAAGCAAGATCCTCCAAGAAATTAGCTATAACCGTATTATTCATTGTGTTGGGCCACTCTTGAACCAGAGACACCAGAATTGTCATATCTGGTCCAAGAAGAAGAACTTGACAGTTACTTGGCATTTGAAATAGAAAATTTTGTTGTTAGCCTTTTTTCATCTTTGATGGAACTGATTGACACTCTTTTTTTTTTTTACCATTGATTTACTCATTATATCTGCTGTGTTTTTGTATTTCTGCAAGATATGTTTTTCCATTAAAGAAGTTTTCAGATAATGTTTAGATGTTTCCGCAGCTGTGGTAGAATGAGAGACCTGTAGACATCTTGGGTAAAATACTTAACCTGGCAATTGTCTTAAAGGACTGACATGTCGAATGTACTTTGACCCTGCACCCATGACTAACTGACAAAGAAGAATTAGAAATTTCTCCTGAAATCCTTATCGGCTCTCTTTCCTGCCATAAAATGATCTCCTCCGGGAGGTGAGGGATAGTTCATGAGGTGGGGGTAAGGATTGTCTGGTGGTCCATCTGGCAATTGAGATAAGATCAGACTTTGGGTGGGTCTTTTCCTTGCTGTTACTATATAACGATGTGATGTGTGTTGCTCAGTTTTTACCTTCGAATAAAGAAACCTAAAGACAAAGATTAATCTTTATCTTATTATTGAAACAGATTCTCCTTCTTTGATAATTGAAATTTCCATAACACAGTCTAAGGTCAAATGAAGGTAAACCTGGCTATTAGATGAAAATCAAACTCCCAGAATCTGGAAGAATAGTGAACAGAATCTACTGAAGGGCCAGTGAGGAGGTACCACTGCAGAGCAGCTAACAGGTAATTTGAGACCATGTTATGCTTCCCTCTGATGGTAAGGTTTATAGAGATGTTGACTTGAGTTTCCAGTAGGACTGGACAAACACAGCCAGGTTTAATAACAATTACTCAATTTGATTGCAGCACATTTCTCTGACTCGAAGTTTATAGATCATCTAGGCAGCATCAATGGACCTGGGGTCCATAGATGCTCTACAGAGTATTGTTAAGAGAAACAGGAGACGCACCAGATTCAATAATGCCGATGAGATAAAGGTCACTTTTTGAACAACTTGAGCTTGCTTAAGACCTCAGTGGAACCACAGGTTGATCACCTCAATACGGCTTATGCAGCAGCTGAGGCAGAACGTATCAGGGCCTACACTGTATGGTATATGGAGATTTACCAAACTCCTTCAGTTAGAAATACTGGACCTTTCAAGTGTCCAGTATTTCCTGTGGGCCCGTGTGGGCCCTTCAGTGCAACATCGGTCTTCTATAAGATGCTGTTTGGCGTCCTATAGCAATGTAAAAAAGTACCATAATTGGCTTTAAGAAGTTATGATTTTCCAGATTAGGCCAATGTTTAGGCAAGTCAAGTCAGGTTTATTTGTATTGTACATTTTAGCAATAAGGCAGTTCAAAGTGTTATGTGGCATCAGAGTTTGGATCCCTGTTTTTGTTTTCTGCAGAACAATGAATAAGATGATCAGTTATTTGTTTCATCTCTGTTTTTATCATTTGGATACTCAGTATACATGTGTGTGTTCCTACTGTATCATGATTATGCACATGATCGATTCATTTTCACTCACTTGGCTGTCCCTCCTAACGCCTCCAGTGTCTCTCTATGATAAGTGGGATCAGGGAAAGGTTAATTGGTCTGCAATGACTCTCTTGTGCTCTCAGTGGACTTCATATTATAATCTGTGTTGTCAGGTTGACCTGTTCCAGTGTGGCCAATTACATGGTGTGACCCCAGAGGATGAATTTTCAATAAACAGCGAACAAACTTTAATTTGTGATTAAAATGGATCAGAAAGCATTTAAAATAAGAGGAAGATTGATGATTTATAGAGGAAATCAAGAGCATTGTCTGAAGCATATGAGTAAATATTTTCACGTTTGCAATGAATAGATGTCTATCCATCTATTCATTGCCTATACCCACTTTCCTTGCAAGGTCCTGGAACAGCACAACAGTTGTAGAATATTTTCTGCAAAGAAACTGCAGTTACCTTTAAAAAGTTTGAAACAGACAAATGAGATCATGGGGAAGTGATTATCAACCTTGTTTGTGGAACAGATTTTATCAGCTAAGTTTGCAAAATCTTTACCCTCTCACCATAAAATTAATGCACAATTTCTATCCTGATCACAAGGTTAGTCACTATTTTCAGCTTGACATCGACTCAGTCAGAACTAATGTATGCATCGGCCAACCAGCTCTCTTAAATGTTCAGGTCTGAGTTAAAACATACAACTCTTAACACGTTGAAAATATAGTCTAAAAAAAATTATACCTCACAAGTGAACATGATAAAGCAGTGGGTGGCATTGTCGGCGTGCAGCCAGAAGTTCCTAACTAGAGGTCTTGGTTTGCATGAACTTCTGCATGGAGGTTGTATGAGTGTGAGGTTTCTTGGTCTCACTAAGTTGCCCTTAATTGAGAATGAGTGTGCATGATTGTTAGTTTTGTGTGCCTCTTTGTTGCCCAGTGATGATCTGTTGTACTAATCCCATCCTCTCACCCAGAGAGAAAGATTTTTGAACTACTATTCTAGCAATAAATGTGTGTTTATGAATGATATTAGCCCAATATGTTTGAGAATTTTTTATTATTCAAGAGTAACAAGAGTTAAATACCAGCATTTATATGTGATTAGCTGCTTTTGTTAAAATTGCATAAACAGTGCTGATTGTTTAGAGAATATTTGAGAATACATGCACCACATATTTGACATTCTTAGCCAGATGCTGTCACCATGAACCATGAACTTTAATGGTTGGGTTAGCATTATGACTGGGAGTAAAACTAAAATAAGTTTTGAAGAGTTTATTTCCATTCTTTTATTCAATGTTGTCATGCCATATTTCGCTGGAAGTGTATGGACAATCTGGTGAGTCACCCAATGTGATGCAACTGAAGGAGAAAAATACAAGGAACATCATCCAGACAGAACAAAAGTAGAAGCTATACAATATAAACCACAGGAACAACTCAAGGCACAGAGCTCAAATGAAATAAATCTCAAAGTCTGACAGATGACAATAATGTGAGCAGCTTTAGTTGTTTGAAATTAACAATTTAATTAGCAAGATGAGCTCTTTAAGAATCATGTACAAGAAAAACACAATTTTGAAATGAAACTTGAAGCAAATATTTTGCAATCACCTATTAGTAAAGTGCTTTTTTTTTGGCAAATTGAAGGTTAGCTGTTCTATGATGGCAATGCATCTTCCTTTCAGGAAACACATCCCAATCAGCTTTTCAGCAAAGGCTAACAGTTTAAAAGATCCAGAAGAGTGATACTTCAGGTCCTTAAATTAGCTCTGTGACACAGTGAAACTCTCTTTTGGTCTCAGTAAAAAAGTACCTAATCCAGTTGATCTAATTTTAGGGGAACAGGCAGTTTAAGAAATCGATGTAAAATGGATCAGACTCTAAATTGAGCCCTTACCTTGCAAGATTCCTCAAGATAATCTGAGTCATATTTCATGGAAGTAGTCTTGCTTGACAAAAAGTTTGCATGCACACCCGGATACAACTCCTTGAATTTGTCATTTTAATATCTGCCACCAATATGAAAATGCATCTTACAGAGCAGCAGCTGAGAAAAAAACAGACATCTCACGCTCTGCTTTGATTTACGCTTTTATTATGGAAGTGGTTAAAAATGGATTCAGAATAAAATTTATGAGACAAAAAGAAAAAATAATTCATCCACTGTTTCTGTAGGGGGTTGTAGCCTTTGATGAAAACTCTTGATGTGAGGCTTCACAGAGAA
Organism: Poeciliopsis prolifica; assembly: GCF_027474105.1. Taxonomy (NCBI): domain Eukaryota; kingdom Metazoa; phylum Chordata; class Actinopteri; order Cyprinodontiformes; family Poeciliidae; genus Poeciliopsis; species Poeciliopsis prolifica. The sequence goes on from NW_026562389.1 coordinate 1,493,897, forward strand.
GCAGGTGGTTCAGTACTGGCACCATTCAGGTATTTTTCCCCACATCAAACTCTTCCATATCTGAGGGCTGAGATCCCGCCTTATTATCCTTCATTTTAGAATATTTTCCCCATTCCGTTTGGTCCACTTCTTGCCTTCCACACACAATCTGATGAACTCATTTGATATGAATTCCTTCTCAGAATTTCACATTTTAAGGGTCCTGTTGCACGTCAGACATTACTCATTTCTTATCATAATGCAATGCCGTTTCCAGGCTCAGCCACTTGAGATCCAAAAGGCTTTTCACATGTGAATCTTTTCAAGTTACTCACGCTTATGTTCACGATCGATGAATGAATTCATTTCACTTAGATTCCAGCGAATGGGAAATGCATCAGTTGAATCCTTTATGAGATTGGTTTGACAGCGCTCTCTTTCTTCTTTTGACCTTTTCAGAGATTAATAGGCCACCAAAATTCCGATGGTGTTGCTTGACTTTTGGATGATTTCTGGACAATGTCTCAACTCCGTGGTTTTGTTTGGTTTTTATGACAATTACTCTCACAGACACAGAGTTGGTGAATTATTAGTATGAGGTGTCTGCACGCTACAAGAAGTTGTTTCCCTGCAGCTTTCCCTCTATTTTTTTAAGCTTACATTATCAACAGCATCTGCAAAGAGTGTCTGAGTGAAACCTGAGGCGACGCTAAAAGGCATTCTGTCACTTTCCCACACAGAAACAAATATCATCACCTTTTGACCTTCACCTTATCACAATAACTTCATGGATTTATATATTTTAGACTGTATACATCATAAGTTTAAAAAACAGAAATATTTCCACATGAAAGTTAAAACTCTAGGTCACAGAAACCACTTAGACAACAAAAATATTCACACACTGTCGTTCTTCCATAAGGTACTTCACAAAATATCCGTTATCATGAGATGCTTCAAGGGCTGGATCAAAAAACAGGAATGCACTCTCTTAATTTCCACCCTGAGGGCAGAGTCAGCTCAGTCTGCGCAACTATTCATGATCAGCAACATCATTCGTCTCTGTTCTCTGATTTTATTGCTGCAGTAGATGTTTGGTTTTTTTCTACCAGTGAAGAAACTGAAATGGATTCTGGGGAATACCCTGAGGTAAGAGGAGAAGAGGAGTGACAGAAGCAAGAAAGAAGTTAACATAAAAAAGAAAGATAGATGTCAAGGAAACAAGCGAGGTAATTAAAAAAAACCCGAAACTGATTGGTTCGAGGGAAGTGCAGTGAATCACCGGGCTGAAAAAGACATTTAGTACTCCTGTTTGTCTGAGAGTTCACTGGCAGTTTTCACTTCATTTTTTCTCAAAGCTGTGACTGCACTGGTAACAAATCAGAACATTTTAATTCAGGGTTATTGAATTGGTTGTTTGGGTTTTTTTCCAAGTTTTTGCCCTTTTCTGTTTTAGAATCCTTAAATTGCAGAGAATAATTCATTTACAATTGTTTTTTGTTACTCTGCTGTAACAGGAGTAATTTCTCATAAAACTAGATTTTCTTGCATTTTATGCAGGCACTGTCGGGCTAAAAAATCTGATAGAGGCTTCAGCTTTATTTCATGGTGAGAGTTTCTGGTATTTACAACCAGTGTGAGCATCTTTACTGCAAAAACAAAGCTGTAAAACTGTGGGGTCATAAAAGAAGAGCTCCTTTTGTCTTCTACATTAGACAAATCACAGGGCTTACCAGCAAATTACATTCTTGGCTTCTATCTATCTATCTATCTATCTATCTATCTATCTATCTATCTATCTATCTATCTATCTATCTATCTATCTATCTATCTATCTATCTATCTATCTATCTATCTATCTATCTATCTATCTATCTATCTATCTATCTATCTATCTATCTATCTATCTATCTATCTATCTATCTATCTATCTATCTATCTATCTATCTATCTATCTATCTATCTATCTATCTATCTATCTATCTATCTATCTATCTATCTCTATCTATCTATCTATCTATCTATCTAAAGGTTCAAACTTTTTCTTTAAGTTTACCTGTATAATCCTCTTTCGAACACTTCCTTGAGGCTGTTATGAGTCTGTTGCTACAGTCATATCAAGTTCCCTCTGTATTTTTAGCCTCATCCTAACATATACATATAAAGCCATCATATTTGATCAACTTCTTCTGCTTAAGTAAGTCTCCTGCAGATCCTTCGTCAATTTGTAGACAGCATTTGAATACTCATGCATATTCTGATTTTGATGTAGTACTTTGTGCACATGTCTGCACTCCCATCAAGGTTGCAGAACATCAAGGCTCACAGCATGGTAGCTCTGTAATGTATGTTTCAAAGGCAAGGCAAAACCGTGGACACAGCAGCAGAAAACTCTCCGTCTTTTTTTTTTTTTCTTACACTGGTGTTATTTGGGGAAAATGTGACATGAGAAATAATGGCAGGAAATGTGCGACATTCCAGGCTGGGGATTTGCTGTCTGTTATAAGAGTCATGCGGTCTGTGCATTATCAAACCCTGAATGAGAAGGAAAATACTCTATGCATCCTCATTACAGAAGAACAATCATAAACATGGTAGCTGGGACATTTTTTTTTTCACATTTCAGTTAAAAGTAACAAAAATATGCAATATGCATAAGTATCTAAATGTATTTCAGAATGAACAAACATTATGAAACACACTCCTCTACAATTAGAGGAGTAAGCTGTGCCACCAGGTCTATTGAGAATCTGTGGCAACCAGTGAAAAACCATGGTCAGATATTTTCATTTCAAAACCATTAACTTCACATCGGCAGCCTGGATTGACATATATTCAGCCATTATGGCAACAAAAAATGGTTTAACAAAACATTTACTCATGAAAATGAAAATAAATGCACACTTTTAGATTTTTCTTCATTAAAAAAAACATAAATAACTTTAAAAAATGTTCCAATTCATAATTGCAGTCTCATTGTCTTGATGTTTCATATAAAATTGTAAAACATGAATAAATAACTTAATAAACAAGGTACTGTATGTGGAATAGTGAAGCCAGCAGTGACAGTACAACTCTTTGGGTAATGTTTTGCCTGGATTCAAAAGAACATGCTATTCGCCAGGAGGTTACAGTGACACAAACCAACTGCATAAAAATTGGCAGTGTTCCTTCCTAAAGGATAATGTGGCCTTCAACATGACAAAAATAGTTTGAGGACGCTCTGGGGATCAAATCAACCGAGGCATGTGGGAGTAAAAGAAGCTGCTACTGAATGCATCACAAATGAAACAAATCTGGGAAGAGAATAAGAAACCACAATAATAACTAACAAAATGATTTATACACTAAAATTTAACCACTACTCTGTTTAGTAAGAGCGTTACTAAACAGACTTCTCCCCAAAAACTACATTGCCCAAAGATTGTGAAGCAATTCTTGACTTTAGTCTCCTAATCCTAAATAAAGCACAAAGTAAAGCTAGTGGTGAAATGAGCTTCTATTTGATTGGGAGATTATGGGATGATTTTTCTTCCAAGTTCTGCCCTCTGAATAGCTGTAACATAATCTGCAGTGCAAACACACGACAGACAAAAAAAAAAGTGGTTGGCGGTGTGTTTTCCTGGAGGGATTTCCCCTGTCTTTCTATTACAAAGCTGTGCAATATCACAAGGCAAGAATCGGAGGTCACTCATCAGTCCGATCATGGTAAATGGCAGGGACATGACCTAGAGTTTTCCGCAGCTTCAGGCATCAGTGTGTGTTGCTTGATGCATAACAAAATAAAAATGAGATAAAATGCCAGCAACCATCAGGGGGAGGACAATCTTAGCATCAGAAGTAGAAGGGGGAAAAAAAACAGGAAAGAAAAGAAGCCTGATTTCTTGGCTGAAGCTATTAAACTAGACAAAGTACATTTTCTTTTATTTCATCATCTGGGCAGATGGTCATTATCACTGTGCTGTAATGTGGAAATTTCAAGATATATCGCTGAGCCTGCTAGCAGTTTTAATAAAGGTGTTACAAAGACAAACAATTACAAGCTGCTCTGCTTCAACAGAAGGAAGAGCCAGAGAGATGCCACTTCCTGGAGTAAATCTTCACTCTAAGAGGTCAGCAAACATCTCTGTATCCTCACAAACGACCTTTGCAGGCAATTGTTTAAACATCACTCTTCATTCATCAACCTCTGGTCGTGGAACGAGCACACCGCCAAACATCTCGTGCAAGATTAATCACACTTTAAACACAGGCAGTGAAATGAGAACGGTTAGCGGGGAATAATGTTTTTTCACACACGGTGTAAATTAGAAGATTTAATACAAATCAGACTCTGCATAACGTTTTACCTAAGCAACATTTATATGCAGGCTCAACACAGAAAACTGCGTGAAGACCACACTGATAAAAAAAAAACATAATAATAATTTGGCCCAGAGAGATATTATGAGTGCCTGAGGACATCCCCGTTGTTTGGTGATATAAATTCAATTACATGTTTTGAATTTTCTGCAGATTGCTCCACTGACCTGTGAATAAGCACGTCAATAAGCAGAGACTGAAAAGCAATTGACAATGTCTGGAACGAGTGGTGAGTAGACGGTTCTTATCCACAGTTATCGTGTCGCTGACCTGTTCTGTCAGTTCTGTCTTTCTCAAACTTTTGAGAAACACTTGTGGCAATGCTCAGGGATCACAAAACTATTCAATCAAATAAATTGCCCCAAATAAATACTTCATCAACCATTTTTGTTCAGTAAATGTCTTCATTAGACCAGTCCTGTTTGCAAATGGACTTAGACAAGGCAGTTCAATTCTGATGTTCACAAAAATAACAGTTAAAAACAAATTACATGACAAACAATTTTGAAACAGTCAGCCACCAGAATTTCCACCAGATTTTAAAATTCTTGCAATAAACTTGAAGTGGAGCTAGCAATTGCCTGGACTCTGCCTCCAAGATCATTCACAAACAAACCATTTGATTGTAAAAAACAAACAAAACAAAAAAAGAGTTTCTGTAAGTAGTTCAATTAAAATCAAATGATCAAGTGTGCCAACAAATTTAAAGCTGTTTTGCTTCTTTCACATTTCATCAAGCTCATAGAACTGCACTTTACAACTTTTTTAACAATATAAAAAATTTCATTACATTTTATCGCGTTACAGAAAGCAGAAAACATTAATACTAGTATATTGTTGTCCATTTTCTTTATTTTGTTTGCTCCAGCTGTTCTTTTACCTTTTCATATATCGCTTCTCTCTGCAGAACTGCCCAATCCAATTTTGTTGCTCTTTTATTAAATATCTCGTCATCCGCTTCCCATCTCCTCTTCCTGTCAGCCCTCACCTGCACGTGTAGCTCGGCAATTGGCTTTATCGTTAATTAATGTGATTTTAAGTCAAGACAGATCAAAATCTCCCGCCTCCCTGCTCTCATCAAGCCCATTCGCCTGCTGTCTTACTGTCATTTTTCCTCATTTCCATCTGTTGACTTGCCTTTTTTCACGCCATTCACCTGATCCACCAAGCAAAACCCTTGGTCTGAACGCCTCCCTGCCAGGCTCTAATTGATGATCAAGATGTGCACAGGGAAAGAGACAGAGGAGCCTTTTGCCCATTTCTCTTCCCTCATCAAGTTCACGGGGCCGCAGCCACATCTGCGTTACCATGGCAATGCTGATAAGGTGACTCATGACTATTCATCAATGGCACCGCCTGATTGGACAGCCCCCGGGAGCCTTGGGAAGCGTATTCATCAGTGCAGCTTGTGTCCCCGCTCTACCTTAATGTGACCCTTGGAACGGTGAGGAAGCCTCTCTGCTGCTTTCTGTTTGTTTTTCACACTCACCTCTTGTCTTAATCGCTTCCTCTGGCTTTCCTCCCATCTCTCTAATTAGCTGTCCTACCCATTCTCTACCACTGTTGGGAGGTCAAGTCTCATAGCTGCAACCCAATGACCTGCACGCTTCACGCTAGTGAGGTCACCAATCACATCCACGTCTGACATGAGCTATTACTTTCTTGGCTAATTTAATCATTCATCGTCCTTGTTATTTCACAGCACAAATGAATGGTAAATTTCAGAGATATTCAATAACAATTCCCCAGGACACTTTCTTTCAGAACATTCTCTTCTAAAGCCGCTTCTGAGACATCAAATGTGAATCATCAAACAATTTTCGCTCCGTTGGTGCTGTTTTATTCCATTTTAAAGGTCATTTGCTCTTGTCTCCAACAGTTTTTGCAGCAACCTTTTCTGTTTGTACAGTCTGCTCTGTTCTGCCAATAGGAGTATCTATTTTTGTTTTAGCACACTGGCATGAATCAGTTTGAGCAATTCTTAGAGGCAAAAATGTCATTTGATTTTTTTTTTTTTTTTCCAAACAGCTGACCTTTGGCTTTTCTTTCTGGCAGGAGATTTGGAGAAATTATAGTCATCAGTGTTTTTGAAGTTTATCCGAATGCATTTTCAGTCAGATGTTTATCTGCAATGCAAAAACATTGAAAAAAATAAGGCACGCAGTTTTACATTTTTTGTGGAATTATTCAACCAAAATATTCAACCAAAATAGGAAGAAAAAATGCATGCATGTTGAAAAATATCTATACACCACCACTTGCATTTAATTTATATTTATATATTATTGTATCTGGATCACTCAGTTTTTGATACAGGCTTAGTGTGAAGTCTTTTATTTTGTTTTTTATAGATTGGTTAAGTTTTCTGATGAAGAACAAGATTTCACAAATTTACAAGTCAGTTTAAGTCCAGGTTTAGAAAAGGTAATCCAGGAATCCAAATCTATGTCTCATGTTTAATTGGGATCCTTGGCAACCTGTATCTGGATTTTATCTCCATTACTAAGTTGCAGTCACTGAAGAAAGAAAATAAGTTAGGATTTTCAAAAACAACCTGTGTCCTCCTGGTTTGATGCAGCAAAGCTTCATAGTTTGAGCGGAAGCCGCAACACTGTTCAAAAGAGTTTCCTCCACCTGGCGGACCTGCTGCCTTCACACTATACTGCCCCCTTGTGGCGTACTCCACAACCGCGTTCACCTCAGGATCAATCAAAAATAGATAATAATAGAATAATAGAATAGTTTTTCCTTCTCGCTGATTTTGCTCCTAATAAAGTGTAAATAAACTATTTACAATATAATTGTGGCTGCACAGTTTGTGTGTGTCAAATTAGCAGGTAGCTGATTTGGAAGGAAACATGGAGAGATTATTAACCTCGATACCATATAAATTAGGTGAAATTATTATTATTAAGACAAAACTATGTCCAAATACTTCAACTCCATATCAAATCAAAGCCCAGGTCAGGTAAAATTTGCTTGGGTTCTCATCAAGACAAAACACACATCTAACACACAGAGAAACAGATATGTAGGAGCATTGTGTCTAACTGTGTAATTCTCTTGCACTCAGAAGGTTGTGAGTTGAATTCCTCCTCCATTTCACATGTTACTGGGGGGAGGTGTAAAGGCACTTATCCCCAAGTAATTTTAGAGTGAAGTTTCTAGTATGGTCCTGTGTTTGTGAGAAACTAGGTGGAGCTGGCAAATATCAAAACACCAACTGCCCAGCATGGTGGTGACAACATCTTGCTGTGGGGCTGTTTTACTCCGAGTGGAGTAATGACAGCAGCAACCTGAATTTGGGGCAGAATCATGTGTTTCAGCAGAACCATGATCCCAAACACTCATCTGAACTGATTTAAGAATGGAGAAAGAAGGTTAACACACTCAATTACTTTCTCAAAAATGACCAAAATTGTATTACTCTTCCACCTTGAAAAGACACAATTCAAATAATCAATTTAAAAGATTATTTTAACTGTTTGAATCCTGATAAGTAGTGGATGTTGATCTTACACTGGCACTGTCTTCACATATTGGTTCAATACCTCCTTAAATAAACTACATATAGTGTGATGATATGTTAATGTCCCTCTACACACAGAGGGTTGAACAGAAACTCTCAATTTAAAGGCTGTTTTATATATAGATGTTGAAATATGAAACAAGTGTCAAACAGCAGCAGATCTGTTGAAAGATATTTTAATAAATATATTTAAATATCTTTGTCATATTTGGCCAGACAAATAAGATAAAGATCTGTCTTTATGTCTTTGTCCCTCTCTCTGAAATCATCTCATGAAGTAGACCTACATTTGGACTCGCAGTCAAGGTCAGGAGGATGACTGGATATCTTATTTGTCTGTTAGATTAATCCTGACAGAGCCTGCTGCTGCTGTATCTGATATTCATCCTTCTACTCTTATCTGTGTTGTTTTTGTGAGGGTTTGCTGGGAACCTGCCTCGTCCATCCAGATGGATAGAGGTGGGTGATGGACAGCTTGCACACAACTCTGACAACATCGTGTGAGAGACGATGCGGTGAAGCTGTTGTGGGGGATGGGAGGATGTGATGAAGAGAATGAAAATACCAGCTTTGCACTTCTGCTAAATATTTGTAATTTTGAGCTATACATCTTTCACGAGGCAGAATCTCACCAACTGAAAAGACAAACAGGCGTTAGATGAAGTCACTCTAAACATTATTTTCTGTATGTTTTAGTCAAACAAATATTTAATTGAATTGTATATACTTGAGATATTTATATCTCTTCAGCAATAAAAAACTTTAATCAGCAGCTCTACTGCTGTTTGAAAGTAGTAGCTCAAAAATAGCCTTTGTTCACTGCAGCAGCACAGGAAAATTATTACAGATAGAATAATTACTTTTATATTCACTGTGGTATTGTGCATTAAAATGTGTGTGGTTTTTTTCTATTACTGGTGAAATCTATGTTGTTTTTTGTGAGGGTTTGCTGGGAACCTGCCTCATCCATCCAGATGGATAGAGGCAGGTTTAACCATGTATAAACTTACCATCCGGAACTCCAGATTCCACAAAAATGACTTTTCTGGAATTCACAGCCTTGGAAGTAAAATACTTGAATAAATATTCAGGTTTTACACAAAATAGATTTAGTAATTGCTTCTCCTATTTGAATACAACACTCACTTATTATGAGGAAACAAAGAGAAATCTCTATTCATATTGTTTGTCAACTGCTGATTCTTCGTTCACAAACTACTGTGTAGTTTTCAAAAAAAAAAATGTGGATTTTTTTTTTCCAATTTCCTGGAAATAAAAATGTCAAGGTGGCCATCAACATATAAAAAGTCCAGAAAAATAAGATGGTTTATCTGCTTGAGTAGGCACTAGGCCTTCAGATAAAAGGAAAATATATTTTGAAAAATATTTAGTCATAATGTTGTTGTTTATAGGTTTGTATCAGAAATAAGCACCACTATATAACCTTGCAGAGAAATTTGTGAACATCATGTGGAGCATTGTTTTGGAAAATAGAAAATAAACAATTCACTCAGCATATAAATTGTGCATCAGTATTCAGGGATGTGCATGTAAAATATTCAAGTAAAAGACCTTTCTGCTAAATGGCAGAGTCAAACTGTCCACTCTGAATAGCATGCTCAGAATTGCAATCTTCCTACTACGACATGCATCACAGTTATTGGGTTTCAATGCAATCTCACTGTACCGCTTTAGATGTGAACTGTGGCCCTTAATGGGTTACTCTGAAACTAGTACATCCCAAAACTATAACTGAATTCTGATCTATCCTAAAGCACATTTTACAAACTATAAAAACTGGTGTTAGCTTACACTTTCCCGCTGGCTGTCGTCCCCGGACCGGTCATCCTTTTGCATGTTGCGAGCCACCTCTGGCAGGCCCCGGTCCCTCACAGTTAACTAGAGAGGGAGCTAGCAAAGAGCAAACACAATAAACTGTATACAGATGCAACACTTAAAAACCATACAAAAAATGTTCTATTATATTCAAATTAGTGAGCAATTCACATGGTGTCTACATATCTGTTTGGCACCCCTTTACACCTGGTAAAGATGTGTAAGAAGCCTTTAATTTAATGCAGAAATATAATTTAACATGGAACATTTCTAGAGAATGCCAACCTTTCATCTGAGCACATTTATTCACCAGAAGATAAATTCACAAGTTAAGAAAAAGAGGTTTTAGACAAAATCCCCAGTGGCTCACTTATTGACTTTCCTGCTGGGTGTAATTTGTCTCCAGTAGGATGCCTCCCTCATACAGAATCTTTGATTATTCCTTTTTGCACAGTCACTTTAAATCAGGGATCCCAAGCTCTGGTCGTTGAGAATGGGCCTCCTGCAAAGTTTAGATGTTACATCTGCTTCAGCACAAATGTATCAATGAGTAGCTCATTAGCAAAACTCTGTGGAGGTTTACTACGTGCTGAAGAGGTAATTCAGTCATTTGACTCAGGTGTGTTGGACTGGGGATCCGTATTCAAGATCCCTGCTACTAAAAGTTGCAGGGTGGCCCCTGAGTCCCAGGTGGGATGAGTTGTCTTCTCTGCAGCTCACCCCACTGATTTTCTACATGATTTATGCTGAGGGAATGAAATGGCCATAAATGAACAGTGATGCACCATTGTTGGGGTGATTTGAGACAGTGTCCTTCAGAAAATACCAATTTTCTATGTAAATTACATTTTATTGAAATACTCACTTATAAGAGTATGAATAAAAGATGGAAGGGCCCTTATATTCCAGATAAACATAAAGACAGGGGTTTCAAATTTAAAGTTCATGCAAACTTGACTCAATAAAGAAATATAAAGAATGAAAACTAAAAAATACTTTAGTTCTGCTCCAGGGATTAAACAATACAGACAAAAGCATCTCCCCTGACCAGAGAGAAAAAAGTATTCTGAGTTATTTTTTTTATTTTAAAAGGATTCTAAGAGCAACTAACAGTGCCGCTGATCATTATTGTTTTGTAAATGACTTTTTCTGTATTTTTTTGTTGTGGATCCTGCCCCTTTGCAAATTCCCTCATTTCGTGGATTTCTCTCTGTAGTGTAACTTCAAATTATTCTTTTTTTTTTCTCAATCATTCTAAAAACAATGCAGCTTGCAATGGCAACATACCCAATATCACTTGACATGCCATTGAAGGCATCTGTAAAACTGACTATCCAGGAGTGCCATTAATTTTCCTTGGCACTAATTGGTCAAGGAAAATAATATATTTTAAACAAGAACATTTATTGTCTCCTCAGTTTGCGTCCTTTTCAGTAAGTTAGTGTGTCTTTAACAGATTGAGGATTTCTCCTTCTCTCAGGGGCTTTTAGGTAGAGGAATATAAACGCTTTGATCTCCTGGACAACAAGATAGGTGTGTGTACATGTGTATGTATGTCATACTGTGATAAATGGCCATCATAAAGCGTGTGTGTGTGTGCTGGTAACAAAGGAGACATGCTGGGATCTGCTGGCCTATTAGAATGCATTAGAGTGTAAAAGGTAAAGGTCAGTGAATTATCAGCCAGAGTTACACAAGCGTCTTCTGTTTACCTGGCCTAATAACCCAGAGCCTACACCTGCCCCGTGTCTGTCTTCTTTACCTGCTGTCCACACACCCACACACACACACGCACGCAGACGCACACACACGCACACACACACACGCACACACCCACACACACACACCCCCTCCATGGGCTGCCACCTTATCGTGGTGGGGGGGTTTGCGTGTCCCAGTGATCCTAGGAGTTCTGCTGCCCGGTGCAAATGGGTTCTAGGTGAGGGACCAGACCAAGTGCAGCCCAAAGATCCCTTATGATGATACAACCATTGGAAACAGGGGTTGTTCTCTCCGTACATGAGGTCCCACCCTGGAGCCACCCTGGCCTGGGGCTGGGGCACGCTGGGGAGCCCCTGGTGGCCGGAGGTGGTATGACAATAAAAACCCTTGAATCCCTGAACTATATCAACAATATGTGCACCAAGCAATACATACACTTAGCATTCCACGATAAATGCTTTTAATCTGGTTAAGAATAATAATTGTGCTGTCAATAAATGAGGCCTAATCGATGTTCTTAGTGACCAGAGGAACAATAAGGCCTTAATCAGCCCAGAGGTTCAAACTGATGAAACATGAGGATGGATGCTCTCTATCAAAACATTCCTCACCATCTTCCATGTTCTTTCAGCAAACAGTTGCACACACACATGCACACACACTGTAACACTTAGCCAAGACCAGCAGTGCTGAAATGCATCTGCAACTCCATTTACTGAGTGGAAGGTGTTGTGATCCTGCAAAAGCTTCAAAGAAAGAAAATATTCAATTCCAATTTATGCTCTAAATAAAATCTGAGCAGAAACTTTGGGAACAGTGCCTGTAACAACTTTTGTCCAACCAATATGTCTGTGGTGGTTGGGAAACAAAGCGTTTTGTCCTGCAGCCACATTCGTATTATCTTGGCATGCAGTGGCTTCATCCTGTTTGGCCCATACATGACAACATATGTAAACATGCCTCTGGCGATCACAACCAGCGGATCAGAGACAACAGCAGGCCAAAGTTTCTCTGTCCCTGCGGAGAAAAAGAAAAACTTTCCCCACATCATCAAGCTGCCATCGCCATGCTTCAACATGTATAAGGCGTGTTCACGGTGATGTCTAGCGGTAGCTTCCTGTCATAGATGCGGCTTTCCATGTCAGTCATGATGTGTCCATTTTCTCTCCCCTGACCAAAGAGAAAAAACATTTATTTACTGTGTTCCTTACAACTTTGAAAGCAACGTAAATGTTTCTTACAGAGATTGTTCCGTTCTTAACATTTCCAGAGAGGAGGCATTAAAAAGGCACACAATTAATATTTTGCTTGCTTTTGTCTGTATTGGTTAATCCCTGCAGCTCTGCCAGAGTCAGCATGTGATTCTGGCTGCTCTCTGATTAATCTGTACCAGATTTCCTTCACAGGCGCCAACATCAGAAGGCAGCTGGTTGAGTTCAATTTCTTTTGCGTGTATTTATTTGTTCATCTATTTATTTGTTTGTTTCACTAATTGATTGATTTAAAAAAAGTAATGTTTTAATTCAGTTTCTGTCTTTGTTGACTCAGTTACGATACAACTGCAAGATGTTGGTAGATTTGTTGTGCTTTGCAGATTCTGCTCAGTTGCTCTTTTTGTTGGCCTGTAGGAGCTGTCTGAAAAATCAGCCAAATATTTTAAATGTGCTTATTCTGAAAAAAAAAAGGTGAAAAGCCTTTCATCAGCTGGAACTGCTTTTCTCTGCTAGCGTGTAGCACTTGGCAAATAAAGGTCTGGCAATGGCATGATTTGGAAGAAAGCTGTTAAAGATGAATTAAATAAATTCTCCTCATTTTCATTGGCATTCGAAGAACATCAGTCTTGAAAGCACAAGGCTAATCTAGCACAAATGGAATCAACAGCAGCTGAGTCTGAAAGTGCACAGAGGAGGGAAAGTGGAAAGCATTACACTCCTCATCTTAGTCAGCCGCCATTATTCACCATCCTAGACGCGTCACTGAAAACTGCACTCACGAGATAAAAAAAGTGATTCCAGTACCTAAATTTTCTTACAGTGTTTTTGGATTTTGATATTTAGAAGACACAAAGCATTTGGTAGCTGTGTGTCAGTGTGTATGTGCGTACGTACGTGTGTGTACTTGGGTGTGTGTGTGTGTGTGTGAAGTAGATCATCACAGGAGTTCCTGGAGTCGAACCACAGGAGGCTGATTTCGGTCTGAGCTTACAGACTTCAATCCTGGTCAGAATCACTAACAATGCTGGAAGTGTAATCACAGCAGTTAAAGCACCGACGGAGAAAGAAAATGTTAATTATGTTGTTTTGTGTTGTGTTGTTTTGTTTAGAAATAAAAAAAAAACAACCTTTTTGTCCTTTTTAAATTAAAAATATCTCTATTCCTGTAAGAAGATAAAAGATATATAATTGTCATGCCCCTGCAGGGAGTTTCAAATGGCAGACATAGACTAATAAATGATCTTTTTGACATAATCAGTCTAATTTGCAAAGTATCTTGTAAAGTTTGTAATTTTCAGTTTTTATGATGTAACGCACCTTGAACCACCTTGCTGCTGAAATGTCAAATTATTCAGTCAATTAATTGACTAATTGATCATCTGAAAGGATAACCTCAAATAAATATAAGATTTCTAATAGCGGAGACAAAGTTGTTCCTAAAGATACAAAACAATTCCTAGAGATTTTAGGGTAAAAAAATATACATATGCTGCCAAAGAAATGAGAAAACATTAATTTAGATGAAATGAAGAACACACATCCATCAATGACATCTCTCCCTTATCCCCTGCTTTTATCTCATATAATAAGTTTTGTTTTTACTATGAAGTCAGATTTTGCAAGTGTACTGTTCAAAAAGCAACAATATTGCTTGTTTAGCTTATAAAGGTTCTGAAAAATAAGTTAAATTGATATTATGTTTGACAATGTGTGCATATTCCAATATTTAACCATGAACAATGTACAGTAAAATGCATTTTATTTGCCAGAATGTGTCAGCGGGGAAGGGTGGGTGGACCTTTTCTTCTCCCATCAGAGGAAAAATGAAAACTGCCCTCCATAGATGTGATTTCCTCATATGTCCTTTCGATATGATGGGATTTTCAATTAACTTCCTGCCATTTTTTGGAGAGCGATGAGAGTTTATCCTATTTGATCACATTAAAGGTGAGGGAGCAAAAGGGAGTCCAGCTATGGCTTCTCCTCATCCAGCAGCAGAAGGTCGCGGCTGCTCTAAATTTCAGCTGCTGTTTGAAACGTCTTCTTTCTCTCGTTGAGAACCCACAGCTGCTTATTGAATAATCGGTCAAAAGTATCTCAGCCCTTTATTGTGCCCATTCAATCAGATGAGATGAGCCGGCCTCCGTGGCTGTGTTGAAGCCCGTCACTTTCATTCCATTTGGCGGAACAGTGTGTGCCACGTTAATGAATAACCGTTCCTCTGTTTAATTTATCAAACTAATTATTTGGAGACAAGCCACAGGAAGATTGTACATTACAGATATTAATATTCAAACTTGAATGTCGAATTGGGGAAACACATCTTTTAAAGCTGCCGCAAAGTTCCATCTGAGATTTTATCCAATTAGAATAAATTACAGTTCATTACGTGCTTCATCACAGTGTTTTAGTAAATAGGCAGTGACACTTATCTGAGAACTCCCCACGTACCTTCCAATTATCAGTCTGGTTGACTGAAGTGGAATTTTTTTCGCCTGGTGGCGCTCATTCAAAACACAAATCATCAGCCTCTCTGATTCAGACTGACTTTATTTTAGTCACTGATTGCAGCTTTAAGGCCGCTGCTGAACCAAGTCTAAAGTAAGCTGGGCCCTCGCCTGGCTTATTAACAAACAGTAAAGTAGTCGGTGTTCACAAACATCAGTCTCAACTGCCACTGACTCAAAGAGGGGAACTGAAACTAAGCAGGGGCTCCTCCAGATGATGCCGCCAAATTTAGAAATGGGAAGAAGTTTTTTATACACCTCATTGAATATTCTAAAAATTGCAAATCAATGTAAAAAACTTGAAGTAGACTCGACGTTCTGTGGAGATATTAAAAACTCGGTGATCACTAAACTTTCCAAGGAGATAACGATTCCAAGTACAACTCCAAGTCTCCCAGGGATAGGTTGAAAAAAAGATCCTGGAGCGTTCTAATTTGGTCTTCTGTCTGCAGGTTCAAAACAAATTGAAAATGTTTGGTGGTATGGAGACCATCAAGCATCACTGAAGTTGAGTGTTCAAGTGTGAAAAATGACTAAAGATTCCAATCAAGAGGTCAAAGATCCTTCTAAGCACTAATTAAAAAAGAATTATTACAGCTTTCAAAAGAAAGTGAAGTGACATGAAAAGCTGTAGTATTGAACAAAATGTTTTGTCTTTTTCTGGAAGATATGGCAAAACATGGTTAGCATGTTTTGACGTGTGTGAGCACAAAAAAAGAAATGTTACATGAGGAAATAAAGGGAATTCTGTGGAAGATGAATTCTCTGTCTGCAGGTCTGTGTTTGAAATAAATGTGTTACGTTTGATGTGCTCACTGGTTCCACTGTGTGTGTTTGCTGGGATGAAGGGTGGAGAATTCATATTATTAAACTGCGTTATAGCAAGACGCAACGCTGTACGTAGCATTGCCGGGATCCTGGAGCAACGTTTTCTGCAATGTCCAAGAAAAAAATGTATCAATTCAGATTATGATCAGATTATATTTGCTACAGTTTTAAATGGGGATGCTGAAGAACTATTTATCTATGATAATTTCTCCTTGTAGAAATTACAAGGAGAAATGCATAAAAATATGATTTTGAAATAATGTGAGTATTTATCAGTACCATGTCATTCAAGTCCAAATACACTATAATTAAAAAGCATGAAACGTGAACAAATATGACTTTATTTTAAAATGCAATGAAACCATAACAACTACACGTGTTTTAACCCAAAGTCAGAACAGGGGTTTCCATGTGAAGGGATTTGGAGATTTAACTGCAGCAGTGGATTCACCCCATTTCAGTAAACTGGCAACAGAAGCTACCCTCGCAAAAATAGTTATTATCGTTATGTCTGTAAAGAAAATTGCTAACAAACCAGTATGACTGTGAACCTGCCCTGGGTGAATTCTGGATATTTTTGGACCCACAGGCAAAAAGAGGCCCACAGCCACAACCTTTGCTTATAAATCTTGCTGACACAGCCAACCATTAACTTCCACAGAGATTCAGTTTTAGCATCAAGCGACTGTTGGGAGTTTAACTTTTCATGAACAAAGAGCATTTCTTCTTCCGCCCACTTCTGCAGACGGACTTTATAAAATTGCCAATAATCAACTTTTAGAGTGTCATTCTCAAGATAATAAGCTGGTTTAATTTCAAAATAATGTGTTTTTCTGACCTTCCAAACTGCTGTTGTGCTGTTTTGCTTATGCAAAAGTCTGAGTCAAGCCAGCCAGCTGCACATCCCTAGGAAAACATTATGCATGCGGAATATTACTGCTATCATTTCATACACTCTCCATTTCAGAAAATTACAAAGGTCAGTACTTAAAAACATATAGGTTCAGTGCTTTGCAATATCAAAAGTTTACTGCCGCGTATACTGGCAAACTGAGCATGACTGCAAAACACCCAATTTTATTTATTATTTTTTTGCTCCTCTGAGCATTTTGTCGGTGGGAAAAAGCTTTAAACCATTTCACTGCAAGCCAAGCAGGAATGATAATACAATAACATTTGCTTAGAAATGTAAATTAGCTCTCACACCTCAAGCTCCTTGAAAATAATGGTCTTATATTCAGCTCATTGTCTACCAGACCCAAGAGTGAGTTCATTGTTTTTCTTTTTGTGTGTGAAATCGGTGCCATCAGAAGTGGAGTATTTTGAAAACAGCCTGAAACGCAATAGCAAAACAATAGAAAATTTCTGTGCTTTTATTTCTGCAATGGATAAAAAGAATAGATTTGTCACAAAAAAAAGGACATAACAGTTATTTATTAATAAACACTAAACACAGACCTGGATGTTCAACATGTTTCAGAACAACAATTTTTTAGTGCATTGACAAAAGACAGTAATAAAATATGTGAACAAACACATGGGATTTTAGTTCTTTCACATGATGTGATATAATCCACATTCACAGTGTCTCTTAAAATGCTTGGGGAGTGATTATGTTTTAGACATAAGATGCAGAAAAATCCATAATTTGTACACTTAAAATTTGCACACACCGTGCCACCTGTAGGAATTCCACAAAAACCAGTGAACGCCTTCTACATCCCGACTGGCTGTTTAGAAAGCATGATAGGAAAAAAAAAAAAAAAACTTTCTGTCCTACCATCACAAACATAAAATGGAATAAAATGGAACCTCCTAGAGATTTTATCATGAATTGTGTGCTTTGTTGAGTTGAAAGGATTTTTAAACTTCCAACAGCATTATGTCCACATGATTTGTCTGTGGACATAATGCTGGACTATAAAAGGATGACCATGTGGTAAAGGACCTTATGCTCATTGTTATGTATGTCAGAAGTCGATCCTGTAGGATTGCATCTGTGCTCAACTGTCTGAAAACTTTATTAAAGCAAAAAGCACAAAGTACATTTTCGATAAAGCTGTGATGGACAATACTGGAAAATTGAAAAATGGTTAATAATAACATGTTCTTCAACAGGACGGTGACCGACTACATAGAACGACACTAAAAGTTTACTGAATACAAAGTTAACCTTTTTACATGGCCATCTCAGTCATGAGACATAAATCCCGAAGACAACTTTGAAGGTGAGTCAAATAGAGGAGCACAGAAAAGATCCAAGGACTAGAAAGATTGTGCAAAGAAGAATGGTCAAAGAAGACACTGACTTAAGTCCTTTATTATTACTAAATTAACATTTGCCATTTCACCCTGCTGGCTTGATTCACTCTAATTTTCAGTTACATTTCTCTTCTCTCAATACCTTCATTCATAACATTCTGCACTTTTCTTTCTTTTTCTTTTTTTTAAAAGAAATTTTATAAAATGTCATTTAAAATGTTCTTTCTATTTTTATTGAAAAGCAGCAGATTGCTTTGACTAATCCAAGATGTCTGCTAGTGCTTGTTTATCATTTGCTCTGCTGCCCCCATGTGGTTGAAATTAACAACATACCATAAATGATGTTGCAAGAGTGGATTTATAGCAGGCATTCTAAGTCGGGTCAAACAAAACAGACTGACTGTGCTACTGATAAATTATGTGACATAAATCCTAAACTAAGAGATATACAATTTAATGTCTGTCTCAAACATTAGTTTTGTATTTATAAGTCTGCAGATATTCTGTTTCCGTTTGTGACTCGGTGGCAGACACAAATCAACTAACGGTGCAGACAAACATTTAGAAGAAATGATCCATAGTACTTTTTAACTTTCTCCATAGATACATTTCACAGAGGAAATTGCTGCTTTGTCTTATACCTCCACCAGAGGGCTCTAAAGAGCCACAGTTGTTTGGATGTTTAACAACTCACAATAAATCATTGTTGCCTTTCCGAGCCTCCAGTTTCATAGTACAGTGAAATCATTGCGCTGGTACTGTTTTAAATTTACCTTTCGTTTTCTCACATTCATTCAAAAAGTTGCAATCCATCCATCCCAAACCACAGCACTCTTGCACAAGGCATTGTCGGCTCACCCTGACACACATGGCACCCTGGCTTAATGACTTCACTGACCCGAGGACTCAGTGAAGCCCCGCAGAGCTGCTGATGAGTCACTCCTGACCATACCGCCCGGCAGAAAACAGCAGGCACATGGTGCGAGCTAAATCTTGGCCTGCATCTCTCTCATCATGTTGTGATTCAATATTCACAATGATGAATGGCTGAACATTGCAATTCTGCCCAACATCAAGGTCACAGAGTCTGGTTAGGTCCTCATACATACTGATCTGGAGAGAGAGTGGAAGACAAAGCAGCAGTGGGACCCCCACACAAGAAAGCACTGCCATATGTTTGGAAAATCATAGCTTTTTGTGTTTATGTAAAATTTTTACAAGAAAAACAAACTGTATGCCTCTTCCTCTCCTCCTTCATCCCCTCCCGAAAAAGCTTTTATCGAGACACTTGTGATAAAAAGCTTGCATTAGAGTGTTTTATGTGCAATATAATCCACAACACAGTTGCATTCACTGTGAGGCTAACACTAGAGTCATGCACACCTGCAGATAAGGGAAAAAAAGCCCCACACCATGTCCAACCACATTTATACACTCTTGCCCAAAGCCTGACATGATTTTTCCTTTTGCACAATAACTTCAGACTCTGTGAATGTCTACTGTGTCAGTGTTTCACAGTTTGTTCTGGTGTTACTGTGTTTATCAGGGAGACTTTCTTCCTGAGAAGTTTGTGTTTGAAGTTCTGCAGGACAGACTGTTACAGCATCATAAATTATTTAAAATATCACACCTTAGTGAACTGAAAGGAAACTGAGACATGTTGTCACAACCTATTTTACAAATAACATTGACATTGTTGCTGTTTACTTGCATTTAGCCTCTAAATGCATCACTGCACTACACTTCATCCGGGGCAATCACTTGTCCGACAGATCAGGAAAAACATGGCGAAGTTTGAATCTGGGTTGATTAATGAAACAGTTTCCCCAGTTTTACAATATCTGCAGTGCAAATCTGCAAATTGAAAAAACTATCAAGATGAGTGTCATGGCTGTTTTTCACTTGGACCCAAATGCTGCAAGCTCTGAGGTTGAGAGGTGAAATAAAGAGTTTTCACAGGACATGGAAGCTGCTTGAGTGTGGCAAAGAAGAACCCAGGAAAGAACAACGAGAACTGATGAGGATACACTGAGGCCGAGGTGGAAAAGAGAAAGGAACCGGATGAACTAATCACAAGAGATGTGGGACGGTAACGACAGAATGAGAGCAGGGAAACTGGGGAAAAGAGACTAATTACCAGGGAGGGAGCTGAACTAAGACTCAAACTACAAACCAAGAGGAAAAGATAAAGATCAATGAGATGATTGAAGACAACTAAATACAAATGCACAAAGAACAAAACACAAAAACAACTGAGGAAACCGAACCCAAAGAAATAAACTTATATGGCAAACCATTCTAACAATAATGAACACAAGATAATGAACCTCAAATGGCAAGACATATTGGACATAAATAAACCACCAAGAAATGATCAAAAAACAATAACACGAGAAAGCCAAATCCCAAACACCACAGAAGAATAACAAAAACATTTGGCCTGAATTAAAGAAGAAAGTCGCTGATTAAATTAAATGACACAACAGTCGCACTGGCAGTTTGCCCAAAGCAGCACAGAGGACACAGCAAGCCTGTGGAGGAAGGCGCTCTTGTCATGGTAGAGCAAAGCTAAACATTTTAGACAATATGCAAAACGTTAAGCGTGAAGGAAACCTAACAAAGCAGCCAGAATACACCATAAGATATGGAGGCATCAGCACCATGCTGGAGGGAGGATTTTCTTTCAGCAGGAAAAGAGAAACGAGTCGATGGGAAGTTGGACTGAGCTAAAAACAAGGCAGACCTGGAGGAAAACCAGTTACAGGCTGCAAGAATAGATGTGAGACTGGGTTTACCTTTCAGCAAGACAACGACTCTAAGCATATAGCCATAGAATGGTCCAATCAAAGTCCAGATCTAAATCTTACCAATAATCAATACTTAAAAATGTCATTTAAAATGACTGACAGCATCTTGACTCTAGGAGGGCACATATGACCCACTTTATAGATTTTATTTGTAAAAGAATTTAGAAAAAATTAAAACGTGTGTGATACTGTAGGGTTTAAGAGTTTGATTTTGCTGCCGGTGGTTTCTTTCTCTCCTGTTGTCAAGTTTTGTGCTGTTTTCGGATTTGTGCTTTGTGTTATTCCTGCTATCATCACTTGTGTGTCTTGCTTGTTTCAAATACAACTTCATTTTCAGTTTATCAGCCTGCCTCTTGCCTCTGGTGTCTTGAATGAGACTTCATGCCCTCTAGAGTGAAAAGTAAAGAAGTGCAAAGAGAAACAATAAATGTCCATGTATACTTTTGCAGTTGCAATTGTGGAACATTGCTTTTCTCCGCTGTGTCACCTGAGAAAATATACAGTACACATGAAACCTTGCTGCTTTCAGGTGATTTGTTATCTCAGACTCCCCTTCATATTACGTAAGGAAGAGCTGGCCCCTGAGGCTTAGGTTGGCTTTGGATTAAACTAGAAGAGACGTGAACCTGATTACACATCCGTAATCTTATTTTTATGGAAACATTTCCAGTGGCAAAAACACAAAGCGGTTCTGACTACCAAAGTGATATGAACAAATTGGGGAGTGTGTGGTCTAGAAGAGTGAGAAACATGTTTCCCACCAGACAATATAATCTATCTAAAAATCTCATAGCAGCTTTTGTCTTTTATGACTCAAAATTCAGAACTTGTATAGATTTAAAAAAAAGACTACTGGGATAGCCTGGTATCATAAAATAATCCATCTTGAATCTCTCCTAAACTAAGTTTTGTAAGGCCAACTTACAAAAACACACTGATCCACCTACTCCAAGTCAGTATGTTGTGATGCTTCAAATTCATTTTTGGTTTTCCTGAGGCTTTTGACCCAACATCCCTTGGTGATTTTGCTGGAAACTTTTACAGCCACTGTATAAAGAAAAACTAGGTGAGAGTGGGTAAGCAATACAGTAACATTTCTTTCATTTTGCTATTTCCTTTTGCACTAAGAATCAAAACCATCTTCATATGTTACTATTAGTTGACAACATCAATATTGTGACAGGTGATGAACAAGTTGGTTTTACCAAACCAACCAACCAACCAACCAACCAACCAACCAACCAACCAACCATCCAAACCAACCAACCAACCAACCAACCATCTTCTCACTCAGAATCCAGATGTCAAAATTTGTTATCATGTTAATAAAGGATATGCCTACAAAGAAACAGCCTTGTCTTCAGATGTAAATTACTGCCATTTACTGATAAAATAATTGAAAATTTTGAGAGTCGAGTAAAGTCCAATCTGTGAGTAAATCGATGAAGTCACTGGCTTGAGATTCGACTTGTGTTAACGTTAAACGAGACGTTTCCACTTATCCCATCAACCAGAATAACATCCCTCATTTATGGTTTCATATTTTGATTAACAAAACTTGAACAATTGAACACAGAAGGTCAATGATAAATTAAATTGACAGCATAGTGTTTGATTCATTTTTTCAGTAGTTTCATAACAGTTCCCTGATCTCAGAAGATTATATGAAGTAAAAATAAGCAAGCATGATATTCAGTGATCTCGCTAAAGTTATGTAAGTAAAAAGGACCTTCAAGTAATTTTCGGTCAGACAATTTATTATCTGGTGCTGATTAGTTAGAACAAAGCTTAGCCAACCACAAACTCCAGGATAATTTACAGATCACTTGGGTCATCTGTGTCAGATGTTAAAACTAGTTTGGTCATTTGAAATATTTAAGTATTACAGAAAAACAAACCAGAAGAAATCTGTGAGGCAGGCAAATACTTTTTCACAGCATAATGACAACATTTCAAAATAACGAGGCTGAAATCAGGTTTGAATCTGGAAAAACAACAAACCTTACAACTTGTAGATAATTCATAGCAGGCCCTGACCTAACAAGAACACAGAATGCTCTTGTTTTTGCATAACTCCTGGGCCAGCTGGTTTGAAAAAACAAAAAAACATATTCACCAAAAAGGATTCAGAGGGTGGAGGCTCTTTGCAATTATCATTATGGTTCTGTTTCTGGAGAAATGCATGAAATAATCAGTGTCCAATTCTTAAAATACATTCAGCCAAAACTCTTGCTGTCAGAAGTACTTAACTGCACTTCCTCTGATTTTATTTAGTCCAGGCAATGCAGTCATAACATAGAGAAAGTTCAGCTAATATGGTGCGGGGTAACTCTATCCATCTGTGTCTGCTGGAAACTCTGTAGTCAGGCTTGGAATCTTTATTAAGGGCTCAATGAACTCCTTAAATCTTGTACGTATAGTCTGTTTGTATATATATAGCCTAGTGATTTGTGTAATGGTGACAAACATCTCATTTGATAACATTCAATCTTTCACACACATTTAGTCACCTCCTAAAAGACCTTGAAAAAGTCTCATATAAATAAACATCTTGCAAATAGATTATTGTAAGTTGTTTCACTGCGTGTTCTGGCAGTGAAACGAGAATGGATCATCTTCATGTCAACGTCTGGCCAAGACAGGCCACAGCAGCCTCAAAGTACACGGAAAATGTTGTGTACTTCTGTAGCACTTTATCAACTCCAGAAGACTCAAAGCGTTTCACACAACATTCAGTCATTCACACGCATATAGACACACTGACGGTGGCAAGCTACTGGATCATAGCCGGAGCTGTCCTGGAGCAGTCTGACAGACGGGAGGTTGCCATGCACCAGGGTCTCCGACCACCATCAGCAAGCAAGGCATCAGCAAGTCTCTCCTAAGGACACAACAATGGAAATGGACAGAGTGGGAGCTCAGATGGCAAACTCCTACCACCATCACCACTGTCAGTCGCACACTAGGACGAGACAGGAAAGCTATGAGAACAATAAAAATCCAGAAATATTCTTAGCAGTCATTGTGTTAGGCTCCTTCTGAACCACAGGAGGGGCCTAACACAGAAGTGCCGTAGCTGGCCCAAGAAGACGAACTGGACGGTTACTCAGCGGTCTAAAGTCCTATTTTCAAACGAAGGTAAACTGAGCTGGCTCAGATATCCAGTTGTGATTAAGCATGAAGCATTTTTATAAATATTGTGACTATAGAATAGAATGGCATTTTGTCTCTGAGTTTCAAATCTCTGTCAGTAAAATAATCTACAGACCTGGTACTCTGGAGATCAAAGAGATCTGGGTTAAATTTTACAATTGTTTATGGTGAAATAAACACCATAAACAATGGAAAGGTTTTTTTTTACAGTTTAGGGGAAAAAAACTGTATTATTCTCATTATTTTTAATTTGTTAAAGAGCCAGGATTTGAGATGACCAAAGATAAACATCATACCACTTTTCTCCAGGGACATCATCTTCCCTCTACAGTTCAGGCCATCCAGGCCAGATTGTTAAAACCCATAAATGTGCATATAAAGAAATATTTTAAGTCACTGCAGTTTGTTTTTTTAAAGAAGGTCACAAACACAATGACAGGACATCCAGACCAACAGAGGAAGAGGGAAGGCCAAGTGAATTGTATCCACAGCTGTTTTTCTCTTCTTCTTCTCTGCCCTGTCTCTTGGAGGTCACTCTTCCTGTGTAACGTCGCAAAGTCAACGCACACGAATACTGCAGCTTCTGCGACTGCATGGCCAGAAGTCTTCTCAAACACTCTTCTGTTTCATCAGCCGTTGACCACGTTTGTGTACAGTTCTCTTCTGCTGGTTATAACAATACAGCTTAAGTTGTACTGTTGTGGTTCTCTTGATGCCATCCAGCTGGACTGTGGATCTGTATTTATTGCACTGGATATGGAGAAAGAGAGGGAAGAAAGACTGGGAGGCAATCATGTTTTATCTTTTCATCTGCTCTGACTTCCATGTCTGCATAAGTCGCTCTGTCGTGGAGTGTGCCTAAGATGCTTGCCTTTTATGGCTGTGCAAATAGGAAAGACTCCTTCAGGAGTTAAAAAGTTAAGCAGCACACACTGCACCGAATTTATGACAATGAAACCAAACATCTGGAGTCAGGGAACATCTTTACCCAAGCAACTAATCATCCGCAATTGCCAAAACAATGTTTTTCCTCACTCTAAAACTGAGAAACAGGCAAAACACTAACAGGCTTTTGAGAATCTGCATCAGATTTCCATACATGCCTAGTAAAAGTTAGAGGAGCTCAATGGTCCAAGAATGACCTAAGATCACTGAGTACACAGAGATTTCCTCTCTTATTGTTATGAGAACAGCCTCTCCAATAAAAAGAGGCTTGAGTAAGTGTTTGCGTGTGCTTGTGTGTAACATGTGTGCGTGTGTGAGTATGCATTATGCAGTGCATCAGCGTGAGAGCTTTGGAAGACTTATGCATGCTCTGCCTTGCCAGAAAATTTGAGGAAAACAAACAATGTCTTTATTATAGTAATGAATATGCTTTGGGAAGCAAACAGTTTAATTTTCCATTAATCCCCCCTCCTGCCCCTGCAAAACACTCATAAAATACCAAGAAAGGCTAAGGGAAACCTGTGACATTTCACTTTGCTGGCACCAAACACTGCAGTCTTCCACTGCTGCTTGACCCTTGAACCCTCACCTCTGGAAAATCTTCACTAAGAATACGAGCCCCAGCTCATTTATGTGTTTTTTTTTTCCACAAAGAGTCATCTCAGTACTACAAATTTTGACAAACATTTGAGTTGACACTGTCACTTTAAGTTAAGGTCATGCAGAAGATCAGATTTGTGCACACGGCGTATACGTGGAGACGTTCAAAAAAACGAACCACAGAGAATAACCTGGTTTTTAAGAAGCATGGGAGCAGAGAGGGGTGTGAGCTCTCGTGTTGTGTAGCCACTGCACAACAGGTCTAATAGCCACAGCGCTCAGGTCAGGTGTGCTCACCTTAAACAAAGAGCTTATTGTGCTGCTTGCACCTCATTGATTCACTCACGTGGAGGTGGAGTGCAGCAGCGTTATCTTACAGTATATATTTGCATAGTAGAGGTCAGCCACAACACAGGGCTTTCTGTGTTTCTCACTGCAGTTAAAGACAATCTGGCTAAACGTTAGCCTACAGATATTGTAAACTGTAGGCTAACTCACCTGCTGGAGCGGTACAACAGGCTTAATATGTTGTCAAGTAGACTTAGGTTTTGAACCTTTGAAAAGGTATTGCTCAAGCCTGTAAAATTTTCCGTCAATCCATTCCCATGATTTAAAGTTTTTTTCTTCAGATACCATAAAAATTGTTGGAGTGGCCAGAGTTTTATTTCCAGCAGAATGGGTGATGAAATAAACCACCACATTGCCTTCTAGCTTGCCATGTGTGCTACATGCTACATGGGTCTAAATATGAAAAAATGTCATTTTTGTGGAGCATCAAGTGATGTAACTTCTCTTCAAGTCTTCATGTGAAGCTCTCCATGTTTTCTAAGTCAAGTATGTATTGGGGTGAAAGTTGTAGTATTGATCATGTTCTGCTGTATCAGGATGGGGCTCTTTACTGCGATGTCACCATATTGTTTTATTTTGTTTTCTCCACGCTTATGGATCAATTGGCCATATAGAGATCAATGTCAAATCAGCTGCAAGGACCCTAAAGGCTTACATAATAATTAGCTCAATTAATCAGAAAGTAATTTCTGATACAAAAAATTTTAGCAAGTTCAGCAAGTTGAAGTAGGAAAATCTTCATCAGTGCAGACACAGTGTCTGCAAAGCATATCACAAGTTAAACAATGTTATTGTTGGGTAGTTGCTGCCACATTTGTGTGACACTTTATCTTTTTCAGACAGAAGCCTTGTATTTTACTTTTTTGTGAATGTTAATAATGTTTATCAGTCTTCAGATCATAGCAATATTAGATACATATCCAGTAAAAAGTAGAGTTCAGAGTAAAAACTTTTTGATATGTCCTAAAAAGCCCTTAGGTGTCTGCTGGACATCAAGTTTTTCATATAGGAGTTTGATGCTGAAGCTTTATTTCCTCAAACTTATTTAAAATTCAAGGCATGTATGCAATAGTGAGGATGGTGTAACACATCGGAGCTCCACCTGTTGCTGTGCACTACTGTTCAACTGAGTGAAAAAATGGTTCCAACTTTTTTTCCTTTGTTGCAGGGAAGCTTAAATCTGCAGCTTGACATTGTTTCTGTCCCTAAAAACATCTAGAGAAACACCACACATAATTCTCATTAAGGTAATAGTGTTTAAAAACAATTGGAAAGCTGCCTGTGGCAGATCTTAGCCGACTGCAGGCCACAACCAAGCAAACAGACCAAATAATGACTTGGAATTAAAACAGAATGCTAAAAAGTTATAATCTGCAAAATACAGAAATGAAAACTAATAAATCTATCATCAAAATCCAAAATTATAATATATAAGCTTAATAGTAGTTCTACAGCTGTAAGAATAAAAATAACATTTTTGCCATAGTTTCAACAATCAGTGGATTAATTCATTTTTGTTTTAAATAAATGCCATCAGATCATGCTCTGCATGTTTGTTTAAATCTCCAGAGTAATTACAGTGATGCAGCACTATTTTTAATCAAGGCTGTCTGTGAGATTCTCATACCATCACCAGACTAAACAAAATGCTTTGTTTGCTGTCATAAACAGGACTATGAACTCTACTTCTCATGTGGAGTCAGTCTTAAATTAAGATGTGAAGTAAAAGTCTGGATGATCTCAGAAGAATGCCACAGAAACATGTATTGTCTGCGGTCTTCACATTTGAGAGCTGGCTGGGATGTGAAACAGAAACGGGTCCGTGTGGTTGTCAGAGGATCAGCTGGCTCAAAGATAAAACCTCATGGGACAAATAAAAGTCATGTCTGAGAAAGATGCATATTTTTATCCTTGTTCCAAATTACCTAAAAGCAAGGCCATGCTCACTGATGTCTGCTTTACTTTGCAGCCAAGAACATGGGCTGAAGAAATCTGAATTATTAGTGAGGTAAACATAAACAGAATAACTGTGATAAGTCAACAAGTTCAGGTGGTTTCTTATATTGGATTCAATTTAAAATTAAAGCCTGAACTTGGGAATGACATTGCCCAACCCTTACCTGTTCCCTTACCCTATATTAAACCGATGCCAAACAAAGATGTACTTAATCAAAAGTAAACACAGTCTGGTGAATTGCTAAAAGACAGTCAAATAGACCAAATTTTTATCAAATTTAGCTATTAAAACAGCTGAAACTGTAAATGTTAGATATTATATTAGCATTTAGAGTTCTTCAGTGGGACGACTCCCATGATACCATGCAAACTTTATGTTGCTTGACTCTGTGGGTAGTATCAGTCCACCTGGTCATCTGCAAATCGTCAGTCCGCTCTAGCTCTGTCAAGAGTGGTGTAAACTTTCAGATTTTCCAACACGCTATCATTTGTGTAACTAAAACAAAGATGGTTGTGCTCTGGTGCCTCTTCTAGGTCTCAGTTCTTTGGAAATGGTCCCACCTTATAAGGTGGACTAAAACAGTTGACACCATCAATTGGTTTAACTTTTCATGAGGCATTGCTTAAATTGGCACAAAAAAACTTGACAATGCACTTAATTCCAAACTACAAAAAGCACTTTTTTAATCCAAATGAGAAATGAAGAATTAGAGTTTGTGTAGGTTCTGACAGGAGTAGGAAGGATCTCCAGTGGCAGTCAGAAATACAGTCTGACAAAGTCTCTGTCTGAAAACACTATTATTTTATGGCAGACTGATTACGAGGATGCTCTGGATTGTCTGTAATTTTCTTAATTTCAAAAATATTTTTTTTCAATCATCTCCAAAGTTTGCACCGAAGTTCTCAGAACAGAACCAGTCTTCTTTGTCAGCTAAATTCACTGGTTCTGATGAATGCTAGCCTGAACAAATGACAGTAGAATGGATTGTACACTTCACAAGATTCATAGCAAATATGCAGAATCTTGCTACAATCACAAAGGACTGAAGTTTCCTCAAGAAATGCAGTCTGCTCTATCGCTCTGTGGACTTCTTTACCTTTCTTCTAATATCTTTGGATATATTAGTTTGGATATATTAGTTCTAAAAACAGTGAAATTTGCTGAGTAAAATGCCAAGTGACCAGGCTAAGCATGGCCCATTTAAATACCAACATCTATGGAAACTCAAGAGACTAAACAGATTCATCTTTTTTACTTATGGCAGCCTAACGAAAGAAAACTTCATTTTTACAGCTAGATCAACTCACATGCCTCATCTGTATTGTAGCGTATTCTGCTAGTATTTCCCAAAGAGTCAATTGCTCTGTTACATGCAGAGGATTAAATCACTCTAAACTACAAAGCAAACACCAGCTGGGTTGTTTCTTGTCCACTATGAATTTATGTGGGACTGCAGCACAATTTGGAGCAGGCCTATTTATAGCCAACTATATACCAGCAACGTCCATCACCAGCACCCTGCAGCCTGAAAGTCACAGCGGGATGATTTTTGGGAGGGGGGAGTCCTTGAGCTCCTCTGTCAGTGCGAGGCATTGCAGTGACAAGTTTGCTGATGAGGTTGGTGACTGGGAAGTCGCAGTGCACCGGTCCCCTCTCACAACCCCATCCCTCAGCTGAAGAAGACTACTCCAAGTGTAAGCTTTTACACCCACAACATAAACACACACACGCAGCACGAAAGCTCATATACGGCGGTGTGTGTGTGTATGCCTGTACATGCAGGCGTGAACAGAAACATTCCCTCGCACACTCCACGTGCAAAACTGTACAGAGGTAATGCTTTGACTTTGTGTTTTACAGACGTGACATCAGTCCCCCACATGTTATTGATAGTTGTTTAGTCAGAAATTTTATGAAGCCACCGCTGTGTTGAAATACAGCACTACCACCGGATATCACTTTTCCCAATGACAAAACAAGACACTGAAGCAGCTCACCTTAAGTGATTCAAAAATATCCTGGGAGATTATTTATCCACCTCCAGCTCTTGTCAAGTCTCCCCCTGTGTGTTTCCGAGAGTCCTAATTGAACATCACCAAACAAACAAAAGTATCTGGTGTGCATCTGATGCACAGCAAGTCCCACTCTGCTGCTCACTGATGCTCTCTAAAATAAGGAGGGAACTTTGCTCACAGCTGCCAGGTTTTCAGCCAATCATGTCACATTGCATTCCTCTTCTTGGCCAATCGTGTACCTCTCCTGCTCCACCTTCTCTCCCCTCCTCCTCTTTTGCCTCCTCCAGCTCCTCCTGCGGCTGCTGGGAGTTCACATTGTGGTGGACAAGCCCAAAATCTCTCAAAACTGAGATGACCCTACTGCTGCAACATTCACAGGCTAACACAGCAATACAAGCATTGTGCAAACAGAAAATGAGACAAGGGGAGAAAATGAGTCTAATTGGGAGCGTTTTACATGTTCAAGTTTCTTTGTGAAGAGGTGATTTACACAGCGGTTTAAATTAAAGAGCTGTTTTCCTTCTCAATGTTAGCGTTGACAAATCCCTACATACGAGCTGCCAGTATCAGACATTAAAAGTATGGGATTATATAAAAGAAAGGATGATAGGGGATTACTTTTGGAGACAGCAAATCGTTAAATCCTGTTGGGATTTCTGAGTGTGTCTTTCACCACCAGGAAATAACTCATGACTTAAGCGTAGATAATTCTTTTTCACCTTTATGTGTACAAATTGTGTCGTTGAGACCCAACATCTCATTTACAACACAGACTCGTTTTGAGAAAACAAACAAAATTATAAATCTTAAATCTAGTTTGGCACTATTCTCTCATATCACAGGTTCCAGAGATGAAGAGTACCTCCAGCTATCTGCAGGGAAAACTTTGCTCCCTGAAAAGTGCTACAAACAGATTGTATTCGACAATACATTGGCACATTTTAGCTTGCCTTGTTGAACCCAGTTGTACTCTTCTTGCGTAAGGCTGAAACAGGCTCTGTCATATTTATTTAGCCATAAAAATCTTCACTGATAACTCCACCGACGCAGCCATGCAAAGTGAGACATCTTTGTTTTTGCTTTCTAAGTACAAGAGCACTTTCCCTTTACTTTCCAAGGCACATTTTCACTTCTATAATGATGAATGAATTCCCTCACAGGAGCAGTACATTTTACATTAGGAAGAAAAGCTTAAATATAGGTGCTCAACACATTGCAAATAATAACATAGAGGTTCTTTAAACAGAGAACTTCAATCACACCATAATAGGATATATAATGATGTTGTAGAGAATGCAAAGACAGCAACACATAATATATGCATAGTGAACATCAGAAATAATTCAATCTTATGAAGAGTGCACCCTGTAGGCAGCAGGATCCCATCTTGTCAGTTGTCATGTTGTACGTCTGCAAGAGTTTTAGGTCATTCTTGTCACCCATACAAACAGAAAATCTCATATCGTTAATTTGGTATTTTGTATCAAATACCGCTTTTAACTCAGAATTTCACTGAACGATATTTGTCCGTTCATTGTCTTTCTCTGCAACTGAGATGGAGTAACAGTGATCACAGGTCCAGGACGTAGATATTCCTGGTCTCTCAAGTTCATGTGGGGGGATCCATAGGTGTTCCCAAGCTGGAATAGACACACTGGGTCTTTCCTGGTCCTTCCAGGGGGAAGTGGCTGGAAACCCTTCAAAGAGAGGTGCACCGCAGGGACACTGATTAGATGCCAGAACCCCCTCAACTCACACCTCTCAACCTTTCAACCCTGAAAAGCGGTGGCTCAACTTCAAACTCCAGCACCCTGTGAGAGGGGCTCATTTGCTTTTTATCCTTTCACTCATGTTCCATATCTCATGACCACATCTCATGACCACAAGGGAGTGTTTGAATATAGACAGATGAGCGCATCGACCGCCAGGTGGATGAATACAGGCAAGATTGGATGACTGAGAATATAGTACGCAGAAAGGTCTCCCCTTGCAAGAATAAAGATACTTTTCGTAGAAAATAATGGTGAAGTCCTTTTTTAAATTTCTCACTTAGTTCAGTTATTCAGGCAGCAGAGTTGGTAGGCCATCAGGGAGCAACCAGGCAAATGGGCAAAAGCAAAGCAAGCAAGCAAAGTGCTGCTGCACCAGTCTGTCTGGCCCCGAGGTTTGTCAAACTCACAGGAGCGGAATGGGTATTACGCCTGCAATATTCAAATAGGGTACAACTTGTTCCTTTTTACGCACTATAGGTGTAAACACTAAAAAATAGACATTGTTCTAACTTGATTGAAAGTCACAAGAATGGGGATTCAAACTGAGGTTACTTGAATAAAAAATAAACTTTTCTTAAAAGAAAAGCACGGAGACGAAAGTCACTCAACTGAAGCCTTCGAGACTGATCAATAAGTCTCCTATGGGACTCATAATACATGGCTGGTGCTGCAGAAGCGGACTCCGTCCACTGGGCCAGAACACATCACATTTGTTCCACTGCTCTGCACGCAGAGAGCCTGCAGAAGTTGTTGACGGCAACCACCTCCGAGGAGGGGAGAGAGGTGTTCTTCATGATGCGAGGTGAGAGGACACCATGTTCTGGAAAATCCTGCCCAGAGGAGCAAACACATGCAATTATTGCATCTAATGATGTAAAAGTGGAGGTAAGCAGTTAATGCTTGCGAGGCCTGCAGAACCCACACGGTTTGGAAAGCTTAGACGAATAAAAAGAACCTCGTGCATGTAAGGCTGGGGTCTAACGTCACCATTGTAAGTGTTATGTAAGAGGTGACGTACATTAGAATGTCAAACATTAGCACGAAGTTGAAATAAAAAGGAAAATGTTCAGACTTTTTTGTACTGAGAATGTCATGCAGTAGTCACATAAGCCATGCACTGCAACATCTCCAATTTAGAGACATTATAAAAGAAAGCAGACTCTGTCGGAATGGTGCAAGCCGTACTGGGAGTATTTCAGTCTCCCACCACAGATTATACCTATCCTTTACTTCTAATAAGCCAAACTACATTGAAAGTTGTTTTTTACAAGAAGAAGAAGGTCAGGTTACCATTAGTCTAATCATCTGGAACCTATGATTATCTAAAAATACCAGCAATTTCTGTCACTTCAAAGTTCCTACGTCTCAGTTCAGCAATTCCACACAAACTCCTAATGTATCTGGAGCTTAAGAAGATCCTTAGTTTGACCTGCTTTTTGATTGTTTGAACTTTTTACTCTTTGCGGTCTCCAGCAGCTGTTCTCTCCCACATACTTGGTACTTCTCATTGTTCATTGTTCTCCTTGACGTGCAAGTTTCCAGGGTGCTGTCAACCCCTCTGTTCAGATAGAGGATCAGAAGGCACACCTTTTTCTTTTTCGGACATACTCCGTCCGAAAAGAAAAAGTGGTCACAATTTTGTTCTAAATCACAAAAGGAACTGAGCTCCTGACAGTGGCGCTGCCTCGGAGAATTATGATCTGGTAAATTACAGAGTCCACAAAGACAACAATTACTCTCTGCTTTTTGTTTTCTCTCTTATCTGCAATCACTTCCTCCTCAGAGCAACAACTCTGCCTTTTAATATTGCAACCCGACTGTCATCAGAGGACAGGTCAGGAGACAGATGTGTGACGTGTCATGTAGAAAAAAGAAACATTTGCCATAAAATGCACAAAAATTATTATGATATGTGATAGACCATGTATTAGTACATGATTATACAGTGGAAGAAAATGAAATACATGACTTCTGAAAAATGTTGCATACAGCTGTTCTCAACCCCTTTTACTCTAATGCCCCTAAGTAAAATCCAGTTTAGCTAACTGCATTCACAAGTTGCCTGCTTAATAAATGGAGTCCACCTGTGTTCAATCTGAGATGTTTGTCGGAGAACTCTTAGTGAACAAACAGAATCCTGAAGACCAAGGAGCACAGCACACAGCTAAAGGAGAAAGGTTGTGCAGAAGTGCTACTCCCAATCTAACAACCTCCATCAGAGAAGCAGCACATACAGTATGTCCATGCATGGTCACTGCAGAAGCGTCAGGGATCCTCAGCTAAGGTAGAATATATTGACAGGAAAACTGTAATACTGCAAATGCTCATCACAAATCTATCAGAGGGGCAGAAACAAAGTCATTGTTGAAAGAGCGCCATGAGAAGTCCTGGTTTTGATTAGCCACAAACCACTCAGGAGGCACAGCAAGCATGCAAAAGAAGTTGTTTGAACCAGATACAAGCCAGATTTAAGCCAGATGAATCTGGCTTGTATATCATCATTTTCTCAGTTGCTGATAAACATGGTGGTGGCAGTGTCATGCTGTGGCTATGCTTTTCTTCATCAGGGAAACATGCAGCTGCTAAGACTTTATAGAAAACTTGCTAAAGCTAAAATAAAAAGTGAAACTGACAGAAACCAAAGCAAAAGACATCAAACCGGCAGCATTAAACATACTGCCAGTGCCAGTATGTTTAATTGTTTAAACAAAACATGTTCCTGTGGCAGAATGATCCAATAAAAACCAAAACCGAAACCAATTGAGGATGTTTGGCAAAATCTGAAAAGTTGAAATATACCCTGACATGCAGCTTTAGCTTATAGTGAAAGTTCTATGAATAACAACTTAGTACTGCTGAATACAAATTCAATTCTCAGAATTGTATCTGTTATTATTTTTGAAAACCAGAAATCACCTTTTCTTCCATTTCACAATTATGCACTAATTTGTGTTGGTCCATAGCATAAAATCACAATAAAATACATTCAAATCAGAGGCTATGAAAACATGGGAAACAAGGTGTGAATACTCGAACTCCTAATCCAGTAATTGGTCCAATATAGATTCAAGTAAACCAAATCTGTAAGTAATATGAAAATCCTCCCCTTGGTTAATCTGACCAGACAGTTTCTGGACAGAATCCCTTTATAACACAACAGTGATTAGAAACTGACTCTTTATCATTTTGTTGGCTTCTCCAGCTCTAATATGCTGAGAAGGTGACAGTTCATTTGGCTGGAGCCTCTCATCAAGCAATTAACTTGAAGCCTCTGACAATTAGATGAGACAAAAATGTCACTGAACAAATACAATTAGAGCAAGTGGCACTTATTAAAGCAATCAGTTCAACAGACAGAAAATAAAGCTAATTTGAAAATAAAGCTATTGAAACTTAACTTAAGTCTGACATGGGATGTGCCACAAACAGACAAAACATTAATTAAACTGTGACAACATTTTGAGGTGAAAAACAGTAAGCGATCGTGCTCATTGCCTCTTCTGTGGGCCTTTCTATAGATTCGCTGTGATAATGACCCAGTTCTCTTGCACTAAAACCAGGAGAGGAGCTGCAAGGGTCGCTCGAAGACAGACAGCCGTTGTTGAAACTCATCATTTTATGGAGCGATCATCCATGCCCTTACAGGGCTGAGTGGTCCTGCTGTCGGTTCTCATCCCATGGCTTGAATCCTTTGACCTCTGCACTCAAACTCAATGTTTAGACATATTTAACATAAAAAACAAGGTGGGTCTGGCGTTACTATGAGTTTTTTTCATGCATGAACGGAAGCTCAAGTTTAAAGGACAGGTTTTTGTGTCGCTCTGTTGCAGTAGAAGACCATGCGCGTAAAGTGTCGTTCTTTAAATTTTTGACTTAGAACACAATTTAATGAAATATATTTAAATGTAATCAATAATAAATGTCATTAAAATCTTTCAAACCACTTTCTGCACTGGTGGGTTTTCTGGGACTCATACAGCTGCATGGAAACAAATCTGTTTTGACAGTACAAAAAGAAAATATGTATTAAAGTTATTGCTAATAAGTCAAACATTAAAATGCATTTTAAATTGTAGGTACAGTATAGAGAAATGCATTGCATTGCAGCAAGTTTAATCCAAGATAATAAATTGAAGCTTTTGTTCATTACGGTTGTAAAGAGTATTGAATCAAACCAAGTTTAGGCTTACATCACCCCCTACTGGTGACGAGAGTTTATTACAGTGACAACTGAGCTGCATTTGTGGAAAGCAAACATTTCAAAATTTACCGAGTCAGTTTTAACTTTAAGCAGTTTTTATCTCTTGACTTTTACACATTTTGCCAGAACGTTGTCACAGACTGCAATAGATGTCATGGAGATTTAACAGAAATTGTTTATTTTCAAGGAAGAAAAATAAATGATTTACAAAAGTTTCTAGAAATGATGCTGCCACCACTCCGTGTCATTTAGGTAATTTTGTTTTCAGGGTAATGCACTTATTAATGTTGTGACAATGTTTAGTGTAGAGCTGAAAGGGCACAGCTTTGGACTCATCTGATGAGAGCACCTTCCATTCATTGTGTCCCCTAAAGAGCATGAGTGAACTTTTAATAAATTTTCCCTCAACAATTACTTTGTTTTTGCCATAAAGGTAAATTTTTCACACCTGAACTGTGGATCTGTACACCCAATCTCCAGGACTTTGTCAGGCAAAGGCCCAGAGGCTAAATTCTTCCAGACTTTTCCCCTCAGAGAGCAGAAGGTATTGCAGGAAATCTTTATGCACATAGAAACCATACATTTACCTTTTCAGGACATAGGTTAGATCCATGATTAGCCAAGAAAAAAATTAAATAAAAAATAAATAAATAATTTTAGTGTATGATCGGTTCGAAACTGAAATCGTCATGAGTTCTTTTTCTCATGAAATTAAGGCACTTTGGAAAAGATTATTTGGACCGATTGATAAAACGGATATGTGCAACTTCACTGTTCTACACTAGATAGAAAGTCAAACTTAAACTTTAAAGTTGTTAAATGTTGCAACCTAAAATGTGGCAAAATTTAACAAATGGCAGGACTTCTGCAAGGCACTTCAAGTAATGTAAAATTTGAATATATGAAATCAGAAACAGCTTTCAAGTACAATCATTGTTTATTTTTACATAAATACATATAAAATACAATATAAACAAGTTTCTTTACAGTATTGTTCATTGGTATAAACTGATTTGAAAAACAAAAAAAAAAAGACTCATCTGTAAACCTTTTGGGATGGTTTGTGCTTCATTAAAAGGTGGAACTCCTTCCACACAAAGCTCAATCCTGTGTCCTCAGTCACCATAGTGTTACATTCATGATCACAGTTAAGATCAGTAGATATAAAACTGACAGTCAAAGGTACCAACTATGGAAAACCTCATTAGCACACCGCTCAAAAGTAAGAATGCTCGGCCTAAAAATTCATTGTTATTGTGCAGTATGCCTTGATAAAGACTGCGGCTGTGGTTTGATAGGTCGGTTCTGGATCCTATAAGAACCACGGCAGTCCAATAGGTTTACACTGGGGATTCACAACGTTGCTTCATAGGAGAACGGAGACAGGAATGAAAACCGATGCCACTCCAATCAGACTTGGCTTTTCACTGCATGTCTGTACCATCGGCAGCTGCTGTGGAGAAGTGACCATACGTGCATTACCAAAAGTAAACAGTGTGTTAGCATGCTGACATTGTTGTCAGAGCAAGTGAAATAAACAAACTTTAACATCTCAGTGCACCACTTACGAAGAAAGATAATTGAATTCTGAGAAGAAAAGATGGGAATGAAATTTCAACAAACTCCAGTTAGTCTATACAACTGAGGGTCATCCAATTTCACCTTCAGCAGCTCTATGGTTAGTTTGAGACTAACAGAAAAAAAACATGTATTTAAGTCTCTGTAGCAAAATATCACGTTCAATATAAACTGAGGTCAAGTAAAAGCTTTTAGCCTTTCAATATTGTAGGTAAAGGTCAGGTTTGGCTATAATTTAAAGATTGTCTATAACAACAGATATAGAAAACAGCCAACATAAATAGTCCAAAAACAAGAACAAAAATTGGGTGGCATCCCACTTCACCACTGTGGTTGGATTGTGTGAAGGATGTCAACCCCAAAAATCACCAGAAGAATGAATCACTGGTATTTGTCATGATCTACATTTCCATTCATGACTCCGTTGGTGTGGTGAGCCCAGGTCTGAGCCTGCAGCACTTTAGGCAGCCTCTTGCCCTTTGTGTAGGCGTGGTACCAGAAGTTGAGGAAAAGGAACAGGAAAATCAGGCCGTACAGGCCGATGATGTAGATGAAGATGGGGAACTGGTAAGGGCAGTCTTTCATGAAGAAGTACTGGGAGATGTGGGTGGTAACCATGACAAACTGGATCTGAGGAAAAGCAAAGAAAATAAAGTTGGCATCAGGAAACTGGTTAAAGAGAATTGAACTGAATACTTTAACAAAAGTTCAGCGTACACACCAGCTGAATGGTAGTGAGGTACTTCTTCCACCAGAGGTACTTCTGGTAGTTGGGGCCCATGGCAGTCAGCCCGTAGTATGTATACATGATGACATGGACAACACAGTTCAGAAGGGCGTGGAAAGTTCCCAATCCACCTGAAACAAGGAGTGTGTCTGGATTAACATCACAAATACTCTTACTGTGAAATCACAGGGGAACAAGTTTTACCTGGAGCAAAACGAACACCAAACCACCAGGTGAAGGGCATGATGGAGTGATGATAGACATGAAGAAATGTCACCTGGCTGTTCTTTTTCCTGAGCACAAAGAAGATCTGCAGAACGGGATTCGGTTTAATAACAGCGTAAAGCAACATGAATCTTGCTCTGCAGTGAACAGTTGTCTCGTTTACCGTGTCAAGCATCTCGATGAACTTTGAGAAGTAGTAAAGCCAGCATGTTGCTGCCATCTGGAGAAAAAAGTCCAGATTTAAACACTCATTGCATTTATACGGACTTAAATTGATGAGGCGCTTAGAATTTTTTTTTTTTTTTAAAAAGGTGTTAAAACTAGCCTGTGTAAAAAAAAAAAGGCTTACCCTCATAGCCTGCGGCGATTCAGTGTAGTCAACAAGGTCGCAGTGAAATGAATATCCTGTTCCCCAACCTGACATCACAAACTAGAGGAAAGAGAAACAGCAATAGATGAGCTAAGAAATATGTAAAACTCATTTAAAAAAAAACAAAAAAAGAAGTTCCTAGAAAAACAATGTGACAAAAAAAATTACCCAAGACAAAAACTGATAGGTTGCAGAGCAGCACTTTCAAGACAGACAAAAGCACTACCTTATCTGGTTAACAGTTAAAACCAACTCCCCAACAGTCCATCAATGACTCAGAAATCTGAGATGAGGAAATACTCATGTTTACTCATCTTTCAGACCAGTACTACAAACTCTGACTTGACATCCAAGACTCAAGAGCAATTTAGTAGCAGTCAAGTTCCCGGGTCACGCCACGTGAAGAGAAACACAAGCCCAAACACACCTCATAGCACATGTAGAGTGACAAAGCCACCACACTGAAGTTGTAGACAATAAGGACTCCTTTCAGGTCAAAGCCTTTCCGGTTCTCCATCAATCGAGGGCCCAGTGACGTGACGAAGTAGATGTAAGCTGCGATGATGATGGTTTGGGGAAGAGGAGACGACATGAGCAGCCATTGCTCTGTCCGTGAATCTGCAACAGAACAGAGAGATCAGCAACTAGCAGACTGAAGATTAGATTATGGAGAAAAGGGAAACATTTATCAGAAAGTTTCACCTGCATTTTGGATGAACTCATCATAAATGCGTGCAACAGACGTCTTAAGATTAAAAAACTCCATTTCAGGCAAGACCCCAGCAGTTCAACCTAAGGGGTGGAAAGGCAAAAGGTTACAGTGTCAGTTTGTTTCCCTCAAGTTCACTGACATTTAGAGAAAGGGTACAGCATATGCTAGTGAAATGTTTCTTCCACCCATCTAAAAAAAGAAAGCATTTTCATTTCACAGCATTAGAAGATGTAAGGACATCTCTGCAAGTGAGGAAAAAAAGACAGCTACACTGACAGAAATGCAAAGCTATGCTGAACATAGCTTTATATGTATATGTCTGACTTCTTATAGTCAGACATATACATATAAAGTTTTCGGTATATATCTGACTTTTTGTAGTCAGACATATATCGAAAACTTTCTTCCGTTTAATGCATCGAAGACGTTTCAGGAAGTATTTTAGGAATCTGGTAAGACCTGAATTCTGTTTAGTACCCCATTAGTCACACATAAAGGAATGGAAAAATACAAGCAATTAATCCGTAGGAAGGGGATGTCCTTCTTCTTTCCAATTAGGAAACAATTCATTTACAGAGAAAAATTTATTTGTAGTACTTCTTTATAAGTCAAGTGAATTATAGCCTTAAGTAAATATCCACTAGTTTGTGTGGATTTTTATATCCATGAATACAATTCTGTCAAGTAGGACAGTCGCAGTAAGAAAAATAGTTTTCATGAGTGTCAGCAGCCAGGCATAAAGAGCAGGGTCAGTGAGGCAAACTGTACTTCAAGTTTATCCTGTCAGATTTATACATTATTGCAATAATAAATTACAGATATTGTGCCAACACTGAACTTGTGCCAAGACAGGTCAGTGCCACAGCAGTGGGGTTAAAAGGAACTCAATAGCAACTTATTTACTCTGGTCTAATGAAGTGTGTATGTGTGTGTTTGTCAGCGGTTGGGGAAACTGTAAATCACTGAAAAAAAAAAAACATCCCATATGCAACACCCTTCTGGACAGGTTTCTCAAGGTGTGCCTCCCAGATTGAGTCTCATCCTTAACGAACCCAATGACATGTCGCGACACGCCAATTCACGTTTCCCCCCCTCCTTTTCTTTTCATGGATGATGGTGATGATGATGATGATGCAAAATGCTCCTGCTGCCATGGCGCGCCTAATAACTAAGATGTGTACAAAGTTCACCAGGACAAGAAAACATTTCAACTTAGTGGAGAAAGTCTGCAAAACAGAGTGAAACGGTGTCCAACCGAGATATGAACGGCACAACATGGAAACATGTGATGAGCATCCAAACAATGAATTCACTCGTCGCTCCTCACGTTTCTACGGTACTGC
Organism: Poeciliopsis prolifica; assembly: GCF_027474105.1. Taxonomy (NCBI): domain Eukaryota; kingdom Metazoa; phylum Chordata; class Actinopteri; order Cyprinodontiformes; family Poeciliidae; genus Poeciliopsis; species Poeciliopsis prolifica. The sequence goes on from NW_026562389.1 coordinate 1,534,889, forward strand.
AGCGACACGCGTCCATTTAAAGAAAAAAACGGTACGGTATTCCTATGACGTCGCGACTCAGGAACACACACTTTTTAATTTTCATAAATAGAGAGAAAAAAAAAAAAAAGTTAATCAAAAGTACACACCTTTAGTGTCGCTCGTGTTGAACCGACGCTGAATCCCGTCGCGTTATCTTCCCACCTGTTGCCTCCTGGCGAATGTGCTGCTCTGCGTCACAGTCCGGCTGCACGGGCCTTTTGATCTGGCGGAAAGGGGCGGGGCTACCTGTTAAGCGACGCCCCTTATTTTCGTCGATTGGCCAATTTGTAGTCCAACAGGGTTTGGACTACAACCCCTTGAAGTTCAGGGTCTCAAGAATGTTTCTGAGACATCATTCCTGAATGATGTCTCATAGAAAACTATGTACGATTTAGTGAAAGAACAATACGTCTTCAAAACACGTCAATTCTGGCTTGAGAAAACGTGAGAAAAGGAAGGAAAGAGAGAGTGAGAGGGCGAGTGGAGTGCTTAGTGCAGGTATTTTCCACTCCCTTCTTTTTGTCACAGCAAGATGACAAGATGAGCCTGTAGACTAAAAAGTCACAATATCTGATCAGAGCAAATATTCCTATCAGCAGTTTGCGTTAGATGTTTACACAGTCACTTAAGACAAAGTGTAGGACTGAAAGGCATGTTGCCCAAATGAGAGGTTTCAGTGTCCCTCCTTGCTCCGAGTTTCTAGAGGGGTTAACGAAAGTCTTATAAACAGATGTACATTTCTCTTAGAAGAATAAAGGAAGAATATGTGCTTTTAATGAATGGTGAGTCTTTTCAAAAATCACCCGCAAAAAAGTCATGATCTGAAAAGACCTCCGGAGTATTGAACACACTATTTTGCCCTTTGGTGTGACATCATCAGATGGTTCATGGTTTCTTCCCATGAACTATTGACCTGTCCAGATAGTCTCAGTGCATCCTCTTCCCCATTCACTGGAGATAATCACCCAACAAAATACATACATACCTGTCCCACTTGGGAAAAAATAAATACAAGAAAGATGAATTTACTTTACCCAGCATGTGCGCCTTTAACTTTTTCACATTTTATCATGTTTATTAGGGATTTTATGTGAGATCAATAAAAATTAGAGCTTAATTGTGAAGAGGAAGGCAAATGATACATGGTTTTCAACATTTACTGATAAAATAAGTGGATGTTTCTGTGTCTAATTGCTGCCAAAATTGCACAGCTTTTTAGTAAAAATGGCAAAAGTAACCATTATTGAAAGAAGTCTTGTTTGCAGTTTGTTCCAAGCCATGTCGGAAATACTCCAAATATGTAAACGAAAAAAAAAAAAGTTCTCTGGTGATTTGATACTAAACTTAAACATTCTTCTCTATATTCAAAACTGCTTTGTGTTGGTGTATCACCAAAAATGATCAAAAAATACATTTAGATTGGTAGTTTAACATGATAAAATGGGAAAAAGTTTAAGGCTTTTGAATGCTGTTACAAAGCACCACTGGTTTTCAATATACATATAGATGCAACACCGAAAACAAAATCAAATTACTTTTGAAAACAACATTTTATTGATGTAAAAAAAAAGTTTAAAAATATGGGACTATAAAATGGGCTCTACTTGTAAAAGGTCGCTTTGGTGCCACTTTCAAATAGCACAGCAACATAACATTGATTATAGTTCTACACAAACAAATATTTACATATTTCTACAAGTTTTGAAGGCTGTCGTCTCTGCTGTCAAAGATCTGTCAGCAGCAGTTTACACAAACCCAAAAAAGAAAATTCCTTACACTAGCTTTTAATTAAGTGCAAGATTATTTGGCATGCCTCAGCTATCCACACATTCCGATCCTTCTTATTAATCTTCATCACTGCTCCAATTGTCTTGAAAGGCAGGGTTCACAGCAGAGAGGCTGGCAGCAACCTGCGAGGAATTAACATATCTACATAAGCTTCACATGTGAAGACGACGCATTTCTCTGCATTCTATATATGTAACTTACATTAACACATCAGATATTAGTGATATATTACAACTAACAAGTGTCACTGTGTTCCAGATAATGCTGACTTGACATAATTCAAATTCCCAGGATAACATCTGTGGTTTCATTCCTGTTACTGGAATAACAAAACCACTCCAGCACGTTTCTGAACTTCATAGGAGGCTCTATTTTCTGCCTTTATCACCACTCTTCACACAATAATGGTTAATAATGGTTGAAAATAATGGATATAATAAAAATCTTTGAAATATCAAACTGGAAATGCCATTTAAAAGATAAATTAGGACAACTGTAGAATTAAATCCAGAGTACTGAGACTCATAGGCTTTTCTTAAATACTTTTTTTTTTTTTTTAATTAAAATATTGGAAATAGGCAAACATCACAGTGTTGAATCTGTTGATGTTTTGAGTTGAAATGTAGTTACTGCTTAGGCACTGAATAAATGGCAAACAAATGCCAACCGTATAGTATCAAAGTTACACAATCTGATTCAGGCAAGTTGCGTCCTAAATACACGTGAAATGTTAAGGGGTTTGTTTTTTAATCACGCATACTGGAAGCTGATTTGGAAAGACCTGTTCAAGGACAAATATGAAGAGGGAGAGCATTGTAAAGAAGGAAAAACCTGTTTGAGTATTCTCATCTGAGCTTTGACAGCAGACCTACAGCCTATCCCATAAAAGGGTGGAGATTTTCCATTGAGCTCAAATCTCTCTTCTTGTAAATAGTGAAAACAAACGCAGTCATTAACGTCTGCTCTAACTTAGACATTTCCTTAATTTTCCAAATTCTTTCGTCTGGTGGTATTTTCACTTTTTAACTGCCTGTACCTTATTTTCACCATTGGGCTCTTCTTCCACGTCTGCGGTACGGACAACGGGTACCCACGCCAGCAGGTTTCCGTCTTTACCTCCACTGTACAGCTCCTGCACACAAACAGCATCTCTCTGTGTCACCTTAAAGGGCCCACCACAACTTCCCAATGGCACCACTCTTGAATTCAGTGTTTGGGGCCAAGTGTACAGTAATTAAAGGACCTACAAACATTCATTCAAGCAAGACGTCTCCTCAGAGACCTTGCGTTAGCTTTGGGAATGATTGAGTTCGATGTGATTGAACAGGAAGCAAAAAAAAAAAAGTATGTTTTCAGGAGTAAATGTCTTTTCCTGGAACTCTGGGATGACAAGCTGCCAAACAACATTCTTATTATTCGTCACACGCTGAAAATGTGTTTGTGTCACCGGATGCACAAACTACCAAATAAGGCTGGCATGACGCTCTGCGCCCCTCCTTGAAGACAATTAATAAGTCTGTCTGTATTATGTAAACAGAAAAGTAAAGTCAGATAACTATCATCTGACTTTATTGTTAAAATATATTTAGCTCCAAACAGAAAATTTCAAAAAAATTCATTGGAGATATTTCTACAATTAAAAGACTTTAAATGTGGAGCACAAAAAACAGATGGAAATAAAAGAAAGGAGAAGAAAGAAAAATAAAAAAGGACAAGATAGAAATGTCGAAAGGAATTGACAGAGTGAGGAAGGGAAAAATAAAGTAAACAATTTCGGGGCTATTTAACAGAAAATAAAGCTTGTGAAAGCACATAAGCATTTATTTTGAACCACAACAGCCTGAAATAATGCATCCATCACAAACCAGTACTTTCTGTACCAGAAGGGTCAAAATATCAAGTTCCAGTTTAAAATAAAAATGAATCATTTCAAATGGACAGATGTGAATCTGAGCTTTTTGTTTCTATTTCATTTGGTGTTTCGCAGCTGAGCTAAAAGCTGAAAATAATTGATAAGGTATATTTTTGGCTATAAGTCCATAACTGCGTCCATTTATTTTTAAGTGGCACAATGGGAATTTTAAAATAACACAATCAAGAAAACGATGATGAAGTATCAGTCACTTCGATGCTCCATTTATTCTGCTGTACAATCCTGAAGAGTCAGCCAGTTCAAGCAGATGTCAGTTGCAGATCTAAAAATAAAACAGTCCTCACTGTCCTGACTTATTAAAAATGAAGCACTAAACTTAATGTGTGTAGAAATGGTCAAACTGTGGGAATTATGAATAAATGGGAACAAACGACAAGCAGCCTGGGAGTAACTGCTTCTTCAGCTCCACAGGGACACCTGCATTTGAATTTATGGATGCAAATGTTGACACGGCAATCTTATCTGTCAATGGGAGTGGCAGTCACATTGAGAGCTGAGTTGATGGGTTTATGAAATAAGAAGACAGACAACCTGACATAAATTTTCCAAGCATATAGAAGAGAAACCTAGGACCGATGAGGAACAAAACAGTGCTGCTGATACGAGGCCACAAGTCGCCTGGTGTTTTGAAGAGTCTCACCTGGTAGTCTGGGTGAAACTCGCAGCAGTCCACGTTGTTGTAGTGACCCCGCAGCATAGTGATCAGTTCTCCTGTGTGCAGCGCGTACACTGCCACCGAGCTGCCGCATGGCACAAACACAAACTCTGGGCTGCAGCCGTGAGACACGGAGAACTGCAGGCGTTTACGGCTCTCATTGCAAACCTTCCCATAATTCACCTGAGAGAAACAAGAAAAGAAACTGGATGTGTGGGATGCTTGAAATATTATACACTGATTATGAAAGGAAATAATTCTCATTGCTAAATGGTTAAAAATGTCATCAAGCATAAACTAGAAAAATATATACAAATGGGCATATTATATAATCGCCTTTTCTCAGATTCTTACTGTAGCTCTGATTCACTCCTTTGACATATGGCTAAGGTGGTTCAAGGTGTCCTATTACATAATTGTTACAGAAGTTTGACATATGAACCCAATTATGTTTTTTTTTACTCTAAGTAAAGACTATGCCTCAGTTTCATAAGCTTATTAACTGTGGTGTCTATATAATACATACTTTTATTTTACATTTTAGCATTTAATAGTCAGGTTCTCAGAAAAAGAAAAGGTATGCAGTATGTTTGATATATATTTACTTGCCATTTGTACATGTTTCGAGATGTTCAGCCAGTGAAACAGTTTTTTTTCTGCAGCTGTTTCTTTCATAATGTGAATCAAGATTGGCTATGAGGACAAAATCAGGTTGCATGAACCTTACCAGTGTGTTTTCCCCTGTGGCGCTATTCCATAGCCTCATACGGTCATCTGTGCCGGTGGTTAGGAGGTAAAGGCCATCAGAAGTAAAACACAGACCATTCACTCTGCCATTATGGGCTGTGTTTTCTGATCAGAAACATGCAAAATATTTAGATCTTAACATTTTCTACAGGACATTTACAACAAAGTTAGTGTTATTTCAAAAGGTATTAGTATACATAAACATGTTTCCATAGAGAACTAATGAAATCAAATTTTGTTGGGAGACTCAATAGACGAGTCACAGCTGAGACATGTATATATAGAAAAAATGTATATCTGCAAGGTGAAATTAAAATTTGAAAACAGAAAGTCAGCTTGAAAATAAAATCTATAAACCTAATTTCAATTTAGTTTTGAAGATTAAACACATTAAATATTAATATGCAAACAATAGAGATTAAAAAATATACAAAAACACCACACACAATACATGGTGCTCCTTTAGCATTTATTTATTTTTAATTATTAACTTTCAAAGAGTTAAAGATTTTCAGATTTTTTTGGCAGTCTTTAGGTAAATTTTTTGTCTCACTAAAAGCATTTCCAACAAGTTTTCAACATATTTATGGATCATGTTCAAGCTGTTCTAATCTGAATACCTAAAAAAAAAACATAAAAAATGCTATCAAAAACATCAGTTGAAAGTTGAATTTCAGCTGATGTGAAATTCAGAAATAAAGACTTTGATGCTAAAATGATGCTATTTAGATGCTATTTAGTTTTATGCTATTTAGTTTTATTTTTTACAAAATGTATCTTTAAAAAAATGACAAAGAAAAAAATTATCTTTCTACATATTACAATTTATTTCTCTTCCATATTTATCCAGAATTACAAAAATACTAATAAATTAAATCTAAATTATGTAGAAATTCTGCTTAACAGAAATTAACACAAGGAACCAGCAAGTTAATGGACTTCAAACACAGAAAGGAGTCAAGGCCTTTAGGTATTTTTATGGGTTCAGTCATGTGTGCATCCACAGACCTTTCAAAATTACAACTATCCAGCCATTTTCCCATTATTTGTGCTATATTTTTATAACATTTATGGTCAAAAATCACAGGACAGTGAAAATTGGTACGATAATTCATGAAGGTGTCTAATCTCATGATAATTTACTATAAAGGTCTGAATAGTTGGGAAACAAACCTGCTTGTGATGACACTTTCGACTTCTCTCCGTTGTGCTGATCCAAAGTGAAAAGACTACCTGAAGCCCGCCGCACATCCCAAATGTTCACTTTGCTGTCTGCACTTAGAGGAAGGAATAAAAGACATTATTTGCACATTTACGTTTTCCTTGTTAATACATGACAGAAGTCAGTGTGTTTTAATTTCAGCTGCAAGAAAGAGAAGAAGTTCAATATTGTTCATTTACAAAAGTGTTTGTAACCCAATTCTTGTTTTTAAAGGTCAATTTTCAGTTGGGAATTAGCATGATGGCTCATTATAACAACCGTACATTACTCTAGGCTCCTCGCTGTGCCAGTAGTTTTCAAAATCACTTACAATCCAAAGGCAGAGTGGTGCACCGATCCCAGTGGGTTAATCAGCAGGTCTAATGTGGCATGAAAATAGGTGGAGACTGTATCCACCATATGCTAAACTGACAGCGCCACTAAACCACCGCATTGCCTGTCTGGTAGGGATATGTTACCATTATCCTTGACTCTAAATGTGGCCAGATGGCTGGGATGTCATATGCCACAATCAGCTGGGCCACAACATAGAGGAGATTGCGACAATTTAAATTAGCATTGTCTTTATGCGACATTCAGACTGCAAACTAGGTTCAGTTAAAAAAAAATATATATATACAAAAGCAGAGATTACCTGGCAGTTGCTAAGATGTTCTCGTATCTTGGTGACCACCGCACGGCCAGTACTTCTGCTCTGTGACCTGGTTATGCAAATATTATACTGGTTAACACATAGACGCAACCACACATACTGTGCAAATAGACAGCTTATGAAGCTTTAGAAAATTTTCATTAGAGACGCCTCGATCGTTTCTTCAGAGATTTGAAATGATGGTGAATTTCCTCCATGTCAACTTATCTTGACCAAGTTTCATACTGATTTTAAACTTTATTTATCAAATACATCAAAACAAACTCCAACCATTTTGAGTTTCTAAATCAATAACCAATCAATGGTATACTTTGATAAATGGTTTCTGGGTTCACTGTAAATCAGATAACAGATAAGACACATAACCTTTGGTGCATTAATGGGTATAAATTTTATTTATTATTTCAAAACTGCTTCCTGTATCAAAGAATTTGCAGTGCATATATTTTTTATCTTTTATGCGTGAACAGGTTTTTGGAAAAGAAGACTCGGAATCAGTCAAAACTGGAAAAAAACTATTTTAAAAAAGGGAAATTTGAACTGGTCAGGAAAAATCTAATAGATGCAGCCCTTTTTTGTGAATGCATTTAGATAAACCTTTAGCCGCGTGCCTGGTTAAAGCTCTGCTGATGACGACAGCCTCAGTTTCTCTAGTGGTTCCTCCCTTTGGAGTTTGAGCAAGACTGGTTCTTCTGCCTTTCTGAAACGTAAATTTGTGTCTAATACAACTTCTTCAAGGTCCAATAAAAATGAAAGCACTTTCTTTATTCTCCTGAATTTAGTCTAAGTCACTCTATGTAAAAGAATGTCAACTCTGAGAAGAACAATCATCACTCAACCTTAAGAATGCATATTATTCAGGACTATCAACTATTTGCAAGCTTTCTTGGATTTCTACTGCAAGAGTTCACAAAATATAACATTTGACCAATTCTGACTGTTAAATCAGTTTTAATACAGTTCTGCTTATTGACACAAAGCAAAGTCACAAAAATGTTTTATTTCAAGGCTATTCACAGAACATACAAATTAAAACCATAACCAGATGTCTACAGTCCAGTCCAGTCCACATTCAGTTCCAATCACTCCAAATATTTAGTCTGATTTCGGTCCAACTACATTTAGTCTCATTTGATCCCAAATATAATGGTGAAGTCAAAGTCATTTGATGATTTAATGCCAATAGGTAAAAGTAAAAGTTATCTATTTAAGGAAGCCCAGATGATAACATCAGTTTTAACAAAACAATTATATCCTATGTTATAGCTATGACTTTGTTTTTTGCACAGAAAGATGAACCTTATTTAAAACATTTTTAAATTGTCAAAAGTTATTGCACCAAAGAATACAAACCCTGAAGAACGTGGATCCGTGAGCCAGACTTCAGGTCACAAAGTTGAATTTTAGGGTTTTTGGTACCAACTGGAAGCACAGACACACACAGGTTTGTCTTAAATTACAACAGTGATAAAAGAGAAACAGGTGATAAGCACAACCCTCAAAGTATTTGATACCAATCAAAGTTTATTTGCATAGTTTCAAAATAACATTTCCTCCGATTAGCATCCAGCAATTACCCTCATGCAAATTATGTCAGAATATTTTTCACAACATTAAAATTCTAGAATCTTTCAGATAAGATTGGGTTAAAACAACTGATGATAAGCGACAGACTCACATGCCCTCTTCCTTTGAAGTCATGAAAAACGGAAAAAGATATACATCATTCACAAAACCAACTATTGCTTCAGATGGTGGTTAAAATATGACTTGATACAAAACATTAAATATGTGAGATCAAATTTATTTTCAGGACGTTTCCCTTAAAAGCCTTTGCTTCCATGGAAACAAAGTCGCATTGTGGGGGATGCATGAAACCTGTTTGACAGGCCTGTTTGAGAAAGAACACCGTTGGTCTTAAAGCAGGAGGCAGGCTGAAGGAGCTGGTTTCTGTATGAGACAAGGAACTTATCGGTGTGTTTGTGAGAGCACAGACTCAGCAGGCCCGACGAACCTGCTGGTCCTGCTTCGTTACCCGTGAACACCAAGATTCCGACAATGCTTCTTTGCTGAAGTGTGTTCATATGTAATCAGTTTCTGATCCTATTCTGTCCCCTCAAGGTTGATGTCACTTTACAACCTGAGGTGCGTTGTGGAGCACCATGCAGCACAAAAACTGGAGAGACAGATAAACTAATGGGATTCCTGCCCTTGGCTTTGTGTTTGAACACAATGCAAAAAGTGCAAGAAAATTCTGAGGATGTTTTGTGTTAATAGGATGAGCAACAAGTCACAGTGAGAGAAAACACACCTGCGATGAGACTGTGCTTCCTGGCAATAGGCGACAGGTGGTGATTGTAGACATTCCCCTCAAACTCAAACACTTCAGCTGGCTAAAAAAAACAACAAAGGAGCTATTTATAATCGGACCTGTGTATATTTAGAGAAGTATGTCGAGTGGAAATATAATGATTAATTGAACAACAGAAGCCTTATGGTTTAGTGTGGATAAATGTCAGCAGAAAAAGATTTAAAAAAATAAAACATCATTGAAAAAAATGATTATAAGAGGGAAAAGAGAGACGGCACAACAGCTCAGCGCTCACTCAGGCAGCCACTGGTGGTTACAATGCAAATTCTTCTGCAAACATAAAAAGCTTCTCTGTGCTCCATCTGTCAGTGAGTGCCAGCACAAGCATGGGCTGTGCCAGTGGGAGGAGAAGAGGGGGGGGGGTTGCACAAACACTCAGTCACACACATACAGAGGAGGATCTGTTTGCATACAAATGTCACACACAAAAATAAAAGAAGACAAAGAGAACAACAATGCAAAACACACAACACATTTGAAAAAAGAGAGAGCGTGCATTTGTGTGGCACTCACACACAAATAGAGTAAACTACTTAAAAGGTTAATGGGTTCTTTTCTGTCCCTTCTGCGACCTTTAGAGGCAACCCTGGTGCCAGCGTAATTCTAGCACAGCACTGGGCCTGCCATATGGGACGGAGAACGGTGGGATGCGTGAAGCAGAAAAGAAGAAAGACAGATTGAGAGGTCGAGGAAAGAGCCAAAAGGGGGACGCAATTTGCTTAAGTTATTAACTTCAGAGGTAGAGATGCATGTGAATATAAAAAGCTCATAAACCCTATAAGAAAAACATTTGTGACATAGCAAAAGAAATCCACTCAGAAAATGTGTGTGATCTATAACCCAGACAACTGAGTCTGGGGAGCTTTTTTATATATCCAAAAAAGCTCCGATCCAGCTAAGTAGTAAGTGACAGAATCGGGATTGGCTTGAGCTCTTCTGTGGACTGTTACATTTACATTTGATGCATTGGAAGCTTTGTGCAGACCATAGCAAATGCTATGAGTGTTGTAGTAAATAAGGTTTGTAAACATCATGGCTTACCTTTAAAGTCTCTGTGTCCCACACTTTCATGGTCTTGTCAAAGGAACTAGAGACAAACATTCCTGTGTCATAAGGATACCACTGAACCGTCTCCACACTGAATTTGTGGACATGTCGACTTGACCTGGGAAAACAAAAATCATAGTCAAACCCTCCTGACATAAATACACTAAATAGTGTTTTTTGTTTATGTTTTAGTATTGGCAGGAAATGAAAATTAATTACTGTGTTGTGTTACATCCTTGCAAAACTTTCGTGAGCAACTTGAAAACAGAACAATAATAAATTGCTGCCCTCTAGCGGATGGAATAAATATGCTGACATTTACCTTCCAATAGTCCGGACGGGTCGGCAGGTGTACTGTTGTTTCCCACTGTGGTTCTCCAGGTCATAGATGACAATAACTCCATCTGCCCCTCCAGATAACATACTAACAAATGATAAAATTTTAATTCTCAAAACAAATTACTTTGTCTAAATATGTATGATTTTTACATGACTCCCATTCTTCTACATAATTTACTGCTTTTAAATTGACATTTAAAAATAGAATACTGGAAGCATGATGCCCTATTGAGATATTTTCACTTCTTCCAATAATTTTTTTTCAATTATGTTAGTGGATAGCTCTGCTTAACTACAAATCCAAGTAGTAGTAATATGTGCAGGTCTAACAGTATAATGACAAAACAAAACCTTGAACTACAATCTCATTAAATGTGTACAGTATAACTGTAGTAAAATGATGACTAAGTAAACTTACTATCTGCCTTCAATTGCATCAATGTCAATGGTATTAATCCCATTTCCATGGATCCGGTCCACATCTCTGTCGGGATTTAGCTTCAGACTGAGGACTCTGACAGATACAGAAAGAGAGAAATCGCATGAAACCTGATTTTAAGGTGACAGATTTTGAAAACAACCTGCTACAGAAACAGTAGTGTACAGGGCACAACGCTACAAAGTTATCAGCTTAAAGGCAAAGCTATAAATATTTGCCACAAGACGTGCAATTCTGGTCCATGCCTGCGTCTTAGTATTCTTTACACATGTACTAATAGTACCCATTATAGTTGTAAAGCAAGATAATTATAATAATCTAATCATCTGCTAGATATCTGATTCACATCTAGGCCTGTCGCGATAAACGATAAATCAATTAATCGCACGATAAATAAAAACTATCAACGTCATTTAATTTATCGGCTATATCGTCTCTGTCTGTATTTTTCTCTTTCTCTTGATGAAGCTGGATGAGAAGGCTTAACTCCAATGCTATCCACTGACCCCTCCCTTCCTAATTTTTTAAGAAGAAAAAAAATGAGGAAGGGACGAGGAGTGGACTATTGCATCAGGTAGTCAGCGCGCATCACTTTATATTTCTGTAGATTTAGAGCCCTGTGAGGAGTTAGCAAGGTAAAGAAACACTATCTCATATGGGGGGTTGGAAAGCTCTTATTTAAAATAGCTCTTATTTAAAATAGTTGAAAAGCCGGCATTTTGAAAAATGTTGCAAACACATGGCAATTCCACAACTGTACAGCAGTATTAAAGAGGACATACTGAAGAATATAAAAGACATTTCATTTTACTCTGCTACGTCGGATATGTGTTCAAGTTCAAATATGACTCCTTATATGAGCTTGGCCATTCATTATATAGCTGCTTACTGGACCAGTGTTTAGAAACCAGATATGTCCCAGATGACACCCTGGGAGAAAACCTGAAATCTGCTTTAGCAGACAGAGGATTGTAACAGACAACTTTATTTCAATCTAATGATATACAGACTTCATAATTTATATTCTTTTGGTTGAATTAAGTTTTTATTTCTACTGCGGTTTTATATTGTGTTTAGTTTTCATTCAAGTGCATTTTTGTTAACAGAAACTGAGAGTCCATTTTAATTTTATTTATGGTTGTTTTATTTTGTTAACCAAGGGAACCAGTGTGAAGTGCTCTTTTGAAAATAAAGTGCATTTATATTTGGCAGGAAATCGCCTGCATCATTATGTCATTTTTATTAAAACAGTGTGAAAAGGTCTTCAAACAATATTATCATTTATCGCAATAATTTTTGAGACAATTAATAGTTCAGCAAAATTTGTTATCGTGACAGGCCTATTGACATCATCACTTTCCACAACGACCTTTTGAAGATCTCATTTAATTTTCCTTCAAGATGAAGAAAGTATTTTTGAACTGAATTCAACTTTGAACATTACAGTCTAACTCTTTAGACAAGGGGTTCCCTCACCTGACTGTTTCTGACCTACAAAATGAAAAAGATGTATCAGGGTCATGACCCCCGAGGACAAAAGAGAAAAAAATAATTCAATGAAATAACAAAAAAGAATTTAAATATACCATTTAGGTACTCTTCCTTTGAAATATTAGTAAATAAAAATGTATTCAGCATGATGATTAACAAGATGTTTAAATACCTACTAAATATCACGGCAGATACTTGAATTAGAAAATCTAATTTATATTAATCTTGAGTCATCAGAACTTTCCCGTACAACAGTGTCGCAAACCACTTGCCTTTTACCAGCTATAAACAAATCTACCAGAGAATACATTAGCATATGTAATATCCATCGGATATTTTCACTCACCTTCTCGTTGACTCAGCGCGTTTAAGTCGCAAAGGGTCATCCACACCGGCCTGTCTTGCTGACAAGAATCCCAACATTGTATCAACTTGAAGAAATTTGGTTGTAGAAAGAAAAGCTCAAATTTATTTCCACCAGTTCTATCTAAAATAGCTTAAAGGCTAGCATGTCACCGAAGCTACGGTGAGTTTACAATCCATGCGGAGTATATGCGAATTATATAAAGCATTTTACAGCAAAACGATTTGCGTTAAACCATTTTATGCATTTAAACAAACGTCTAAGTACTGTACTATTATTGCATTTTAATTGTTATTTTGAACGAATCCTAACTAGCATCTCATCGGTTCCAAACAATGAGCCGCCATATTGCTTAGTGACGCAGAAAAAACAATAACGGCTGTGATTGGATGGAGCAATGTGGCTGACCAATCTCGAAACGGGATGCTCGCCGTAAAGTGAAGCGGTAGCAGAAAATAGAAAACTCACCAGATAAACCATTGCTCTCCAGAATTCTCGGGGTGTCCTCCAAAAAATGAACAAGATTGCTGGCCTCCTGCGGCGAACCTTTGGAATAGTACGTGAACACGTCGGGACAGATCACTTGGGGAATAAATATTACTCTATTCCCGAACAGAAGACTTGGACAGGTATCAACACTTTTGTTCAAATTAGCTTTTTCTGTTTTCAAATAGAACACTTACACATGCAGTCACATGAAGTCAAGTTCGGAAACCGTTCGGTGAATTTTTTAATACGCCCTGACGACACTGAATCAGACAATGTAGGGCTTGCTCTGTTACCTAAAACAGAGCAGCAAGAATGTAGTTTCTGCTCCATTTTTATTATACAACTTTCAATTACTTCTTACGAAGTTAGAAACGACAATTGTAGATATCTTAAGTTCTCCATTCGCATTAATGTGACATTGTTTTCTTGTTTACTATAAATTACGACATTACCCTTGCCCTGAATCGTTCTGTCCTGACCCTTTTACAGTTGTAGTACTCGATTATGGCCGCTAGATGGTGGAACAGTCTAAATAGCAACCAAGCGGCAGCTCTGCTTCTGATTATTATTTATAACGAGGCCCTGCTGAAACGTGGTGTCACTCACTCCAATCAGAACTGTTTTAATTGAAATATAACAGAGCTTCCAAACTCTATTGCGAGAAGTAGGGTGAATCTTTCTAAACTGAAATTGAGTTGAGGCTCTAATTGTCTCATAGGGTGGAGACACTGATCATGACAACCACAACACAGTGGTTGAATGTTTGTTGGCATTAATAGAGTTCTTTGTTTGACATATGTTGCAGCTTAGACTGTTATATTATTTTCAAAAACGAGACGATGCCAATTAAATGTAATTGCAAATCCACTGTGGCTGCAAAACTATTCACTCCTCTTGAAAACAAATTTTATTGAAATATCATGTGACTAACCAGCACAAAGTTGTGCTAAATTCGTGAAATGGAAGGACAATGTTATGTGGTCATCAAAACAAACCATAAAGGAAGAATGTTAAAAGTAGTATACAATTGCAATCCACTTCATTTTGCTTTAGATAAAATCCAGCACCACCATTGGCCTTAAGGAAGTCACTCAATTAGCGTATCATTATAGATGCAGCTGCATAAATACAGCTGTTCTATCAAGGTTTTGCAAGGCACTGTACATACACTTGAAATCAAGTGAAAGAGCAGGGCTTTTGTATCTTTCCCCATTTCTAGCCAGTTCAGAAGAAAATATTTTTGCCATAATTAATGACAGAGTGGAGTTTGCTCTGTTGTCAGTTTATGACATTATTGCATTCCCAGCAGAAGAATTGAAGCGTCCTCTGTTTTGCTGTGGAAGGATCCACCTCTTCCAGGTTAAGCTTCTGCTGTGTTTTTTTTTTTCTGCCTTGAACGTGACTTAATTTTAATTTATTTATTTTTTCGGTTCACCTTTTCTCAGCAGTTTTTGCGGGGGAATCTTTCACCCGCATCGTATTTATAATTCATTACAAGGCAGCTCCTCCACCCCTGCCTGTCAACCTATTCAAATGAGACATCACAAAAGCTGCTCTCTAGCATGCTTACAAGGTAATGTATGCACTGTCCCATTGCTAAGACTCACAACTGCTGATGGGCTAGCTGGTCTATGTAAAATTTTTAAAAAAAAACTGTTGAGATAAACACAAGCCTAAGCAGCAGGCGGGCACAAATAAATGCTTGTATTTGCATTTATAATAAACATAGAAAGCAAGTGTTGCATCCTTTTGTCTCCATTCAACCTTGTGGAACTAAATCATATGCATTATTCAGTCCATATGTCTTGCAGAAGCTAGCTTTTGATCTCAAACTGATAGGCCAAGCATGGGCTCAGGGCCTGGAGGCACAGACCGCAGGGCTTTTCACTCAAGCGCATAAGTTTTGCTCGAAATAGGTGAGGAGTTTCTCTCTCTTTTGTCTCCCTGCCCTGTCTACCCATTTGTCCATCTCTCTACATTTATCCATGCTTAGCTGCTTCCATTTTCTACCTCTCTCCATCCGTTAACTTTTGAAAACTGGGGCGTAAGCAGTTCTATGAGCCAGAGGTAGACTGGGTGTTAGGGCTATAATGGCTGTCATGATAGAAAAATGTTTTTCTTTCTGTTTTATGTCCATTTGTCTGATTTGATTTCAACAACTTCTATTTGGGTCGTGCTTTTTTTTTTTTTTTTGCCCTTCCCCTTGTACTTCTGCCTCTACATTTTTTTCCCTCCTTTGAAGTAAGTCCAATGAAGATTTTATTCAAAACACTAGCATAGCGAGATAGACCCAGCAGAGAGCCTTCTAAATCCCTATCCTCAGATGTTGCTCCTCATCAAAATGAAAGGCATGGGTATAACAGGGACTTATAGAGGGAGAGTGAACGAAAGTGAATCTCAACTTCTGGTCCAACAGCTTTAAAGAGCTCACAGAAAGAGATGCTCTGCAGGCTGCGGGGTGCTGTGAGTCTCGCCTAGAAGAGAGCTGCTGACAATGTGGCCACTGGTCTTAGAAGGTTTTTGCCTCGTCGCTGTTTTCACTGTGCTGAGCTGAGAATCTATATTCTCCCCTGTCTTTTTTACGTGCGCGTCCCCCAGGCCCGGCTCTGCCTCACTCTGCAAGGGGGCACCGTGTGAAAGCCTGAGCGCTCTCTGGACTGGATGGGCTCATTCGTCTTCAGCAGCCAGACCCGGAGCCCCGACGCCCGCCTTCCCTTTTTTTTTTTTAGGGAAGTGAGAAGCACGCTGACATTATCGGCTGCTGCAGGCACATTTGAAAATAATTGCCTGTATGATTGCTATTTTTTCTTACCTCTTTGAGGAGGTGTAGCCTTTGTCTTGGAATCAATGGCTGCTCAATACCGGACAGGGGAAAGGCAGTTTCCTTTCATGTCTCAGTGAAAGGGATGTATTTTTAGCGCTGTTCGTTTTAGCTGTGTGTGTATTTGAGTGTGCCATGCAGTTTTAATCTATTGGCCCTCTTTTGCTGTGTGGAGAATGGAAGAGATTCAGAGGTTCTTCAGAGGTGTGCCACGCAGGCTGGAGAGAAAAGAAGCATTGACTTGTCGTCCTATCGCCATCTCCACTCTCTCTCTCTTTGTCTATTATTTATTAGTATCCCCAGCTTGGTTCTATGAAGTGAAAAAGTACTCAGTTCTGCTATTTTCAGGACGGGGCCACTCGTCTTGGGGGCAGAGGAAGGAGGTGTGTTCTTTTGCATTAGTGCATCTGTTAATGCACCATGACAGCTGCACACCTCAAATTTGTATTTTTAAAGAAAGTAGAGAGGAGGAAGGGGAGAAATATTAGTTGTGTGTTTTCTCTCCACTTCATGCCCTAACACACTTAACACAACAACAGATGGCTGCGTGTCATCAGAGCGTTGATTCAAGCCTCATATTTCCACCCAAAGACTCACAGCGGAAAGAGAAGAGGGTCCAAATGGCTGTTCATTCTGCCACAAGTCATCCCCTGGGTGTGATGAAGGAAGGTCTATCCCACCATAGGACACCGATTCAGTGTTTACAGGAGCGTCAGTGTCCAGAACCGCCACTGTAAATCATGCTAATTGATCAGCGGCGATGCAATGCGCGGGGGTATTAATGAAGGTTCTTTAATCATTATAGGGTCTAGCTCATCTAGCTCTGTGCGCCCTGCCAAGAGCGCATTTGCATGCGTGTCTTGTGGCTCATCATGGAGTGACTCCGCTTGTTCATTAAAAAGGCATTTGAAGAAATAGATGCTGAAAATGAGAGAGTGGCCGCATTTATTTTCAATGGCGGAGCAACCCAAGTGGGCTGTGATCCAGCAATGGGGGTTCAAGTGTTTTGGAGGTCCATTAACTGCTGCCTATCTGCAAAGCAGCTGGAGATGTACAGTGCCTTACAGGAGTTTCCATTCTCGTTGGAACTCTTCTACATTTTCTCACCCAACGAATCCGACAAATATCGATGGAACTTATTAAGATTCCATGTAATAGAATCAGCATAAAGTTGTGAAAAAGGGTGAGGTTAATGTAAAACTGCATGGCTTTCAAAAATTATTTTCCCCACAAAAAAAGTAAAAAAACATAAATAAATTAAGCCCTATTTACTCTTAGAAATTCTAAATAAAATCCAGTGCAACAACCTGCCTTCAGGCTTCCTCTGATTGATTACCTAAGGGCAATTTAGAGAGACCAGTGGACTGTGGGGGGAGGCCCGAGTACCTGGACATGAAAACTCTTTACAGAAAGACCGGGATTCGAATCCCGGCAATACAGCCCCGCTACCAACTGTGCCACTGTCCAGTTTTCCTACACCAACACTTAACCTTGAAGCAAAATGCTATTTATATATAAAAAAAAAACTCTACACCTTGACATCGCCATCTTGACTGTGAAACATGGCAGGTGTAGCAACATGGTGTGCGGGTGAATTTATTCAGCGGAATCAGGGAAATTAATCATGGTTGTTGAGAAAACAGATAAAGGTGAATACATAGCAGTTACAAAGAAAACCTTTAAAAGCAACAGCAAGTTTAATACTGATGAACGTAAAGCCAATTGAAAATTGATATTTACATATGCTCTCCAATTAGGCTGACTGAGCTTGAACTTAGCCTACTCTGATCTATGATATATACTGACATATAAAGTACTTTTGTCAGTATATCATAAAATACTGATAAGATACTCAGAAATGTGATTTATTAAGTTTTTTTCTTTGTTCCTTTTTTCTAGCCTAAGTTTACTGTATGGTTTACAAAGAAAAAGAACCAGAGCGTTAATGTAAAAATAATCATATTCAGCTAGCCTAGATGTGTTTTGACACCCGAGGACTCTTAGTCGGTCAGAAACTCAACCTGGAAGACTGACAGACAGGTAAGGTACAGCAGCAGACGGCTCCTGGAGCCTGCCACTGCTTATTCAAGTCAGAATATTTTAATAAAGCAGACAGGCAGAGAGAAATCAGGCAAAGTGGCAAAGGAAAGGAGAAAAGATAAGACCAGGGGAAACTATTGGAGGGTGGTAGAGAGAAGGTGGCGTACATGGAATGAGTGACAAAGAACAAAGAAGGTGCTGACATATTGGGGTGAAATTATAGAGTGGAGTGGAGGAAAGAATGGATGGAGTAAAAGTGAAAGGAGGGTTTCTGACAGGGTAAAATGAGTAGGTGGATATATGAAGGGGGAAAGAGAGAGGGTAGCGATAGGTTAATGGTGAGAGAGTGGTGGTTTTTGAAGATGTAATGGAGGGAAAGGGATGGAGGGAGCATGGAGGATTGGAGGTGAACAGAAAGGGGTGGACATCTAGGTTTGTGAACAACATGCACACGGGCCTCAGAGGAGGTGTGGAGGAAGGAAAGGAAAGGGGGTTCCAGACCGCTCCAAAGCCTCACAAAGGATTCTGACTTCCTGCCTTACTGTAGTTCCTTTTACAAGCCATTTAGGGGTTGGTGAGTAACTTTGTAAGGATGGGTGGTCTCAGACAGAGCGGGCCAAAGGATCACTGCCACCTTTATGTCTGCCCATCTTTGGGTATACGGTAACACATTAATTTGGGGTTTGTATTTTAAATCAATAATTCTACATTCTATCATAAATTGTTCAAACCTTTTTGGGAACAGGAAAGGGACTAATAAATTAAACTGGTCATTACTTTACGCACAAGCTCCTCCTCTGTAGAACTGACAGAAAACAATGACTGGCATTTTTCTTCTAAACCTCATCCCACATCGCTAGGTTTTAATATAATGGGTAACCATGGCTACAGGCTTCACACATGCCCTCCATGATTATTATTTTTCCCTCCTGAAAAAGAGATTGGGAGGGAGAAAAGTGCATCGTCGGTGCATCGTCACCCCTATGTATCAGTGATACTCATTGGCTCTCTCCATCTTCATAAGGCAGTCTGTTATGATGCAGGCATTCACCCATTCCCCACACAAGACTCAGAAGGAGATAAGCAAACTTGGCTGAATACCACCTGACAGGCCCGCCCTATCAAGGAGGCTTATTTGTATTTTTGCTTTTCTTTTTGTCCGAACACTGTGAGTCCAAAACCTTCCCCGTCTGGCTGAGAATGCTGCTCTCTATTGAGAGATTGTGACATTGCAGTTGGCTGCTTTTAACACTAAAAGTTCTAATATAGACTTTTCTCCCCTTTTTTAAAAATGTTTAAAATCAGTGCTCATCTCTAGATCACCTTGTCCATTAGTAATCACAACCAGCAAGCAATTTAATATATTCACGCTCGGCATACCACTAGGGTATATTGAGTCTATTGGAGCCAACTCTCATTAAGAGTGAGAAAAATGTGGGTTTATCACAACCGATGCTGCCTCACTCTTCACTTTGAAATTGCTGCTTACAGTTTCAGGAAATCCAAATGGTCAAAATAACTATCGGTTGATAATTCAGAGGAGTCTAGATCCAGAAATTATACTTAGTAAAGGGCAAGCTGGGGTTGAAATTCATCCCAGGAGTTTGGTTTGGACAGGCCTTTATTCCAGGAGTGGAAATTAGCACCCGCCACTGGCCAAATGCGGGTAAAGAATGAAGTGGCGTGTAAATTGGGGCAACTCACCACTGTGTGGGTTGACAATTTGAACAACAACTAAAAAAGCTGCATTCAGTTTAAACTTCTGTCCAGGGTAGGAGAGGCTGAGTGGTGCAGATGCTGTATATAGTAAGAACCTAACCTGTTACAATTTAACAAAAAATATTTCAAATACAGTTTTTATCGACCGCGACAGCGCATTGGTTGATTTCATTGACAGACATTGGACTTATCCAATTCTCCTCAGTTCTCCTTGGCCTGCACCTCTTCACCAAGGTTATAAACAGCGCCATTTCAGCTAACCAGGGTCCGAGAAAAGTGAGCGGACACGAGACGGGGTGAGTCAGTACAGAGCCTCCTTGGGAACATGGGGAAAAAATTTTTTCTTTTGCATTCCCTCACAAAACTTTTTGGGTTACCTCGCAAAACCTTTTGGGTTACCCCGTAAAACCTTTTGGGTTACCCCGTAAAACCTTTTGGGTTACCCCGTAAAACCTTTTGGGTTACCCCGTAAAACCTTTTGGGTTACCCCGTAAAATCTTTTGGGTTACCTCGCAAAACTTTTTGGGTTACCTCGCAAAACCTTTTGGGTTCGCAAAACTTTTGCCTTCCCTCACAATACTGTACTGATAAGATATTTCACATATAACTTCGGATATTTCACAACGAGGTATTAACATTCATGGAAAAACCTCAGATAACCTTATATTAAAGCAGAAAGTACGGCGGCCAGCGAAAGAAAGGCTTACAGTATTCAATTATGCCGCATAACTGATCAGTACAGTTTTGCGAGGGAACTCAATACTTTTGCAATGTACCGCAAAAGAAAAAAAATGTCCCTGTGTCCCCTAGGGGGCTCTGTAGATTACACAACTGAAAAAAAGTGGAAACATAATTTTAAGACAAATGTATGAAAGCACAATATTATATCAGTCAAAACTACTCTGTGTTTAATGACAAATTACAAAATAAACAAACATTTATTAAGGAAGCAGCTTATAAAAGTCATAGCAAATCTTAGGGAACAAAAAAATCCCCAAAGTTATACAAAGCTACTACATTTATTAAGGGAAATTTAAGGTTTTTAGACAGTTTCAGATGTCATAAAGTTTGGACAAGAATCTTTTGACTTTAAAATGTTAACACATAACATCCCAAGTTTGTGACAGAATGACAGTCATGTATGCACTGCTTGCCAATCATGCTGCTTGTTTCTAGTTTTGTCACTGATCTTGCCCCCTTCATCACGGAAAGTTTCTGTTAATTTGATGCAACTCGCCGAGTAGTAACTTTTTGTTCTTTTATCCCAAAGTGTTTTAGCCCCACCAATGTTTTCTCCTTAATTTATTTTTTATTTTTTTATTTTGGATAAATTGGAAAGGACCGCTCATATCTCCATTTAGTATTGAAACTATCACACCTGTCTATGAAACACCAAAGGGGCCGCACTGATGGGCTTTATGGTTAAGAAGAAGCAACAGGAACAAACCACGCTTTTGTGAAGCATCGTGAACCCCTGTAGTTACAACAAAAAACATGTAGACAAAAAGTTAGTTTCAGTTTCCTTAAAAAACAACCACTTTATTGTAGCTTTTTTTTTTTTTTTTTGTCATATTTTTCTCCCTGTGAGCTATACCAGAATTTGCACGGAATTCCAGCTGTGTAAATTCCTACACATAAATTTCTTGCAGGAATTGCCCCTGCAAGAAATTTTCTGTCTTCCACTTTTTAGTGAAAGACACTGAAAAGTCTTGCACTGATTAATTGTTGCAGGAAATTTTCTGTCCTGCAAGAAAAATTTTTATCAAGCTGTTTGTGCTCCTCTGTAGAAGTGGTCATTTGCATCTAAAAAGAAATTTATGTATCTGGTAAAGGTTATGTCTGAGAGCCATGGCAGTTGGACGATGACAAGGGTAAAGGCTAGGTGAGCATGGCCTGATTGGTGTGGGATGATGCATTCTGGTACAACACAAATGAACACGGTGTTTTTAAGCTGTAGATGTCAGTGCGGCGATAAAGGGAGGGTGTGACAGGGTCCACCTGTTGTGGTCTGGTGCAGAGTGTGTTTTAAGGAATGTCTTCCGCCGTTGTTGAGCGATGCGCTTTTCCCCTGACATCTTTCTCTGCAAAAAACAAGACGCAGCAAAAGAGATGGCATGAAGATGCCGGGGATGACATTGTGGTGGTGAACAACCTTTCGGGCCGCCCCCAGCGGTACTCACCTGGGAGCTGATGTGTGAGATTGTTGGGGGGGAGAAAAGGGGAGAGAGGGGCTTGCGTGTTGTAGCAGGTGATGGAGTTTAGTGGGGTGTGTTCAGGGTTCAAAGAGCAGCCCTCGGAGCGCATCCTGTCTTATTTTAACGAATGGGAAGGATTGAGGTACGGCTGCCACGGCAACCCCCTCACCCATCCTACTCCTCCGCTTCCATCCTTCCTTCTTTCCTGCCTCCCTGCCATCCTTTTCCTCTCCCCTCCCCCAGGATTCACAGGCAGCCTCACAGATGAGTTGTGCTCAGACAGGTGAGATGGCTCATGAATATTTATGCTGTGGGATTTCATTCCTCCCTGCCGCTGGACCCTCCCCCTCCTCTCCAAGGCGGTGCTGCGTTTGTCCTTCACGGTAAAGAGGCAGAGTCCTCGCTCCTGTCCCTCAGGTTAATCTGCCTTGCTCTCGAGCCAGTTGTGTGTTGGTGTGTGCGTGTACCTGTGTGTATTTGACTAGTAAATAGGCTTCCCCCTAGTGAGTGATGAGAAGGCAGACGTGTCACAGGGGGGCCCGCTGAGATTGTGAGCTCCTAACACCCTTCATACCTCTCTGGGTCTCTTACTCAAGGTGGAGAAAGAACTGTGGAGCAGACAGGCTACATACTGATGGCTGGATGTGGCAGGAAGAAGTTATTCTACCATCAAAACATGCAATATTAATATTCAGGTATTAAGATTTATTCATTTATTAGATTTTGGATTCTTGATGAATCAGATTTGATCCAGAAAAATGAAGAGGCAAAACTCAGTGAGCATCATTCAAAGAACCTGGGCACAACTTCCTGTGTAATTGCATTTAAAATGAAATCTGTAATATGTTGAAAAGATGTGCAAAACCCTTTTACTTATTCACTTTACAAGCTATAGCGGTGTATTTCACTGGGATTTAATGTGACAAACCAATGTAAAGGAGTTCTTAGTTTTGAAAAAGAAGGTTTCAACAATTTTAAGCTCAAATAAATCTGAAACAAGTGTACATTTGTATTCAGTCCCCTGGGTCATTACTTTTGTAGAACCACCTTTGGCTGCAGTTACAACTGCAAGTCTTTTCAGGTGTGTTGCATATCTGGAAACAAAGTTTTTTGCAAATTCTTTTGCAGAACGTGTCAAGGTTAGTCAGGTTGAATGGTGAGCTTCTTGGAGCATACGTTTTACGACTTCGCAAAGATTCTCAGGATGTTTTGGCCAGTCCATCCAGTCCGTACAGTAAACTTCCAGCAAACTGTCTTGCTGGAAGGTAATCCAGCAAGACAGTTTAGCCCTCCAATCCAGTTTAGCTCCACTTATATTCGCTTAAACTATGCCTACCTTTTACACAGCATCCTCCACCATGTCCCATTGTGACAAATTTTTCAGGTTGATGTATAGTGTTTTTTCGTTTGTTTGTTTGTTTGTTTTCTTGCATGAAAGGACAAAAAGAGCAGTTTTGGTCTCATCTGATTAGAGAACCGTCTCCCATATGTTTGCTGTGTCCCTTTCACAACTTGTGGCTACTTTTAATGAAAGCCTTTTCCAGTTTATTATCAACTATAGACACTGCTGGTTGAGCTCAGGATATGAAAGCACCCAATATTGTTTTATAAACCCAATTATGTATTAAGCCATTCCCAACTCACAGGTTTGTGGTTGGGAGAATGCAAATCCAAATAAATACTGTTTGTACAATACTGTTTGTACAATACTGTTTGTCCATCACAAACATGCTGGGAGGATCCAGAATGCATGTACAAACAGTATTTGTCACTAAAATCCAGGGATAAAACCTGTTCTGGAAGTGGGGTTTAGTCATGCTGCAAAATCATCGTTACAGGAGTGGAAGCATGTCGGCGTCAAACAGGAAGGGGGGAGTGGGAGGGCAGGGAGAAACACAGAGGAGACAGAGAAAGGTAAGCTCCTCTCTTTATGCTTATTATTTAGGCATTAGCTCGCTAAGCACATTGCATGTGGGGACTTTAATGCAATTTTCCATTTCATTCTGCTGCCACCCACTCCTGATGCAAATATGGATATGATCTGTTTATAATTAGCATACCTGTTAAACGCCTTAGTTAGTATTGCCTAGAGAATCGCAGCCTTTTGTTTGCAGGCAGTTGTCTTTACCATGCCATCTTGGGAGAATTTCAAGGAAGCATTTTCCAGAGAGACATCAAAGATTGGTTTTTGGTAGCTAATTGAAGGATCACATTGTTCATTTTTCTCCTTTTTAGCTGTGGTTTAGCAGAACAGGTGCAATCTGGTGTTTGGATATCGGCGAAATCCATCTGCGTGCTGAGCCGGAGCCTGCAAGGGGCCTTTTGTGACAACCTAGTGGGAACCAAGGCAGAACTAAAGCATTACTAGCCTAATTAGCTGACCTGATTACTGTACGGACTGGATGGAGTGTGGAAAAGAATCATCCTCACAAGACATAATTACAGAACAGCACACAGGCACTGATTTTCGATGGGGAACCAAGGGCCGTGAACAGAACTCGCTTTGTCACTTTGGAGGGCCATCGTTTATCCATCCCAGTGCCAGAGCTATCTGTTATGGCTGAAGTAAACATTAAGGCCATCAGTCTGCAGTGCGCATGGCGCTGCTTGCATCCATTTGTCCGTGTCCAGTGAGCTGCGGAGAGACTGTGATGGAATCCTGACAGATTGTCTGTGTTTTGGAGCGTGTTGTTTTCTTTGCCCATACATTTTTCTTCTTCAAGCCATGTTTGCCATGCATCATCACGCTCTCTCTCTCTCTCTCTCTCTCTCTCTGTCTCTCTCTCTCACTCTTCCTGCCTCCCTGCTTCTTCTTTCTCCCTCGTCGCCCCATCCTTTCTCAGATAGACATCTGACTACCTGTGAGGAGAGAAACTATGGAAACACAGAACTTGTTATTTTTGAACATGACTCATGTGAAGACGACACGGCAAAAAGTGGGCTCTCTCTGTTGTTCCCACTCCCCTCCTTCGGTCGCCGTCTCCATGTCACTGTGTGCCAGCCAAACTTGTCTAATCAGCAGATTTTGACCAAAATAATTGGCAGTGGCCTTGCTGCCAGCGAGCGTCGTGCTGTATACAGATAGGGAGAAGGAACGCTTAATATTCCAAGCAGCTCATGCCTCTCCTGTTCCCTCTGATATCTGACCTCTTTTGTCTCCTGCTGGGCTTGATGTTGATTTTGGAGGGCATTGTTAGCCAGGGCGCTGTGATTGGAAGAGGTAGCCGGTGGAGGGGGGGCCGTGGTTGGTTGGGTTAAAGGAAAAGCCCATTTGCATAAAGGCTTAGCCCAGATTTGGAGCCACTCAGCGAGATCTGAGGAGAAGGGCCCGAGGGCCACGAGGTAATCATCCATGGCCTGTCACAGCGCTGTCATCCCCGCGTGGATTTGTCTGTGTGTCTGGAGAACATTGTGTCTGGACTACTTTGTGTTTATTTCCCTTTGCATTTGGTGTGCAACATTGGCGAGCACCTCCATCAAATCACACTTGCTGTCTTTTTATTTTTTATATATATATTTTTTTCCCTTTCCAGGGAGGCAGATCCGTGCCAGGCGGATGGTGGAGGCAGCCAATTCTGCAGAGTATGAATATATGGAGGGCAGCATTCCGATAGAGTGGGAAGGTACGTTTGGGCTGCAGAATCTGTGCCGCATATTGTACTTATCACTAATTTTAAACAAAAAAAAAGAGCTCAAATAAAAGAGAATGACAGATCCATGGCTTCATCTTCTGGGACCTTGGCTAATCCAATGATTTAGTTTTTTTTTTTCTTTCTTTTTTTCTCTCCCTTCATCTTGCAAGATGGAATGGGGGCTGGGAATGAGTTTATCAAAGATGCCTTCTGCCGGCGTTATACAACCGCACCATAAAAAAGTGTTTCTTACAACTGGATACAAACTGTTCCCTGTGTCTCAGACTGGCTTTATCCACCTTAAACCCCCTCATCCTGCCTCGCCCCATCCCTCATGCATTTTCATCAGGATGCAAATAAGAAACGGATAAAAGAGGCCCAGAATCCCCATGCTAGCTGGAGCAAGAGTTGCAAAATCTCTCTCTCTCTTTTTCTGGCTTCCTTTAACCTGCTCTGCTGTGCGGCCAGCTCAGCCCGAATAGAGCTTCCTCAACAGAGGGAGGGAAAAGAGATGTGATGGAGAGAGTTCTGCCGAGGAGTCGAGGGAGGGATGGAGGTGTGTATGAGGAGTGACAGAGCATGTGCTTTAAGAACTGAAGATCAAGGACGATGGACGTGTCTCGCTGACCCGGTTCTGCCAACACAAAATCCGAACGGATGTCTTGTGTTTATCATGCATTATAAACTTCTTTAAAAAGTTGAATAATTTTCCACGTTACACCATTTCACATCTACAAATGTTCATGTTTTAGGTTGGGAAATTTTTGTGGATGACAAACATGATTTATTTATTTTTTTAGAGATCTGGACAGAGTGGTATGTATTTGTGTTCACTTCTCTTTTACTCTTATGCAGCTGAATAAAAAAAAAAACAGTTCAACCAACTGCATTCAAAAATCACCTTCATAACACATAAAGTCCATTTGTGAATAATTTCAATGGAAATCCATTTGTTCTGTGAAGGCTTCATAGAATGTTAGTGAACAGCAATGTGGAGAAACAGGAGCAGCCTGGTCAGGGAGGAAGCTAAGGTGATGTCTAAGGCAGGAATATGTTATAAATGTTCAACTTTGAACTTGTTTCAAAGGTTTGATCAGTTCATCATCCAAAAGAGTACAACGTCAAACCTAACAAGACATGGCCACCCTAAACTAGCCTGCTAGGACAGGAGAGCATTATGTAAATTACAACAAAAGATGATTCTCCAAAGTGTTCATTCAAAGAAGGCTGAATGTGATTGCACATCACACTTCCGATTTTTATTTGTAAAAGTTTAAGCTTATAAATTCCCCTCCATTTCACAATTATGAGCCGCTTTGTGTTGGAACGTCTCATCTAATCCCAATGAAACGCAGGCTTTTGTTGCGTTTCATTTTTGTCCTCTAAATGTGACAAAAAAAAAAAACATTCAGGCGATAAGAAGAATCCTGTTGCAAGGCACAGTAGTTCTGGGCGCTTCCGGTTTACAAAATCAGATAAAACAAGACCAAGTGAATCAAAAGCTGCGTATCAGTCCCCAGCAAGCATGGAGGCTTCCTCGGTGATGCTGGAGCTGCAAGCCTTTAAATATGACTGCAGGTTTTGTTTGTGCAGCGTATGTTCGTGTGGGTGTTCTCACTCTCATGTTTTTTTTTTTTCTTCATCTTCTTCCTCTCTTCTCTCCTTGCAGCTTGGATGCGAGGTAGACGGAAGGAGCCTCCCTCCATCGAGGTACACTCTCCCCACTCTCCCCCACCCCACAGTTTCCCCGCTGTGCTGATGGTTGGACTCTGGGGGACTAGTTCCAAGGGAACGAAAGAAGCAAAGCTGGAAAGAAAAAGCTTTGATTTGTTTTATCGTATTGAATCCAGGAACTTTAGGGGACAGGTGTTAAAATAAACAGCAGCTGAAGTGCCTTGATGGTGAGACTGAGAGCAGAAACAGCCTCCGAACAAGGAGGCTCACTGACACCGTGTCCCAGTTTACGTTCTCTTTTTCCAACAGAAGCCTCCATCTCGGCTTTTTGTGTTTTATTTCTGGCACTCTCCGAGACGGGAATGGTGAAAGCGTGCAGTTTTTGTGCCCCCTCCTCTCCCCCACACTCCTGCTCCTCTCTCTGGGTTTATTGCTCTTTAAAAGCGAGAATGCTGGAAATTATTTGGCTGGGAAAATGTGGGCCTATAGGAAATCCCTTGGAAGGCCGGTGCTCAGGCACTCTCTCTGTCCCCCCCCCGTCCTCTGTCCCTGCCAGTAGCCGGTGCCATCTCCTGCCTTTCTTTTTGCCAGAACATTCTCTTCCAATTTTCTGCCTTACTTCTGCCCAATAGCTGCCATCGACAGCTGGACGGCGGCGATGTGGCCAAGGCTCCACTCCCAGCACATTACCCTGCCCCTTGTCAGGCTCCCTCTTTTCCTGGTCCAAATCGACATAAATTGATTGGATTAAATCCTGTCATTAACAGGCTGGAAAAGCAGCTCAGTATGTTTGTCTCCCTCCCCAAAGCAGGACTTTTTGGCCATAGATCTCCCTGTTTTTTTTTTTTTGTTTTTTTCAGTCTTTCAGTATTGCCAGCACACAACAGCATCATGCCCAATCCTCCCTTCCTCTTTGGCTGCCGCAGCCAGGGCAAGGCTAACATCTCTGTGAACACTAGATGCAGGGCTCAAGTGGGTAACTATTCCACCAGTGGACTGTTCAGTTTCTAAGCGTTTCCAGAATTTAAATTGGTTTCCAATAATGCAGTATAAATGCCTCCTGTCCTTTCAGTTTACCAGTCTGTTCCAAGTGCTACATTTTTAAGCAACGGTTATTATGTTGCTGCAGGTTAATGGAAAGTTACACTTCTGGCTCAACAGAAACAGCTGTTCATGCAAGGACTGGATTACAACTTGATTTCTCTTCAGAGTTGGACGAGTGCGAATCAGACGCTCCAACGGCAAAGAGAGGTTCTTGGTGAAGGAGGGAAACTATCATTGCTTTCATTTGAATGTTCCGGCCAGTTATGTTGTGGTCACTATCCTGGTTTTCTGCAGCGTTTTTGTGCTCTCATTATCTTAGGAGTGGGAAACAGCACTTTAACCAACACAGGTATTTGTTTTATGATGAAAATGAATGAATAGTATCACTTTCATATACCACATGTTTGAGTTTTCTGTTTTGCTATTATACTAAGAATGATAATGGAAATTAAAGCCAAAAAAAAAACAAAAAACAGTAGCACTCGTTTAGTCAAGTCAAAAGAACATTTCAAGGCACATTACATTTATTTTATAATGTGTTATTTTTGCATCTTATTTTGAATAATTTTTTTCCAAGTCATACAACAAAAAGTTATAAGATTTTTTTTTAATGTTTAGATTATTAAACTTCAGGTGTGTTCCTAGAATATCTTCTTGGATAGCCTTGTGTCCTATTTAAAGCAGTAGCGTTGTAAGTAATTGGAATTGCTTCTGCCCACGAACTGCAGCAACTGGAAACAGACTAAAAGAGATAAATCAAAGTTACTTCATAATTTCCTTATTTAATCAGTCTGAATGCATTTATTATGCACATACGAAGCATGACATTATGACTTTGTGGTATATTGGTCCCAGGTTTGCTGCCAAAGCAGCCCAGACCTCCCAAGGTTTGGACTTAACTGTCCATAGAAACAAATCGCTGCAGACTGCGAACTCTCCACTCTCCTTCCTTCCATTCCCTGTTTTACCTTCTAACACAGAAACTTTGAGCACAACATTACTGACCTATAAATTGTATCCACTAACAGGTGTCGAGATGAATTGGTCTAATTTATTTCACACGTCAGTCTGTTCGTAATGTTTTGCCTGACCTGTCATTATCAGCTGAGACGTCATTACATTCCGAGACGGCGAAAGTGATTTTTCGCCGCTTTCTATTTGTTTAAGACTTTAGAAGTGTGTAAACCTTCCAGATAATCAGTGTAAAGAACGTAAACATATGTGGTTTGTTACGCAGGAGTTGATGATGCATGAGTCCCAGATGAACGAGGTCAAGCTGAAGGCGAAGGAGATGGAGGAGAAAGATCTGGCACTACAGGCTAAAGACTACGAGGAAGGCCTGGTGGCGACTCCCGGCAGGACGGTGGCCAAGGGCCACGCATCCGCCACCGTCTTTGGCAAGGAGGAGCTCAGTGAGGAGCCAACCAGCACTGCTAACAAGTTCCAGCCCGGTTCCTGGACGCCCACATCAAAAAAGTAGCTCGAGACCTCCACAGAGACTGAGACATGAGGCAGTGCAAAGTGAAATAAAGTCCAAACGTTAGCAGTGAGTACTTTGTTTAGGATTGAAACTCTTCTGTGGAAGAGTTTCTGTTGTCAAATTGAAGACTTGAACTAAATATAGAATGATCTGTTTTTAAGTTTAAATAAAGCCTGAAAAAAAGTAGTATGAATTTACTTTATTTGTAGAGCCACAACAGACACAATGAGATTTATCAAAGTGATCAAATCAGGGCAAGTGCAGTTGTATAATTATAATTATAATAAAATACTATTGTGTGTTCTACTACCAAAACAGCGAGGTGTGTATCTGTTGTCAGATACACAACATTTCTACTACCAGAACACAATAATATTTCATTATAATTTCATAACCAGTCCTTTCCTTCATTCTAGCAGATTTCTGTCAAATTTCAACAAAGAATCCAATTGGAAGAATAATCAGTTGGAGATGAATGTATTCTTTTATAAATGTTGCCTGAAGATACAAAAATAAAGTTTCCCAACTTAAAAATTGACAACAGATACACACCTCGCTGTTTTGGTTTCTAAAGACAAGTGCAAGAAATAATTACTTTAAAAAAAGACTTGGAATTTTAAAATAAATTGTTTTAAACATTGTCTGGCTTCCCCTTTTAGGGGATAGGCTTATGTGCTATAATAAAGAGGACAGGGGCAATTAATACAAATAAATGATATCAAGAAAATAAAGCAGCTGATGTGCAAAATGAATGTGCTAAAAGCATAAAATGGACAACTCAGTTTATAAAAACCTCAATGTTTTAATAATTGCTTGTATCAAGATATGATGGGTTAAAATTAAGTACATTTAACTTTCAAATTTTTTCAAATTCAATCTTCAAGATGTCTTCTCGTTTACACTTTAGACACAAAAGCTGTTGTCATACAAATATTTGCCACTCAGGCTTTATTACCAAAAACAGCCGTACTGAGTCACCAGCAGAACACAATCAGATCAAAAATCAGAGATCAAAATCTTTTCTGTTAATTGCCGTTCCACAAGTTAAACACAAAATGTATGCTCTTTCCTTATTCATATATCAAAGCTAAAAATTACCATCGTTTTCTGTCAAACCCTTACACAGCTTTTAAGTAAAAACCTTTTTAGTTTGATATTCAGATAAAGGTTAAAGATATTTATTTTGATGCAGAAATGGGGATAATCTGTTAATTCATTCATTAGCCTTTGATACAAAACGGTTTTCTTTTTATATTCTCCCTTAAAAAAAAAATCAAGTTAGAGTGGTCAGGGCAGTTAACGCAATCCCAGTATAAGAACCTTAAAAAGTCGGAAATAAAATTATCTTTGTCATCAAACACATACAGGAAGCTCCACTCGATTTTATCTCCACCTGGATTTATTTAGAAATATTTTTCAAAGTATATCTTCATTCATATCTGTGATGTACAGGATCAAAATAATCAATTATTAAAGGCATTTAATTCTATTAATCATGAACATTTTATTCATCAGAAAGTTTGAGTTTTGATAGCAAGTCACTGATACAAGGCATCTTCCCATAATTGTCATCATCATCATCATTATTATTATTATTATCAGGTTAATTCAGGAGACCAGGGATGTTAATATGGAATGCAACGTTTTAGCTGCTGCACAGATCAAACCAGAGATCTCTATAGAAAAAGTGAACCAGAGGACCACCGGGCTCCTGCTGACCAGAGGAGAGTCCCACAGGGACAGCACTGTCCACTGTCAAGTCCAAGGGGCCAGCGTCCTTCCTCTTGGACAAGAGGCATAGAGGCCCGGTGTTGACAGTAGGGCTGGGACGAGTTCGCTCGCTCGGTTCCTTCATCCCCCCATCGCGACCCCCGTTCCTCCGGCAGCTTCACTCTTTCTTCCTCTTGGCCTTGTTTATGTTTTCCTGGCGCTTCTGCTTTCTCTTTTGTTCGCGGTCACGTGCCTCAATCATCTTGGCCAGTTTCCAGGACAGCAGCGCGCTGGCGATGAACAGAGGCGTCAGAGCCAATATGACGGTGGTGAGGAAACCGTAGGGGTCTTTGGCAGCCCACTCCACAACGTACTCTGCCCATCCTCGCACATCAATCATCCTGCTCAGCTACGGCCAGCCTCAACTCAAACCTGAAAAGAAAACGACCGTCAGCAGCTGAGAGCAACAGATACATATAATCAGCTTTCCACGACAAACTTTTATATATTTTACTAGGATTTCATTAATAGACAAATATGAAGTAGCACATCGCTAAGAAGAGGACTAAAATCTAAAATTGAGAAGAAAAAAAAACAATTATATATAAATATATAATTTGTGTACAAATGAAGTTTAAAGCAGAATTATATTACAAAGCAATATGCCGAGCTTTAAAAACCTCAGAGCTGAGTTCGGTTGTACAAGCATGTGGAAGAAGGTAATCTTAGATGACACCAAATTTAACACTGAATACAATTTCCAGATGCATCCCTGTCCCAATCCACCTGAATTAAATGACTGACTCATTATCCAGCCTCCACAGTAATCAATTAAGCACTGGAGCAGGGAAGCATCTAAAAGTTTTCACACAGCAGCTTCCGAGGAGATTGGAGTTGGAAAGCCCTGATTTGTGTGTGAGCGTGTCCATTCAGACTGGCTGAGCTTAAAGCTGTTTTGCAAAAAAAAAAAAAAAATATGCAAAAATATCACTCTTTAGATATGCAAAACTATTACAAGACATATCTCTAAAGACTTGCAGCTGTTCATTCACAGAACAAATGCAAGCCTCGCTTTTCAGACTGTTTTGCTGTAATGTTTGAAAACCATGGAACCTTTTGCTTCACCATTATGCGCTGCTTTGTGCTGGTTTGACACATTAAATTCCAGTAAAACACACTGAAGTCAATCATGTCATGACAAAAATCTAAACATGTTTTATGGAAACTTTTTTTCCAGGACTCTGTATTATGACCAAATCTACTCAACAAAATAAATGAAAAGCAGTTTATCGATAATCAGAACTGTGATTAATTCATCAACAGGAAATCTACACACAAAGCATGACTAGAAATGTGTATGCTAGAAATCTTGTTGAGATTAACTGCAAATTAAATAGTTTCATTCTTTGTGCTCAAATGTTTGGTTTCACCTGAGAATCAAGCGGCAAAGTTACACATTTTTCGTAACCAGTTTAAGTGAATTTAGATTTGAGAAACGTCTTTGTTTGTGAAAGAAAAAGAAAGAAATGAGGATTAACAGGTTCTTTGTTCTAATCCTCAATGAGAGGCAGTCAGTAAATTTGACCAATAATATAATATGATGTGATAAAAAGAGCAATGAAGCCTTACTGCTTCCAGACTATGATTTTACAAAAAATTTAAAATATCCAATTTGAAAGAATGTCTGTTTTTAACCTAGAATTAGTAGTAATTAGAAGTTTGCTTACAGGTTTACAGAGTGGTGCAGGTGTACTGAACAGAGATATCTGTCACACCTAACCTAACATTTAGAAAGCAGTTTCGCTAAGGAAGTCAAGGTGCAACAGTAGATTAGTAAACTTGGGGTTGAAGTGGAGGCTGACCTTGAATTTGACGGTCAGATGAGGATGGTGGTGAAGTCCAGTTTTGATCAGTTAAGGGAGTTGGCCAAAATACAGAAAGCCATAAAGGAAGGACTTTGAGACAGTAATCTGATTGGATTACTTTACAGGCACTTTATGTGTGGGTTAGTGATTCTTATGTTACCCAACTACAGCGAGTACAAATTGCTGTGGGATATTTTATCATTATTATTATTTGGTGGCGCTGATATAAGAATATTTCTCTCATGTTTGCCTCACTCCTACATTTTAAAGTTGTTGTATTTGTTTTTCAAGCTCTCCGTGGTCTTGCCCTGGCTTGCTTTCCGAGCTGCTGAACTCTTCCACTCCCTCCTGCTCATTCATGTCAGCTGATCAGCCTGAAACAAGCGGAGGCTAGCGCTTTTAAAACGCGGAATGACTTAAAACTGCACATCGAACAGGCTACTTCACTGTCTATTTTAAAATCACGCCTTGTTCATATTCTGTTTTTTTATTATTATTATTTTACCTTATTAATGATCATTACTGTATGTATTCTGTGGCTTACCTTCTCTCGTCAGTCTAACAACGTAAATTCAGTTGGACTGGATAACAACTGAACCTCAAAGCAATTTTCTTTTACTTCTCTTTTATTTGCAGCTTATTCCATTACATACTAAAGAAGAATGCAAAGCCAATAGTTTTTATTGTCGTGAAACTGCCGTAAAATCAAGAAAAAGTCGTGTTACAATGCAAAGTCCGGTGTTACTCGCCTTGCTCAAGAGGAGTTGAATAACTTTGCTTATTGAACCTGACTGGGGCTTAAAATAATGTATGAAAAATACTGTTATTTTTATCCACCAGCTTCCGGCTAATGTTCAGAAAACATGATAGCCATTTGCTAACTAGCATTATCCTCCGTGGCTGCTAGCATTCACTTATCGAAATCCGAGCGGTTCTATTACACTGGATTTAATCTCCAACCAACACCCCAAAACCGAAAAAAAAACATAATTTCCGTTATAAAGACTGACTATAGATTTTACTGATTTGATGAAAATTTGTTTAACATTTGCACTGCGGCTACTATCGAAGCTAATAAGGCCAATCTGCAAGGCCTCATCTTTCGAAAGCAAAATCACTGACTTTCGGTCAAGAAGCATTGCAACAGGAGAAAATATTGTCTATTTAAGATTTCATAATGGCGATAATTGCTTAAAATACAATACAAGAAATAAATCAACTCACCAAAGTGCATAAATATGTGTTCACATCCACGATAATAACCACCAGCTCCTCCCTGTTTCGCTTGAACCGTTTCAACATTTGATGCGTTCAAGACATTTCCCCAGAAAGGGGAAAAAGCAATTCGTCTTTACTTTTTTTCTTAATTATGCTCGGTTCTTGTATTTTGTTTGATAATGTGCACTTACGTATGTCTTGAATAACTTTGTGACATGTATCAATGAAAATAGTGTGAGCTTTAACAGAGGTGGTGCGCCAGTGTCAAACTTTAGTGAACGACTTCAATTTTGGGGAATCCGTCCCATAGAGGCCCTAAATGCACCACAAGTCTTCACTCGTGAAAGGATATGACGTAGACCTTGGCTGATGGGCAATGTAGTCCTTTAGTTTTGAAAACCAAAACTTTTAACAAGTAACCCTAATTTTGTCTTTTTTCAGCGTTTTAGCCTTTCATCATCACATTCTGTCGAACCAATAGTTTACCTGCCTGGAAATAAAACGTTCATTTATTTCAGAGCTTATAAAGGACAACTTTTACGCCCACTTCCAATATTATAAGTTAGCAATAAACCCCGGGTCCAATAAAATCAGCTTTTTCAGAAGATGGTAAATGTAAGACTC
Organism: Poeciliopsis prolifica; assembly: GCF_027474105.1. NCBI lineage: Eukaryota > Metazoa > Chordata > Actinopteri > Cyprinodontiformes > Poeciliidae > Poeciliopsis > Poeciliopsis prolifica. Next base: position 1,570,469 of record NW_026562389.1, read on the forward strand.
AGAGGTTCTTTGTTGTTGTTGTTATTTTTTGTTTTTGTCGATATAGAACATCAGCAGCTCTGATTTACTAGCAGTCACTGGAACAGCATCTCACTTCTGAATTTTAGAACCACAAGGCCATGAATAAAGGAAATCAAAAGTGTTGTGTTTATTTCATTTTTAGGAATAAATGAAGAATTTGAACATCTGTGAACTAAGACACAAATTGTGTTTTTTTTAGTGAGTCAATATGCTTCATTATATAGACCATAAGTGTGACAAAATTGCTTCAAAAACAGTATGATTACAGCCAGAACTTGAATAACAGACAAGTGAATTGTCCTGAAAGATACTGAACAGGATGACATTTATCTGCTGCTGCAACACTGAATAATCTGTGAAATAGTTTTGGCAAAGTCGAAAAAAGCTAATTATATAGCAACAACTGTAAGGGAAAAAGACCATAAGGCTCCAGTGGCCCTCTGAGAAAAATTACTAACATAACAAAGGAGGACCTGTTGGCTTTGTGAACTTCCTGTGGGGAAGTATTGAAACCAAATCAGGTTAGGCCACATCTGCTCTGTCCATAAGGCATGGATCACTTTCAGAGCAGTTCAAAGGCCAGCCTTTTTAGACTTACTCACAGAGGATGGAGAGGGGCAGCTGAGAACACATGCACCAGATAGTGGCTCTGCATGCACACATCCTGGTTTACCAGCATAGTTTTGGCCGAGTTTATAGACAATTTAGAAAAACATCCCCAAGGTGGTTACTTTTTTTTTTTTTTTTTTAAAGCTGCATTCCTTTTAGCTTCACATGTCTAACCACACAGTAAGATCCAGAAGGTAAGCAGTGCAAAGCCGCCCCTCCCTATGGTAGTTAGTGTGTTATTCAAACAAAAGCAAGGCTCTTTACACTATCAACATTATTCTAATAATTAAAATGAGTTGATCATGTTTGAATCAATGGATCTAATGTATGAGTAAGTAGAAATGCTGCACTTTGAATTGCAAAACATAATGCATTTATACTGCCTTGCAAAGAGAACTTAAACCCCTGTCAAAATATTATTTGCAGAAATCATTGTTATTGTACAATCTCCTCGTCAAATAAACCGATAGATTGAATAACTGAAATTGACTAACATAAAGAGGTAATTGATTCAGACGTTAAAGGAAAACAGTTTGTTATTTACTAAGTTTTTCATGAGTAGAAAACTGAAAGATGGTTTCTACTCGTGGACATCTTGAGTAGAAACAAGTTGTTCATTCACCTGTGTTTTGCCTTTCTTAGTCAAGATTTTGAAGACCACCTTTCATGGCAATTGCAACAACAGATCTTCATCTATAAACTCCTATCTTCACCCATGTTCTTTGCACATTTCCTATATATTACTCAGATTGGATGGAGAGATTTGTTGAACTTAAATTTCTTCCCCCAAAAGAATCACAATTGGATTCAGGCCTGAATTTTTCCATTCTGAAGAACGAATGCCTTGATCTGAATCGTTCCTTTGTAGTTCTGGCTATAGGGTTGCTGCTGACCTGTAAGCTGAACCTCTGTCTTAAGTCTTTTCCTGCCTCAAACAGGTTTGCCTCCTGGGTAGACGCATCGATTTTACTAAGGACAATCATTCCACAGGATGGTGCTGCCACCACCAGGCTTTATTATGGGGATACTTTATTTAGAGTACTGTACTGTGTTAGTTTTCCTCCACTACATGTCGCACTTTGCATGTACGTTTTGGTCTTATTAACCCAGAACTCCATTTTTACCAATAGTCCCGTACATGACTTGTGTGAATGCAACTTATTTTGGGACCATGGCTGTCTTTTCCAATCTCTTTCATAACAGGCAGATTTATGCATAAATAATGATGACCTTTATCAACATATTGTCTCTCCTGACCTTGCAGAGTTACTATGAGTCTCTTAGTGGTTATTCTGATAAGTACTTCTCCTGCTTGCCTTGTCAGTTCAGTCGAATGGCTTTGGAATGGAATGGTTTGAAATATTTCCTTCATTTTCAAATACTGGATCAAACTGTGTTTTTTGACCTGCTTAAAGTGATATTGTTTTCTAACCTTTATAGCTTTACTTTGTCGTTCTCTAGAGCTTTCTTCCTGGCCTGTCCCGTTCCTTCGTTTTAACAACGCTGCTTGTTCACTGATGTTCTCCAGCAAACCTCTAAGGTGTTCTTGGAATAGATGTCGCTGAGATTCACTGAGATTCAGTATCTCTATTTCTGAATAAGGAGATTTGTGAAAGCCAGTTGACACTTCATTTAGGGACATCGCCTTTTTCTTTCACTTCACATGTATTTAATACTTTATGCTTGTTTAAGAAATGATATCCAAACAAAATATATTGAAGATTGTGGTTGAAACAGAATGAAATGTGGAAAAATGTTAAGGTGCGTGAATTTTCATATATATGCACCGATCTTTAAAACTGTATTTTCACGTTCTCGCATGAAGAGTATCTACTGAACTTATTTGAGTCACTGTTTTAAAGTAGTGGCAATAAGAATCTGTGTCTTTCTTGGTTTCTTGGCTTTAACTTTTTAACTTGAACTTGTTGCAAATGGAAATAACAGTGTTATAGCTGACCTATATGTGAGCGATGTGACCAAAGTGGACAGGCATGTCCGCCTCATATCTTAATGTTCCTCCTCCTCCTCCTTCTATCTCTGACAGCTGAAAGTCCTTTTCAACCTAAGCCACAAAATCAACCATCAGTCACTGAAGAAACTGGAGCTCTGGGTGATAGCTTATCCTCCAAAGACGGGGGAAAGAAAGTCAGTTTTCTTGGCCCCTCTTACCCCTGTGGGAAACTGCGAGGCCGCCCCTGGATTAAGTCCCCGCCTTTAAACTCAAATAAAAAGGGAACTTCAAAGGCCGTCGGCCGCCGGGGCTCCGCCCTCGCGCTCCCGGACGGCTTCACAAAGGATTTGCCGACGTTCGGGAATTCCGCCTCCAGTTCCTTTTATAGCGCCACTCGTGCGCTGGCTGCCTTCCAGGGCCCCGCCCATCCTCGTTACTTTGACAACACAAAGGACTTCACGGAACTCGCAAGGCCCGCCCACTTCTCCAAATAAGGGCAGCCTCTCCATGTACGGCAAACAATCGGTTCGAGATTGCCCTTTTCTCTTCCTTATCCCGTTTATATGATCGGAGAGGAACTGCGCTTCAGGTTGGAAGCGGTGCGATCATGGCCGAGCGAGTCCAGCAGCCCCCAGCCAAGCGGCTCTGCTGCCGGCCCGGCTACAACCCGGCATGCAGGCAGGGGCAGCGGGCTGGAGGAGTCCCGTGCGGCGGCGCGGGGTCCGCTCCGGGAGGGTCCGGGAACGGGAAAACGCACAACCCCGAGTCGCTGCTCGACATCGCGGCGCGCAGAGTCGCGGAAAAGTGGCCGTTCCAGCGGGTGGAGGAGCGGTTCGAGAGGATCCCGGAGCCCGTCCAGCGGAGGATCGTTTACTGGTCATTCCCGAGAAGCGAGAAGGAGATCTGTATGTACTCTTCTTTCAACGCCGGGGGAGAGGAAAGTGGATCTAGCGGGGACAATAATGACGAGACCCAGCTGCCTTTTCTGCGGGGTGTCACTCTGCTGGAGGGCGGCTGGGTGGACAACGTTTTGCAAGTCGGTGAGTGGACCAAAGCGTCACAATAATGCAGGAAAAAAAACAGACTGTAAGAAAGAAAACACGTCTCACTCGCCCTGTTTGCTTTTTTCCCGTGGACCTTCCACGGGGTCTTGTGTTTCTTTTCCACAGCCGTGCCTATTATAAACAATGCAGGGTATTTCCACACCAGTCCACCCTATAGCTGTGTGAGAAAAGCCTATTTTCAGATAAGCCCGTAATTTTAGCCCACTTCTCCTTGTTTCTAACCACTGAGCTGTGCGCATTGAATGGCCCCCGAGCAATTCCAATTGGAAGCTCAGGACTTTGTTCCTATTTTTGTGTCTTTCCAGCTCTCCATGCCCCCACCAATGGGTACGCAGACAAAAGCCCCCTATATCTTTTCACCGCTGGCTAAATAGACGATATTTAGAAAGGCTGGGGAGGGACGGCGATTTAAAGCCACAGTGCTTCTATTTTGTTTGCCAAACATCTTTGTGAGACACACTGAAGCTTTTTTTTCCCTTCTTCTTCTTCTTCTTCTCCCCCAGCTTCTCCAACATGTATCTGAAGCCCAAGCTGCATGCACCTACACAGACAACGATATGTTGTTGTTGTTGTTGTTTTTGTCTTCCAGCTGCATTATTTGTGGTACAGCTGGGAGTAAACAGAGGTGCTCCAGGCTCAGCAAACCCCCTCTGATTCCCTGCCCCTCTTGGCTGGCTGGCTTGTCTTTGCCAGAGCACCGAATATTTCACTAGATTCGTCAGTGCAATAGACTCAGCTGTCAATCTGACTCCCCACCCTTGGAAGCGGTTCAGGATTCTAATCCCATTACCCTCCCCAGTTCATCTGAATCTTAATGCATTCTGTAAACAAGATTTTATGCATGATCTTCCTCCCTCCCTGCCTCTCTCACCATCTCTCTCTCTCTCTCCCCTTGCTCCCCCCCGTCCCTTCCTATCTCACTTCTTGGCTTACTATCTCCCCCCTAAAGAATCTGTGGAGATGGCTTCAGCTCTTGTGGGCTCAGAGAATGTGCAGTGCACAATAGTAGCCATGGAGCAGACAGACAGGCAGGCAGCTCTCCCTCCTCTCTCTCTCCCTCTCCCTTTCTCTCGCTGGCCTGTTTACCAGATTCCCCAGCATTAGGCTCATTTATGTGCTCACTCTTTTTGGGGCTTGAGGAAGCTGAACACTCAGCCCGGGGTGAAATAAAAAAGTATGAGGCATCACTAAGTAGATAAGTGTGTGTGCTTTGGGTTAAGTAGTCAGAAAGAGGGGAACGAGATCATTTGCAACCAGAGATCCACCGAAGCGTCGTCCCGAGGTCGGAATCAGCCAAGTTTTTCCTGTTTGGCAGGTAAAATGTTGGAAAAAATCCCCATCAACAACAACAACATATTTATGGTTTCTAATTAATGCATCAAAGCTAAGAATTCCCACATATGGTGCTCTTTAAATGCACCGACCACGTCTGTTTGTGGATACACTTTTTTTTTAGTAAAATAAAACCTGGTGAAGACTGATGATATATTCACAGGGGGAGAATTTTCTAATTCCTTTATTTTCTGTTGGTTTCAGAACTACCACCTCTTTGCCCAGGTGTTATAGTCTTCAGATGAAGAAGAAACAGATAAAATCGGAATAGATAAGTCAAAGAAAACCATCCTGATCGGTCCTGCGTCGTCGTCTACACATTGTTTTTGTCGCTTCTTTAGGATTATGAATCTAAATGGGAAAAACAAAAAAGAATCTCAGCGGCTCATTTTGGTAATTGTAAGTTTTATCATTGCGTCTCAATGAGTTCTCAGTTTGGCGTTTGGATGTATTTTTCTTTCCTTTGACCTTTTTCAATTCAGAGCCAGTCCTGCCACCAGTATTTGTCACAAGAGAGGAAAAAACATTGGCGACTCTCCGTTTGATCGTCCAGAGACTGGAGTCAACCCCCTCAGCCCCCATTTCAGCTTTAATTGGTGATTGGCAGATAAAAGGCTGAAAAATCAGACTTTTTTCCCTTCAGAACTAGAAACTCTCACTGTTTTTGGTTGATAATCTCATCAAGTCGTAGCATTGTTGTTGACACCCTGTTTCTGAGGTCAACAAAAGCCGATAAGGGTTAGGGAGATATGTGCTTTAAATCATGAATTATTATATCGTAATTATCAGTTTGATTCAAAACTACAGTTAACAGGCATCTATCAGTAACCAGGGTCAGCAGGTCAGATCGAAGAGAACATCCATATCGGCCAGGAGGAGTCGGATCGGTGCAACTCTGTTTTCTGTGGACGTCTGTGTGATTCTTCTTTTTTTAAATATATTTTTGGTGTAGGGGGTTTAAAAAAAAACACAGAAAGAGGTTGTGCACACACTCACACACACGCACGTGTTTGTCTTCATCTGTGCGGGCTGTCAGTCTCATCCCGCATGCTCACAGAGAGTGGAGAATGACAGGCGAGAACGCAGCAGGGAGGAGGGCATGTTATGCTGATTGCGATTTTTGCCCCAGAATTTCTTACACTCTCTCTCTCCTATTTTTTATTTTTATTTTTTTACTAGCTGGGGAAAGATACAGCCAAGGAAGAGCAAATGATAAATAAAAGATGCAATCTACTCCAGGGGACAGGCAGCCACTGGAGGATGAGGGCTTAAAAGCAGGACGAGCGCAGGAGGGTGGGGACTGGGGGCTTGGCGGGGGTGAGGGCTGCGTGTGTGTGTGGATGTCAGCCACATCACACACCACATGTATTGGCCCCATCAAACACATCCAGTGGGTCTGGCCTGTAAAAGAAGCCTGGGCTGATTGCAAGGGTGTGTGCAGGCGAGCGTTGGTGCATGCGTGGCTTTGTGCGGTTCCCTCTGTGTGTTTGTGCTGTCACTGGGATGGGGTTCAGCACTGATGATGAAAGACAGTAGCGCAATAGGATAGACGAAGAGGTTATTGTGTACGGAGATGGGAGGGGGGAACTAATATACTTGAATGGATCTGCTGTCGCCGTATTCCTCTCCTTCCTCTCCAGTCTCCTCCTCCTTCGCCTCCCTTTACTCCCAAGTGAGCAGCTATAAAACTCTCCATATTTACTCCCCTAAGGCCAACTACCAGCCCCCAGTCTCCTGTGATTATTTATCTTTTTTCTCAACGACATTAATCACATGCTTTTTCTTTTTTTTTTCCTCCCCTTTTCTTTTGCTCCATCTCTTTCCATGCATCAGTGCCGTGAAGAGAAGAGATTGGAGGGGGTAGTTTTTTTTTTCTTCTTCTTTTTTTAAGGAGAAGAGCAATAGATCGGGTGATATCAAGAAAAAGAGGGGAAGCCTAGAGGGAAAATGTGGGTGGAAAATGCAAAAGAGGAAAGAGAGGCATTGAAATGGTGATTGCAAGTGAAGGGAATGTATGAAAGTAAAGAATGAGGCTCAGAAATGGGGAGAGAGTGAGATAGATAGCTTGTTCTTTCTCCCATGCGAGCTCATCGGTTCCAGTGCCAGCCTTCGGGATAAATATTCATATATGAATGCAAAGTGTTATCTAGCAATCCGCCGCTCCTCGTTTATAACGGGCTCATGCAAGCCAGCCTTCAGCCCGCACCTCCAACCCACTCTTCCGACTGTCAGATCGCTGATGAATTTGTCACCTGGCGAGTGCCGAGTTGAGGAACCTTACCAAGACCTGGTTCTAAAACCGATTTAACTCTTGTTCATAGTTCACCAGCCAAACATTTCTGGAGCCCAAACATAACATAATTCATGTTTATTCCTGTTTTCTTTCCCTTACAAACATATGTTAATCACTTAATAGAATGTTTAATAAGTCTTTAGACTTTGACTGCAAAGCACTTTGATCCACATTTGTTGTTTGCAAATGTACATGCATAAAACTGACAGCTTGCATCTGAATGCTGGGCCTTTTCAGTTTATTTTTTCTGCTCACCTTTCTCCTGCTCTCCGTCCTCACTGAAACTGTATTAATTTGGGCAGATTCTCATGTTTCTCATTCTCATGTTTACATTTGTGGTGTTAAGTCATACCACATTAAGTCTAAAATTATAGTATACTATTGGCAGATCAGACTATTTGCAGCGTACCGTAAAGCACTACAAGGTTGGTGCTCCTCTTAAATAGAGTCCTGATTGCCTTTTAACAAGCTGACAAAATGTTCACAGCAACATCTGAGGTATTTTTTTTTTTCTTTGGCCCTTATTTACTTGTGCGATTGTCAGAGAGAAAACCCAGAGGAATATGAATGCGTTAAAGTGCAGGTTTGTTCCTGTGCTAGCTTCTGCAAACTTACAGCTTGACTCACTCTCTGTCTCCCTGTCAGCAGCAGGCTCCCACACAGAACAATTACAAATACGGTGCAGGCATAACTTGCAGTTTGGATGCTTCGGGCATGAGCCTTCTTTTATAGAGAGAAAGGCATGCATTACACCCATGATTATCGAACTGAGGAACTTGAGTAGTCTTTAGCTATAATCAGAAGAAATTTAGATAAATCGAATGTAATTAAAAGCCAAAAAGATGATTTGTGCAGCACATTCACCTTTTCTTCAAAGAGAAACTTCTCAAAAGAGAGCTGCGGGGGACAATATTCCCAGATCTCTCAGTAGAGATAACAGTAAACAAGGAGCAAGTGATGGTGACAACTTATTTACCTCACAATTGTCACCAAATACCCAACCTACCTAGTATGAGCTAGTTGGAAACCAGAGCTAAGCTACTTTTAGCAACACTTATTTATACCAGTATGTACATGTATGGAGTTCAATAGTATTGGGCATTTATCATCATCGTGAGAACTTCAAATACATGTCTGAAGTCCCCAATACTGTCGGTGTTGTCGGGACTGTTACTTTTACCATTTTCTCCACTGTTGATTCCACGTGAGCATAAATAAATATGATTATTTTGAAAAACAAGAAGATACGATGAAATGCTGTTATTGTGTCCAGTTCACTGGTTAAGAGAATCACTCTTCTTTGGCTTGTTATTTGCTCACCCAGCAGTTGCGAGTTGTATTTTTGCAGCAGTGTTACATCCGTTGGAGTGATGAATAAGGAACGCTTTACTGCAAAATGTTTCACGTTTTGTGACGTGAAACATTTTCAAAAAGCCAAAGTAGCATATCTTCTCAGCGGGGAAAAAGTTTAGTATTCTTCTTTCAGCCAGCTGACCAGCAACGCACAGCAATGGAAGAGGGAGGGGCAGTGATCCATTATTCTAAGCTCTACACAACTAAAGAAAATGATCGCTCCTGCACTTTCTCTCGCACGTTGCCATGTAAGCTTTTGAACATTTTTGAGTGAGTAACTTTAAAACTTTTTCATGTACTTTAACACCAGTGACCCACATGGTACCTGGGCCTACCAAGCCACCTTGTAGGAGGAATTGTGATGAGGTGATCAGAAATATGCTACCATTTCACCGTCTTTGAACTTATCAGTCAGTCTGATCACTCTGGCAGCAGAGCGTCAACCCCACTGTTAAAGAAAAACCTCAAGACCTTCCTGTTCAGATTGTAGCATCTGTTCTCCTCTTCTTTTGTGCAGTTTAGAGTCATCGGCTCATCGTTGCTTGAAAAGAAAGGCTAGCATTACGGAGCCCCGTCCTCTAATTATAGAATTCTAATCCTATGGCTCTAGCATGGCATGACAAAGCATGTTTGCACTTCATTACCTTCCTTCCTGTTTCAGCCCTCCAGTCAGGGTCAAGTTCATCTCCTCTTGTCTCATTTATTCAGAACATAGACAACCCCGCTCCGCCTCCTTTTGACCCTTCATCTTCATATCCCTAACCCCCTCCCACCTTCTTTGTTCTAAGAGGTTAAAAAAAAAAAAAAACATAATGCCAAGCATCACACACACACTCACGCATACACACGCACGCACACACACCCTTACTATCCTGTTACGGTAAGCCCCATGTCCCCAAGGAGTGACATACTGATGCCTGGCATATGTCTCTCTCTGCTATATCATTAGCATAGGCTACATGCTACAGCCTATTTATCCAGTTTCCCCCGTTAAGCTAATTTTTCACATGAGGCTGCATGTCATTTTTTTCACGCCGCTGCCCCAAATCAGAGTGATGAGGTGGACACTTTGAGGCTGCTTTAAATTCAAGTAGAACGGAGAGCAGAGTCGCATATCCTGTCGACTATTTTGGGTGTGTTTTCCACGGTGGTGTTGCTGGAAAAGATAGCCTGTAATAATTTGCTTCTCCCTTGCCTAAAATATCGCTGGATGTCCATGGCGGTCATGCCTGTTTGAGTGTGAATGTCGTCCTCCTCTGCTCCACCTATTTCAGAGACAAATTGGTGTGTGTGTGTGTGTGTGTGTTGTGTGTGAGCAGATCTGTCTTTTGCGTCTGCATGCTCATAACTCAGGTTAATTTGTTCACGCTCTGGAGAATCTTAATTAGGTTTCAGCGTCATCTACTCCAGTTCACCCCCTTTTCATCATGATGTCAACGGGATTGTGAAATAACAAGCACAAGGATGCTTTTTTTTGTTTGTTTGTTTGTTTTCAGACAGTTTGTTTCTAAAGTCGATCATCACATAGACTTCTCTTTGGTTGGATTTCATTTCTTAAAGTTTTCCTCATCTCAGCCCTCCTCCACGTATCCTATGGCATTTAAATCAGGTATGCCTAAATTACAATAAATATAAAGTGCTTCACCTAGAAAAGGCACTGCCCTTAAAGACACAGATACATTATTTGATCTCTTTGATTACTGCAAGAGGATAGTAGATATGTTATATAAACATGGCACAAACCTGCATGAGCTTCTCGTCGTACGATTCCGTTAGGTAAAAATACCACAATTTCCCTCTCTGGCAGTTTTATGGTATTTAATTGCTTCTAGTTAAAACCGGAAAGCAGCTTTTTTTTTTCTTTCTGGTGCAAAAGTTGCATAACTTGCAGGTATAACAATACTTATTTATTACATGTATTTATCATTAATTTGATTGCATGCAAAAATGTAGAAGAAAAATCCATTCAACGTCTTGCTGAGCAGAATATTGTGTGTTTTTTTGTTGTTTTGCTTGAGTAAATGGGATGATATTAAGTAGTTGTTTTGTTGGGCTGTCTGCTTGGGGAGCCATCTTTAACAACTAACTAGACAGTGTTATCATAATAAGAGTGATGGGTTGTGCTCTTTTTGTTTTTTTGAACATGGCCAGTCATGTTTTTCTTGATCAAAAACAAAAGAGTATGCTTTGTAAAGGTGCTGTACCACTGCTTTGTATCTTGCCATGTTCCGTGAGTCTAAATGTAAGGAAATGAAAGGGACTTTATGGAACATCTAGAAAGTAGGTCATACCGTCAGTTACACAGTCGTAATAAAATTGAAATAACGTAACTCTGCATTTAAAATGCAAGTCGATTGCGCATCAGCGTTGTGGGCAAAAGCATAGAAAACGTTTTGTAGCCTTCTTTCAGCTCACTTAATGGCTGGGGTGCAGCAACAAGTTGCCCTGGCCTCCCAACAAGATATTTGAGATGGAGAAATATGGTTTTATTTATTTATTTTTTTTATTTATTTTCAGTTTTATTGTTTCTAAGAAGAACTGAAATGATAATCATGGCTGTTATGACAATAAAATATTTTATACTAAGGTATAGTCAGTTTGGTTTTTTTTGTGTGTTTTTACTGATTAACAGTAAATAACTGTGACACCAAATAAGTTATTTTGTCACTTAAAAGTTAAATGAGAAAATATTCATATTTGAAAGGATGTTTGTGAATACAGCTTTTTCTTCTGAAAATCCTTGTTTAGGGCCAACAAAGATATTTCCATCTATCCTCCCTCTTTGCAGAGACAATTGCAACAGAATGCCTCAAAGAAATGTAGAGTTGCAGACTAAGAATGACGGACAGTGGGTGAAACGGGATTCAACATAAAACTTGTATTTATCTCAAAGGAAAGCTGTAAGAACACATGCCAGCTGTGGCAGTCAGCATTCTTCTGGATATATGACAGTTTCTGACATTGTAATACAGCATTAAAGAAAGACAACAAAACAAAGGAGTGATAAAGAACACTGCGCAAACTAGTTGGTTATTGTTTGTGTGAAAAAGCTCTGAGCCAAATGGCAAGGAGAAATTTGGCTTCCAAAGTTAGAGCAACATTGAGCTCGTTTGTGAAATAACACACTCAATTTCCCCAGCAAGGCTTTCAAAGGGCTTCTTGAGGACCCATATTGACTTCTGAAGCATTTTGCTCACGAAGGTGCAGAATTTGAGATCCAAAACTTGAATCTTGCATGAACATGTCTTCTACAAAACATGGGCAGGCTCTGCAGAGATTTTTTTGTATTTTTTATTTTTTTGGTGTGTGAGGGCCTATTCTCCCTGTTTGTGTGTGGGCTGTTTCTTTGTAAGTGGGTGGATCTGGTTTTGTTTTGCTGTTGGATAGGAGCAGTTCCTTTATCTTTTTACAATGCCCATTGAGAATGAGCCCACATGCTTACCACTGACGACAAGGATGCAAAATGCTTTAAAACATGCCGTGGTCATGTGGAAAGCATGTTTTTCAGGGACAAAACTTGTGACTTTGGAGCTAAAGAAATACTGGCATGCTATGACGTATGGTTCGGAAAAATATTGACAACCCTAATTGGATCTTAAATATCCTGTCGACACGAGAACAGATATAACAAGTCTATGGCGAGCCTGTGGACGTAGCAATTTGGTCCAGGATCTGGCACCTCTGGTCTTCCCTTAGGCATGTGACTGACCCTGAGCTTGTATCATCATGGAAACATGCCTTAGCCCAGAGCAACTATAAACATCTGGCCATCTAATAGCAAGGGGCAGCAAATAAATGCAAGCAAAGGTTCTTTAGAGAAAATGTCCCCTCTGTCTGGCTGTGTGTGTCTTAGTGGACGGGAGAAACAGATTCCAGGCCTTTGTCCCCTTGGGTTGGCTGAATGGAAAGACGAGGGGATACCTTTCAGCTGTTGTGTAATGGAAACACATTAGCCCAGCCTGGCTTTGTGTCAGCCTGTCGGATCCCGCACATGTGGCTGTGTAAATGTTAAACAAAGTATGTCCTGTGTATGCTATCTGTGAGTTAGTACTGAGTTTTTAGTATTTAGTTCTAGTTCAACATAATTATTGTTTAGAAAACATTGCACAAATATCTTACATGTAAGAAAGTATTTATTTCATTCAAAAGGAAATTAAATATTTCTAATCCAAAAACAATCTAGGAGCGATTATAAATCTAGAAATGTTTGCTGAAAATTTAGTTCTGTTGCATAAAATCAGTTTGGCTATCCTTCTTTTATGACAATGCCATATTGCATATATAGAGGATCAATTTTCCAGAACATACTAAGCTTTCTTTTGCTTTCTCCCCACATCCAAGAACCTCAAAATACATACATTAGAGATTACTGCCTCATGATCAAGAGACTTTAAACTCAGTGAACCCTAACTGTTGACTCACTGGTCAGAAACTCTGGAGGAGCTATTTTCAGTATCAGTGAGGAACTTCATATGTAAATTGGTAAACACTGATCCGCAATAAGTATCCTGTAGTTCAGCCAGGCTGAACTACAGGTATGCAAGAGAGAGCATGAGTTTCAGAAACATGCTAGAAACAGTAGAAAACATGAAGCCTGAACAGCGTGCAGCAAAGTGTTCCTGTTTAATCTTTTTGAACTTGAAATGCTGGCAGTTGTTTGGAAATCTCAACTTTAAATATTTACACACAGAGTGGAGTTTAATTGTTCTTGCCATGCTATTGCCAATATAAGGTGCCAAATACAATTTAAAAAAAGAAAGACAAAAATATTGTGACAAATATATTATGTGATATTTCTAAATAACTGATCAGAATGCACTAAAATTGGTTTAGGCAGCTGTGATAAACTGGTAATCTGTCCAGGAGAAAGCCAATGATGGATCCATCAATTATTGCCTCTCTCTCAATGATGGATGGATGGATGGATGGATGGATGGATGGATGGATGGATGGATGGATGGATGGATGATGGATGGATGGATGGATGGATGGATGGATGGATGGATGGATGGATGGATGGATGGATGGATGGATGGATGGATGGATGGATGGTGGGTGGTGGTGGATGGATGGATGGATGGATGGATGGATGGATGGATGGATGGATGGGTGGGTGGGTGGGTGGATAGATGGATGGATGGATGGATGGATGGATGGATGGCTTGCTTTACAAAAAGCAAAGATTAGAAACTTGGAAATATCCTTCCTATGGCAAAATGTATTGTCCTGTAGAGTGCCTTATTCACTGTTATACAATCTTTTCCTCCTGTTTGTATTTTCAGCAATACTCTACCCAAGACATACATTTAGACAGCCCTGGCATCGTCCACAGGGACCAACGTCTGGTTCCCTTATTTTCCCAGCCTGTCTACCTGACTGGAGCCAACCTCTGTCCCAGCACTATTCCTGGTCCCAGACATAGTTATTGCCTCCCTTTCCCTCTTAAATCATCACACCAAAGACCAAGCCCATCTTCCTTGAATCTGCCACACTGCAGCGCTTTTGCAACCAATGCTTAAGGACCTCTTCAAACACACACTACATGAGTTGCATGCATTAGGCCCTATTTAACTAAACCAGCTAAAGTAATAAAGTTTCAGCCTGATCTCTGTAATGTCTGCCCACGTCCCCTACCCCAATCCAGCCCGACTTGTCTCCTGTCCCAGACTGTGGCTGCTGGGTGTGCATCAGCACAGCTCTTTGGCTGGCTGAGTCTGTCTAGGAATCCAGTCCTGCTTCCACAGAGCTGCTGCCCCTCTAGTCTCCACCAGGCATTGAGGCACAGGGAACAGAGGATAGAAAGGCTACTAAATTCACAATGACAAGGGCCCTATTAAAAGACGTTTTTTCTATTTCATTTAATGACTTTTATTACTCGCCGCCCCTCTCTCTTCGATTTGGCAATAATAACAACAGGGGAATGCAGCTCTAAGCATTCTCCTATCTGATTCTGCCGTTTGCTTTTATTTTATTTTAATGAATTCCTCTTTGCACCAATGGGATGCTGAAATAAGCACAAACGCCCAATACTCTACTCACTGCAGCGGAGGATTCTTGCATTTTTAAAAACTTTATATGTATGCACATGATGACAGTATAAGTCCAACAGTAAACACCTCATATTCTTCAACCTTTACCAATAAACATCCTCTCTACGTCGGTTAGCTATTTTACCTGAGGAGGCAAAAAACCTTCAGAAAACTCCCCCAAAGGTTATAAATGTTGCTTGAATTTTTTACCTATATTTTTAAATTACATTCCAATTTCTTTGCTTTTCTTGTCCATAGGTAAACCATTTTGTGCACATTTACTTGGCAATTGCATGGGACTTTATTTTTTGGGATATTATTAATTGTACATATCTGAAGTACGTCCTTTTAGTAATGTGCTTGACTCACTGAACTCAAATTAAACCTAATCAAATCAAAATACCTTTGACAACCTCTTGCTGGTAGATAATATTTATAGGGATCCCATAACCTCTATTGTTATGTTTCCATCTACATCTGTGTGAAATGTATCCTTCTACTCTGAGACTATTAATGCATCAGTTCAAATCTGCCAGAGGGACTTTTTGTACCAAGTTTGACAATCGATGATTTAAAATAATGTTTAAAAAAATGTGCTTATGGTTTATTGTAAGGAAATGCAGGCTTTTGATTCCAATAAATATCTATCAGGAGGTCATTTTTGTGATCGGGGGCTATAATCTTTCATATTTCATAAACGTCAATTGGCCCAAACATCAGTGAAAGGGAATGTGAAATATTAAGCTTACAAAAATAACATTAAATCTAATTCAGTTTTACATGAGATTTGAGCACTGGCAACATGCCCAGGGTGTATTCTGCCTCAAGTTCAATTACTGTTTGAGATAACTACTGTTCAAACCCCTCACCCGTCCCCCTCACGACCCTGCATGGATAAGTTGTTATAAAGGGTGACTGGATGGAAGAGATTCCAGTATGTTTATGATCTTCTGAAATCACAAAACACTCATAAAAATACACAATAAGAAAATTAATTAGAAATGCTTTGCTTACCACTGTTATACCAGAGCATTTGGTTATTGTGGGTTAGGATCAAAGCTCATCTGAACTCTGGTTTAGACAAAAACTAATGAACTCTAGTCCACCTGAAAATTGGTCGCATTTCACTTGAACCAAAACCGTGACGTAATTTGCTTCGAGTAGGTGACGTCTCCTAGACATGCAGTATGCTTTTTGAACTTATATATGAGCTGGAAAAAATAAATAGTTGCTCAGTGATTTTAACATTTCATGGGTTGGAAGGTTATCTATTATTCTTTTTTTCTGGTGGTGGAAATCAACATTTGATATTTTCAGAATTGTTTTCTTCTGATGCCCAATGACTATTTCGGCTTACCTCAAGAATTAGTATTTGTAATTATCTGACACTGAATTATTAAAAGGAGAAACTTTCAGTTTTAACTGCATTAAACCATCCAGGCAGTTTGGTCCCTTTCAAAAGTGCAGTGACAAAGTGAACCAAAACAAATGAAGGCATGACATTTTTTGGCAATCATTCCTGGCTATCAAAACTATTCCTCTGAACTATTTCAGTGTGAAACAGTCCAGAAGTGCTGGAATTTAAAGGTTTTTTTCCCATTTAGGACAATAATTTCATAAGTAAAGTAATATCTTCATACAAAATACCAACGTTTATATATGTGGGTGAATTCATTTTGAACCCAAATAAACTCTTTCAAAGACTCACCCAGCTGAGTAAAGTTAGACTCTTACTGTTTATTTTACCTGAATACGAGCATGAGTGTATGAGTCCGTGTTAATGGCTCGGTGGAGGTGTTTATGGCCGTGAGTGTGTCAGCCTGAATAAAGGTGAAGCATGTTAATGAGAAGAGGGTGGATGACATTCCCGTCTGTCATCATTCCCACCCTATCTCATTTCCACCCTTGTGTGCACACTCTTGTGCCAAAAGGCCTTAAGACACACACCACCGAGGCGCCTCAGAATAAACACCGGCTGAGGCCATGGGTTTACCTGCCACTGACCCTCACTCTTTGATGGAGGTGTTCACTCATTGACTGGCCTCTCCCCCGATTATTGAGCTGGCCCAGTGCTGACCTCCTCACTTGACCCATAGGGATTTACTGAAGTCAAAGGTCAAGCTGGTCAGACTGTCCCTCCAGTGGCTGATTACTCTGCTTGAAAGACAGGCCTGTGCTTCCATTATTGTTTTCCAATGAATAGCACATGACCGAAGGCAAAGATCACTTGCATGATTGAATGTTTTGCTTTGCACATCCCAATAAGCAGTTCTTCACCTGAGAGTTCAGTCCGGCAAAGGACAATGAGTATGGCCTCTCCGTTTGTGGAGCACTCTGGAATCTAAGCCAGATCGAAGTGGAGAGAGAGAGTAAAGGGTGTTTCACCCCCCTTCCCTTTTTTGCTCAGCAAACTCAAGTGCCATGTGAGCTATGTACTGTAGACTGAAAAGGAGGCGGTCCTGGGAGTGAAAGGTGCCTCTGGCTGTGCCTGGTCCAATGATGTCGTGGCTGTGTGGCATGTGAGACATGCATTCATTACCCCATCGCAGAGCCAGGCTGAATAGAGCTGGAAAGGCTCTCCAGGCATGAGAGCAATGGAGACAAAAAGAAAGAGAGGGATTCAACAAGAATGAGGTCTAGGATTTCAACTGATGAGGGAACTTAGTTTGCCTTTCTGAAGAGTTTCGTCTTTAAGGACCTTCTACAAAAAAAATTCTTTAGTCATTTGCTTTCGTACTTGGATTTTTCTGGGGCTCTTTAATCCTCTTGTCATGTTCCTGCCTTTTCTTCTCCTCCTGATTACTCCATTCCCACCCTTCCTACCGCACTCTCTTGCATTGCCTCCTTGTGTTTACAAGTTCTCATGTTTGCTGTTCATCCTCCTTTTTGATTTTCCACTTTCATTTCCGAAACTGTGAAACAAAAACTCAGTGTGTTAGCATGGCCTCCATCTAGACAGAGCATGTTTCCACACTCTGTCTTCTGTCTGCACTCCCCAAACCAGGTTTGTGGCCTCGTTAACTCCTGCTCTCAGTGCTGGTCTGTATCCAGACATCAGAAGCTGCTTCTGTTATTTAATTCAGAAGTTAGACTTAGCAGTGGGTACACTTATGAGATAAACATACTTAGGCTTGTATGGTGTTTATTATTATTATTATTTCTCCAACTTTACTTAATAATCCTGAAATTACTGTTTTCCTTTAAAATTTGTAGCTGAGTTTCTTGAACATGCCAATACAGATAGTCCAAGGATTTTGGTTTCTGTTCAGGGAGTATCATTCATTGCATAAAAAAATATATCTGTCTAGTCTTCCTGTTGTAAGTCATCAATTTTTAGGAGCAAAAATGAGGTCCTACTGTGTCTGTGTGTGTGAGAGAGAAACAGAGTAGTTGTTCACCCTTCATGTTACTTGTTACAGATTTTGCTCTCGGTCTCTCCCATCCTGAATGAACCACCTCTCTTCCTGTCAGCTGCCTTGTTGTGCCATAGAAAGTAAATCTTCCCAATTAACAGTTTTAAATCCCATTTGTGCTTTCTATGACTTAGTTTTTAAAGGCCTGATTGAAAAAGGCATTTATTAGCGTCCATATGGAAGAGTGTTATCAGTGTGACCTAGTCGTGTTTAGGTGTGGTGGTTACAAAGATTGGAAAAAGGGTTTGATTTTTTAACTGAATACAACCTTGTACTGTAAAACGTTCAGACTTTCTGCTATCTGCTGAAATTGGCTATGGGTGAGTTTGCTCCTTTGATAGTTCTACAAAATGAACAAACTTTTAGTACACCAAAAAGTGGCATATGAAACAATCAAAATCACAAAAGAGCAAAATGACTAGAACTTACATGAATCCAGCTTTCTTTCATAACAGCTTGTAGAAAATGTGGTTTCCTTTTAAATGGTTTCTTACACATGAAAATAAATGTTTTTATCTTTATGTTTATGGATTTCCCAGACGCTCTTATGCCCATTGACTCACAAATCAGGATATAACAATGCAGTTAATATCGAAACAATAAACAGCTTACAAGCCACTAATCAAGTTCTCTCTACATGACAGGTATGACAGTGTAGAAATAGAGATAGAGCAGTAGGGTGGATGCCACCGCTGACTCACTTTTTACATAGTTCATTGATAGTTAAAAAGGTACGTTTGAGTCTTCTATCTGTCACAACTTCAACACTAACATGTTGTCATCTGGCAGAGCTTATCTATTGTGCATGCACTAATTTTCATCATTTTAAATTTCTTCTTAGAATTTGTGATTCCTCTAACTTCATTTTAAAATACCTCATTTAGACTGAAAATAAATAATTTCCAGTCTTCTTCCATCAGCAAGAACTTCCATACCTAATAGGGTTGTCCTCAGTGCTGCCTGGTAGGCTACAAGTATGGTAGGGTCAAGGGCTGCATGCACACAGAAAAAATATTTAATTGCAGTATTAGTGCTGAAAATGCAAATTATAATATTGATTATGAATGACCAACATTTTATTGAGACTCTCCTTTGTTCGTTGTTTCACAGCATCTGCTTCTGTTTTAGCATCTCCATTAAGATAGACGTCAGGTTGGAGTGTTAGACAGTCAAAGCCACTTCAACGAACCAAACATATCATCAACATGCATTCAAGCGTGAATTGTAATTCAATATCCTATGAAAAACTGTGTCCAAGCAGCCTTTTGAGATTGCAATTTAATATGCACTGAGATTCTGATGATGATTGGGATTTGATTGATATAGCAGTTGTAATGTGTTCACTGGTTGGAAAATACTCAAATGTTTGAGTTTCAAACCAGCTAATCAACAAAACCTCCCAGTTCCTGTCACCAGCATATTTCGCTGGAGCCTCCCTCGCTTTCCTGAAGTTCTTTATTTATTTATTTATTTTTTCCTCAAGTGCATAGTTCAGCTACTTTTTCCGTGAATTATAATATTATAATATAGTAGTTGCTTAAAATTTGAGGTACACGTAACCAAAAAAAGGGCGGAGGCCACTTTCTCCCCTCAGTGGCTCATGTGGAAATACATCAAGTTGAATCTGTGCCATGGTCTGAAGAGTAAGTAATTCCCATTATGGTGGAATAAACTGATGTTTTAGCTTGGCTTTGGAAAGAAAGACTGTCTGCCACAATGTGTCATTACCACTTTGTCTGCATTTTTTGCCCAAACCTCACTATCCTGGCCTGGCTGTCTTTCTGGCCATGAGGTGGCTTGCTTCTGTCCCTCCTGGGTGGCTACATAATTTACCCCCCCCCCACCATCCCAAACCCTCCTCCACAGCAGTGACAGCTTCAGCCCAGGGAGACATGGGTAATGGTCCTCTCTGATGTACACCCTGACTCAATTGAACTGGATGGCAGACACACGCCTAAAATAACAAAAGGAGAGGAAGGAAAAAGGGGGGGTTGAGTGGGAAGAAGGGGAGGGAAGGATCCAAGCGATCGATAAAGCAGGGACACATTGCCTAATAAAGATTTATTTCTTTTTGTCCCCCTCGCCATTCGCCTTGGCAGGGCTGAGAGGGGGAGGAGAGAATGTGATTAGTGGACTTCTTCTCCCAGGGTGCCTCTGATAGCGTGTGCATCTGCAGCAGTACGTTTGCCCCGATGTGTTTTGTGTATTTTTACATCTCTCGTGAGTTTATCACATGTGTCTGTCTCTCATCCCAAGAGCGAAGGGGGTTAAAAACAGCCTCCGCCGTTTGTTCAGCCAGCAGTGGCACTAGCAGCTGCAGCTGTGTCCCTGCCCCTCTCTGCCTCCCTTCCTGTCAGCTAATATTTAGTTAATCTTTGGTCTGGGACCTACGGGACTGGCCGGAGCTCCTGGTGCCCCATCCATCTCGCACTGATCTATATTCCTCGCTGGATCCCTGTGCCATTAACCACCACCGAGGGGGAAGATGGAGCCGCAGAGAGGTAGAGCACAGAGGAAAGGGCAGAGATGGGTGGAGGTAGAGCTGCAGAGAGACAAGAGAGTGATGGAGAGGAAACTATAGAAGGAGGAGGGGAGCTGTCTTCCATCTCAACACTAAATGAGAAGAAAAAGCTATTCCAGTTGTGGTGAAAACCTTTACTCCTAATATTAAGGACATGTCTGTGCAAAAATAGTGTACTCACTTACATTTTTAAAGCATTAAAATCCTATTTCCAGCCTGGGAGGTAATGCTGCCTCATTGTGTACGAAGGAGCAGGTGAAATTACAACCTGAAGCCTATCTTACGTCTTTTTTAGGCATGGTCTGGTTACCTTTATCCAATCATTCAAAGATATGAAAGAGTTATTTTTCTAAACCATTGCAATTATGTGTTATGCTGCTCCTCAGATGTAGTGAGAAGCCAGAGAAAGGAAGGAAGTTTTTCAGACTGTATGGGACGTAGAGTAACATGACATTGCCCCTGCCACCAGGAAAAAAGGTTCTTGCACATTTGTCTCACACATAAGTAAGTCAAGACATGATAGAAATACTGTCGGCCCCAAAGAACATGGGTAGTTGAGGTATGCAAACCAAAGCAACACATTCCATCATTCATTCTAACCTAACTGGTGCCATGCTTGAGTTCATTACAGTTGACCATTTTATGTGACTTCTTCACATGTTTCTTTCTAATTATAACATACAGAGTACATCAGGGTTTTCAATAAAATCAGGGCAAAACAAATTTATTTTTATTTATTTATTTTTTATTTTTATTTTGACCAATTCCCATGTTTTGGTTCCTGGGAATATCAGATATAAAAGAAAACCTGTTTTTAGGTTTTTTGATTCAGGAAGTAGATTTGAATCCAGTAGAAAATGAAGGAAATACAAGCTTATTAGCCTTTTCATCTCCCTAATCTGTTAAAAAAAAATGTAACTCAAAAGAAATTGCATCAAATCACATCCTGTTAGTTGATTTGTTTATTATGTGAAAATGTTAGGAATTCTATGTTCTGAGGCATGAGATAAATCTTTTTTTGGTGTTTGATCTTAATGGCGCAGAGACAATCTAAGGAAAATTGCCTGATTCTGACATCTGGCTCATTGATTGCTGGCTATTTGTTTGAAACTACAGTTGGCAAGCTACAAACAGCATGCTTGACTGCAAGCCGACTACCTCAGCAGATTGCGTGACTAATTTAAAAACTGTAATTTGCTTGTCATGCTTCTTTTATAGAATAAAAGAAGGATAATATTCCATGCACACGGTGGCCAACTCCAATCCTCGAGATCCAGTAGGCTGCATGATTTTGCTTTTCTTGTCCAACACATCTGTATCAATTGAATAGCTTATTAGCAGGCTCCTGCAGAATCTGAAGACATGTTAAAGGGCAATTCAGTCATTTCAATTGCCTTTGTTGGAGCAGGAAAACATAAAACAAGCAGAATGTTGGCCCAGGCCCTTGAGGGCTGGAGTTGGCCACCTCAGTTCCATGAGTGGAAAATCTACTTCTAAATTTAGCTGGTGACTTTTTTTTTTTGTTTTGCAGAAGTCAATGTGTCAAAATAACAACTGAATATTATTGATGCCGCATGAATGAATATGTTATAATGTTTTAATGTTACAAGGAGTATTTCTAGCTAAAGCCAAGGTCAACTTTAACATCTTTGTTTTAACATTTCTGCATAAATAAAGGGTGATACTGGGACACCACAAGAACCCTCATACACATTTCAATTCAACACTCAATAATAGGGTGTGACACCTGTTATTGAATTATGTTATGGAAGTGATTCCAGGTGTGACAGCCAGCCTGGAAACTAAAAGGAGCACTTGGCATTTACAAGTGGATACTATAAAGATGGAGGCGGAACAAGGAAGGTGGAGTTGGACCAGGAGATGGAAAAAAACTGAGGCAGAGAAGAGCAGGAGTGCATGGACTGTATGCAATGAGTGGGCCACTTGGGTGATATGCATTGTGCAGTTATCAGAGGATCCACCTGCGAGGGCTCTAAGTGCTGAGTCACTTACGAAGGCAAAGACTTAATGCTTCTCTGCCAGATGCATGGTCCATCTCAATGGAATGTAATAGGCTGTAAAGTGCTTTGTAAGCAGTGACTGCTCGCCTCATGGCTAACCCTCGACTTTCACTCTCTTGAGCCCTGCTCCAAACCTCATTTTATCACATTTATGGAAGCGCGGTGCATATTTTTTCTGTTGTAATGACATTTGTTGTTTGCACTTTTCCATTCCCGTTCGTTTTCCTGTGCTGCATCCCAATCGCCCACATGGAGATGTCTCTTCTCACGTCTTCATTCTGCACGCCCCTTTCAATCGTCCCTCTGCTGGCTTGTGCACATGTGTTTGAACGCAGGCACCTGTTTGAGATCTTAGTGTGTATGTGTGTGTTAAGGGTCATGCCTGCGGGTCATGCGTAATGAATAGCAGGGCTGTTGTTGAAGCACAACTGGCTGAAAAGGCAGCAGCCAGAGAATAGCTCACTAGTGATGGAACGTGAGGAGGAAGAGGAGGAGGCTGGATGCAGAAAGGGAGGAAAGGAATGAGGGAACCAGAGAATCACAGAGGAAAGAGAAGAGCGGTTGCAAAGCCACTGAGCCCTAACCACCTTCTGTCAGCCTGTCTGCTCTCAGTGCTGTTTTCTCTCTCATAGGAATCTAATGGCTTTTCCACTGTCCCCTTTCCAAACCTCCACCTCTCTCTTCTCCTCCTCCTTTTTCTAGTGCTGGACTGCTTTCTTCCTTATTCCTCCCCATCTCCTTTGCCAGCTTGAATTCTCGCATGCAGTCTATGTGCTGCCTCCCCTCCCGTTCAGCCTCTTTTTGCGTCTGTCCAGCTGTTGGCCAGGGGAACAGCTGACTAAATCTAAAGCTCGGGCCCCGGGCTCTGAACTGGGCTCCGGCCCCAGCTCCACTCCCCCTCCACCTCTGGCCTACAGCCCTGGCTCCTCTCAGCAGCCCCAGCTCAGCCCTGGCCCTGCCTCTGGGCTTCGACTCCAGCTCTCAGCAGTTCCCTCCAACCAGCCCCCTCTGTCCCACCTTGTGGCTAAGAAACCTCAAAACCCTTTATCTTTTGACCCTGCCCTCATTTTTGTCCCCACTTCCTACTTTTTTGTACTTCATTTGCTCTCCCTACCCTCTGCTTCCTGCTCTGACAGGCTGTAGCTGGGCCCCTGGTACTGTCCCAACATATCTGGACCTAGGCCTCCTCCAGGCTGGCAGCAGTTCACTTCTCTGGCTCCAACAGTTAGCCACTGTAGCCAAGCATCTTTCTCTCTCTGGCTAACCACTGTAGCTCGTTGCTTTGCTCTAAGCAACACTCAGCTTGCGCATTTGGTTAATTCTGGCTCGGCATTATCCTGCAGAGCTTCCCGACTCTCTACACATCTCTTTGTTTTCTCCGATCTTGTTTCTCTGCGTCTCTTTAACTCGAGCAGACAGGCTCGGCCCCGGCACAGGCACAGAAGCGTGTATCCAGCGAGAGTGCAAAGCATATGACACATGATTGGCAGCAGGGGGAGGACGGGGACGAGCAGTGAAAAGGGGAAATGGGCCTTGTCACTTCTCCAGACGAGCCGCGGGCTTGAGTTTGATCGCTGCCCTGGGAAGCGAGCCTTTGTCCCTCCTTCCCAACCTCTGCGGCTGTCAGAGCAAACGGAGCAGGCGCGTGTGATTAGGTGCAGGCCCAGGTTCTGCCATCATGCTTGCGAACAGACACGTTGGATGAAAGACACATGTCAGAGTCCTTCCTTCTCTCTGACGTCCAACTGCTCTGAAATGACTGACTGAGGGTTGACAGACTGAGGTTCAGAGTAAGCCCCTTTAGCTACGCTGGGATGCACGTTCCCTTTGATTGAAAGTGGGACAGCCGAGCTCATGCAAAAAGATACAGTCAGTTGGCACAAGCTGAACCTCATCAGAATCTTCCATTGAAAACCTCTCGGCTATTCACAGATTGGAGCTCAGCTTCTTCCCATCTGTCTAATGCCTGGCACGGCTTTTCTTCACCCGTGTTGCGACTTTTTGTTGCTGTGTTTTGGTGCTGCATACAGTAGGTTTGTGGAGAAGAAACTTGGAAGTAGTAAAAGAAAATTTTCCTTTGGTGTCACCTTTTTTTCTCTTCAACTGACAAATATGGGAAAATGAAAGCAAACCGCAGCATGACACTGACTTCAAACATTCCTATGTTTCAACATTTGTTAATCAGGATGGAACAATCTGAGGTGTAACAATACATGTAGACATTGCAGAATTTTAATCATTTTTCTGCGGGGTGGAGAAACTGGGAATAGTTAATGTGATCTTAAAATTTTCAAGTTTAAAGTTGTAAAAATTCTGAGAAATAGTGCTTTTTAGGACCTTATGTTGCGGTAGATAGTTGGACTGCTGAGATGAGTAAATAGTATGGTCTTCATACTTGACACTAGAATAAGATTACAATGTAATTATCAAATTGAGACATTATGAAGTAAATAAAATGCTGCATAAACAGCCAATATCACTTGTTTTTGGTCTGCTGTGATTAACTTTAGTTCATTTTGAAAGTTCTCAATATCTCTTTAAAAAGGTTTCACACAAAACAAAGATTGGTGTGCTTGATTAGCTCATCTTTTTGGTTGGTGGTGGTCACTGAAAGTAATAAGGCTTTAGTTCAACCAAGAGGTTGAGAATCTGGAGCTATTGAGTCCAGATAAAAGCAATTGGAAATACTAACTTCTTGCATTTAAACAAGTATGATAAAGGTTTCATAAGGCTCAAATATGTGTGAGAATATTTGAGCAATAGGCTTTGAGCAACTCATATGCTAGATACATAGGCAAACTTTTATGTTGACAACAACTGGATAATGCCGTCTAAGGAAAAATATTGTGTAATTTTTCTATGATAAGATGTTGAATTCCTAACAGCCCAAATCAGACAGGGGAATGCAAACTTTCTCATTGGCTTCAGATGTGCTCCTATTCTGATGCCAAGGATGTTTTATGGACCAGTGGAACATTAATTACCTTGGTGTAAAAGCCAACATGAACTAAGCTGCTTGGTCACGCTCTTCTAACCTTATAGACTTTCCCTCTGTCTTCCCTTTTTATGCTGTCTTTTGCTCAGGATGGTACCCATTGACTGCCGCTGACCTAATTTGGGCAAATTTGACTGACCTACTTCATGGGTGAATGCTGACTTGCAGCGGGAGGTGATTCCATCACCCACATTCACACGTACTATTCTCCATCCTCATGATTATCATGCGGCCCCTCAACCTCCTGTTGCGAATGCTCTTGTACAGGGCAATTTGTGTGCTTAAACACACCCTCCTGTTCAAATTTCATCTGCACTGTTCCCTGAGCAATCTGCCTTCCCAAATGGATGTAATGAGGATCTAAAAGTCCAAGCACATCATAAAAATAAAGAACGTATTTGACTTTTGTTTCGGATGGTCTCAGAGGTGACATAGTCCTTCACTTCATGAGTCACCCATGAGACATAATCAGCATAATTGTGCAAGGATGTGATTATTCACCGGTCATCTGTGCAAATGCTAATTTGAACAAATTTAATGAAACAGTCTTGAGAGCATTCGAGGGTACAGTTACCATTGAGGTAATTCTTTTATGAAGTTGGAAGTGTAAAGACTATCTATCAGACATAGTAATCCCATTGGAGGATCATCTTTTTAACCGCTTAAAAATTAATTTGTGGGTAATTTCATCTCAATTCCCAGTAGAATGGACATGTTAAATTTCTGAGGTTTTCTTATTTTTGTTGAAAAATAAGAAAACTTAAAAAAGCAGATGGAGCAACCCCTGCTTTTTTATATTAATCCCATAAAAATATCCCATTGAATAATAATGGAATACAACCCAAAGCCCTAAACCTTCCCACTATTGCTTACTGTGCTGGAATCCATACCAACAGTGAAGTTGTTATGCTGCTGAAGAAAAACTACATGGTTGACTGTAAAATAAGGTCTTGATGTGCTTTTATTTCACAAAGAAAATAAAAACACTGAGGTGTTCTTAATGCCTACTGGATAGCAATGTAATCTGGAATTAATCCACACTGAACTAACAATAACCAGTGTCAAAGAGTTTCAGTATCTTTGTCACCTTTACTAATTGCGGCCATAAAAGACAGCTAACAAAATTCACTATTTGCAAGCTGTTTAAATGTATAACATGAGACATAAGGTACGTCTTTTAAAGTAGCTGAATCCTGCCTAATAAGCTGAATTCTAAGATAGCAATTCGGATTCAGTGTATTTTGTATATCTAAATTATATACAAGATATTAGCATTTCATTTTATCAAATTACATCTAAGATTCATGAAAATAATTGTGTATAAAAAAGATGATAAACTGTGGTTTAAAAATATTGATGTGAAAGGGTTTGTGCACAAGTGAGAAAGGGAAGCGGCAAGATCGGTGCAAATTAAAAATAGATGATGGGGAGAGTTGACTCAGGGCGACCTAACTCTGTTTCAGCTGTTTGTTATCACGATGTATTTCATATTAGCATCACTGCTTCTTGTCAGCGCAAGATAAGTGTTGCACAATTTCTGACTACAATCCCAGAGATTGTATAGGTTTTTTTCAAAAACAAGGGAGCCCAAATCTCTTTCACTTAAACAGAGGTCGTTTCTTCCTAACCAGCTCTGTGTCCAAAAAGAAGAATTTGAATTTTTCACTCAGCATGGACCTGCCTGCTCTGCTTTGTACTCCCGACATTTATGCACAATAGGAGAGCATCAACAAATAAAAACATATGAATGCAAACAAACTCATGTATATACAGAATCACCCCAGGCAGATATGTGTCGTCATGGTAACAAGTACGGATGATAACAAAAGAGGGGACGGGGAATTATTGTCTCCCTCTTGTCCAGCAGGGTGCAATTTATCTTAATGTAGCCCATGAAAGGCAGCTATTTACATGAAACGAGAGCTGTTTCTGGGAAATCGAGGTCTCTCTGAAGGTTTTGATGTCAGGTGCCTGCTTTTAGCTTGAGAGTGGAAACCCTAACCATCCAGTGAAGGAGAGGAGTAAGAGCTGTAAACCTACTGAAACGGCTTGCTTCCCTTGTGCGTCTGCTGCTCTGAAAGTCTCTCATTGTTTCCCTTCCATGCACTGGAAGAGGGGCCAGGCATTGCGTGTGATTTCAGGCGCTTGCTGTTTGCACTGAGTGAATCTAACCCTCTTGCTTTATAACTTATCCTTCGGAGAGTGATGCTAACATCAACGTCAATATTTACAGGAATCGCCCGCAGGCAAGCAAATCGACCACCTCCATTCAGCAGAGACACGTTCAACCTTTTGCCCGTTTCCCCTTGCCACCCCTCTTTTCCAAGCCTCACTCGTCTTCTTCATCATCCTGTTTTCTGCTTGACGACTCGGCTTTTCTGTTGTTTGCTGACTTGTTCTGGTGAGGTGCGTCCGGCATACACGTGCGAGGGATTTCTGACCGGGCTACCATGGCTTTGAAACAAGGCTGAGCGGCTCGCTGTGAGATGCTGGATGACGCATGTCAAACGATATTAAATCTTCCCTCCTCCCTCATTGAATGCTCCTGCACCCCCACTCCGTCCTCTCGCCATGTCTGCCATGGTTAGTGTGAGCTATGACACTTTTCACTGGGGCTTTTCAGGGAAAGAGGTGCCACATCCGATGCACAAGGCCTCACGCCTTTGTGGAAGGGACAATTCAGTCTACAGTAAATCAACACAGGACCAGCTGAGTGCGATTTGTAGCTCGCTAACCCGAGCATCTGAAAGACAGACCTGGGAAAAAGGTGAAATTGGGCAAAATTGACGTCAGATGTCGAAGCAAACCTAAAATATGTACAGGCAAACCTCATTACTTAACATTTACCCCCTTGGTTTGCCATAGTATTATAAAAAGAGGTGGTGATACTACCTTTGCCTTTTTCTGAACGTTAAGAACAAACAACAGTAAGTGTGACCCCGTTGACTCCAGTGAGGGAAGGGTTAAACACGAGTCGGCATCGCTGCGTTACGCAAACTGGCGGCTGGCTGGAGCTGAAAGGGGAAGTGCTGAGCTCAGAGGAACACTGGCTCAGAGCCATCCCTCCCTCCCTACTCTGAAACTCCCCTCGTCCCCACCGCACAACCACCCTCCCCCACGTCCTCCCCGCCTCCTCGCTACAGCTGAGCGCTCCCCATGCTTCCCACCGCCAGGCGTGGTGATGTGTGTTTGTGTGTCTGTGTGCCTGTGCAGGAATGCAGCTTCCCCCTCGGCTGGGGCCTTGCATTTGTGTGTGTGTGTCTGTCTGGAATGATGCCTCCCCTTGTCTACTGTGTGACGTCAGTACACACAACGGGTCAGCTTAGGGCTAGGCAGCATTCTGTGTGTGTGTGTGCGTGTGTGTGTGTCATGGGGGTTTCGTTGGGGTGGGGGAGTATGTTACTGGAGAGAGAAAAAGGAAAGAGGTGGCACTGTTTGTGCGCAGAAGGAGGCTGACTGCAGGGAGTCACTGAGGCCAGTATGTGTGCATGCATGAAGGCACCATGAGTGTGTATCAAAGGGTGGAGCCATGTGTGTGTCTCTGTCTGGTGGAGTGTGTCGAGTGACTTTCCAAATGAAATGGGAAGGGTAAAGAGTGTAAGGTTATTTCCCCGGCATGGAAAAGTAGACGTGAAAAAGTGCACAGTATTTCATATGTGCATAAGAGCATTGTTGTTAGTGGCCTGGCATGTTATTATGCAGTAAGCTACTGTTTACCTTTAGTGCCCTTTTGTGTGCTGTGTTAACTTAAATGATGTATTTTACTAGATCTTGTCATGCTGTGACATTTTATAGATCTCTGGCATGAGGTTGTATGCGTAAAGCTTTTAAAATAACTTTTTTTTACTGCTATAATAATGTTACATTTTTTGTTTTTTGTTTTTATTTGATATCTGGAGAATACAAGGAAAGGGGTTGGTGTAATGATACCACTCTCACTTGCTAAAACATGGATTTACCTTGTAAATGTAATATTAATGCTGTAAGCTGATGTTCTGGAGGAGCTGAGCCGGCGCCAAAACACTTCTTGAAGAGTAGACATTAGCAGAGATATTCAGGAAAGAAAATGGAAAAAAAAAAAAAAAAAGAAATATGTTGGCAAAATATCCAGCTGAGAAGAAATTGAACCAGAAACATGATGAAGAAGCTAAATTGAAGCAGAGACTCAATGTAGGAATAAAAGGAAAATAAATCTTTCAAGAAATGTTTTAAATAAGCATAGCCAAAGCCTGGTCAATAGCAGGGGCAGTAGAAATCCAAAAATGGCAGAAACTGAAGTCAAAGCAGACAGGATGAAAGGTCTTCAATCAACTGACAAGGACTACTTTCACTTTGGTCCAAACATTTGAAAGCAAGATCATCACCAAAAAATGTTGTTTCATTAGTATACTTTGACAACAATAAACTTGATTACTGTATAAATAATTGAGGGTCATAATATATTTTTAGTATAATAATTACCAGATTTTTTTCTTGCTTAGTCTTTACTTTCTTAAGACACTATCTCTATCTTTGACTATATATCGGTACCTTCACAGCTAACTAGCTAACACAGTCCGCTCTGCTAAAAACGGCATATGCTATGTTACAGTGGTGATATTAGCATGCTAGTTAATGCTGATTTAATTCATCTACCATTGTCACAGCATCTTACTTGTTATTGTTACCAAGCATGTTAACATTGGGGTGTCGGGCAATGTTAGCATGTCAGCTAACTACTTTCAGCAGAGAAGCTTACATGGATTTCAAAAAACTGGAGAAAGATGTGGTGAGTTTGGTCTTTTCTGGTCGCATGTAATCAGAAGGACTTACAAGACGTGATGTAAAATTTTATCAGGTTTGAAATGAAATATTTGTATGCTGTATTTTGCATTTGGACCAGATGAGTTCTTCTCTGCGCGTCATCAGCTGCATACGTTTTGTCATTAAATGCATAACTTAGCACTGAAGTAGCAGACAATGGCTTTTCGATGGATCCCATTACCGCGGCGTATAGGATGCGTAGCTCTACTGGGACCGACCTTGCCTATTTGCACGCGTTTATTTCCAGCCAGCTAAAATTTCATTCACACTAATGAACCTTGGACACAGACGGGCATAATGTATAGTTAATGCACATGCAGGAGATGGAATTAGCAGGCATCTGGCTTCTCCAGTGTCAGAAATTTGTTGAGCTGCAACCAAGAGCGACACAAGCCAAAGCCACTTTGACCTAAATGGTAAAATGGGATGAAATTGTTAAACAGCTTACAGGTTTTTCAATAGCCCAAGTCCCTGTTGTTATTGACTTCTTATACTGGTCAGCTTTCGACAGGCTTTGTGATCCATCAGCCAAGCAGTAACACCGCCCCTGCCTGACAAGCCCAATCCAGCAAAATTAGAGTCTATTTTGAAAGTGATAGTTGTGAAAATTGCAAGTCATTCCTCATGCACTGCATGGCAACTAAGTGGCAGCAGCCAAGCAGTTGACTGTCATTTTAACCGCCAGCTGATGACAACTCCAATCACCCACACATCCATCAGTGCACACACAGACACATACACACATTCGAAAATTCCCTGCCATCTCTGTGAATTGCATTCATTTTTTTGCTGTCAGAATCTCAAGCGGAAGTAAAAGCATTGAAATTCATAGAATATCTCAAAACATTAATTTATGCTTGCCTCTGTCTGTCAGGATAACTGTGAGGGTGTGTGTGTGTGTGTGTGTGTGTGTGTATGTGTGGGTGATAAGAACGCACCCACAGAGGGGAAAAAAACGTATCGCTCCACCAGTGGGTTCACGGCATAAATACAGCAGCCCCTGGAGCTTGCCGGTGTTATTCCAGCCTGTCCCACACCTAGGACACATGCACACATATGCCCGAAGCAAGGTCTCCTGCGGAAAAGCACTGATCTCTGTTTATGGTCTCTGTATGAGTTCTTCCTTATAGGACCACACACGCATGCATGTATTGTTGCTCATACAGGCCTACCCTCCAAGATGCTGAAAGGCCTTGTCTTGCCTTTGTACTCTTAATAATTGGGACAGTTCAAGGAGCCGCCATGCAGGAAATGCTCTCTTTAGCTGTGGGTGGGATGGAGCTTTGGAGGTGGTTATTGGGGGTGAGTGTTGGGCTGCCAAACAGTTCTTGACCCTTCCTCGACCTACACTGGAGCCTTGCTTTTCTTCAATTGTGGTTCAGATCGGCTTTCACTGGGGCCTCTCAGTTCAATCCAGCCAAATGGATTGGATTCCAGTCCAGTAGTCTTCCCTCTGTGAGGTTTTAGCAGGCTGTCTTTGGTCAACAGAGAGTGGGATCCAATGTTAACACTCCAGCTTTCAGCAGGTGGTCCCCTTTGGATCAGGGAATCAGTCAGATTGAGATGTCGATCTGTTTTTCTGAAGCTCAAAGGGTAACTTGATTTAGGTAGAAAGTTACATTTAATCCTTGCAGGTGAATAAGTCCTAAATATAAACACTTGCCAGTTAGTATATTGGGAATAGTTGTTTATTTAGTCAAATCTAAAAATTAAAATCAGGCAATCACATGGCAGCAAATACATTTAGCTATCTATCCAAGAAGGCAACTTGGATTGATAGACCAAGCAGCAAAATTGAGAAGAAAAGGGACTGACTTCAAATAGCATCATTGTTGGTGCCAGACTGGCTGCTTTTAGTATTTCAGAAACTGTTCATGTACTTTGATTTTCATGCACAGTTTACAGAAATTGGACCAAAAAAAACTATCAACTGGAATGAAGTTGTTTAGATGTAAGTGCCTCATTCAGTTGAGAAGTCAGAGAAGAATGGACAGATTTGTTTACTTTGATAGAATTGCACTTGCACAAATAACCACTGATTACAACTAAGTTATGCAGAATGCCATCTCCGAATATAGAACGTATTAAATCTTGATGGGCCACAGCAGCAGAAATCCACACCGGGTGTAAATTCTGTTAGTTAAAAACAAGAAATCAAAACTGCAATTGACATTAACTCACCATAGTTGAACAGTAACTATCTGGAAGTTATTGTTGCAGAACATTTGTTTACATCCACACTCTTCAAAGTTCATAAGACATACCTGTTCCTGCTCCAGTATATGTCATGGTGTTTTGCCATATATGCAATTTACAACAGTATTGTAAACAGCAGAGAGGAACGACTATGATGGGTTCTCAACTTCGAACGAAATAATGATTCTGTTTTTTGTTTTTGTTTTTTTGGCAAACCTACACAAAAAGAACAGAAAGTTGTTGGCTCTTCGCTTGCTATTTCGTAGGAGAATTGAGTGGAGACTGTTCAGTGTTTTGATCTAACAGTGTGTACTTCCTCATGGCCTCGGACAATTATTTCTCAAAACTATCCATGCTGAAAAACCGACTTCTTGAAGTCGAGTAATTGGGACTGTTTTTAAACATCTCACCAATCACTCAATAGTTTTGCACGAAGGAGGTGAAAAGTTTGCCAGCGGTTTAAGATCAGAAGGGGGACGACGACATGAGGCTGAGAACAAAATGATGCAAAATTTGTCACGCAGCTGCAAAGATGTGACAATCGATTT
Organism: Poeciliopsis prolifica; assembly: GCF_027474105.1. NCBI lineage: Eukaryota > Metazoa > Chordata > Actinopteri > Cyprinodontiformes > Poeciliidae > Poeciliopsis > Poeciliopsis prolifica. The sequence continues at coordinate 1,603,618 of NW_026562389.1, forward strand.
TTGGCCCTTCTGCCCGACCATGAAGAGTGCTTTGTACCAACTGAACATTGTTTTCGCTCTTCCTCAGAATTGTTGCTGACCATGTCTGTTTCTTTATGACCACAGTGTACCCACCTTCTGATGGCGACTTCCAGCAGGATAATGCACCATGACACAATGCTGAAATCATCTCAAAGTGGTTTCCAAAACACTGTGATGGGTTCACCGTGACCTCCACAGTCATGAGTACAAAAGCAGCAACTCTTTAATGCCGTCATGTTAATAAGGACCAAAATCTGTGAGGATTTCATTAGGCACCTTTCTGAATGTATGTGTCAAAGAAGTTCTGAAGGAGGACTGACCCATTACTGACAAATTGGCCATTGAGTGTATTTTCTCCGATAACCTCTTTCCATTTTTCTTGACTTGCTTTTAAAACAGGCTTTTTGTCTCAATTTCTTAGTTTCACAGATAACCATTGTGTATTTTTATTCTATCAAGCACAAATCCAGTAAATGAATGCTGTTTGAGACACAGGGTGCCATATTAGATTTAGGTGACAGTTACTCATAAACCAATACAGCCAATAAACTAAATGACCTTCCCACTGTTAGGGCTGAATTTTCTCCATTGACTTGGAATCTCAATGTGATTCCAAGAAATATATGTGTGTTGCAGAATCTAATTTAGTTCGGTGATTTTGCTGCACTGGTGGGGAAACCTCTGAAGCCAGACCCTGATCCCTGCCGTCTGCCTTCATGTGGGAAGCATAATCTTGTTTTATAGGGGTATTATGAAAGTCATACTCTGATACCGGTGTTGAACTTGCAGGTTTCGGGTCCTTCTTTTCCTTTTAACAATATGAGGAATCCAACATTTCTAGTGCTTTATGTGCTGAATGAACTCAAGTGCTTTAAGCAGTTCGTGGGTGCAGTACAAAACTGCAGTAAACACTCATTTGTAAGATTTCTCTCTTGAGGGTCCCTTAAGAAGTAGGTGGGCCACTGGTATTTGTGGAATCTGCACACGGACACACAAAATACTGTGCAAAATAATTAGGCCACCCCTAACATTTTAATACTTTGCTTTAGAGGTGTCTGGCTTTCTTGTAATCTTTTGAAGTAGTCTAAGCAATAATTCTCCAGGCCTTCTTTAGGTCTTTCAGAGTTTTTCACAGTGTTTTGAACAAATAACTCATTTCATGTTCATGAAATAAATAAATAATAAATAATACAACAAAGACTTGAGACAACACTGAAGAGATTCATCATGCCTGTTGTCAACTGTATGCCAAGTTTGGGAATGATCTTATTGGAGAGAATATATTTGTTTCTCTCTGTCAAGCTGTGGTACTTTTGAAAAAAGTTCCATATACAGAATTTGGGGAGGAAAAAAAGTATTACCTGGTGCGAGTCATTTCATCTCCCTGAGAATTTGAACTTTTGTACTTCTGGTTGTCTTGTGCCTCTTTTCTTTGAGTGCAAAAAGAAGCAGTTTGCAAAGGAACATTTCTTACAGGCCTTGAAAATCAGTTTTTTGTGTTATTTATTACTTGTACTTGGAAGTCAGGTTTTTTTTTTGTGTGTGCTCCAAATTTGAAAAGGAGTGAAAACATGGCCTGAAGTTGTAGAGGTCTCTGCTTCAACCTTAATATCTCTTATAACTGCTACTCAAATAAAACACTGTATAAAGTATTTATGAGCACTTTTGACTGTTTGCGCATCTTTTTACACGAGTGACACACCAACTGTTTTGTATTTATTTATGTGCATATTGTTTTTTTGGTTTTTTTTGAATGGATAAAATTGACAAAATATAATGTCTTTGAGTTGCATTGATAACAGCAGTTTGCACCGGAACTAGAAGCCACTCAACTTGAATGTGTCATTTTTCCCAGATTTACTACAATTAACTCCCAGTTAGGGATGTCATTGTGAATCCATTGGCATTTTGCAGTGGGATATTAATTTCAGTCTTTTTTAGATTGATCAGGTCATAAAAGTCACCATTGATTGAAATTTAAAACAATATAAGAATCTCTCTCAAAAAAAGCCATTTAAAATACATTCTTTTTTTATGTGCACACTTTTATCCCCTGTTATATTTAAAACTTTGAACTACCGAGAGAAATTAAGCTATACCAAATGGCGAACAATATTTTATGGGTGACAAATGTCACAAATTGACCAGGATTTAAGCTCCAACTTTTCATATTGGGTCAAAAGGCAGCCAGATTTCAATAATAATTTTTCAGGTAGATCTTCTGAGGGTTTGAAGAAACATGAAAATAAGAGAAGTATGGATCTCTTAACTAAAAACACAAAATGATGTGGCATGACTCAAAACCTTAGCATCGCAATGTATAGTCCCCATCTTCTCCATCTCGCTCACTCGGCCACATGCTGTTCTTGCAACCTTGCACTGTGCTTTGTGCCAAGTGTGATTTCACCAGGGCGGTCAGAAGGGGTTTCTAGGGCAACCTCACAGAGGCCTCGTTCTAAAAATGGCCACCATGGTTACTTTGAAAGCCAACTCTGGCCTCTTGAACATGTGCTGAAAAGAGCCGAGAGCGCCACTCTGGGAAGGGATCTGGGTGGATTGGGTAAGGGGGAAACCAGGCTCTCTAATAGCTAGCACATGAGACACTGAAGGTTTCATACCCACCCATCCAGGAGTTATGGGAGGTGTGTGCATGTGTGTGTGTGTGTGCCTAAGCAGTAATATCCCTGTACTCAGCGCTTGGCTAAATTAAAAGGGCATTTCTGGCACAAGGGGCATTTTTTGGTGCCCAGACGATTGGACGGGGAAAGGCGAAACTCATTACCTACCCATCTGTCAGAGAGTGAGAGTGAAAGAGCTGTGGGAATGTGGACTGATGGAGGGAGGGATGGAGCAGAGAGGGGCAGATAAAAAAGGGCTTGGAAGGTGAAAGAGTGAGAACGTCCGATAAAGCAGAGGGAAATATGACAGAATCACCCCCACAACCACCTCCAGCTTCAAACCTGCAAGTCTTTTATCACCAGTTAGTTTCCATGTGTTTTGAATTTTACAGTGCATCGCCGTTAATTTTCCCTTTGAGAAAGAAAACATTTGCAAAAGAAAGTGCAGCTGCCTTTGTAACCTTCTGCTCAGAATGTGTGCGTGTGTGTTTGCTTGCATCTGAGGGTGATTTTTCTTTGAGCTCTCTCAGCTCCCACATGTTTTTGATGTTCTCTGTTTCTTTTTTCCTCTCAACCAGGGGCCACTCTTGAAATTCTCTTCACACAAACAAACACGCACTTGCAAACACACACTTATACATGCGAAAGGTATCACTGATTATCAAACGCTCATTTTCCCATTTGTGAGTCGCATCGCAGTAAAATAAGTTGTTTTCTTTTCTCTCTCTCTCCTCCATGGGCCAGCTGCGGCATGTGAACCTTTTTGTCTCGTTTAGGATTGTTTCAGTGCGGCTCCTTGTTTCCCTCCGTCTCCCGCAGCTGTAGACATCCAGGCTTTGATCACAGCACATGCGAGGAGCTGCCATATTCGATCCACACCCCTCTTGTGTGGATATTGTTAACGAACATGTGCTTCCTCTGCCAGCTGGCTTTCAGAAGGGGAATGCATATCTCTGTGGCAATGTTTTGCAGCTCTGCCTTGCATCATATTTGCAGCCAACACTTTATAGTTCTGCGGATAAAGAATTAACAACCGGGCTAACTGGCATATTCTGTGACAGTGCAATTTATATACAACCCATCCATAAATTCAGCCATATTTTCAATAGGCACTAAGTCCTTGCAGTTCTAGCACAGGGAACTAGAGGGAGTTTACTCTCCAGATATGCTTGGAGCAGATAACTGAAGAGATCCATTATGGGACTTGGGGAGGAAGCTGGAGTATCCAGAGAAGATGGATGGGTGCCCAGAGAGACATACAAACTCTGCTCCAGCAGTGTATTGTCATTCTTTTTTTTACTGCTTAGTAGAAAACTCAGAACGTTCAAAAGATACACAAAATCTTACAAAAGTAATTGGGATCCTTGACCACATTTTGTTGCTAAAAGCTTCTATTCTGGGATCATTTTATGTGAAACCAACACAAAGGAGAATGTACTTTTGAAGTCAAAGAAAATTTTAGTTTTTTTTATTATTACAAGTCAGACAGTTGTGGTGTGGTTTTGCTAGTGACCATCCCGAGATGGATATTTTGTCTAACCACTTTTTTTTATTGTTCCTATTGTCTATCATTTTATTTTAGTTTATTTTTATCAGCTTTATACATCTAGATATACATTCCTAGAATTTCTATTGATAGTACTTTGAATGTAGGCTCCAACCAGAATACCATGTTCCACATTTTTGCTGTCTTGTTGCAAACCGCCAGTGGAACTTCTTTTGGTCTATCAACCAAGGCTTTCTTCTAATCATTTTCCCATAAAGGCCAAATCTATGAAATCTACCCCTAATAGTTTCCCTGTCAACATATTCTCATACCTAACACGGGGCTCTGTACAGAGCCTCCACAATTTTCATGCAATTGCTTCTTCCCACATTAACAGTCTTCTTGCATGGCCTGTTGCTTTGGACTGAAAGCCAGGTCTTTCAGATGGTGGATGGAACAGTGCTCCATGAGAAGCTGTTTTATAACCTAACCTTGGTTAAACTTCTCCTGAAGGTTATCCCAGGCCTGTCTGCTTGGTTGTTCCTTGGTCGTTATGACATTGTTGGTTCACTAATGGTTTCTGAAAACGTGGACATTCTTAATAGGACACCTGCATTTAAACTCAAATTGAATTGCTGACAAGTGGCTCATCTAAGCACTGGTGGATTTCAGGGTCAAATCAGACTAAAATGGGATAAAATAAGCATACACCCACTTTTGGGGAGGTTTGGTGGAGTTTCTGTTCATAAAATATCCATGTATGTTTTTTCCTTCTAGCAAGAAAATATGTTAAAGGTTTTGGTTTTTATGATTACAATATGTGCAGATGTTTCCAAAGCACTATATAAGGTCTCTTAACGCCGTGCTTTATTTTTACATGTGTCCTGAGGGCATAAGCAAGGGTTATGATCTTTTGTTTACCAGGCTTTTTTGTATTCTTCACATCCACCTGCGTTCTGGCTGCATCTCTAAAGCACAGAGGATGGAGAGCCACGTTGACCTGACCTCCGTTTAGCTTGCTTGTGCGATCATTTCCATCTATAACCCATGAAAAATTCAACCCTTGCTCCTCCCCTCTCTCACCAGAAAAAAACCCCACTTTGATGTAGATGCATTAACACATGCTTTACATCGAGGCTAGTCAGCGCTCAGCCCTTTGATAAACACATTAAAGATATGTGTGTCTTTTCCTGGTGCACATGAATTGCACATGTTTCTCCTGAGTACATAAATGCATTCATAAAGCCGCACCAAACCCCTCCCATTATTAATAAGTCATGATCTCACACTGCGTCCCGGCACTTGGGCGCACGCCTCAATCTTTCATGTGCTCACGAGTGTGTGTTTTACAGCCGGGGGACCCCACCTGGCTCATTCATATTCATCCCTGCATAATGAGTAGCCACGCCTTCGGAAACACAGTCAAAATGAGATCAAACAACATTTTCGAACAAGAGTCTGTATAATTCATGCTGCTATAGGCGTGCTCACCGCTTCCTTTCTTTTCCCAATTCCGCATGTCGTTCATCGGAAGTTCCATCCATCTGGGTGGATTTCTGTCAGATGAATCCTGATAATCATATTCAGGTGGATCATATTACAATCAAAATATTAACAAAAAGTTGAGCTATTAGTTCAAAAGATTAACTAATAGCGCACATTTTTCCAAGCTGCGATTAATGGGCACAGAGCTTGATAAAACACATTGGACCAACATCAGGAGATAAAATGGCTCCAAAAATTATCACTGATTGTGGAAAATTCACATTGAGTCTAATGCAACATAGACTGTGTGCCTCTTCTATAAGTATAAGGAAGTTTTAGTTTCCAAATTAATTGCAAACATTAGACGAAGCTAAAAACAAGACTTTGGACCACTGAACAAAGGACCTTTTTTTTCAAATGGGATGTTGCTGATGTCTCTAGTTCAGGAGCTTTTTAACAAAAAATTAATGGGATACAAATGTGTGTGGTGGCTTTGAAGCTCTGATTCCTGCCCAGTCCACACTTTGTAAAGCTCCCCAAACTTTTGAATGGCTTTACTATACAATCACTTTATGTCACACTTGCTGCTTGTGAACTTTTTTCTTCCATCTTACTTTCCATCCAAGACTAAGGATGTAATAGTTTGAGAAAAGTTAGCTTCCTTAGAAATGCACTTTAGTGATTTGCTCCCATTGGGCAGAGTGTCAATAACTGTCTGCTGAACATCTGGACAGCTAGCAGTCCATATATCATGTGCTTTCATATTCTCACAGCAAGACATTCCTATCTTAAAAATCTGTAATATTATGCAATATTCTAATTTTCTCATTAAATGTTTTGGTCATTAATCATCACAATGAATCAAAATAAAGACTCAAATATCAGAAATGTCATTACTTTTCAGTGTATTCTACATTGTTGAGCTGCACCTGTATTAACATCCGGAGAGTGTTTGGTCTTCAATAATGTCACTTAAAAAAGAACACATTCATTGAGTTGATCAAGCAATTCAATTTGCAGGTAACTGATTCTGGATGCTGTGCGGACACAGAGCTCCTGACATTATCGAGCTTCTGCTTAGAAATGATTGGTTCAAGCAGCAAAGGCAGCAGTAGGAGTATAAACTAGTACTGAAAATCACTTCTAATAACAACAATAATAATGATAACAACCCACATCTATTGAAAGAAAAGTATTTCTATAAAAATTCCTCTCCCTTTTCCGATTTTTCTCCAGGTTTCCACCTGAGCGGCACGGTGACAGATCCCGCCACGCCTTCGTCCCCGGAGCTCGTCTGCAGCGTCAGCGTCAGCTTCGACCGCTGCAAAATCACCGCCGTGACGTGCACTTGTGGCAACAAGGACATCTTCTACTGTGCCCACGTCGTGGCGCTGTCACTTTACAGGGTGCGCAAGCCTGAGCAGGTCAAGCTGCACCTGCCCATCTCGGAAACGCTGTTCCAGATGAGCAGAGACCAGCTGCAGAAGTTCGTCCAGTACCTGATATCGGTCCACCACACCGAGGTGTTGCCCACGGCGCAGAAACTGGCCGACGAGATCCTGTCGCAGAACTCTGAGATCAACCAGGTTCATGGTGAGGAAACCAGTGTGTGTTAGAGGGTAGTAAGGATAACATGCCCGTCTGCAGTTGACGTGTACTTTCCTGCCCCTACAGTCATAGATATTGATTGTCGGATGAAGGTAAAGTATGACAGGATCAATGTTACTTATTAATGAGATCCATGTAGCAGAGCAGAGACTGTAATCAACACTGTAGACCAATTTAGGTCTTAGAGGAAGATGAGGAAAATAAAAGCAAAGCAAAAGATAGAAAGAGAAACCCACTGGGGCAGGAAACATAAGACTACTAAGAAAGAAGATGAGCTACTGCTGAGTAGCTCTGACGAGAAAAAAGAGACATCAGAAATAAAGACACAGGAAACTGACTTGGAGGAAGGAAATATGAGGAAACCGAGGGAGGGGGCCATGAAGAAAAGAGTTGTGAGAGGAAGAGACAACATGAGCAAAGAGATCAGCGAGACCAAAGAAACCTTTTAACCTTCTGAGAAAATCTCTGCAAATGTAAACCAAAGGCATTTTCACAGTCTGGAGAATCAGTTTCTGAGCTGCCCTGTCACACATGTGCAAGGGATTAGGAGATTGTTTAGTTCAAATGCATTCTGCAAGCAAGAAACAGTCTGTCTTCTCGTCAGAAGAAAATGCAGGATCCCACACGATGCTTTGCAGTACGTACTTTTAATTGCTTCAATATCTACAATCTAGCACTGCACTGTACATATTAACTTCTTAAACAAAACACTTTATTAGCATTCTACAAATTCACATAGGGGAAACTACCAACACTTGGCTCTTCTGCCAAGACTAAAGTCCAGTCAGTGGCTTAAAGATATTTTCAATAAAATTAGAGAAATCAAACTCTTAAAATTAGTACATTGTTAAAAAAAAAAGTCCCATGTTAGTTTGTCTTTTTGTTTTGTTTTGTTGATTTTTTTTACAAGAATGCTGGCGCCATATTTATTGGTGCCTCTAAACATTCCTATTAAATAAATATAGATGAACCATTCTCATCATTGATAAGTGCAGCAGATATGAGGATCCCAAGTGAACAAAATGGCTTAAACAGAGACACTGAAGCAACACTTTTGTGAATTATTTTATGCTGTTGTCATTTTAAATCAGATCAATACATGTTTGTATTATTCTTAAGTTGTATTGTACTTCTAGTTTTGAAAGATGTTTCTTTTTATTTGTAGTTTTAAAACTCACCAAAGACGTGAACTAGACTTCAGACAGAGTACTTATGGCTAGGATAATGTTTTTTGTTTGTTTTTTTATGAATGTTGCATTTTTAAAAATAAATTGATTAAATAAATTCTAAAGAAATGAACAAGCTTGACATCGCCAAGTCTCCATAACAAAAATATATTTTACAGGTTTTACTCATTTTCACCAGGGATGGCATGATCATAGAGATCAAAGAGATCAATGCTGGTGAAGAACAGCACATTCAGGGAAACATTTTGTGTCTAGGTTGTTGGGGGACTGTTTGTCTTTAAGATCAAACAAAAAATATACAACACATATCCTGCCTTGGTGTGAAATAACTTACTCTCCACCTCTGAAGCTATATTTGTCATCAAAACAGAAGGCTATGGAGGATATACAAGTGCTATGTGCTTTAAGTGTGTATTTGTTTTGCCCGCATAGGGGCCCCGGACCCTACAGCTGGAGCCAGCGTAGATGACGAGAACTGCTGGCACCTGGATGAGGAGCAGGTTCAGGAACAAGTCAAGCTCTTCCTGTCCCAGGGAGGCTACCACGGCTCAGGAAAGCAGCTCAACCTGCTTTTTAGCAAGGTTGGAACCGCGTTCATGTCGATTCATCCAGAATCAGAACAGAAAACACACTCACACACAGCCTGTGTAGGTTTACGTCCCTCCGTGGGAGCTTTCTTGGGTCCTTTCAATAGACATTTTCTCCCACTCTCTTGTGCATTTTGCATCATCCTTTACTCCCTCAAGAAATGGGAATAAAAGAAAGCACATAATGCACATACATTAAAGGGCAGGCCGTGTCTTAGCTCAGGCTAATTGTAGGAGTGAGGGAACAGAAGATAAAGGGAGAAAAAAAAACGAGGTATAGAAAGTGGGAAGCCTTGCACTACACACCGTATATTAAACGCTTACATGAGAGATGTTTGCCTCACTCAGTTGCCTGCTATTACAGTGGCTGAGCAAGGCCAGCATTAATGCACTGTGTGCTATGTAAAGACCGCAAGCCAAGGCCATTATCATCCAGCTCGCCTGGCTTTTAGAATGTCTCTCAGCTTCATGCACTCTGAAGCAAGTTATCTTCTTTAATATAACACACACACGCACACACAATGACAGGCATGTTTTCTCAGCCACCTTGCACAGATCCTTAGGAGCCCACACAAAGCTGCGTCTGCACACTTGTAATTCAATAAAATCCTTCCCAAACAAATAAGTGATTAGCAAAAGTTAGGAATCCATTCTCTCTCTTTTTTTTATCCCAGACCTTTTTTTTTGGTGTATGTTCTTTGCTTTAAAGAATATACAAACCTTTTGAGAAATTGCAAAAAAAAAAAAAAAAAAAAACACCCAACAAAAAACAACTATTCAGGCAAAGTTGAAAAGGTTTTTGAAGCTTAATTCAAGTAAAGCAGAAAGGAAAAGGCAAGGACACGGAGAAAGAGCTCTTATGAATACTTCAGAGCAAACCCAAGCTTTATAAAATGAGAAGAATTTCATCACAAGTCTCGTTGAACAGTTTTTTTTATTTTGTGGAACAATTTATTGAGTTGATCATGAAGGTGGTGGTCATGAAAGCTGGCATGTGTTTGATGCAAATTTTGCATTGATTTTGTTCAAGACTGGCAAACATTTTTTATTGGTTTGTTTGCAGTTTTCAACAGCTTCAACATTTTCTATTGGAAAATTAAGTCAAAGTTTTTCTCAATCTGTCAGGTTATTTAATAAATTGACTCACAAGTTGGCCTTGAAAAAGCACAAAAAATAGCAATCATTTTCTATGACTGAGCAGCAGCAAACAAAAGTACCACTTTTTAACGCATGAAGCTTCATACGTCCATGCTTTTTGCGTGCATCAGGCATACAGTATGTTTAGGATTTTAAAAAGTTTTAAAACTGCATTCTGGTAGATTTATGCCCTACTAGCCAGAAAACAGAGAGAGTGTCTGACAAGGAGATTCCTCCGGCTATCTGAAGCAACACAGCTTCTCCTTGTTGCGCACTGCCAGTCAGCTGGTTGAACGAGACCTGCTACAATTTGACTGAAATAGGCTGTTTGGAAATATTGCCAGTGACACTCGAAATTTCAAATATTCCGTCTAACAAGAGCGTTAGAAAAAAAGAAATTTGTCAAGTGTACTTACAAAATTTTTTGTATACGTGCCAATATAAAAGTACATAAAAATAGCTAAGTTTTTTATACCCCCACCAAAATTTATTTTCATTCTGAAACTACACTTCATTGTTTTTTGACTTTCAGCTAATTGAAAATTGACTATTCATTTTATTAATTTTAAATATATACCTGTCTTTGGACAACATTTGAATCTATGTCTTAAAAATTAACTGACCTGATTTAGCAAAGAAATGTTTCTAGCTAGAAAAGCACATTCCAAAGCTTGCATAGCTCAGGGGTAAAGAAAAATAACTTATCCAGCTTCATCTACATTTTATTTAAAAAAATGCTTCTTAATAGTTAGTAGGATAGCTGTTTTTTGGCATTAAAACATTCAAATGCTTCTTGTAACAACTAAAAGGCCTCCAATAATAAGTCTTCCCTTTAACTAAGAATACAATAATCAATTTTTTCATGTCATCACACCATGATAATCTCATGCCAGCCCATCTAGACTCAAAGTAAATCAGGATTAATTGAACTTTTGGATAAAGTCTGTATTGTTGTTGCTATCCTTTGGAAATTTACAAAAATTATACCACAACCCCACCAGAGAAGAGAAACCTCAGAGGAAGAGGAAGCTTATAAATGGCTGCAAACCTTTACAAAGACAATAAATGAAGTAAATGTGGCAATATTGTTTTCATATTCTGAATTTAGTCATTGTAGCTGAAGCATGAACATGTTCAGCTATCATATCCGCTGCTTGTTGTGCATGTCCTGGTATAAATTGTGCGTGTGTGTGTTTCTGTCCCATCCATCCCTGTGTAGGTGAGGGAGATGCTGAAGATGCGCGACTCCAACGGAGCGAGGATGTTAACACTGATCACAGAGCAGTTCATGGCCGATCCTCGGCTGGCGCTATGGAGACAGCAGGGCACCACCATGACCGACAAGTACAGACAGCTCTGGGACGAGCTCGGTGAGGGGACCAGGGGGAGACGACAACAACATACACACACACACACACACACACACACACACACACACACACACACACACACACACCTCTCCCCCTGTATACACAGGAACTGACAGATTTAGCAAGATGGGTGATCGAACCCAGACGTTGACACAAAGGCACACAGGCATGTTTTTGTTTCTGTTTGTTTTCTTGTGCTTTTATGTCCAAGAAAGCCCACAGTCTCCGATGCGCTGACTCGTCGCTGACAGCCCGGTTCCTCTCCCTCCCTCGCTGTGACTGTAGCTCTGGCAGCTCTAGATGAGATCTTCTTGAATTAAAAGCTGTTTAATGCAGCACACAGAGCCTCACTTCTGCAGTGTTTTCAAACATCTCTCATTATATTTGTGGTAGATGTGACAGAGAGCCACTCGGCACAAGCCGACTCGGTTTGAACCCTCCAAGCCCTTCAACGCCTCCCATCATTGCTGCTCTCCCCTACCGTTCCTGTTGTCGCCGTCGATGTCAATGATGAAGATGGTGTTTTTCCTCCTCTACACTCTGTGAAGGCAGCGTAGTGATCTCGTCTGTTTCAGTGCCATGTATTTTTGGACTCTGAAGTCTGAACTTCAGACCTTTCTTCCAGAGTCCTTATCGCTTCCCTTGATGCCTCTCGGCACAACTGTCCCCACTTTTGTCTTTCTCTTCTTTTGAGTCTCAGCTGAAGCCACAACCACTCGTCCTTGCCCATGTCTCCGTGATATATACATATAAATATAATTTTTTTTTTTTGTGTTGCAAATCATTTCCACTCTTTTCTGTCCCCATAGTCTGCACATTCCGTTTCGTCGGTTTCAGCCTTCACATCCCTTCTTTTGCCCTTGTTTGGGGTTTTTCTCCCCAAAATGTTTCTGTCGGTTCACCCGCGCATCTGTGTCAAAATCACACACCCACCGCAGAGCGTACGCATCTCCAGCACTCTTGAGAGTAAAATCCCTGAATGTTCTTGCTTCCCCTGAGACTGTGCCGTTTTTCACATTCTGTTTGTTCCAATTTACTCCAAAACGATGTGTGTGCAAGCAGCATTGCCTCTGGATAACCCAGTCTCGTTCTATCTGAGCAGAAAATGGCGGCAGCAAAGGGAAAGAGTTCTAAAGAATCAGATCTACGGTTTTTTTTCCTGAAAAGCAAAAAAACAAAAAATAAAAAAGTACTGCTTTAAGTTTTTGACCTTAAACGATAGCTGCGTTTTAAAGCTCAAAAGTCACACTTTCCCACTTATGCCGACATCATCCTCATATGCATCAGATTAAGTCTGTGCGTTTGCTGCATGTACAGGCGCCCTGTGGATGTGCATCGTGCTGAACCCCCACTGCAAGCCTGAGCAGAAGTCGTCGTGGCTGCGGCAGCTGCGCCGGTGGAACAGCGTGGACGTCTGTCCCTGGGAGGACGGCAACCACGTCAACGAGCTGCCCAACCTCACCCACTCACTGCCCCAAGGCGCTCACGGTAACCAAGGTGAGAAATCTCATGTGTCACATTGTCACAAGATTGGTACACATTTTATCACAAACTTCAAAATAATACTTTGGGATTTAGTCATGTACCAACAGAGAGTGGCACTTTATTGTGAAATAAGAGGTTAATCAACCAGGTTATAGAATTTAAATTCAGTTTATTTATGAAGCGTCAATTCAGTTCAACCACACATATAGTCCAACTCATTTAAATCTCATGTTAAACAGGTCTCTGAGATTTTCTTCTTTCACCCTCAAAATAATAAAAATGTATGATTTACCAAAACCATAAATATCCTCTCCAAGAGTGATGCAGAAAAACTAGTCTGTCAACATGGTATTTTATTTAGATTTTATTTTATGCTCATACTAATTTAGCCATTCTCGCCAGAAATTGATAGATGCATGACGGCACAGATTTTAAAATAGTTTTGAAGCTGTTGGAGCTCAAACCGTCTCCTTCCTCTGCAGAGATGCGTCCCCACCGGACTGTGTTCACGCGAGCCATCGAGGCCTGTGACCTGCACTGGCAGGACCGACACCTCCAACACATCATCGCCAGTGACCTCTATGCCAACTACTGTTACCATGACAACCAGGAGGGCTCTCTCTTCGACTCACGCGGCTGGCCTCTGTGGCATGGTGAGTCTGCACATATATGTAGGTTTCAAATGCCTTGTTTAAACACTGAAATTGGGCTCTGACCGCCAACAGCAGGAGCCGGATTATTAAGGTGGGACTTGTCTTTTCCTCAGAGCACGTCCCTACGGCCTGCGCTCGGGTGGACGCCCTGCGCTCACACGGTTACCCCAGAGAAGCCCTCCGCCTGGCCATCGCCGTGGTGAACACGTTACGGAGGCAGCAGCAGAGGCAGCTGGAGCACTTTCGACGACACAAAAAAGGTAGCTGTGGTGCTTTTGTTTGTAGATTGAAAAAGTCAAAGCTGCTCTAAAAATTCACATTTATATCCGAATCTAAATTAGCTAAGCAGAAATGTAAAGCTTCTCTTGCTGAAAGCATTGTTTTTGATTTGTGTGTGGTTTTATGCTAAAACACCAAGTGATGAGTAGAATTGAAACTGATGTTATTATTAGGACAGAGAAAGATATGCATACGTGGATCGCAATTCCCTCTTCTGCTGCTACTTCACTCTTTGGTGGTGTAAAAAAGAGCTGAAAAAAAAAGAGCTAAGCTCTCGTTTTCTCAGTTCATCTGCAATCTTTCGATGCCCAAAAGAACGAGGTACCTGATAAGAGCAGCTGAAATTAGCTTTCACTCTGGGGTGGCTGGACTTACTCTTTGAGATAAGGTGAGGACATCAGAGCAAAGCTCCTAGGCATCAACATGAGTCATGTGATGTGATTCAGGCATCTGATCAGGATGTTAAGGGATTTTGCAACTGTAAAAATAAAAAACAGACCCGGTGTTGTAGGCCTCAACCTCTCTGGATAGAGAGGTTGAGGGATATATCCCAACCTCTGCCCTCATTTAACAAACAATATAGACAGTTGGTAGATAATAAAGCATTAATTGGAATTTAACTTGGGAACAATAAATTTAGATCCTTATCATGTTAAGAAATGTATCACAGAAATGATAAGTGATACAGTAGTAATAGTTGCTGTGCTGTTTCATCTCTATATCTGTTCTGGGTACTAAAACTCTTTTCCTACGCGTGTGGTTGTTCAGTCCCTTGTTCCCTCTCTTCTGGGCTTGGGCCGTCAACAGAATGATCTTGATGGTGTCAATTTGTAGTGGATGGATTTCGAAGTAGATCTTGTTTCACTCTATAAAATAAATCCCAATCATTCAACAATTGCTTGAATATCTGTTCACAGAGTTGCTCCATAAAGGCCACACCTCCATAACGAACATGGAGGGCTGGGTGGGACACCCTCTGGATCCCATCGGCACCCTGTTCAGCACCCTGACGGAGTCGGGACGAGCGGGTGAGGAAGGCTCCAACACCTGCTTAGACCTCTCAGGTACTGATGAGTCACATGAACAGAATCAAAGACTAGTTTCCATAATACATCTGCTATTATGGAGGCCATTGGCGTAGGAACCGGAGGAGACACCCGGTAATTTGAGAAGAATTTTGAAATCTTCCAGTCGCGTGCTTTTATTTTGAAGGCGCACCACAGCGCCTGCAGCAGAGCGCTTCCTCCTTCCGCCCCCTCTGAACCGCTCAGAGAGCTGAACGGCAGGAGGAGGCAGCGGGAGTCAGAAGCTCCGTTTGAACGAGGTAAACGGTCTGCTGGCAATGTTCCCGTGAATATCGCTTGTTTATCTCTTATAACGTCAGTTTACTTTCAAATATAGAACTAAATCTTTTTGGTTTAGCCGTTTTAATTCTGGAATCGTCACATGTCCAAAGTTTTACAGCTAACTTAGTCTAAAAGTTAGCTACTATGCTAACTAAGCCGCTGTTTCATTTCATCAGAATGAGACTTGAAACAGCAGCAAAATGAGCCTTTTTGTTACTTAAAGTGAGCAATGGCTACACAACACCTGATCGTACTCGACCACTTAATAATATAATACAAAACACATGTTAATATAATATCATATATATATATATATATATATATATTTTTTTTTCTCAAATGTATTAATGCCCTCATTGAACAAACAATATAGACAGTTGGTAGATAAAGCATTAATTGGAATTTAACTTGGGAACAATAAATTTAGATCCTTATCATGTTAAGAAATGTATCACAGAAATGATAAGTGATACAGTAGTAATAGTTGCTGTGCTGTTTCATCTCTATATCTGTTCTGGGTACTAAAACTCTTTTCCTACGCGTGTGGTTGTTCAGTCCCTTGTTGCCTCCTCTGCTAACAAAAATAGCCCTCTACACTAAAGAGGAGCAGTTAGCACAGAATCCCTCCTAATGTGTTCATATGCATTTTAGATGCCCACTTAGAGCTGCTTTCGCAGGATCTGCAGGGAATGTTCATGTAAACTAGAGTCATCTCTCATCCAAAACCCCAGAGAGTGACACAGACATCACGGCGTTGTATTCGCAGATTGCTCCAGCGTCGTGAGCCGAGCCGATCTTCAGCGGATGCCCGTGCAGCGGCTGCTGGGAGATGGCGAGTCGTACATGGCTCTGGCGGTGGAGACGGCTCTGATCGGCCTGGGCCAGCAGCGGGTGATGCCCGACGGGCTGTACGCTCAGGAAAAGGTGTGTCGCAACGAGGAGCAGCTGTTGGCCAAGCTGCAGGAAGTGGAACTGGATGAGTCCCTGGTCAAAATCTTCCGTAAACAGGCTGTGTTTCTGCTCGAGGGTAAGCTGACCTACAGATTGATTCTTTCAGCTTTTACCGTCTGTTGATTTTTATTTCCCTAAATTTCCCTGCAGTCCGCTCTGGTATAAATGCACACAAATATATACACACCAACGCCTCCTCCCTGTCATTTCATAACCTACCCACTCACGGAGAGCCAAGGCATTCCTGCTAAAACAGAAAAAACACATTTGACTCTGTCTCACTATTTATTATCCTTTCATTTTGTGGCGCAAATAGAGGCTGAGCCGTCCTGGGCCAGACCAAAATGAGCTCTTTACACAGCAACGCCAGGGATATTGTGTCAGCACACATATGCCGGTACACACAAAAGTGTGTGTGCGTTTACAGGAGCTGGAGTTGGAAGAGAGCGAGTGGGTTGTGGGGAAGAGGAAGGAGGGACAGAGGTGGTGGTGGTGGTGGAACCGACCGAGTCAGACTCGGCTGCAGTCCCCACCCAAATCCCAGACCTGCCTCGTCCCCGGCGTGGCGCGACCACCCACCTCTGGCTCCTTCGCTAATAGAGGAGCTCGGGTCTGAGGCCGCTGTGGGGGCCCCAGGAGGCCTGCAGCCGCGTCGCTCTGTGAAGTGGTCTGCGGCTTAGAGGCCCGTGGGGGTTTAAAATAACCCACCAGAGATGAGGGGGGCGTAGGAAGATGCGAAGGGAAGGAAGAGGGCATGAGGCCAAATCCGCACACACGACCATATGTGTTTTGACGTCACGGTTTTGTTTAAATGCTGCGTGGCTCCCCTGCTTCCTGTCTGGAAGGGAGCGTCACTCCTCAGCATGCCACAGGAAACCATGACTCAGTCTTTTTATCAGCATGAAAAGTTTAAATTCCTTTAGTCTTGGTTTGCCACAAACACATTTGTTCATCAGCGTGTTGTGTTGTGTCGGTTCTTCTTCACAGCTGGTCCGAACTCTGGCCTCGGAGAGATCGTCCATCGAGAGAGCGTCCCCATGCACACCTTCGCTCGCTATCTCTTCACCTCTCTGCTACCTCATGACGCTGAACTGGCGTACAAAATTGCACTGAGAGCCATGCGGTAGGTCTTCTTGTGAATAAAGTTAATCCCTGTGAAGGTTCATTAAGACTTCAAAGTTGGAGTGAACTCCTTTAACAGGGTCCAGCTGGGGTTTTTAAAACCTAATGTGAAAAATAATGAAAATACTGTATAATCAAAACAAAACGTACAAAAACCTAAATTAAACAACACATATTTTGTTTTTTGTATCAGAAGTATAAAAACGTATTTAATTTTTTGAAGTGCATTGTTTGTTCAAATAGGTTTGATCAAATGGGAAGAGGAAAGTTGCTTGGTACAGCGCTAATACTCTTGCTACGATCAAGATAAGTGCAACCTCTCTCCCCATGTTTAAGTTGAGCTCCTCACTTCAGAGCAGCCTTTCCTCCGGTTCCATGTCTGTTCTAAGTTCAGCCAGGGACGCCCCTCTTGCCTGACGTGTCCACACCTTGCCCGTCTTATCCCTCCATGTTTAGCTCCTGCGTATTCTCAGCTGTAGACGACGTGCGGAGCATGCGCGCGCGTGCTAATCGCCCTGCGCTGCTCTGTTGTGATGTTGTGACTTGTGGGAGCTGGATCCGTGAATATTAATTACATTAATGAGAGTGTAATTAGCGCAGCTGTAATGAGGAGGAATCACACGCACATATACTCGAGTACACACGTCGAGGCGACGGGGGAGAGAAGGGTGGGTGTAGAGGGGGGATGTTTGTCTTTCTGTGAAGCTAAACTGAGCTGATCAGGTTAGTGGGGGGAAAAAACGATCATTTTAACGGTCTTTCAGACTGACTCGATGGAGGTAGTGGTGAGAAATAAAACACTCTTTTCTGGTGTGATTGGAGATTCTGACGTTAGTGCAAATTTATTTTGTCATTCTACTCGCTCCTCCCAATGAGCAGGGACTCACAGCCGGCCAAATCGTGTCCATCCCAGCGGTAGCAGACAGGTGGTGTTCACCTCTCCACACGTAATGAGCGCTTGAATCACTGCTGGCTCATTCCTTCAAGGCAGTGGCGTCACTTTCCCACACTGCTATTGTCAGTAATTTTCTATTTTTGTGAAATGCATAGAACCAAAAAACACAGACGTTTTACTGCAACGAGTTAAAAACAAAGCTAGAATAGAGAGAAAAATTTAGTAAAGAGCTAAAAAGAACACAAAAGAAATGTGTTCAAAAAGTGCTAACATTTTTCTCTTGGGTCATTTTTACTTTGTAGTTTTAAAAAGTTTTAAAACTCTTAAGAACATTATCCCCCCCATTCTCCACCTCTTGGCAAAGATCACTGCAGTTACATGAAATTTGAACATTATGCAAATTACGTGACAGTGTAATTTAGCGACTTTTGAGGAATTAGCAACTCTGGCTCAGGAGGTGAGTGTTTTGAAATACAGCAGAAGGATGACAGACACTTCTAAACATGTTAGTATATAGAAAAATAACATCCTCCTTATAGCAGGCTGACAGGCTCTGTGTTTTATCCAGCTGCTGGCCTCCAAACCAGAGTTCCCAACCTGTTTTTAGTGAGTCAGTCACTCTCTTTCCATCCTCACCACTTCCCCTCACCTTTTCCTTTTTGTCCCCTTGCCTCCTCCATCCTCACTCCTCTGGTGTGAAACCGGCGATTTAGAATAATACAGCCACTTACGGGTGCTCCTGGGAACCAGAGGTGTCTACTCAGCACATAATGAATGTGTGTAATGTAGCGTAGTGTAATGTGATAGCATATACCTCCTCACTCCCACGGGACAGCGGACAGTTAAATATAGAGGAGGAGGTAAAGTAACCAGGTCTCTTTTAATGGACCTATTATAATACTATCATTGATAAAAGAGGAGACAAAAGAGTCGAGCTCTTCCTCCCTCACATTGGTTTCCCCCCCCCTTTCTCCTCGCTTTTTAAAATTTTTTCTTCTCCGTCGCACTTGCTCCACAAGTAACTGTCTTTTTAAATGAGAAGTCAGACTGGCAAAGTATGCGGATTATTCAAAGCGCTGTGTGTGTTGCTGCGTCTTGGATGAGGTTAATTAGTCGGTGTGACACCAGCATATGCTGGCCGATGGCTTGGTGCGAGTGACCAGCATTAAAATGAATAAATAAATAAATAAATGAAAAGAGGATCTGCCTGCTGGTTCACAGGCTGCCCGCAATTTGATTTCTGCCAGAGAAACAGAAGAAAAAAGTCACTGCCTCTTCAGACTGTGCTCATCTTAACTGTTTGTGAGCCAAGGAGAAGAGACCTGCTGTTATCGTGGGAGAGGTCCAAATGAGATGCAAGTTTTCCAGATCTGATAGTGCTAGATTTTTACTGCATAATGCATGGTCTTTAAGCAGGGGGAATGTTTAGTACAAATTGGCAGAATTCTAAAGCCAGATATCTTAGGCCTATTTAAATGTTTACTAATTTTAAATAATTTGATCTTGTTCCAGTTTTGGCCAAATATTTGCTGTTAAATGGAACAATCAGAGTGCTTTTGTATGTTTGCCAGGAATGTATCAACACTTTGCCAAAATCTGTCGTTCATCCTAAAAGCATACACTGCCTTGCATAGAAGCATAGCCACTGAACTATGGCTACATGAGCATGCAGTTTCATGATTTCATCCTGCACTTTCTTTCTTTACAACTGCAAATATTGATATATTTAATTTAAAATAAGATGCATGCATTTAATTCCATGCATTTGTATTCACCCACCTTTACTCTTCTACATGTATGATATGTCTGTTTGTTTTGCACCATTTATAAACAAGGTTCTTTAAAAGTGCTGTGCAAAAAAATAAATGAGCAAAGTTAAAGAAAACTGCAGTCCAGTGGCATGCGAGCATAGCAGCCTGTTACAGCAGCTCTCATGAAGCAGTCTGTCCCTGACGGAGCTCTAAAATTCACCAACAGTCTCTCACCACCCAGGCTTCCAAGCATGTCTGTTGCATCCTCATTGCGTAAAGAAGCATTAGCATAGATCCTTCCTCCCAGTAGCTGTTGGGCTCTATAACTATCACTGCTTCCAACGAACTCAATAGGTGTTTAATTCTGAAATTTGCCGTTTTTGTCATTTCAAATAACATTTCTGCTGTTATTTCATTTAACTGCAGTATTTTGTTATAATTTTTCACTTCCTGTACAGCATGTTATTCTTAATCCTGATTTTATGTGTTTCATATTTTTTTCTACATGCTTTGATTGCCTGTCAATGTGCTGCTGTTTCACTGGCATTTTCCCACTTTGGGACAAAAAGGGTATTTCTACTTCATTCTACTCAATTAAAACAGAGCAAAACATTGAAAGAATGGCATCAAGTTTAAGCAGTTCCTAAAAAGGAAGGAATGTTAACTTCTAAGCTAATTTATATATCTGATGAAATATCATCTGAAAGTTGTGGTCAGTCCTGATTTGAAGGAGCCAGCAGTTTCTGCACATTCTTGCTGAAATAACCACTTATGCTGTATGTGTTGTCCTTCCACTTTTAAAGAAACTTTGAAAAGACATTTTAGTCTTTGAATAAAACGCTGATGTATAACCAGATAGTTTCTGCGTCGTGCTGTTTTTATTTAGTAGGCAAATTGTCATTTTGATCATCACCTACACTTTGAAAAAACGAAAGAAAGATATTCCATGTTTGGTCATGTACGAACGACTTGGTCCTTCTTGAAATTCTCCCCTTGAAAGAGTTTGTGTATACAGTCGAGATCTTCCACCGGATGTGTCGCATGTAGCTGATAGATGTGCGTTTGATGAATGGTGAAAGTGAAGGCTGTTTACAGTCGGAGGGGGAAACGCAGCATGAGGTAAAGAGGTCAGTCGTCATGGTGATGCAGAGCAGAAACCCGAAGGGCCTCAGGATTTAGGTAAAACCTATGAGGACTGCTTTTTCTCATCATCTCATTTGAGCCTCTTTGCTACAGATTTTCTTTATAGTTCATCCTGTTTGTGTCCATAAATAAACTTTGGCCATCAGCAGGCTTACCATTTTGCCTGCTGTTCTCCTGCAGAACTGTTTATGAAATGTCTAATTACATGTGTGTATCCTTGTCCATGGGCTGCTTCTGTTTTTACTAGGGTCTAATCATACATCCATCTCACAAATACCAGAGGTTGAACATTTCCGTTTGTCTCGCAGGCAGAGAAAATATTCCACTTTGTTTCAAGAAATCTACCTACAATGGCTGTTTGATATTCTTGTGCAGATTTGGCTACTCTATGTTTTGTTTCTAATTCTGAAGTGGTCCTTGTGAATAAAATATTGAATTTCACATTCAATAATAACAATATAAATAATATATATAACAATAATAATATAAAGGCTTCATTAATTTAAAACCATAGTGTCAGGATAGTTCTTCAGCTTAGCACCTATGGGAGCCACTGAAGCAGATGCTAACATTTAGCATTGTCAGCGGACACGAGGGTCAAATCTTGTTTCTATGATAAGAAAAGAAGTTGAGGTGGTGGAGCGTACATGCCTCGTTCTCTCACCTGAACAACAAGCTGAATGTGCATGAAGTAACTGAGCACAGTTTACTTCTTGAGAAAGGATATGTGCTTCGAGATTTACAGCAAATTGCTATGAAATACTCTACATGTCTCTTGTGGAGAGTGTAATCTCTTCTGCCACTATCCGTTGGGGCAGCTGCATCAGAGACAGGGACTTAAAATGGCTCAACAACCTGATAAAGAAGGCTGGTTCTGGTCTCGGGACGACTGGAAGCTTTGGAGATGATGGTGCAAAGACGTGTTTTACATAAAATCAAGAAAATTAGTCAAGGCAGCACTGGTCTTCCGTCGGAGGCTTCTTCAGAAGCCCTGTCTTTAAAGGTAATTGTGTAGTATGTGTATTCTCTCTGGGATCAATAAAGTATTTTTGAATTGAACTGATCTGAATCATCTCAACTGAGATATTTTAAAAAAATATGGGTTGTCAAGTTCACGTCATTGCTCATTGGAGCTAAGAAGCAGATTCTCACGTTAACATTGTTAGCATCTAATAGTTATATACTATTTCTATATTTTTAGTGTTCTACAATTCATTCGTAGTTTGCTTCTTATTCTGTTGCTTTTTAATTTATTTTACCCACTACCCAAATGCTGCCAGAGAAAGTTATTATCAAGCATTGTCAGCATGTTTATTAGACAACTTTGTCAACGCAACAGTGATATAAGTCAAAAATGCTACTTTTTGTACTTCAAAATAAGTGTCTCATAGATGGAATGTATGAAGGTTTTAAAGAATCTGCCGTTAAATCAGTCCTTTAGTAACAATGGCAACTCTGATGCCAAAACTTTTTTATCTTGTATGTCACTCTTTCATTTCTTTTTACTTACAGATTGATAAATACAGTAACTTAGTTTTATTGACCAAACCAAAGATATTTGCTGACTTCATCAACACAACAGGGTAACAATTCTACATGTATTTAAAACATAGACACAGGCGATTTTAAATAATTTCTTCTTGGGTGTTTGTTCAACCTTGTAAAAAAAATCCTCAGACAAATGATAACGTGAGCATTGTTTGCTGCTAAAATATTTGAGTTTTAGGATTAAAGCATATGTCCATTTACTTGGACTTATTTCAGCAGATGATGTTATGTGCTAGCAAACTTCACTTTGCCAAAAAGGCATAGCACTTTAATATTGCTTCCATAGTCTTTATAGTTATTGATGACACATTTCTTTTTCATCATGGTTGTAAAGAAAAGCGGATTTAATTTGTTTTCATCACACTTGTCAATGACTTGAGAGTTTGTTTGGCAATGTCCCAGCATTTAAAACGAGTACGCTCTGTTTGGCAGGGGGTGCAACATGCTCAGTGAGAATGCATCACTGAATAAACTCTCCTTGTGTTATTTTATCAAGCAGCCCACAAAGACTTTCAAGTCCTTTTTGTAATCATTTTTTATTTTGTTTTTTACTGAATAATAACCTGGTACAGCTTTTTCCTCCCAAACCTTTTGAGGAAACTATTTTTCAGTCCTCTCAAGTTCTTATCCAATGGAGGCCTCTGGCTCTCTGGTGAAAACAAAACAAAGACAGGAATGTTGATGAGGCCTCCATCTTTACTCAAGGTTCTTTTTTTTCTTTTTTTTTTACCTCTGCTTTGCAGTTCTACACCCCAGGAATCTTTGTGAAGGCCCCAGTGTGGTAGAAGCTTTTAGCAGCTCCTCAGTTGTATGTGGCGTGAACTCTGCCGTTGCTGGAGCTCGCGAGCATCTCCATTTTGCAGCAAGTGCTGGTGTTCACACTTTTGTTTTTTTTGTGTGTGTGTTTTTTTTTAGCGCTTTTGCTGTCTGAGAGCTAAGCCCTCCCCTTGTGCTCTTGTGGGCAAAAGTGAGCAAAAGACAAGACTGTTTTCTTTTTTGTTCTTGTACATGCCTTCACTCACGTGGCAGCAGGATCACATGCACTTTGCTCTGAAATTGAAACTGGCATTTAGCATCACGTTGCTTTTACCAGGCAGCTTTGATGTGTTTTCAAAAGGGCAGGTGTGTGTGTGTGTGTGCGCGCGCATGCGATGTGGGTCTCTTTTAACTGGTGTGTGTTGGTATTTGTTTGATGTGTGTCCAGCCTTACAGGGCTGGAAGGTGAATTCCTTAATTTCCCCACGGACTCAATTAGCTTTGTGATTGGCTGAGAGAAGGCCAGGTTGTGCCGTCTTCTGAAGGAAAGGAGACCTTTGAAACTGAGGTGGGAGCCGAGACAGGAAAGAAAAAAAAAAGTGAAGTAGAATAGGAGATGAGCAGGCCACAGTGGTAATCGTATGGGGCTCCTGATGCTCCAGAAGCCTCGGCCCCGTCTGGATTATTATAATAAGAGACAGAAACCTGAGAAGCTCTTCCATCCTCCAGCAGGTGTTGCACAACTCTGACTTCATTATGACCAATTAGAGTGAAGAAAATACTAATTATACTTTAGTTTCTAGGTGATTAAATGGTAGGTTGAAAGTAAATTGCAGGGATAGGGTAACTGAAATCCCCCCGGTGGCGACTTGAGTCATTTTCATTTTGAAGTCACACTCAGAGCGCCATAATGAAGACTTTTTCTGTCTATGCAGTATTCCTGTCTGACTGCTTGTTACAGTCGGAAGAAAGAGGTGATTTCATTATGATGTTGATCATTTGGGCAACTTTAATGTGGTTCTCTCTGATCACCAACCCTCATTTATCCTTCTTCTGCTTTTTCATATCCAAAGTGGGTTTTTTTTGTCATCATCATTTTGTGAAAGTTTCTAATTATTAAAGTAGCAGAAAACTTTAAAAGTGATGTGATACATTTAAAATGGAAAAAGTATCTCACAAAGAACACCCTTTTCTCTCTTTTTTTAAAAATGTGTCTCAGGTTGCCGGTGTTGGAGTCCACGGCATCGTCCGGTGACCTCTCGCGACCTCACCACATTGTGTCTGTAGTTCCCAACCGCTACCCGCGCTGGTTCACCCTGAGCCATATAGAGTCTCAGCAGTGTGAGCTGGCCTCCACCATGCTCACAGCAGCTAAAGGTGCAAATTCACTTGCTTCAAAAAACAGGCTTACTTTCTTGTAGGCATTTCATTATTTACTAAGATAAAGATACACCTAGCTTACTTGAAGGCCAACTTCTCTTGCCTTTCCCGTTTTAAGAAATATGGAACTTCTGTGTTAAATCAAAACTATACCCCAGGAAAAGAGGAAGTAAAGCTTTGCTAATTAAAAGCTTCTACACCTTCGGAACCAATTTAATTTAGACACAAATTGCAATAATGCCTGAATTAAATTAGCGGTACCAATAATTGTGGCACAGCTAATTTTGTTGACAATTACTTCTCAATCTTTTGTCCCCTACCAAATGAAAGTTAAGTAGCAGTCCATCTAAAGCTTAGATTTAAGTTGATTAAGTGGTGACCTTACTCTAACTTATTTCTCTGCTTGTATCCTGATAGGTGACAGTCGCAGGTTGGAGACGGTCCTGGAGTCCATCCAGAAAAACATCCACTCCTCGTCTCACATCTTCAAACTGGCACAGGATGCTTTCAAGATCGCCACTCTCATGGACAGCCTGCCGGACATCACTCTTCTTAAGGTTTCTCTGGAGCTCGGACTGCAGGTGTGCAAACACATCTTCACTGGTGGTAGAAATGGCCACCCGCTTCTAGCAGTAATCACAAACCAGACGTTTGGTGGGTCATTTGTGTTTGGCACCTGAGGCTAGTGACTGATAAGCAGGTGAAAGGGTTTATTTCTTCCTAAAAATTTCAGATTCCTGTAGTTCTCTCTCGCTCTCTCTCAAAAAAGAAAAAGGAAAATCCATCTCCTGAAAACTAAAATGCATTTGAACACACACACACATTATGAAAGGTTATTTTTTCAATGTTTGGACATGTTCTTGCATGTTTGTTTAAAATTATGTGTGTTGATTTGGTTCTGTTCTTTTTTGTAGCATTAATTTGTTGCATTGCTGCATTTTATATTCACCAGTTGCTGTGAATGATGTAATCATGCAAATTCTGTACTGGTTTGTTTTGCTCTTAGGAATTACATTTATTCTAGAAATTCTACCAACACAGTCTTCCTGGACCAAAAGCTTCTAATCATAACTAAGCAAATACCTTTATATTTTGTTAAACTTTATCCTCAATATGTTTCAAGTAAATTATTTCATTCCTGCCTCAAAGGAACAATAGCATTCTTGCACCACGAATTTAGTTTTGTAATGATTTCTTCAAATATTTCTTTTATGTGTCGGTTCTGTTTTAAATGCGTTCATGTGTTTTGCTGAAAGAAAATTTATGAAATAATGTCTGAAAAAATAAGCAAAGCTCATAGCAACATGTTGCAATATCTAAATCAAAGTCCAGACGTCAGTATCACTGACATTAACCTCTATGAACTTAATCAAGGTTGTTAATGAGATTAGTTTGGACAAACCGTAACAAAAATGTTTTTCTGAATGCAGTGTTCTTATGTGTTTTGGCATTTTATAAATCCATCTGTATCTGCTCGACAGTCTGCTGCAAAATGAACATGAACTGGAAAGAGAAAAAGTTCAGCCCTTCAGAAAATGAAACAACTCACCTATCACTCTCTTCTCCATCACTTCCTGCCCTCTTTAGGTCATGAGAATAACTTTGTCCACATTGAACTGGAGGAGGAGGGAGATGGTTCGCTGGTTGGTCACGTGTGCCACTGAAGTTGGTGAGTCTTAATCCGTCATGAGCTCGATCTGCCATTGTCCTCCATATTTAACCTCATCTATCATTTTTATTTTTCCCTCAAAATGTGTCCTCCAGGTGTCTATGCACTGGACAGCATCATGCAGAGCTGGTTCACACTCTTCACCCCCACAGAAGCCACCAGTATTGTGGCGACCACTGTCATGTCCAATAGCACCATAGTTCGCCTGCACCTGGACTGCCACCAGCAAGAGAACCTGGCCTCGTCCGCCCGTACGCTCGCCCTGCAGTGTGCCATGAAGGACCCCCAGAACTGCGCCCTCTCCGCTCTCACACTCTGTGAAAAAGACCACATTGCCTTCGAGACAGCCTACCAGATTGTACTGGACGCTGCAGAAACGGGAATGAGCTACACGCAGCTGTTCACCATTGCGCGCTACATGGAGCACCGCGGCTATCCGATGCGAGCGTACAAGCTGGCGACGTTAGCCATGGCTCACTTGAACCTCAGCTACAACCAGGACACGCATCCGGCCATTAACGACGTACTTTGGGCCTGCGCGCTCAGCCACTCGCTGGGCAAGAACGAGCTGGCCGCCGTCATCCCGCTGGTGGTCAAAAGTGTGAAGTGCGCCACCGTTTTGTCTGACATTTTGCGGCGGTGCACGCTGACCACCCCGGGCATGGTGTCGGCGCTGCACAGCCGCAGGAACTCTGGGAAGCTGATGTCGCTGGACAAGGCGCCGCTCAGGCAGCTGCTGGACGCAACCATCGGGGCCTACATTAACACTACGCACTCGAGGCTCACGCACATCAGCCCGCGGCACTACAGCGAGTTCATCGAGTTCCTGGGGAAGGCCCGGGAAACGTTCATGATGGCTCACGACGGACACATCCAGTTCACCCAGTTCATAGACAACCTGAAACAGATTTACAAGGGCAAAAAGAAACTGATGATGCTAGTTCGGGAGCGGTTTGGCTGAGGGCGAGGCTCCTCTTCCACTCTAGTACTTTTCTATTAACTTGAGTCTGCCTTTTGAACTTCTTTTGGACTAATAGACAGGTAAGAGGGATGTGACTTGTAGAATGAAGCAAAAAGAGAAAGGAAAAGATGACAAAAAATCAAGAGCCACATGCGGTATTATTGTTCTTGCTGTTGTTATTGTTATAAACATTATTGCTATTATTATTATTATTACTACTATGTGTACAGAAGCGTTTTTTATTTTTAAGGAGAGAGGAAATTTGTCACATTGTGAATGTTGTGTGTACTTCTCTACATGTGTGCGAGATGAAAATGAAACGTGAAATGGCTTTTTGCTTTCTATATTTTTATGATTTTCAAGCATCTTTTTGCTGCCCTGCCCCCATTCTCAGTGTATATTGAGTTTTATGTTAATGAGTGGCTGAAGCCTTTGTACAATAGCGCTCATGTTTAAAAAACAAACAAAAAAAACAAAAAATCAAGAAAGAAAAAAAAAAAAACAGACCAATTTCAACGTCTCGGTATCCTCAAAGAGAAACTAAGGCTTTAAAATGACACAGAGCACCTCCCTTGGTCTAGGCCCCTGCTGATGGGCACTGGGCGGCATTGCACAGCTTCGCTCAGCTCGGCACAGCTTGGGTTAGCACTGACTTAAAAAAGGCACCATCAGCATTTCCTACCACACAGCAGCAGCACTTGAGCAGCCATTAGCTTTCTCTGGGTCACTTCCACACAACAATGCTCTTAGCTAACTCTTGTCGTTATAATTACTGTTATTATTATTGTCATACAATTTTACCCACGCGCCCTGTGATGACACATCAAAGAGTGAAGTATTATATCTACATTAATGCAACGCGTTGCAGGCGGAGTTCTTTATTGCTGAATACGTGACTGAATTGTGCTTTTCAAAAGAATTTGTACCTCCCGATCTTTCTCACATTTGGGTAATGTCGGAGACAAAGACATCAATGCTTGATTTTATGGCTTTTGGCCCAACACAAAATTGGGTATATTTGTGAAGTGAAAGGAAAATGATATGTGATTTTCAAATTTTTTCCGAAAACAAATTTCTGAAAAGTGTGCCAGTCATATGCATGTATTCAGCCCCCTTGAGTCAATACTTTGTAGAGTTGTTTTAGGGTGTGGATCCAGATTTACGCATCTGGATATGTTTCTTCTTTGCAAAATATCTCCAACTCAGATTGAAGGAAGCATGTCTTGCAGCAAATTATCAATTCGATTTATGTCTGGATTTTAATTTGGATATGAATTGAACCATCGGTGTTGCTGCAAACACTCTTGTTTCATCATAGCAGAGTGGTAGTCAGGATATTGTTCTCTGTTAGTTTTCTGCCAGTGATAGAGTTTTAGATTGCAAGCTGAATGTTTGATTTTGACCTCATCTGACCACATGTTTTTGTTGTTGCTCCATGGTTTGTGGCAGATTGCAGCTGGGACTTTGTTTGTATGCCATTCTTTCAACACTGGCTTCCTTCTTGGCACTCTTCCTTAGAAGCCTTACTTTTGGAGTGCACAACTAGGTCAAGGTCAGTTTTATATAAAGTATTTAAATAAGAATGTTGTACCAAAGTTTCTCAAAAGTCAGACATGTAACTACTGAAACTGTATGCTGGACACATCAGGGAAACTGTAAAACATGTCGAAAAGCAGAGACTTGAATTAGAACAAAAATATAAGGAAGAATGGTAGTTGTCTTGTCTCCCACATGAGCTGTGGATCTCTATATCTCCTCCAGAGTTCCCGTGGGCTTCTTGACTGATTCTCTGAGTAACACTCTCCTTGTCTGGCCTGTCCGTTTACGTGGATGGCGACAACTTGGCAGGGCTGCAGCTGCACCACTTATTTTTTCTTCCTCTTTTCAAATGTTTGAAGCTTTGGAATCTTGATTTTCCAGAACTTTATTGCTGACGTGTCTGATGTGTTCTTAGGTCTTCACTAAACTATTTATTCACCAATGTTCTCTAGCACTGAGTAAAGAGGGGGCTGAATACATATGCAGGCCACACTTTTGAGACTCAGAATCAAAGGGTATGAATCCTTTTGTAAGCAGTTGCGGTTATTTTTGCGCAAGGAATTTCTGGGGGGAGACGACTACCTCATGATGCGGTATTGAACCTGCTCCCAGTTTTTGCTGTCATAATATTTATTTACTATAATAGCTGACAGTGTTAATTAAAAAAAATAATAATAATAATGTTGAAATCCGGCGTTAAACGGAAACAAACAGTCAGAATCCTCCTGAAGTCCCTTCTAAGCTCTGCTGCCCCTCCCTCTTCCTCGCAGCCCTCACTGTAGGTTGTTTTCAGCCGAGGCCAGTGCCGCTCCGCTCTGCGCATGTGAATCACAAACATTTAGACTTTCTACTGTTATATTTCGTCACGTGGAACATTCAGCAACCGGAACGTTCTCAGGGATTTTCTCTACGCAGGAAAAAAAAAAAAAAAAAAAGGTGGAACAAATCGAACGTCTCATTTCGAGGATGAAAAAGGAAAGAAAAAAAAAACACGACATGAGCAAGCATTTATTGTACTCTGTATATATGCCATAGTATATGTCTGAATATGGAGGATCTGAAAGTATATGTTAACTAATTTATACAGAGTATTCTATGTAATGTGAAATACTTGAAGCCGCTGTAGTTTGCTCTCTTTCTCTTTCTCTCTGGCTCTCCATCGCTTTCTCTTTGTTGTCTTCTCTTTTTTTCTGTTTTCCTTTTTTTCGTTCAAATTAACATATCAGAAAGACTAGCATGACCTCCTTGAAGGTATTTTTTTTATTTTTGGACTTACAAAGCCACAAGTGTTCATGTTTGAGACCCTGGATTTATATCAGAAATGTAAGATTTCTCTCAGAGAGGATGACAGTACTTCAGTCCTGCTGCTTCAGATTACTGGTCAGCACAACCAAGAGATCGTGAAGATACTGACGCTTTTTTGCTGTTACACCATGAACTGCTTTAGGAAAAACTAAAATGGCATAATGTTTTTGTCCATGCATTTCAGAATATTTCTCATCTCCATCTCATTTTGGAAAAATATAACAGTTGCCAGAGCAGTTTTGTCAAAAGAAAAAGTATTAGGATCCCTGTCTGTAGTCGTACACAGGTTCAGAGCTTCAGTATCACAAATCTAGCTTTTAGAAAACGGAGCCTCCTCAGTTCTCCCTTCAGCTGCAGCAGAATTTCCAGTCTCCTCTGCAAAGTTCGCCGTAACTAGTCCCATAACTAGTCTTTTTTTTCTTTTTTCTTATTAACCGTACTTCTGACTTTTCTGTTTTTCATTTTTGTCTTGTCTGTGTTGTGTTGATTAAAGATAAAAAGCAGCCTTTTCTCTTGCCTTGTCTTAACGCTTTAAAGTAACCAAACAGAAGATCTATCTAACAACCAAACGCGTTCGAAAGAGGTGAGAGACAACCAACCTTTTGGTCCCAGCTTTAGTGTCCTTAATTAGTAAGTGAATGGCTGTGTAACTCCATGCTTTAACAAAGCAATTCCTCACGCGTGTTTGATGGGAAAAAAAGAATAAAATACGTCGTCCAGTGTCTCTTGTTCTCTTTGGAAACAGTTTCCTCTTGAGTCGTTTAGCTGTTTTATTTTATTTTTTTATTTTCTACTTTTTTGGTTTGTGTAGGAACATTCTGCGCTCTCATTTTATTTATTACAATGACCCATGTATACATGCTTATGAAATTAAGATTTGATACACCGATATCAATTTATTTATGTAACTAAATCACTGTTTTATAATCTTGTTAATGAGTCAATAATTGATTTGTTTTTTGTTTTAATAAAAGTTAGTTTTTTGAACTGTAAATTGTTTGAAAGCATTTTATGTTGTCAGCACACTGTTAAAAGAAAAATGCCTAATTTACGTTAAAATACCGGCAGTAAGCCGCTTTGCATATCTGCAGCTGGAAACTGGTTATTTGCTATAGCTTAAGATAATGTAGTTAAGCCCAGGTGACAATGGGCTGATTCACCAAATTTGAGTTAATGGAAGGCGCGCTTTAGCATGTGTTTTAAGACACTTATTAAAAAATGCAGTAAAAAGATCAATCGAGAGAATTGTGAGCCTCCACAATTCTGGTTCCTCCTTGGGTTAAATTTCCAGACAGCTGAAGTTTTCAACTTCATCTGTTCAAACAATTAACTGAAAGACAAAAATTCATGAAGGAGGTGAATTCTGTGTCCCTAGATGAACCGATTTGGTGCAAAATGAGTTTAAATCTACCCCAAACCAAAAACCAGAGGCCTTGAGAAAATAATGGAAGCTATGAGGGGACATTCTTTAAGTGTTTGTAAAAGTTAGAGATGGATTGACTGGCCATCCTGAGATACTTTAGATTATTTTACAGGTTTTATTTGACATGCAGTTTTTTTTTCCTCAAGAGTCAGAATAGAGAAAAGGGCAGTTTTAGAGACTATTTGAGTGCTGTTGGTATATGTTGGGCACATTTTCCTGCTCTCACATTTTGTTCCAGGACAAGTATTTAATACAAAACTAGTGTACGTCTAAATTATGCATGACTTGTTTGAAATATTATGGGTGGAACAGAATATATCCTCAAATTCTGGAATAATTCCAAAACTTTTGCAGGTTAGACAAAAGCCACAATAGATTTAATTCAAATGCATCATTTATTCATCATTCGTGGAAGTAATGAAGAGATATAAATTTCTAATCAACACCGTAACATTTTGTTTCAGAATGTTTGTCACGGAGAATTATGGGACGCGGCCTTTGAACCCACAGGTTCAGGCTGACGCCAGAGCTGGTCAGGTCTGCATCACACAGCCGTGTCAGAAATAAAGGCAGAGATGGATCACTCTCTCTGGCAGCAGCTTTCACACTGTCATCTCAGGCGAGCTCATGAGGAATATGAAATGTATCAATTGATATTCCCCTGGTCTTTGTAGCTTCTGTCAGGCAGCCAGGCTCAGCCAACCACAATAACCTGTTTACACGTTTCCAGCTCTGACAGTGGTGCCACAGGATGACTAAATCAGTGTATGCAGTTTGTCAAGTGTGTGCCCGCTTGTGTAGACATGCTTTTTGTGTGCTGTTTTCTTGTTTGCATGCCTCTGTATGTCTGCGTATGGTTTAATATGATGTGTGTGTGAGTCTGTGTGTTTAGGTCTTTAGGGAACCAATGGGAACAGGTGGTAGCTCCAGACTAAGGGAGCTCCTGTCAGCAGCAAGGTCCCCAGACTCCCAGCCCCTCATTAAACATTGACACAAAAACACTGCAACTGTCTGTGTGTGAACAGTAATGAAGCGCAGACGGCTACACCGGTGTACACACTGCAACTTAGCGCAGCACGAGCCCGCGACTGTGGGTTTGCGTGTGTGTGTGTGTTGTCCATCTGTGGGTACTCATTAATGAGGTACATTTGTCTACAGAGGTGTCCACTCAGATATTGAAGAATTTGTCAGGTTTAGTAACAAAAGCAGGAGTCTGCTGTCGGACGCCAGACAGGACTGTCCATTTCTTATGTGACGGATGCCTGCCTGTGAGAAATTCTCTGTGTGTATTGATGTGAGTAAGCATACACTTACTTTGTGTGTGTGTGTGTGTGTGTCTTAGCCTACTTCCTGTGTGTCTGACCTGTACTCAGGTCCCTGCTCACTTCCAGTTGGTAATGACGTCCCCTGGGTGCAGCACAGTGCAGCAGCCTCCTCCAGTCTGTCTTATTCTATACTTCTAATGACATCATGATCACACACTGGGCCCTTTCATGACAAAAGCCCTCTTCCTCACCATCACCATCAAAACTTCCTCTATCTGGAGCACTCATCGTTGCTTCTCTTTGACGTACACTCTCACTGCACCATGACTCTACATCATGGTCTTGACATTTTCTCATATAGTAGGTCCTTTATGTTGCATGCTCCCATACATAGAAAGCATCCATTGTTTAGGGTTTCTGTGCCGCGCTGTGGAACAGCGTTTGGCTCCTTACAACTTCCTTTTGCTTTTTTGCTGCATTGAAATGTTTGAGGTCATCGAGCAAATAGTAAAACGTGGGTTAGGATGGAGTACAGTTTTGTTATCTTTAATTAACAAAAAATGTCCCTTTTGTTAAATCACGAGCTTACTGTGATTAGCAAACTTTTGGAAAGCTTCATTCAATTCCAGTAGTTTTACTGTCTTACTACAGCAACCAAGAAAACACTTAACGAGAACCTAACTGACAACCTGAAGGAGACTAAAATTGATCTAAAAAAGTTGAAAGAACTATTAAAAATTTATTGTTAAGACCTACAGGATTTGTGACAAGACTGAACAACTGACGGTCACAGACACTCTTCACCCAATCCAACTGATCCAGCTGAACTTTAGCAATTTTTCAAAGCAGAATTGACAAAAGCAAATTCTAGAGGAAAGACAGTGAAGTGTTCTTTGAGATGCTTTAAAAAAAAAGGCTCATAAAATGTATTTGATACATTTGACATTGAAGTGTTTGTACCGTCTGATCCTGCACGAAAAGCATAAAAAGCCTCAATGTTTTTACTATGGTGCCAAAGTTAAACTGCACTGTAATAAACCTGAGGAAACAGGAAACTGCCTCTTGTTAAATATATTTTTTTCCTTATAAAAAAGTAATAAACAGAAAAATAGTTTTAAAAAAAATAGTTAAAAAACATAACTGAGAGAGAGTCCCAGAGGACACCTCGGTGAAGTTCAGCATTTGCATTACACAACTAATCATACAAGAAGAGAAAACAGTTTCGGTTTTCAGATGTTTTTTTTTTGCCCTTCGAGATGCTTTCCTTCTTCCTCTTTTCACTGAAGCATGCCTTAAGTCCATTTTCCAGGCTGCAGCTGTGAGAAGCAGTTTAGATTTTAGATTCTAAAGTGCTTTCTGCCTCTGACAAACTTTTCATCCTTGCAAGCAAACAGCAGAAATCAGAGGGTTACAAAATTGCTGTTTGTTGTTGCAGGTGGATGGAAGTCATTCATTCTAAAGAGGAAGCCCTCGGACCAGCTGCAATCCTGAAAATATTAGGTCCAGTTCAGTGAGACTTTAAATGTCTGCAGCGCTTTGACCTTGTAATCATCACATTTCTTACCAAGCTATTTTTCTCCTGACACATAAAATCAAAGGAAATGTAATGCTCCCTTTCATATACCGCCTGCCATCTAATAGGTGGCTTGATGGAGAATTAATCAGGGTTATTGACATCTGTGTTCAATATGGTGCCTGATGGGTGTATACAATGTTGACCAAGAAAAGCCGTACAGGCAGGGTCAGCCAAAAAAACTCATGTGCTCAGGGTCCCCAAACCAACAGGGGACAAGCAGCATTGTCGTGTTTACAACTGCAGATCTTTCAGATAATTTCAAAAATAAAACTTGTTAACCTTAATATTTCAAATTGAACAGATTTTGGCTGAAAACTTTGACTTTTCTGCTACGACTCCCCACCTGTCTGCAACCTTCTCATTGTCTGCTGAGTATTAGAGAAGCTTGTCTTCACCAGCAGTTTACCGCCATGCTATCTGTGCCAAACACAGTTTGGTTCTGCAAAAAGCATGAAACAAATTATACCTCTTCTCAAAACAAATGGGTGCAAACTCTCCTTTCAATTATGGAAGCAGGTATTAATGGTGAATTTGTGACATTGAATCGACTTTAAATGTGAGTATGAATGTGCATTGACTGGTGACCAGTACAGGGTATAGCATGTTTTTGCGCAATTGCTTCTAGGATATTCTCCATAGCCACACAGGGCTCAATAGGATTATCAGGTTAAGAAATTGATAGATGATGGCACTTTAACAGAGAGGTTCAGAAACCTACGAAAAACAGACATACAGAAAAACAATAAGCACATTGTGAGATTAAATCCCCAGGATCCCGATAACCCACTTCATTTCACAAGCATCCAATGGTTTATGCAAAACCAGAGGGATTTTCAAGCACAAGGCTTTAAGAATAAGCTTTATTACCACCAAATCCTCCAGAGTTTTACCCTTATCACTGCTCATTCACTGATCTACTGAAGGCTAGCTAAGAAAAGCTCTCAGCCAGAACAGTGTCTGCGAGTGCAGTCCATGTTCATCCAACTCTGCCTCTGTCGACAAAAAGGTCCAGGGCCTTTACGGTGCTTCGAGCTTGCTATCATTACAGGAGTACAAAAAGAGGATCACAGACATGTGTTCTTCAGCACAGCCTCCAGCATCGGCTCAGCCACCACAGGGACCGTCTCTCTTTGCTTCTCTTCACGCAGAAGGCCGCTAGAGTTTGATCTCCTCTCTCTTCCCTCCATTGGCCCCGAGGCGTCTGATTAAATGCTAATTAAAGCCGTTAGCGCTGCTATCACCGCTGCTAACTCCCCTCTCTCTGTCACAGAGATTAATGCCCCTCGTTCATCATCCTACCTCTCCCAGCCCGAGTACCTGCCCGCCTTGCAAAACCTGATCAAGTCATCAGCCCCCACCAAGCCCCTTCTCCCTGCGCCCCAACCCGTCGCACGAAGATGGACGAGGGGTTTAAATTTTAATTTGAAAATTGCCCTCAATTACTTCTGTGCCGACCACTTGCTGGAGCTGCTCGCGCGCTCGAGTGGGAAGGGGTTACAGCAGCAGGTCAGTGGCCGTGATGAGCGATAAGAGGACATTAATAAGAAAGGCAGAGGTTCATTTAAAAGCAGAAAGGACAGTGGGAGCAGCTTTCTCATTATTTAACTCCCCCAGCTTTATTTAAAGGACTTTATTTAAGGATACCAAGTTAATGTGTCCTCCAGGACAGACGGTTAAAGCGCCTGACAGAGTGAGAAAGTTACGGCCATAACTTACACCCTGAGCACACACTGAGGTGCCATCTTTTTCTTTTTTTTTTTTCTTACCTCTTTTGACATTCTCACCGTTTTCAGCCAGAGCACAACGAGCCTCAGAGGGACATAAAATCTCAGAAGAAACGTACACACGTCATTTAATTTTATTCTTTCACAATTTCTGGCCCACAAATGTTTTACTGGTTCCAGTGTTAGTAATTATTATAAGCTACTGGAATACACGGAGCTTTGTGTGACAAGTCAGCCAAAAGTCACTGGAACTGCTCTTGTATTCTGTGAGGTTTGGCCTGGAATATGCTGCTACTCTGAAGAGCCTCATCTAGTTTTTGTTTAATGCATGTCAGCTTGTCTTATCTCTGCTCAACTTTCCTAAATGATCAAAATTTGTCTCCTTTTATAGTCAAACTTGAGGCAAACAGAATTTTGCTTGGATTGAAGAGCCACAATTAGCTTGAATGAAGCTTCATTTCAGAAAGTGCTTTAAGGGAAAATTTTTAGGTTTTTTTTTTTAAAACGAGGAGTGACAATACCACTTGGTGCAATAATAAACTGCCATTAAATTTCTTGTCCAGGAGAAGTCTGTCTGAATAATTGAGACAGCGGCCTTCCATCGCAATTTTTTTCTGGTGAAGTAAGAACAGTCGTAACCATCATTATTAAAAAGTAAAGGTTTGAAAATATCAGCCCGTATGTAATTAATAAGATTGAAACCAGATATTTAGATACACCAAACAAAAAAGACAAACACATTTTTTTAATGTCTGAAATTAAACCAGACTAAATTTTTATTGTTTTAGGTCATTTAGAATTGCCTAAATTATTTCTATTTGCGAAATGGCTGAAAACTTAGAGTGAACATTTTTTTAGTGACTGTTTTGTAACTTTATTCAAATTTAAAAGTGTAAGTGCACTTTTAATATAGATGATTAGCTGCTGACATCAAAGAGATGTGATAAAAAGTGTCCAAATTCAAAGGCTCTTCCAAATGCATCCAACAAATGCTTTCCCTAAATATAAAAAATCCGCCTGGTGTATCCTTTGTAGCCTACCGTATTGCAAGGTTAATCTCAGGCTGATTAAGAGAGTTTTGTTCTTGTTGTAATAACAGATGAAGGAGGAGAGGAGTACAGTTTTAAAGATACGTATATTAAAAAGTGAAATTTCAGAGCTTAAAGTTGCGTTGTTCAACTTTTGAATAGCCAAACATACTCTTTGTGAAACATGCTGAGAGTGAAACATGGAAACTGTCCGATATAAAATTTATTTAAAAAGCAAAAATGCTATGCCACATTATGTATACTCTGTTTCATCAGTGAATTTTTTTTACAATGTCTTACCTATCAGACTGCTCATGTTACGTGTTTCCGGAGTTTGTAGTCTGAAGATGTAGTCAGTATGACCTCCGCTACCAGGTCATACTAAGTGAAGCCTTGAATTTTGCTTGTAAGACGTTAACCTAATAGAACCTCATGTCAAAAATCCAAAAATATCCCTTGTGTCAAGCTTCACATTCTCCTGCACCTAGAAAAAAAACTGTGCCAATAATTTCAACATCCAAGCGTTTCCAAAGACAATTAACAAATATGGAAAGATTTATGCACCTTGCCTGCTTCCAACCCCAAAATATTTTTGACATCTTGCTGTCCAAAGACCCTAAATCTATCTGCTGGTGTTTATATATTGTCACACTAAAAGCTGAAAAATGGAGGAAAAATCCACTTGACTCCTTTTTCCCTCTTCTGTAAAATATTCCTTAGACACAAAACATAAGTGGAACTGGTTGCAGAACATTCATTTTTGTATTGTTGACCAAAACTTCATATTTAATATAACCCGAGACTGCTTACTGCAGCATTCATCGCCATCAGGGTCAAGGTGGGAAGGCTCCACAGGAAGAGAAAGTCTTAACATTCCAGTGCTAGTTGATTAAAAGCCTAAATGGGAAGCAACATAATGTCCCCCGCTCACTCCATCATCTCGTCGCTCCTTCTTCCTTTCTATCCGGCAGCAGCTGGCAGCATGTGTCCAGCAAAAAGGGAACAAAGAAGGAGGAAGAGGGACGGGGGGAAAAAAAAGAAGGATGGAGCGACAGGAAGAGGAGAGAATGAGAGCATATATCAAGGCCGCTTTCACTGACATTTGTGCTCTCGGTGCGGAGAGGCCCTATGAATATCAATATGAACCCATGGAGAGGAAACATAGTCCTTTTTTCCCCCCCTTCTCACTGAGCTATTCATGCACACAAGAAATCCATTCAAGTCAGCGTAATGGCCAGTCTGTGAGCCTGTGCACGGCTGTGTGAACAGTGCTGCTTTGCCTCAACAGTTTCCCTCTCATGACTGTGGCTTGTGTCAGTGAAAAACACTCTATGTCAAGTGCAACTGTGGTGAGCACTACAGTATGTAAATCAGATTGGATTAAATAGATGGCATGAGTTGCAGAACCTCGGCTACGGCTAGCAGCTTTCTCCGTGTATTTTCTGCTGCATTCACACACTCTTTCCTCACCTCTTCCTCTCCTCTTCCTCTGGTGCTCAGAGATATACAGTCAAAGGGATGCAAATCTACCCACATCCTTCCTCCCACCCGCGCCTTCCCCCATCTGCAAGCAGATAGCCCCAGGCCAGTCCCAGGCCTTTCTATATGCAGAACCAGTGACAGGAGTTATGCACTGTTCTCCCCGGGTAACAAACTGCTCCTTCCATAACAAGCTGCAAGCCCGACTCTCTCTGGGCGGCACACGCGAAGCCGCGTGTGATTGGTTTTGCACGGAAATAACAACACAGGAATTGTGGGATTGCTGCCTCCGCCCTCTCACATTTAGATCTTTCCTTTCCCTGCACACCTTCTGCAGCCGTAAAAGCGCGTGCATTTGTGTGATTGCCAACGTTCCAATCCAAGCTTATTACTTTAAGTTGTCTCCAGTTCTGCCACTAATCCCTGCCTTCTTCGGGGAGGGATAACGATAATACAACAGGATCCAGAGCTCCTAATGAAGTCCTGCAGGGTTCCTGAATGTGGGAGAAAATGAGAGATACCAAGAAGCGTGAAGACTGAGAGAGTATTGATTGTGCAGAGACCAAAGCTGGACCAAGGTAGGAGGAAATGATGGGGGAACGAGAGTCCGAGAAGAGGGAACTGAAACGTAAGTGCATAAACAGAAGCAGAGCGTGGTGGAAAATAAATTAGAGCGTGAGCGGACGTAGAGGAGGACAAAGGCCGGATCAAGAGTGGATGTGAAAGTTGAGCGCAGACACAATGTTTTCTCTTCAGTGACCCAGCATAACAGCAGCTAACAACACATCAGCCCTGACTCGAATGGGTTTCAGGCCCAGACCAATTCCTCCTCCTGCATCTCCCCCGCCAGACCCACAGTTCGCCCCTGGGATTGAATTAGGCCTGGCCCATTATGCTGTTGCCATGGGGACCCTGACACCTCCACTGACGAAGTGAGAGCCACGCAAGACAGAGCCGCTGATCAGAAAGTGTATGAAAGTGTGTGACAGTGTACGTGGGTTTGTGTCAGTTGCAATCACTCAGAAGAAGTGTGTGTGTGTAGATGTCACTCAGTTTGGACTAGACTGGAATCAGTTGTTCCTTTTTTATTCACGCACCCAGATTTTTCACGCATTAATGTAATATGCTACTGCCTCATCAAAACCCACTTTATTCAAATTATGTCATTCAAGACTGTTTTGTTTTAAAGCACAACTAATTAGGTTTGACATTTTATGATATGCAACAGAAAAATCAATGAAAATCCCACTGAAACGTATTATTTTTTATAGAGATGTCACATTTTGAATCTTGACATTATTATAGCAGTACGTTTAAATACCAGACTGACAGCAGGCAGCTGAAGCCACATAATGTCGGCAAGCATTTGATCACAAGAGTATAACTATGCAGGGATTAAAAAGCACAAACTGAAGTTGTTTATTTCCACTTTCATTACATTCTTGATCAGAATTAAGGATTCGGTGACATGATGCAGTTGGCTCAGCTTCCTTAGATGAAAAATAGCTTTTTCAGTTGGCATCAGTAAGCAAATCTGACTGTATTGGGTTTTGATGGACGGAAAGGTGGAGTCAGGGCATCATATGTAGAGGAACCGCCACGGATCACAGCTGTGACCTTTGCAGCACAGTAATTGTGTGATGGGATTTTGTGGTTACTGTCTACAGTTTCTTGATTATCCCAGGTTTTTTTTTTTTTTTTTTTTGTCTCATTTTGGTAATTTCCTCCTGGTCTGATTTTCATGTTGTGATATTTTGTGACCATGTCCCTGTTTTTTTCTATTTCTGTCATTCCTTAAGAGTTTTATTGAATCAAATTTTTATTTATTAACCGTCATCAGCCTTAGGAACCTGGGTCTGCAGTAACTGCGCATTCTTCACACTGCATATCTGACATCTGTTCATGAAACTCTGAAAGCGGTGAAAGTGGATCAAAGTGAAAAATGCAAAATTTGTAGGAGGTTTCAAAAGATAGCAATCTTTGATCTCATAATACTATTTACATAAAATGTTATGTTTACTTTAAATCTTTCAGATCTGTTGCTTGCATAAAATTTCCTTTTTTTCAAGCAATTGGTATGCATTTGTGTTCAGCTCCTTTTCCTCTGATGCCCCTGAATGAAATCAAGCTTTTCTTTGAGAATGCAGCTGTTCCAGTGAATGAAGGCAACGTTAAGCAATCCAAACATGTTCAGTTGTTGTAAAGAGGACATTTTGTAGTTAAACAGAGAATCTATTAACTAATATGCAGATCCCAGAGGAATTGTGTTCATAACATATAGCATTTAGTGAAGACGCTGCACAACCAATTTTCTTTTTTTTTTTTCTTTTTCTTTTTTTCTTTTAAAACAAAATCTCCATGTATTCATTACACTACATCTGTCCCCAAAGACTGCATTTGCGGTACACATCCCAGTTATCCACATTTAATGTTGTCAAGCCACTCACACACACACACACACACACACACACACACACACACACACACACACACACACACACACACACACACACACCACACACACACACACACACACACACACACACATATACACAGTTGGATGAATTCTGAAAGTGGAAACCTTGTCTGTCTTTTCCTTATTGGAATCTTGTCACCAACGCAGTCCTAATGGATGGCCAGAGAAAGGATGCCACCCACAGCACCATCTGGCTAATGCCCCGTCCTCTGCTTATGAATTACGCTAAATTGTGCCCAAGAGAGAAAAGCCACATGTTCATTATGAAAGCTGCAGGGGTATTAGAGATCCCTAGAGTGGTGCCAAACGAGCTGCATGTCACAGGACGCCGTGACACACAACACGGCGCCATGATGGGGAGGAAGTGAAAAAAATCACAGCCTCCACTGGTTTAATAGGATGCATTCATCAGAAGACCTTGACTGAGCTCTGACAGGGTTGGTTTTCCATTGTTTCGATGATGATCAACTGCTTTGTCAGGGCTGAATATTTATTGTGGCCATTTGGAAAGTCACGTGGTTTCACACGGGCTGTTGTGAGTTGAAATCAAATCAAGTACACTTTAAATCCTTGAACAGAGTTTATGCTGCATTTTATTTTGGTTGGAAGACCTTCCTGGACTTTGGATTATGCCGCACTCACATCAACCTTCTTACTCATGCAAATCCTATTTGCTAATGGCAGGGTTTGTACCCTGAATTTGGTATCCTGATGCAAAAAAATCAGAGGTTTTTGACCTCAATACACAATAAGGCTGCCTGGGGAAATATGTATGGGTCATTTTGTAAGAATAGAACCAAAATCCAGGGAGCAAGCAAATGAAAATAAATATTTTTCTTTAAAAAAAAGGAAAATCTCAGGAATACAAGGAACAGCCTGGCGGTAACACCAAGAGGATGTGACGTTGAATGAGAACCAAGTAGCATTTTAGCTCGGCAACATGATAAGAGGAATAATAGAGAGATGAGTTAACAAGCGGATGGGAGACAGCTGGGGAGTGCAGGCAGCTGAGACTCTGCAGGAAGCTGCCGCATAAATCAGGCAACACTGAGAAACAAAATGAACAACATACTAAGAGAAGTAAACAGAGACGAAAACGTAAGAATACACCAAAACACAAATACTGTACAGCAGACTGAGAGACAAGTGGTGAGAAATACTGAAGTGCAGAACAGAAACACAAGGAATCTTAAAACACAGAAATAGGGTGTCAACCAAAGTCTTATAATGCTATAAACAATTAATATTCGCCAGCATATTGTCCCTGCAGTTAAGTCTTTTTGACAATGCCAGAGAAAATTTTTCTTAAAAAACTGTTACAAAATTGGTATTATTCCTGAATTTTAGTCAAAGGTCATAAACAAGGCACAATTTTTCCATTTCCTGAAATTATATTTTTTCTTTATATATAGTTTTGTTTTTAAAATTGTGTACTCAGCCAACAGGGAACGCAGGTTGTAATCTAAAAGGCTTAGTCTTTGATGCAAACACATTTTGTGCCCTAAAAAAACAGTGTCATTACTCAGGCCGCAGGCAGGCTCTAAACTGAAACACGATAGCCATTTCGAAGCACAATGCTTACAACATGAGCCAGTGGAAGCAAACCACCATTAGGTGCCTTTATCTGTGCCCAGACCATCGTGACACCAGCCCAACAGCATCTGTCAGTCCCTGCAAAAACTCCCCTGGCACCATGAAAAACCGAGCCTCCTCAGCGAGAGAACCGAGGCTGGAGAACCCAGTGGGGACCCATACGATGGTAGGGAGAGAAATAAAATAATCTGCTGCCTTTTTTCCCCTTCCACTCTTTTCATTCCACCACAATGTGCACCATGCATCGCCGTGAAGGCAGATGGGGGAGGTGGAGGTGGAAATAAAACATGCATGAGTTGCCTGCAGCCCAGGAAAATAATTACTGTCATTTAGCAGACATGTAGAGGAGAACAGTGCAGC
Source organism: Poeciliopsis prolifica (assembly GCF_027474105.1). NCBI lineage: Eukaryota > Metazoa > Chordata > Actinopteri > Cyprinodontiformes > Poeciliidae > Poeciliopsis > Poeciliopsis prolifica. The sequence continues at coordinate 1,646,824 of NW_026562389.1, forward strand.
CCAGTGTGCCCACAGTATATCGCCACGCTACCTGCATACCGATGAACTGGAAGGAAAGCTAAGAGGTGGGATGCCCTGTGTAGGAGTGTGAGTGTTTCCCTGCTCGATGGTAATGGACGCCATTGTTTATTTATATGGTTGTTTTCTTATGTCAATCACATATGATAGAATCCTGCTGCAATCACTGGAAATTTGACAGACTTTTCTTTTGATCTGTTGCTCTGATACATTGCAGTGAACTGCTCTTGCTCCGGAGGTCTCACAGGACATGAGGGGTACTGTATATTTTTCAGAAGATCAGAGAGAGAGAGAGAGGTTTGACCTTTGTGTCTTTGCCAAGGCTAAATCATCTGCTCTTTTTCGCTCTGTTTTCCTCTGTCACTCATCTCTTTTCTGACCCTTTCCTTCACATCTGTCCATCTTCCTCCTCTTCTTTCCTCCACCATCACTTCCCTCTCTTTTTTTTTTTGCCTGCAGACAGAGCACACCAAAAAATTTATAGGGGGTGGAGGAAAGCCAGCGGAGGTCAAACGCGTGAACGGCTTCCCGTCTGCCTCTCCTATCATTCTTTATGGCCGATGTAGTGGCGGAGCCTTCATTACCCTGAATTATACGCTGTGATTATTACCTCTCCCCCTGGTCTATGCAGACCGACCCTGGCCTTATCGTCTTATCATCTTACCCAGGAGGAACATAACGCACCCAGCTATGGATATATAACACAACATCTGCCTTCAACATGACTCCGCTGTGTTTCTTTGAACTTTACAGGCTTACATCCACAGCATGTGATGTATGGGGGTGCATGACTGGCATGGTTTTTTTTTTTTTTTTTTACAGAAAGCTATATTGGGCTGCAGAGGGAAATTTCTGATGCGGGTGTGGGACTCACTGCTGTGTATAATCTAAGGGTTCAGCAGATCCCCACATGACTGGAAATCTGAATTTGTGTTCTCTGGTGCTAAAGTGTAAAACCATCCAAAGTTGTTCCACAGCTCTCTATGATCTTCACTGTACCTAAGAGGAAATTGTAACCAGACTTTAACTTTAGAGTGGCTTGAAAAAATACTCGCACCCATTGTAGACTGTTTTTTCTATCACATTTAATGCCACAGCCACAAACGTCAATTTCTTAAGATTTTATGTGATAAACCAAGACAAATGTATTGTATAGTTATAAAATGATGACACATGATTTTCATTCAGTGCCCCTGAGTCAACAGTCTTTAGAAATGTTTTCTGTTGCTATTTCTGCTTCACTTTTTTTAGTGTTGTGTCTCAAACAGTGTTGCCCACATCACTTTTTTTGCACAAATTCTCCGTTGGATCTAGGTCGCGTCAATATGACTGGATTTGTAACTCTGGCTGTATGTTTCCAGTTGCTCTGCAGTAAAGTAAACCTCGGCTCCAGTCAGAAGTCTTTTCCAGGCTCTCGGTCTTCATCTGTGACTGTAGTGTATTTAGCTCCATCCACCTACCAATTTACTCCTCATCTCTCTTTTATAATAGAGAGCTTTTTCAAGGAATGATGCTGCCACCACCAAGCATCACCATGTTGATGTTGTGTTTTGGGTTGTGTGCCATTGCAAATACATTGAAAGCTTTAGTTTTCATTTTATTTGGCCAGAACATCTGGTCACATGTTTCAAGTATTGCAAACATTACTTTTAATGGCTCTCTTTCAAACACTTCTTTCCTATTTTTCAGAAAGGACAGATTTTTAAAAAATAAAACCTATTAACTGTTAGACCTTTACAATTCTGATCTTCAGTGTTTATCAGTGTTTGTTTTTTGACTCTTTTACTGAACTGATTATCTCTGCTGGAGAGGGTGGCCTGCCTGCTGCAGACTCCATCCCTGTGTGCAACGACCTCATTTCCTGGAGAGGATTTGAGGGGCTGCCAGACGACGTCTTTTTCAAATCAAAACCCTCGAACCCTCCAACAAACCTCTCTAAATCAGATCTCCCCTGAAAGCTTACCCTCTCTGTGGTCATCTGCGACAACTCCATCTTCCTCAAAGTCCACCTGCCTGCCTCCTCTCCAGCATTGTATAGCCACTGAGGTCTCACAGCCGGGATCTCAACCCTTAACATCAGTTCACTTCTTTGAAACAACACTGAACTCTGATCCAAGCCTCCTTTCACTGTACACATTGCTTTATCTCTGTAAATAAACTTTATTTTTTTGTGTTTGTTATTTTTCTCATTCGGGTGTTTTCTCACCAATCTGCAAGTGGTTCAGGTCGTTATACTGAAACATGCAGTGCTTCCTTGTCATCATGATGCTGTCTGTTCAATGATGTTGTCCAACACACCAACCTTCACAGAACAGCTGGATTTATGCAGAGTTTAAATTACGCACAGGTGAACTAAGTAGGTATTTACTAATTAGGCGACATTTATTGATGGGGAAGGAGGCTCAATGCAATGCATGTTGATTTTTTCATTCAAAAACACATTAATCACATATTTGTTTCTTCAACTTCACACTCAAAAAAGAGCATTGAGGAACAAATACATTGCAGTTTGTTGTAAAGACGCACAATGTGAAAAATGTTCAAGTGGTATAGGTATTTTTTAAAGGCACCTTTAAAGGCTTTGTTTTGTAAGATATTTTCCACTTGGACCCACAGCGACTTCCACATGCCTGTTTGCAGTTCTTTTGATTCTCATCTGGTTTTGATGTTTATGAGAGAAATACAGCGATGATCCAACCCCAAAGAAATCTGGCGGAAAAACTAAAAATCTTGTTCCTATTTGTGAAGGATTTAAGAAACTGTGCAACTGTGATGTCAATGGTGCAAAATCACAAGGTCTGGACTCATGTTCTTGTTGCTCCTTCCCTCGTATTTGTTTCTACTACTGAGGAGCCCGTGTGAAGTTTAATAATGTGGGAAATCAGCGGGGTGTTCAGTGAGCAGCGAGCTCCGGCGGTCCTGATATAGTGTACTTTTCACAACTCATCTTTTGAGTGGCCACCCTGAGAGAATCAGTGTTGTATCATGGAGCACATATCAATGCAGACACACAGAGGGGGTTGCTGTCAAAAACTAGATGACACGGACAATGCAGTAGACTTCAATATCAAGGCGAGGAACCAGAGATACATCTCTAGGTGAAGATTTGTCTTACACACATGTCAATGTAATATAAGACAAACAGGATCAAAAACTGTGTGTCTCGAGAGGTTTGAAAACACACCTGGTGCAACTTTGTGTGTGCTTGTATTTGCTCTGTCACATGGAAAATTGTCATCCAGCTGGATTTATAAGTGTTGCGGCTCCAGTGATCTAAAGATTAATATTTGTAACCTGAAAGTATTCATCATAGGTCAAAAAAAGTTAAAAAAAATATTTATATAGTACATATGTTGTGTTTCCTACACTTTTATACCTTATTATTTCAGTAAGTGAATGTTGAAGAAGCACTTTAGGACCATGCAACTCAATCAGGACCAAAAACTATGTTCATGGATTAAACGATTAACAAAAATATGTATGAAAATTTGGTTAACAGCACAGTTATTTGAATAGACAGCTGTTCTTAATGACAACATCCATCCACCACTTAAAAAGTGAGAGGTCAATGAAAGTCTTTATAATACAACATTTACCAAAAACTTGTGTGAGGATGGCATTAGTGGATTTCAGTTGGGCCATTAACGCCTCAGCCTCAACAAGCTGGTGGATCAGAGACTTTAACAAACACGTTACCTCACCTCTTGTGACCTCACACTCAGCACAGGAAACCTCCAAGTGTTCAGTCGGGGCCTCTGCTCTCTGTTTACCCATGACTGCAGGGCAACCGCAACATCACAGGCCTCATCAATGACCACAAAGTTGGGACCTGCAGAGAGGAGGTGGCTGGCAGTCTGGTGCAGGAAGGACAAGCTGATCCTGATTACTAAAGACAAAGCAGATGATCTTCAGGCACTTCAAGAAAATGAGGACAATTCATCCATATTGAGCATAAACAACCAGCAAGTGGAAAGAGTCAGAAGCTTTATGCTGGGGTCCACATCTTGAATGAGCCTTAACACTTTACACCTGATAAAAAAGTTCTAGCTTCAACAAAGCTGCCTGTTTTGTTAGCAAAGAAGCTCCTGACTAGATTCCACTGATGCACAATAGAGACTGACTTTCTGTTGCACAGTGTGGTACTCTAACTGCACTGTGGTGGTGAAGAAGAGCCTGCAGCGAGTGACTAAAATGGCCCAGTAGATCATCAGATCCCCACAGCCTGGCATTGAGAACATATACTCAGCACGCCTGCACAAGCATGCAAATAGCATCCTAAAGGACTCCTCACACCCAGGATACTCCCACTCTGCCGCCCTCCCATCCGGCAGAATGAGGACCCACAGGGCACACACAACCCGGCTCAAAAACAGCTTTTAGATGGTAGATACTCTGTTAAACCAACCACTTTGAAACTGGATGAGTGAGAAACCCAGGGCAGCCTTCTCTAACTCTCAAATATGTGCATCCTGCTTAATTTATATATAACTTTAATGTATAAAATAACACAACTGCAGTTTTTAATCTTTTTGTTATTTAATATTTTAAAACTTTTGTAGAAGTACTTTGCTGTTTCACAGCTGTTGGACTGACCGTTGGACTGACTGTTGTCGACATAATTTGATTGTATTATCCTATACATAAAATTACAATACATTTGCTTATCTTATTTGCCAATTTGCAAACTGCAGTTGGCAGATGCAAACTGTAGTATAGACCACTAGATGTCAGTCCAAAGCTCAGCATTGTGCGGATCGTCATCTTAAACTGCCCATTTGTAATTGGCAAAATTATAACTGACATAATTACTGACAATGAAAAGAATTAAGTGAAACACATGTATTTCTATATTTATAATCAGGCTTTAATAATAAGTAGAACCACGTTTATTGAGACACTTTCATAGAAAAGCTAACTTTCCCACACAAATCAGCTTTTATTTACATTATTAAAGCTGGCTCAATATAGCAAGCGTCTGAAAGGAAGTAACCCAATTCTAATTAAAAATAAATTTGTTCAATGGAACCCAAAATAATTTAAAAACCATATGCCCGTCTTTTAATAAATGTGCAAAATCCTTTAAAAATTTTGAATCTATAATAAATAGCATCCTTTTCCTACGAATAAAAAATATATGTTGGACTACTTTCTCTGCCTGATTTTAATGCTTAACATGATCTTGGTTCACAAATACTTTTGACGTGACAATTTTGGCCCACATGAATGTCCAAAAAGTTTGGACACTTCCTTTAATAATGTATACCATACATTTTGTCAGCTTATTTTCATATTTGAGAGTAGAATAACAGATCACTTATCATAATAATCTCTTCTCCATAAATATGTTTCTTTTGTTCATCAAAGTTGTGTGAAGTTGTGTAACTTTCTTTTTACAGGGCCTTTATCATCATGTTTACTTGTAATAATGATGAAACTGAGCTCAATATGGTGCTTTGCTGCACTCATAAAGCAATCACCTCCATCAGTGAGTACAATTACCCAACATGTTGTGCTGTATCATGGCCAAAGTGTAAGTACAGACTCAGCGGGGTTCATAGCCATTATTTAGGATGGCCCACACACACACATACACACACAGTGGTCTCTCTCCCCCCCAGTGTGGTGCTATATCAGGCAGCCAGGCAGGGAGTCAGGGAGCAGTAACAGGGCTATTAGGACTCCCAGGGACCCTATCGATCTCCTCATTGATCCCCTCCTGCCTTGGCCGATCCAGACAAGCGTGTGGGCTCACACGGCTACCATCTGAAAGAGCCATGAAGCGCTACAGACAAGAGCACCAGGAGCAGTTGAAGAAATATTAAGTGAGGCTTGAAAGTTATCTGCTGAGGGGGCGTGCAAAGTATTCACAGCCCCTGAAGTTTTCAACATTTTGCTAAGTTGTCATTGAAAGCATGAGTTGTACTCCACTGAGATTTTATGTAAGCAATCCATATAAACCAATCCATAATTATGAAGTGGAAAGAGAATCATTAACGGTTTTAAATGGTTTTTACAAATGAAATACATATTCAACCTCCTCTATTGTGATACTCCTAAATAAATATCCCAACAGCCTTGAGAAGTTACCTGTTTAATCTCAGCTTTAAATCCAGCTGGTCTGTGAAGGTTTGTTAGAGCTGCTGAGATTCACAACTCAGGTGAGAAAATCTGTTGAGAGAGCTGCACAAAAACTGGCATTTATGTGCTGAATAGTGAAAAAATAAAAAACACAAGAAGTTCTGTTTGAAATTAGCCACAGGCCACATAGAGAACACAAAAAAACGTGGAAGAAGCTAGCTCAAAGCTGAGTAAAATTTCCTTCCATGCACAAAGCATTATGTGTAGTGGGATAAAGTGAGACCATGAACAAATCATTTTCACAATGAAACATGGCTGTGGCAGCATCATGTTGGGGCTGCATTTTATTCCACCGAACAGGGAAGTTGTTAAGAGTTAACGGGAAGATGGATGGAGCAAAATACAGAGCTTTTCAGAGGCAGATCAAAACTTCAACCAGGACAAAACCCCTAAACATAATGCCATGGCACAATGAAATGGTCTAAGTAAAAAAAAAAGAAAAAAAAAGAAGATTTCATGCATTAATTCCCTTCTTTTTTGCAGTTATTAGCTATTTTGGAGATATGTTGAAGTTTGCAGACACAATGTAACAAATCAGAGAAAAACCAGAACATTTTAAACCCTCATTTCTTCCTTCGTTGTCTCCCAGTCTCCTCCCTTCCTTTCCTTTCTTTAAGAAAAATTTCCAAAATATTTCTTCCTTCATCACACATGGCTCTGATTTTATCAAGCTGCTATCTGGAATCATCTCCAGATCCATAAAGTGACACTGCTGATTGAGACTGGAGTGAAAGGTTTCACCATTATAAAGATGTTCTCTTAAAGCTGAGAAGATTTATAATCTGTGACAAAATGGGCAGAAAAAAACTTGGCCACAGTTTTCATAGTGAAGGAGCATCATGGTGGTTATTGAAACCAGGCAGGCTGGAAGCTTCACTGTTCCTCAGACTGCCTCATATTAACTTACATACATAACTGAAGCCATCAGGTATGCTTTAGCACCTCAAAATGAGCTCATCAAGCTGGTTGCTGTGGGGGAAACCGTGTGTTTCAGACAGTTGCTTCACATCATCCCACACCACACGATCACCAAGCAGCTCAGCAAACTTTCCCTGTTGCATGGGCAGCGGTGGTCGGGGGAAAAAAAGTTAATGCAACGCTGCCGCAAGTGGAGCATCAGTGCAACTGCATCTGGGCCTCTCCGCCATCACAGTGTGTGCAAGACCAGTCTTGCACACACTGTGATTTATGTGCATAAATACAACACCATCGGCTAAACAATCAAATTGCTGATATCTATTGAGTTAGTGACCATATAATAAGTGAAGTTGTGTTCTGCTGAGCGTGCAGTCTGACCCTGATTGATGACGGGGGTTGGCAGGTCCTCATCAGGGTCCATCTGATTAATATCCGGCCCTTCACTCCTTTCCTCGCTACTAATGGCTCCCGGCTTCATCCTGTCTATTATTATCACTCAATAATGAGATCTAAAAGAAGGTATGTGTGTGTGTTTTGTGTGCGCGTGCGCAGTTGCGCGTTGCGCTTTGAATTTATAAGCAGTGTACATGCGTCCGCTTTTGTATTAGAACTTGCAAATAAATTAGATTATTTCACAGATGTGTGCAAAGTTGATTTTTTAGATATTTATTAAAAAGTTTACTGTTTCAGAACAGGCTGAATACTGAGGGAACCCAAGTCACCAAGTAGGGAAAGTATCTAAATTTGTGTATTAGTTCATTCCAGCACTCAGAAATCATCAACCCTCAATAGGTAAATGGCCCCAAGAGTTCATTTCTCTTGCACTTTTTGAACTTACCCCATAATTATTGCAGCAAAAAATTCGGGGCATGAATGGCATAAGGAGTTTTTTCTTTATTGTTCTGATGCAATTTTCCAATCTTAAATGTTTGGAAAATCGCTTTAAATGTTAAACTTTTCTACTTTCAGTAGCTGGAGGAGAAAATTCTTACTATAAGTAGGAGTGAAATAGATACATTTTTCAATAATACTTTCAGTTTTTCGAATATGATTGTGCATTGTATGGCCAGGGTTTTATTTATCAATGTACTTTTTTTAAGGATTGTTTTAGCTCTAGTGTCCTTTATTAGAGCCCTTGCATGGATCCCACACCGACGCACCCTTTCCATGATTTTATAACTTAAAGTGGCCATCAAAGCCTTAAAAACAAAAGCTCCAACTCAGAGCTTTTCCAAATAAATAAAATAAATTCACTATAGGATAGGATTTCTCACCTGCAGTAAAACTGATTCAGATGAAACTGCATCCTCTGAATATGTGCTTAATCTGTGGTATGCACAAGCAGAAAACTGCAGCACCATTCAAGGATTCAATTTACGTTCTTAGGGCAACCAACCAGACCAGACACTGTGTGACAGCTGTGCTAAAGATAATAGAAGTCGTCATCATCTTCAAAGCACTGTAAAATTCCTGGGCTGTTAAACACAGCTCAGTACCGCATCTGTCATGATTTTATATGCTGCACCAGGCTGCAGAATGTGTGCTTCAGCAATTGATGTATGGCTTGCTTAGCAATAATTAATGCCATGATTCAGATTTAATGTTTGGCAGCTTCTGCGTAATCAGGTACTGTAGAGTGTCTTGTCAAAACTATTCAAGTTCCTTGAACTTTTTCAATGTTTTCATGTTACAACCAATTATGGATTCATAAGATGTTTCATTTTACCACTTTTTTCTTGTTTGATGTTATTTTTTTCTTTTGAGTCATGTAAAGCACTGTGAATTGCCTTGTTGCTCAAATTTGATGTGCAAATAAAATTGGCTTAAATTCATGTGACACACCTTCACAGTATGTCACATGAAGTGCACTCTGCACTGTATCTTTTTGCAATGGCTCCAGGCAGCAACTTTGCACAACTAGAAACACATTTTCCCCCATTTTTTTTTTTTTTGAAAAACAGTTCAAACTCAGATCGGAAAGACAGCAGTTTTGAACCTTTTCCAGATGTCCTCAATTGAATTGTGATTGTGGCATAGGAACACATAAATGGGTTTTGATCCATATCTGTCCATTGGGGCTGTATGATGTCCTGCAGAGAGGTACGTGTCATCCCAATCCCAAGTCTTATCTCGTCTCGAACAAGTTTTCTTTGACAGTGCCAGTTTACATAGGGACCCATGAGTTGGTAGGTTTACAGTTGTACCAGAGCGCAGATAAAACTTTTAAATTCAACACCATTTTAAACTTCTCTACTTCATTCCTGACTTATTTGCTGTATGGTTTTCATAATACACTAATGTTCTCCAACAAACCTTTTTGAGCTACGATGAACTGATGGATTTATGCTGAGATAAGAACACACAGACACGCATAGAGACCTACACACACGCACACACACCTACACACACGCACGCACACAACTGGTTGTGACATATAGTTATTTAGAAATGTCAAAGTAGAGGAGGATAAATAAATATAAATTCCACATTTTAATTTGTAAAAAATATCCATTTAAAACAATTTCCTTGCACTTTACTATTTATGCATTCCTTTGTGTGTGTCTCTCACGTCAATCACAACAGAGTGCAAGTCATGCTCATCATTGCATCAATGTGTGCCATATCACAATCACAAATGATTGCTTGGATGCAATATTTGGTGGGTTGATATATTTCATGTGTCCTGCACACCATTTCTTTGTGCTAGTGATATATTTGTCCTGATGTTTGGATTTTTCATTGTCATCTTGTCATCATCACAATGTTCAGCAATGCCACGGTAATTACATGTTTTCCCTATATTATGCAGCCCAGATTAGAGGGTTTGGACTTGTGTCAAATGGTTTCCATTTGCAGATGATTAGCTGACGATTGCTCAATGTGATGCTCAAGGCTTAGAAATTGTTTTATAACCAGCTCCACTTTAAACTTCTCCATAATCTGACTTCTGAAACGTCTTCAGTCTTCCTCAGACTTTGTGAAACCGTTTAATCGCCACTGTTTTCTAACAAACCCGTGAGACCTTCACAGGACGCACAGCTGAAATAACACTTTCCACACACTTTTCAGATTGTCTGATTAGTTGTCTAATTTTCCTCCCACTCCACAGAAATGCCCTGCTTTTTCTTAATCCATTGTATGAAACATATTATGTTTGCTGTTGCTATGTGAGAAAATTCAAAGGTTTGAGTGGTCTGAATGCTCTTACATGTCACTGAATGTCATGGTTCTGAAACACTGGGGTGTGTTGACTAGAATGTCATTGCACTGGTGCAAAATCAAGATACACTCTGTCAGTCCAGCTGACAGACACAGTTGATTTAGCAATCAGCCTCAATGAGCATTGAGGAGGGTGGTGACATTTCATTCATAAATATGAAACTATTCAAGAGATGATTCCATGATGATATTGTGCAACATACCAAGAGCAAAGTGCTCTATTGAAAGCAAAATGACAAGCAATGAAAGAAGCATCTGTATCAAGTATGCAATGCTTTACAAAAATGTTATTCACAAAAACGTCACAAATAACAAACCCCCTCAGGGCTCCACAGCATATTCATATTTCTGCAGAGACTCATGACAGCAACATAAAACCTGCTAAACTGACTTCATTTTTCTGCCACATATCCGATTTAAATGTTTAGTGCTGTCATTTTTTTTTTGTATGACAAGAAAGTTAGAAGAGTTTCAAATGGAACGTATAACAAACATCGAGCACAAAGCGTCCCGAGAACTTTATTGGACATGTTGGGTTTGAGTAACTTTATTTAAGGATGTAATTATGAATTATGAGTGCATTGAAAAATAGCAAAAAAGAAAGAAAAAAAAAAGAAAGAAAATACATTCACAAAAAGGTTAAAGATCTTTAGCATAAGCACTTACTATCCAACCTCAAATGTATTCTGGCAGATAAACCAGGTCTCTTCACAGTCGTCAGAGAAGCTGGAAAATTAGTCTTTCTTTGGTTAATGAAAACACTTTTATGGAAACATTACCCATGACCTGTGCAAAGTCTTGTGTTAAAGTTCTTTGAGAAAAAATGTTGTGCAATGCTGTTAGAGTTTATAAGCACCAAATGTCTGAACCTGACAGCTTTGTTGTAGCTGTGGAGCTGAGGGGACCGAAAAAATCTGTTTCTTGAACTTGGACAATGTACCATGAGTTTCTAAACTAGATTGATAATTGTATTCCTGTTTCTTTATTTGTATTGTAATATTTAGCTTACCTCCTTTGTGATGGTAAAGACCGATACGTTTCAGGTGTTATAAAACCAGTAGGATATTAGCAAGTGAGAGCTTGAGATGGAATATTGCAATAAGAAAAGATGTGTCTTTATCCTTTTTAACAAAATTGGCAAAAAATTAAGATTCATAACATCTACCAAGTCAAAACAACTTGAGACATTCATTGATTCTTGCTCCCCACTACCTCATATGCACACTGAGCCACAGTCACACTTAATATCAGCAAATGGTAACCTGAGTAAATGAAAAACAGTTTTCAAATTATTTTTTAAAATTACAAAGCTAAGGAATAAAAAAAGATAAGAATAATGCTAAATCACTAATGAGACTAAAGTCATTGGAATCAGGGCACTTAAATGCTTCATAGATATAACAGAAATTGCTGAATAAATACCACAACATCAGCAAACTTTAGTCTTTAGCACTAGCATTATAGTTTTTTTCCCCTTGTGTTTTTGCCAAACCACAGGCAATATCTTTCTCATACTTGTGACCTCCCTGCGTTAATATACAGCCCAGCTGGGAGGATCATTGCAGCCACTTCCTTTTACAACTGAGGAGGCATAGCTGCTCACTGAGACGTGTCTAAGAGGTGCTGAGACATTTTCGCGCACATTCATTTATCTGAGATTTGAATGCACTGTCGTCATTTAGAGGGCATCTCCAACTTGCACCGAAGAAGCAACGCACAGGACACTTCAGCGGTCATGGATGTGAAGAAACAGCTGTTGTCCTTTACCCGCATGTTCCTACCTTCTGTGGGATTTGTGTTCACATGCATCGGAGGCTACCTGGTGTCCCAGCAGAACAGGCAAGGCTTTGATCACAGGATGGTCCCTGTTTACACCATGATCGTCTTCGGCTTCCTGGCCATGTTCATCGGGGTGTTCTGGAGCCTCTGTCACTCTATGAGGAGCAAGATGTACCACAGAAGAAGACACGACAGTGACATCCAGATCTTCACAGTTGAAAGGTGAATCAGCCTGTAAATGCTTGCACTGATTTATTTATTTATTGCTCAGTCTTTGCGTGATCATACTTGCATGTAAAAGAAACAGTTAAAAATGTTAATGTTTTTGATAAACCCATTCTATCTGAACCTGGATCTTCTCTTCAGCAGGCCGAGCTCCTTCCCTCCTCCGTACGAAGAGTTCCAGAGTCCCTGCCACGTCAGTCCGTGCAGCATGCATGAGGCGGTTGTATCAGTTGATGGAGTTCCCGTGGTTTTGGGTGTTGCACCTCCACTGTACACCCAGAACAGTTCAGAGAGTCCAGACTGCAGGTGGAGCTGGGAGCAACCACCTCGATACAGTCAGGTGGTCCATACTGAACAGAGATAGATGGATGGAAGTGAGGAGATGTTGCTTCCAACACAAAGGAGAAATTGGTTTTTAATCAACTTCCTCAGAGCGAGGACTACTAACTAGGAGAAGGTTCATAAAAAACTGTGGACATCACTAATTTTGTGACTTTGCGCTACTGCAAAATGACATCAGCTGCTGTGTCAACACCAACTCTGCACTGTGTCAGGGGACACAATTTTCTGGGACTTTAAAGACCTGTTGCATCGGAACTGAAATTTGTGTTGAAGTTACTTGAATGATTTTGCTTCTGGATCAAAAAGCTTTTTTATTTAGCTTTTTTTAACAGTCCATCTTCAGAGCAAGTTGTTTGGTTGTGTAACAAGTAAGTCAGAGAACTGAATACCTCTGTTATGTTTGAGACGTTTTACAGAGTGAGATCATAATATTTTCTAAAGATGTTGCACACTGTTGTATTGCTTGTGTAATAATGTATATATTGTTCCTCATTTGTTCTTTTATCAAGGCTCAATAATGTTAATGTTTTTATATCTATTTTCAAATTTTTATGTCGCAACACACTAAAAATAGTTAAATAGTCTTTAATAAATCCTGTTTCATGTTAAACCTGACGTTGCTTTAATTAAAACAAATCAAGTCCCTTATTAAGGCTACAAATAAATTCATTTACACCAAGCTAACCTGTAAGTAAAACAAACAATACAACCCAAAACAAAATGCAATAAATAACATATATTAATTTTTTACTGAGCTTGCACTTAGTGTTATTAATATATATATTTTTTAGAGATTAGCTGCATTAAAACTAGGGAACAAAACAAAAAAAATAAAATAAAAAAGACTGATGCTGAAATGCATGAGTGACATAAAATTTAATATATTGTTTTTTGGAAAGCCAAATCGTGGAGGATGTTTTATTTTGATTTTCAATCAATTTCACATGATAAGGAACAATACGGATAACTGTTTTCAAACTGTTGCTTTTAGAAACCTTTCAGTGCCTGATCAGATGAAACAAGCACTCCAGGGAAATGATCAGAAACTTGGTTAATTCTCAGTTTAGCTGAAGCGAAAATAGACAAAATGACTATGACTATATTGCTTTGTCTAGTTATTCAAGTCAAAGGTTGCAACTACAACATTATAAAAACATAGAAAAGATTAACTAGTGTGTCAACAGGACACCACCGCGTCTCATGAATTTTATGTATTTCCTTCAAACATCACACCATATCTCTGTGAATGTCTGTCACGAGCACCAGGCAGGTTGTTTAGGTTCAAAACACCTGATGGTTCACTTCAGCACAATAAACATTGAGATGAAAAAATAACCAGAACTTTATATGTTTTTAATGTGATTAAAAATAGTATTTTTTTTTTGAATATCCACTGGATTTATCCTCAAATCAGAATGACAGCAAACAACATGTTTATGCTCTCAGAGTCTCATCTGAGCGGTGTAAAGATCAAACCTCATAACTTCTTATCAGAGCTCAACAGCTTCAGTTTGTTTCCTGTTCAGCTGGAAAACAAGAACCGTTCAATCACAGCAAATAAGTCCAGCAATGAGGACACGGTTCAGTGAAATCCCAACATGCCAAAGGGCAACAAGAAACTTTTAATAGGATTTTATTTCCTTACAATCCAAATGTGAACAAAGGTTGATTTATGAGAAAGTTATAACTTTTCTCATTTTGGTAAGGAAATAACTTGCGATGTGTAATAATAACAAATTATATGTGCACTGTAAAATGTTCAATATTAATAAAAGTAAAAAAGAAACAATCTTGTAAAATTAATAAGCTCACAGTGAGTAAGTTGTAATATAAGAAATCAAGAAACACTGACATTCTGTCGTCACGTTTGTGTTTATTGCTTTATCAATAACTGACTTTTTATTGTGAACAACAATGAACATAGATGTGCAGCTGTGACACTTTTGTCTTTGAGAGACAAATTCCAGCACAAAAAAAGAAATCTCGGGTTAAAAGCTGTTCCAAGCGAAGTGAAGCTGCAGAAGGCTGTATAATTTATCAGTGTGGGCATGATAGATGCATATAACGTGTGTGTATCTTCCTCATTCTCTTTTAACTCATGTGATGACGTTTGGGCCGCGCCGTCCTGTCCTCTCATGGATGTTGGAGATCTTCAGGGCGATGGCGATGAGAGGACCCAGCACCACCTGCAGAGAGAAAGTAAATATGTAGGGAGATCATTGTTTCACTCTGACATGAATTAAAGGATGAAGTCTAGTTTTTATAGCAAATAAACACCTCCAAACATTTCACAATACTGTTATTCCTCAGTGGTGGGAGCTTAACTACTCTTCAGCAAACAAATAAACAAAAAATGAATAGCAAAATAAATAAATACACAACAAATTAATCCATGGGTGATTTGTTTCTTATTCATGCATAATTCTTAATCTCTTAAATGTTAATAATCCATTCACGACATTAAAGTCAAAACAAAAGGTTTTAATGAAGCCAAAGTAGTTGTGAAGCAGTTTGCCCCTGTTCCAGGTTGCAGGTGAAAGCTGGAGTTGTGCGCTGGTCCTTCTGCGTGTGTAAACAGAACAGGTATAGACAGATAACTCTCAGCTCCCTTACCTGAGTCTCCCTCCTGTGCCTCTCAGGGTCTCTCTCAAAGCTCTCAGCATAAATGCGTATGGTGGTACCCGTCCCTCCACCGCTGCCGCTCATCCGAAACACAAGGCGGGAAGAGTCGGTGAAGATAATCCTTAAACCCTGGAATAAAATAATAATAATTATAATAATATCTAGGTAATTTTCTTTGGTAAGGTATATAATTCAATTTACAAAACATATTTATATTATATGCACTTTAACCGGGACTCCTCATATCTATTTCTACAGTGTCCTCCCTGATGTGCATTGAAAGCAAATTTCCACTAGATGTCGCTGTCACTGTGCCGTTTGTTGGCAATGAGTCATTTTTAACCACGTTCAGCAATTAAACTCAGCAATATTTTTAAATGATATGGTCCTAAAACATTTCAACTATGATGCCAGATTTGGAGCTACTGAATTAACTCCAGTTATTTTTATTTTTTATTTTTTTGGAGAATAGAACATTCAGAGACACATAGTTTGTTGTTGTCATCTATGGAGCAAATAGGATTTTACTGTGATAGGCTAGTTAACCATATCCCCTGCATGGTAACGTAAACATATTAAGTTCACATATGACATTATGGTTGAGAAAAAAAATCGTAAGAACTTCAAAGTCTGTTTCTGTGCTGGTGAGTTTAATAGAATACCTTTATTTCATCGGTTAGCTTTTCAAAGATTTGTCAACAATATTCCCCACCTCAGGCATCAAAATGTAACAACAGTTCAGTTCAGTCTTATGGAGTATTTTTAGAACAAAAGTCACATGGGCTGTCCATGCAGTCAACGAGGCGAGAACATTTTAGACCCTTCATCTGGAAAACTCCAGTTCTTCACCTTTATCATGACTCTGGATGTTAGGCGGGAAGTGGAAGCGAATGTGAAAAGAGAGTCGTGATAATGAGAGATGTCCGCCTGCCCGGCTGTATCTGGGAGTGTGCCGGCTCATCTCTAACAATAGAGCAGCAGTTATCAGCGGGCCGTCAGACTAATGCTTGTTAAAAACACCATCTGTTCTAGTGCTCAGAGGCTACGTCTTTAAATGAGGTGGATTTTTAAAAGATATTCACACCCCATCAAGAGTTTCCACATTGTGTCATGTGACAACCACATCTTTCAATGTTTGAACGGACAACATTTTGACAAGTCTTCCCCACCTTACTCTGATGCTATAAATAAAATCTAGTGCAACCAATTGTGTATGAAAGCACCCTTCACCAGGCACAAAAATTGTAAATAAAGCCTACTAGTGTGTCTTTTAATCTCAGTTTACATCTCAGAGGTTTGTTAGAGAACATTAGCGAACAAGCAGCATCAGAAAGATCTAGGAACACAACAAACATCTCAGGGAGAACGTTGTAGAGAAGTTTTAAGCTGGGTTAAGTTAAAAAAAAAATAGTTTTGAACACTTCACAGAGTACTGCTCAGTCCATTATCTGAAAATGAAAAGAGTTTGGCACAGAGGCACATTGACAACTCTAACTAACGCATGCTATGTCTTAAGTGGCAGGAAACAAGAATCTAGTTGTTGAAAGAAAGTCAGAGTGTTCTCTGCTCTTAGTACCCATGTAATTACAATGACTGGCTGAGAGATTATGCAACTAGAGATTATGCAACTAGAGATTATGGTTAACTTAAAACATCCAGGTGAACAAATACAAATCAAAGTAAACATAAAATAAAGCTGACCCGCCTAATGTAAATGCTTTCTACCGAGACAAGTTGATTATAAGTTCATCTTGTGAAGAAAAGTGGAGATGAGAACTGAAAGATGAACATGTCGGTGCCACATTTCCCAAAAACAGACAGCTGAATCTAGGGGCTTAAATCCATCCGTTCTCTGTCTGATACGCAGACAATGCCAGATGAATTCAGAAGCCAACAACAGAAATGCTGCCATGCAACTGCAGTGTAAATCCTCCAAGCATTGTCTGGCACATTTCTGTTTGAATGCGTTTGTCTCTGCGCGCCGACTTCCTCCCCCCTCTGTGATGGAGACGCTGCAAGAGAGACGACAGCTGATATCATTTTGTCCTGAGAGGAATGTGAGTCATTAGGGGCTGACTGGGTTGCTGGGGATTTACCATTTCAGGGTGACCGACTAACTAGTGGTAAGACCTGCTGTATCCACACTGAGACATGCTTTTGCTTTTGCAAACCCAAACTGAAACGCTCAGAGTGTGTGCATGTATCTGGGTGGACAATATTCTTGGCGGGAGCAACTAAACCTGCTGAAAGGAAAATGAGTAAGTACTAGTTGTTGTAACATTAGTTTCTAAGAAATAAAAATAATTACACCTTTGTCTGCGGAATAAGAAAGGGAAAAGTCGATTGAAAAACAGCAAGTGAGTTAAAAGGACTGTGAAAGGAAGGTTGTACTAACCAAACATGTTACCAGTGTGTGAGGAGACCTAAAATGTGTGATATGTGTATAGAGACGAGTTTATGATGTAAAACTACAGATAAGATGTGGATATCCGAACGAAGTGGGTGGTCTGTAGGGTGGGAAGAGAGAGAACAAGGGCAAGTGTGAGACCTTCTTGGGCCCATTCAGATTTTTCAAGATGCTTTTTAAACATTTTATCTTGTTTCTCCAAAACCTCACAGGAAAATATACACAAACTTCATAAAATGTGGTCAAGTTGTGTACTATGAATGCAATTTTTATTTCACTTTCCACTTTTTATCTTAATGTTTTTAACATGCAGTTTTTGTCCCTTTTTAGTGACACTTTCAATGAAAAAGGATTTTTGAATGAACGACCTTTGCAACTAGATTTCCGTTTTAATTGTAGAAAACAATCACTGATTTTCTTGAGTTTTGAAAATTTTGTATGAAAGAAATGCTGCCAATTCACATTTTAAAGCTCATGAAATACCCCAAATAAACTTTATTTATTTATTTCTTTTTATAAGGGGTTAAAAATTTAGAAAATATATTATTGCTTATTTAAGAAGAGAACAGAAGTTAATAATGGCCTTCACAAAGTGCACTTTTTGTGGCTGTGTTTAAAACAGCCTTATTTGTATCCATTACAACCACTGATGGGTCAACAGTATAATACTGTTTAGATTGTCTTTATGCCAACTGTTAGGATATATTAGGCCATATCCAGTGTAAACCAGACGATAACTGCAACGTTTTTTCCCCTTTCTTAAATGTAAATATTGTCAAACCTTGTGTATTTTACCAAAGAGCACCTAAGGTTTTAATAAAACATTATTTGTTTTAGCAAGTTTTGTAATTTTATTTTATTTTATTTTATTTTTTTGCAGTTTGCAACTATTTACAGTTTGCATTTCTTCGGTGCTCAATTTTATCTAAACTTATTTTTTCATGCGACATCCGGCGCTGTCTCACACTGACCTGGTTCCGAGCGACTGTCCCGTCCACCGGGTCAATGTACTCAAAGTTCTCTGCCTTCTCCACGCTGTAGACATGATCGCCAACAGCAAACTTCTGGCTGCAGAAAGCCTTGTCTGAGATTACTGTCTCTAGATCCCTCATCAGGTAAAAGGCTGCACGTGGGTCCAAGCCTTCATAGTCAAACCTGAAAGTCACAAACAGACAAATGGACACATGTATTCAATCGCTAGGTTCAGGGGGCTGAAAAAAACTGAATTCTCAGAGATGATTAATGAGGGTGAATGACTTATATTTTCTCCAAATGCTGACAGATCTTTTAAAAATCATGATTATGCCTTATCCTAACTCATTTGTCCTTGCCATTTATGTCTTGTGGGAAATATCAGTCAGTTTATAAAAACCTTCTGTGGGAATATGCAGTACAAAGCTGGAGCAACTATCACTGGGAACGCTTTCTGCACAAACTGTCACAGGGGAAAGGGTGAAACAAGGACACATTACATCCCAGCAAGATGTTGGCCTACAGTGCTGATTTAGCTTTGGTAGGAGAATGGAAAGCATGGTTACTTTAAAAAAAAAGTATATTCATGAGTACATTTTAATGGGCCTCATCTCCTGGCATCACCCTGTCACCCCTACAGCATAGTGAGGCTCTGGTAATGAGCTTGGTGGAGCAATTCTGTTTTAAGTCAGAGATCATGTTATCAATATTAGCATTATGGCTAACACGTTAATGTATTGTTGAAGCAGGTTTTATACCATTAGTTGCTAAAGATGCTAAAATTAGCAAACAGCAGTAACATTACTATATAGTGAACATACTATCAAAGCACCACCGTCCACAACAAACCTGAACATAGTTTGATTATGTGAGTTATGCAACATTAAATTTTACTTTAGGATAAATTGCTAGAGCATTCATAATTTGACTGAAATGATGAAAACACAACATTATCACTGCATTCAGAAACAGATGACTGAATGTCTTTCAGGAATCATCACCTGCAGAAGTAGTTGCGTCCAAATCTGGCCCAGTGTTCCCTGACAATCTGCTCCACGCCTTGTCCACGTCTGGCTGCTATGATGGACAACCATGCCAACACTGACCACAGGCCGTCTTTCTCACGAATGTGGTCAGAACCTGAGGAAGAAAAGGAAACAGGATATCACATTTCTCAAGAAATTTGTTGTATAGATTCAGACAGAGCATTCAAAGAAAAGCATTGTGTCCCATAAGCTTGATGTTAAGCAAACTATGGAGAAAACATAGATAACATAGATGAAGGAATTCATTAGGTGCATTCTTGCTTAAACATCAATGTTTAAGCAAGAACTGCCTAATAGCTGATTTCCATATAGGACACTGACGCAGAAAAAACAAAATAGGAAATTTGAGTTCTTCTTCCGAGAAGTCATCTTCTTTACTCTTTGATCCATAAAATTGAGTGGACCAGAAAAAAACAAAATGGAAATGTGAGTCAGATTTAAAGAACACAAAAGAGAAAGAGACCCCCAAAGTCTCTTTCACAAGAAGGCTTTCAACAGAGACAGCTGCACCATAAAGGTATCTCAAAGGTTAAGAATGTGACAGTAATGTTTCCACGCTGGAGCTAGAAGTGGGAAAAGGAGTCCGATGTCTATGGGTGTCTTTCTAAGTTCATTACATCTGTGAACAGATCAAAAGCATCTTTCTGTCTCTTCTACTCTGTAAATTTGCATACACAGTTATTTTCCTCGTCACGGACTGAGAAGATGAGAAGAACTGTTGATCCCTGTGTCCGGCTCCGTCAGCATACAGTTGTTAGGAAACTGACAGTTGTGATTATCTAAGCCCAGCTTTACTGTCTGTCTACCCTTTTGTCTGTCCCTCACTTTCAAAGAGGGTCACTCTGTAAAACAGATTCAAGATCTGCATCGTCAAAGCACAGCTGCACTTATTAATGAGCGCTCGTTGCTGCACTGATTTTCTTTTTAGCTCAGCTCTGCCCCTTCATCACCTGCTGCTAGATAGCCCTTAAAAACATGTTAACATAACTTTTCTCTAATGTTTTGACGAAAATATTTTTGCACAAACGATGATTCATTAATCGTTTGCTTTTTTTTAATCTTAGATCAAAGGCCTGGATAATGAGAATCCCAGCGTACAACAACGTTGCAGTTCATTCTAGTGAAGAGCGGGAGCGGTAATGATTTACTCTGCAGGGCTCTCTCGAAGCTTTTTGCCTTACAAGGATAGACATCGAGTGAGCTCCCGAAGTCCTCTGGGCTCTCAAACTCTCTGCTTACTTTCCTCTCATCTCGGTCGGCACTTTTTCAATTCAAACTCGGCCGCCGTCTGTTTTCTTCCGCTTTCCTTCTGCTTCTACCTCCATGGTTTTAGAAATGTACCTCGTGGGTCAGATTTAAAATGACAAAGATCAACTTATGATTTGCAGAGTTTAAATTGTTAAAATATCAGTTAGAGTTCAAATAATTTCTGGCATCTACAGCGTGTTAACATGCCTCTGAATTTGCATTTAGTAAAAAACATTTCCCGTGGGGGTTTGTTGGCATGTTGCGATGATTCACGAAGCCCCTGTCTCCTTTTATAGCAGAGGAATGAGGATTATTTACACATGTGGTCAGGGTCACAGCCCTATCATCTATTAGAGTGCTCTGACTAGGGCTGAAGGCGACCAGGATCCACTGCTTACAACTCTAGACCTGAAATAGACTGAAAGAGAAGCAAAGCTGCGACACTGTGGCTGACATACGATCACTTGCCCGTTTGGCTGTTCCTGCACTGATAATTAGATCCCATACACTGCTTTGCAAAAGAGCCATGTACACACCTTGAACATTTGCACATGTTCCCCCATATGTTGACACATGTCAATGTATTTTCAGAGCTTGTGTGGTAGAAGAACACAAAGAAGAAAGGAATTGTGAAGTATAAGGAAAACACTTTTCAAATCTGAAAAGTGTGGCATGGTGTTATGTTTAGGCCCTACTTGGATCCCTTGTGTAAAATCTAACGTAATCAATTGAACTCAGAAGTCAGGTTTGAACATCTCAGACCTCAGTTCAATCATTGCAAAAGTTTTGGCAGACTGGAAAGAAAAAGAAGAATGATTGAATGAAAGCCATTTCATCGTCTTTTTTCAGTATTTGCCACAAGCCAATTAGAAATGTTGTGGAAAACAGACACTTCTGGAGTCTAATCCTATGCTGGACTCTTGGATCATTATTCTCAGATGAAAAACATATCAGATTAAAAGAGGTTGAAGACATCTGCACAAGTGCATTTGGAGCAAAGCAAAAACAACTCCGTAACTCTGTTTTAAAGGCATCTTGACAATAGTTGATCCACAAGGAAAGGGGGAAAGGGGGACTTCTCAAGCACAAAACCTCACAAATTCTCCAAGCCAATCCACAGATTTGCATCTATGATCCGTTCTTTCCTGTCCAACAGTCCGCTTCTGCTTTTGTTTTTACTATTTTAACTGCACAAGACATTTTAGCAATCGCAAATCTCTCTTTATGAGCCTTTTATATTCGGAGTGTGTCCTTGTGTGCTAGATCGTACCAGTTCCAAAGCTCTCCTCCCCACATAGGGAACAGCGCCCAGAATCCATCAGGTTCCCAAAGTACCTCCAGCCTGTGGGAGTCTCATAAAGGGCCAGCTTCATGGCTTTGGCTACCCTACAAACAGCACAGGAGAGAGAAAGAGAGAGAGAAGCAAGAACAAAGTTTGTACTTTTGCTTTTATCAGATCAGAAGGGTGAGTCTGCAAGCAAATCCTCTGACCTTTCAAATAAAGCAAACCAAATGCTGCATGACAGCAGCTATCTGCCAACAATTCATCCAATAACTTAATAAGGCAAAACACTGCAGGAACAAAATGAGTCAACCTTTCACTCTATGTGCTCTGAACACAGGCCATGTAGTCACCAAAGAACAGGAGAAAAGAGGGATTATGAGCCCGCATGTTTATACATCTTATAATGGGGTCATGGGGAGTGAGCTGTGTGTTTGTATGCGTGAGTGTGTGCATGTCAAATATGTGTGAAAAGAAAGGCAAAGGAGAATCAGAGGTTTTTCCCATAGCAAACCATTTTTTGTATGAAATGTTTGGGTTTTTTTCTGTAAGAAGAAAATAACACATTTCTGGGATTAATTTTCCGGTTTACAAAATTGAAATCAAATAATAATTCAGACTTGATCAAGTTTCAAAAGTGCCAGAATTCAGAAGATAAATATAATGCTAATTAAATAAGTATGTGTGGTCATTTAAATCAAATTGAAATACTGGTGTGCAAAAATGAACTCAGGGAAATGTAAGAAGATATTTAAAAAGAAGCTTTCATTTTTATGACATGTATGTGGTTCTTTCAGGCTGTGAGAGAGAACAACACTAAAAACAAAACACAAGAAGGCAAAATAAAATATAAGTTTAAGTAGGAATAATAAAGTACAATGTTATCATCAACACTACTTGTTGCTACCCACACAGCATTGATACTGCTATGATCACAGCAGAATATAAACACATATGACTACTCCAAGATTTCTTGATGCAATATTCAAACCAG
This sequence comes from Poeciliopsis prolifica, assembly GCF_027474105.1. Classification (NCBI taxonomy): domain Eukaryota; kingdom Metazoa; phylum Chordata; class Actinopteri; order Cyprinodontiformes; family Poeciliidae; genus Poeciliopsis; species Poeciliopsis prolifica. The sequence continues at coordinate 1,670,034 of NW_026562389.1, forward strand.
CAAAACAGATGTTTCAACCAAACGGGCAAAAATGTGGACAAGTCAGTCCTTGAAAAAACCCACTCTGCGATGTCTGAATGTGGGTGGCTTTTAGGGTTTTTAAGTGGTGGTGAAAATATCTGCATAATAATCTCAGGCGTAAATAAATCCCTGCAGCGTTCGGTGCAGTTGTTTACAAGTAGAAGGGATGAATTACCAAATATGAGTAAACCAGCTTGATCTCCCTCTGGGGATGCAAGCACTGGAACGGAAAGCCTGGAATTCCTTAAAAGAAAACAAACAGGCCCCTCTGATGAGCCTCTGCCGTTTTAAATAGCACGTCCACCGGCCAAAATAAGCCAAGACTCTCGATGCAGGGGGGGGTCGGCTTTCAAGCTAAATTACACGCAACAACAACAACAAAAAAAAAGTGTGAGAATCAGTTCACTTTTGCCCTTATGGCTGCATTGATTGACTGAGAAAAAAAGTCGAGGACATAAACAGCTCACAATTAAAGTAACTGCGCACCCCTTGGATCACTGTGGTGCGCTCAGTTTGAGCAGCTGATGAGTGAAGGCAGAGCTCTTAATTTTGCCTTGAAAGAGGAGCTGCAGCTTGTTCCTTATCTTATCACACATTTCCAGCAGCATCTTCAGGATTGTCTCTAACTCTTATGTTGCTCAGGTTTCAACAGTGGCTTGATTATATTGTGCTGTTGCTCGGGCCCAAAATCAGCAACCTTCGAGCCAAGTGAGCCTTTAGGGCAGGGCGGGGCATATCTGCTGTATACCACCTTAAGTGCGTTGGACAAACACACCATGCTATTTTAGTCAAGTGAACAATGTTTGCCAAACTATATCTGACAGATCTGCTGTCAGATATAGTTTCTTGATCTCAGGCTACACCATTTCAAAACTGTATTTTCTTGTGATCATGTTATTGCTTTACTTAAAAAAAATAATGCTTGGTCACACTGTATAGTTGAAGAATGAAACAAATCAAAGGTTTTGAATCAGATGTGACAGGAAATCAAAAACTATTCACCAATTTTAACCCAAAAAAGTGGTGCTTCCATCACAACGCTGCTCCCACCATTTTTCACTGCTTTCATGTTATTCCTTTGCAGATGTATAATGTTGCTTTTTGTGCCGACAATACATGACTGAATCAAGGCTTTGGGAGGTTTTCAGTCAGGCCTAGATGTTTACCTTATAAGAAAAGTGTTTTTTTTTATAGCCACACTCCCTGGGCCAGATATTTGAACCGCTGGTTGTTGTCACATTCAAGAGAACCTGTATTCTCAGGAAGTTTCTGCAGCTCTTGTGTATTGTCTTTTAATCAATTCCCAAGGAATGTCCAGCTTAAGACAATATTGCACACACTTCTGTTGACAAACAAAACAAGGAAACATTTTCAAATGTCCAATGCTTTCAAGAGTTGATAATACAGAGCACTCCAACAACACCATTTGGAAGAGAAGCAGGCCCACAGTATCACACATTCTTCACCATACAGTGGACACCATATCTGTGCAGTCTCTGTAGCAGAATAGTTTACTGGTCTAATCAGATAAAAATGAATGGTTCCAGGAATGATCTAAGTAGCTCTTAACAAATTCCATCTATGAGTTTTTAATGATAAAGCCATTGCAAACAACCAAATGGCATGTAGGTAATTTAATAATGCCAGTTGAAAATTCTAAAATGGCTGTTAAAATTTAAATGGTTGTCTCTCCTCTACTTTTCCTGCAGTTCTCTACTAGCAGATTTTGTTCCCTCCTTTACCATCCCGCTCAATCTGGGAATGTGTTTGTTAATCCTCATCTAGCCCAGTGACCATCGCTTAAAACAAGTGAACCTCTGCCTCATGTCATATTCATACTCTGAGACATGGATTGCCAATTATAATGTCCTAAAAAGTCTGATCAACAAACAAAAGTATATACATTCTAAAAACCTTGTCAATTACTTTTATTTGGGTTGTTGAGGTCTCCAGTGATTTTCCTGAACATAAGATTCCCCTTATCCTCCCACTCCAAAACTTTAACTGAGGTGCAGAGTTAGATCATGCTATTGTAACAAACATTTCATGAATTCAAAGTGTGCGATTAAATCAGAAAATGAATTAAAAAAAACTTTTTTTTTTTCATAAGTTAAACCTGATCTACTTGTTATAAAGTGTTTTCTCTTAAGAGCCAGCTGACTGAGGAACAAACTCACAAAATGCCACCAATAATACTTGACTGCATAAAGCACTGCTTGGACCTGAACCTTACAAAGTCCCCCAAACAAAAGCTGCTGCAAAACATCAGCACTTTTTGAGCTTGATGTGAAACATGTGCCTCAACAAAAACTGGCACTAAACTTCTGGTCCTATTGGCTGTTGAGCTGATGGACCACGGGGTCAGAAGCAGGGAGAAGAGGAGGAGAGAAGGAAGTGACCCATAGCAGACACAACACCATGGGAAGAAAAACTTTCACTAATGAGATGAAAGTTAGGAGGACACAATCGCTTTTTCTGTTGTTCCTTCATTCTATGCTCAGGATGTTGTCCTGTGACACCCAAAATGGTTATTTTTAAGGATTGATGTAAAATAAATGATAAATATTTTTCCATTTTTAAAACAAAACTGTGGAAATCTTTTGTTAATTTCATTTCTTATAAAACAAAAGCAGTAAATTAACATGTCAGTGACTGAGTCCATCCCTTCATTCTTGAACTTAGGGCAAGCAGACGTTTCCTTTAAAATGTATATACTGCTGTCCTCTCTGCCATGACTGCATCAGCTATTTCTCATTCAGTTTGTGTCAAGAATGTCACAAAAACTCAGGCAACACAAACATAGCCAGTCATCCCCGTATTGGTTCATAGAGCTGGAAAAACATGTCACCTTTTCAGCTGATAAATTCCTTACATTTCTTGAATATGACTGCACATTTTTCAAAATACAAACAATTGCACACAGAATGCGCTCGGTTGTGTTTTTACTACACTGTGCTTGACTAGCCAGAACCACAGAGCAGGGGGGGAAACCTCAGTCAAAACTCCCAGAGACACCATCCTAAAAAGGCTCACACTTGGGTTGACTCCAACATTACACACACCATACCACCAGGCATTTCAACACTTCCTGGAGTTTGTCAGAGACATGCAAACTTTTCCCTGAGTGTTACATTAGGAACATGAGAGGTGGCAGTGCAACTGAGAGCTGAGCAAAGTGAGTGTTGCAAGTGTAGTGGGTATAAAACTAGGTATGTGCTGCTTTATGAGATCATAATGCAAAGGAAGCTAAATTATTCTGAGGGATATTTCTCTTTTGAAGTACACAAGAAGTTGGATAAATGCATTGCAAAGAAGAAAAAATGAGGCACCATTTTCTTTTACCAGAACTCATTTTTGTCTCTTTTCTTATTCAGCACCAAAAAAACACTGTTTCTAAAACCACGTTGACATGCCTACAGTTTTGAAGCTTTTAAAGGTCAAATTTTAAACAAATGCATGGCTTTACAGGTATTTCATAAATATGAAGGTCCACCAAACACATAAGGATAAGATCAAATATGGTCTTGCTGACAGGGACAGGGCATTTGTATTAAAGCGGGACATGATCTCAAGTTCTTGTCAAAAATTCTCAGTAAGAGTTGAGGTGGTATCTACATTTAATTACAGAACATCGGCCACTCATCACAGTTTTTTTGTAGAGTTTACAATCAGTAAATTAGATTTCAACTAATCTTATTAGAAACACTGTTTTGTGAATATATTTGTAGGTCTGACTGTCTGACTTGTATCACTTCTGATTAGTTAACTCTATAATAACCTTTTTTCTGCAGGCAACACTCAGAGGAGAGCTCCTCTCCAGCTGAGAAAAACATTAATGGGGATAACTTTAGCTTCATTGCATGCATTCAATCAGCACTCTTTGCTCGACTCTTGTTTTAAATGACAGGCATTATTTATGGACAGAAATAAAATCAAGGGTGTGTAGGTGAAGGATTTTTTATGTGAACTCAACATGGGGAGTATCTCTTTTTGCAGATTTCGAGCTCCTTAAGAGGTTGTGTAAACAGTCGTTGTACCCTCAGACAACTCCTTCCTTTGTGTGGGTTTGTGTGTTTGCTGTACCTGTCAAGGGCTGCGCTGGTGGCCATACTCCTAGCAAAGCCTCTGGCGCCATGTTGTCTGAAATAAGGGATGGTGGAGAGGTTCGCAGCTATGACTGCAACCGAGTCCGAAGGGTTCACAAAGAAGCCGTTTTCTCCGAGGATCATGTACCGGTCCTGGTACAGACACATCATGCAGAAAATCAGGAGTCACATTTAGATAATACATATTATCTTTTAACTTCTTTTAAACAAAAACGGCAAAAAACTACAAGCATAAGAAATTAATTACCAACAAACTGATCAGGTCTTTGATGCTCAGACACTGATTCTGCATCGTGAAACTTACTCCGTCTGTGGCGTGTTTCAGGTCCGACCTGGGCAAGCCCTCTGACTGCCATTAATACTTACTAACTCACCAAATATGTAACTGAAAATATTCCCTCCATTTATATATACCATTCACTCTCTTCTCATTAAACATAGGCTTGTATAAAGCTATGTGTGTAAAGCTTTGCATGTTTTCCTTCATGCAGGGCATGTGAGGGGAAATCAATAAAACAGAAAAGTCTAATGAAGGAGCATTCTCCCTGTCAGATCTTTGAATGATAAACAGCATAGGCGTGATAGAAATGTCATTACGATGTGATAAACAGATCAAATTTTTTGCATTATTATTGATAAACTCTCATTGGTTTTTTCTGCTTTTATGAACAAGCAATTAAAAATAAACATTAATTTCTGTTTTAGACCTGGAGGCAATGTGAAAGTGATTCCTGTCTCTGTCTGACTTAATATAGTCAGACAGATAGTCTGATGGTGATCAAGTCTGATCACTATCAGACGTGCAGCTGATTTAGAAGTCAACAAGTTGGAGTGTTGATATGAACACCTTACCCCGTCTGCATCAAATGCCGCTCCAAAGCCAAACTCGCCCCCTTTCATAGCATCTACCAGAGAGGTGGCATAGGTCAGGTTAGGCTCCGGTGGTCGACCACCAAAGTCCTCTAGGGGGACGCAGTTGACGGCAGAATTGGCCGGTGCCCCAAGCTCGTCACACAGAATCCTTCTTACATAGGGACCCATCACTATGCCAACCAACAGAGGGAATATGTAAAGCAAGAAGTGAAATTATCTTGATTTGTTGTAAAGTTTATTACACAGGGTGCCTAACTCACCTCCATTCATGGCATCTATGTGTATCTTCAGCTGATCTGGTCCTGTGAGGAGACTTTTAATGGCAGAGAAGTCAAAGATGTTTCGGAGCATTTGAAGGTAGACTTCAACTGAGTCTACGATCTCCACTGTCAAGACAGAGGAAACTACGTATGTAGGACTGTGCAGAATTGATTTCTGACTTATCTCAAATATATATTATTCCACTTAGAGAAATGTATATTTGCACATCATGCATGAGCTTTGTACCTCTAAAAGGCTTGAACTTGTTCTCAAGATCAAACTCTTGTCTTCCAAGCCTTGAGAGATCAATGCGCAGATCTGGGCAGATGGCGTACTCCTCCAGAGTCCGGCTGACATGAGAGATTCTCTCCATCACCGTGTCAGTAGACGGGCCTTCCAGGCAAAATTTTTTAGTCAACTTAACACCCATAAACCAATGGTTTCAACTACTTCTGATGTCCAAAAACAAATGCAAAGCCTTCACCTCCGTTAGCCACGTTGAACTTAATTCCAAAGTCTCCGCCAGGACCTCCGGGGTTGTGGCTCGCCGTGAGGATAATTCCACCGATTGCCTTGATTTTCCTCATGATGCATGACACGGCAGGAGTGGAGAGAAGGCCATTGAGACCCATTACCAGACGACCAATCTGAATGGAATAGATGGCCATCAGAAAAAAAAAAAACATCTGAATTTTACTTGTTATACAGCACCTTGAAAACTGTTCATCCCCTTGAACACTTCCAGATTTTTTTGTGCTACAATCTCGAACTTCATTGTATTTTGAGGGGATTTTATGAGATAGACATCAAAGTGGTCCATAGTGGTGCAGTGGAAGGAAAAGAACACAGAAATTTTCAATAAGATTTTTTAATTGATGTGAAATAAAAAGAATACGAAGATAGAAATGTGGGAGGCAAGGAAGGAGCTTGGGAGGTTTTTTTTTTATATAACATTAATATTTCTAGACATTTTTGTGAAGATTTTACAAAAAACCACCAAAAATTTATGCATAAATAGGAAGCAGAAGGAAAATGAAACATTGTTTCAAAGTATTTTTTTTTTCAAATAAAAATGAATGTGGTTTGTATGATTAATACCCACCACCATGCATCGTAGGACGATGGACAGCAGTAGTTTTTCAACACAAGACTTGATTTTGCATGCCTTTGACCAGAACAATCTGCCTCATTGTTGCTGTCCTCTTCATCACTTATGACAAACCATGATCAGTTTTCTTTCAACAACTGCTTTCTTCTTGCTGCTCTTCCGAATGTCCCGTCATAAGATTCATCCACCAAAGTTGTGGATCTCTTTATATCCTCCAGAGTTACAATGGTCCTTGTGGCTGGTTTTCTGCTTAATGCTTTCCTTGACCAACATATCAGTTCAGACTGATGCCAAAGTCTTGACAGATGATGGATCAACACAAATAAATTTTTCAGAACTTTACCCTAGACCTGTCTGCTGATGATACCAATTCTTAACTCACGCTCTCTAACAAACCTCTAAAGTCTTCAGCTGGTTTATCTCTTTCTCTCCACTTCTCAATTATGAGCTCTTTTATTGTAAAAATACAAAAGTTTTGTAATTGCATTATGACAATATTTGAGAAAGCTCCTGTGAATACTTTAAGAAGGCACGCTACAATATTTATTTACATACAAATATCTGGTTTGACCCAAAAAGGTTTAAAAGAAAGAGCTCCCAAAATTGTATCACTTCACAGGGTCTAATGTACTGTTAGCTTTATCAAGTAAATGATCTCCACCCAAGTGAGTCCACACTCTCTATTTATACTTTGCATGCTACTTATAAAGTGCTAATACCCACATCCTGCTCATCAGCCGCTCTAAAGAAGAGTGCCCTCAACACAAAGGAATTCATCCTCCAAAGAAAAAAATAGATTTTATACAGGATAGCTTGGGGTAGTGAAAGTCTGAATTGGTGTGAACTCAGCTATAAGTGAAAATTAGAAGGAGATGGAAGGCCTGGGTTTGTGTGCCAAGTGTTGATGCTTCATAGTTGGGTCTTTTCCATACTCTGTGACAGGGGCATCCCCAGTGTGTACAGTTCAGCTGTGCAGAGGCGTAACGGTGCTGCGGGAGCGAGCTGCTGGTGTGGCCGAACGTAGGCAGGAAAAGGAGCAGGATGGATGGAAGTGCTGACAAGGCTGACATCAGGAGACATTTGGCCAAGGTCAGCGGAAACATAAGGACCGATGTCAACAAAAAAATTATATTCCCTTTAGCTCTTTTTTCCTTTGGAAATAGTCCAAGGTAAACTTCTCACAGCACAGAATTTTGGAAGCAACTTGGGGAGTTTCCTCTAAGTTTTCTTAATCTCTCGTCATATTTTTATAATCACCAGCTGAGATTATTACAAGTTTCTTCTTGTTCTGTAAGTGTTCTTTATATTGAAATTTACTTACACAGCTGAGGAGTCTGTTCAACAGTTAAGATCATTTTTTACTACAATTTCTTGAGCTAGATTTTATTTGTGTCATCTAATCTGAGTTTGAGGACAGACTAAAGTCCAAGTTGTCGGTCAGGAGGATTATAATAAAGAATTTAAAAAAATCTTTTGGGAAAAACACTCAAGGAGTCATCAGACCAACAAAGGAGAACCAAAACAACAGTGCAAAAGCAAGAACCCACCAGTGTGTGAAGGAGAATAAGGAGCTTAAATACTGAGGAACATGAAGAAAAGACTGGAAACAGAATGAGGCTGTGAGGAGAAACTAAGCAGAAAGGTTGAGGAAAGAAGGTAGATGAACATGAAGAGAGTAGAGAAGAGGAAAAAAATAACCAAGTTAGAAACACTGAGCAAAAGAAAAGGCAAGAATGAAAGCATAAATAACTAAGTGATGGAAGCAGAAACAAACCTGAAAACTCAAACAGTTTCATCACAGTTTGGGATTATCAGAGTACATAAATGTCACCGTTTTGTTTTGTTTTTCTTTGTAATTTTTTTTTCTTTTTGAAAAATAATTTTCTTTCCACCTCACATTACTCACTACTTTGTTTTTTCCCCCTCCACATTCCTTAACAAACATATTTAATATAAATAGGGTAACTAAATGTCAACCAACCATCTGTGACACAACATGGGACATGTGCTGAAAGGTGGTGTGAAAATTTATGTTTCCAGCCTAAAAATAAACACAATCAACAGGCCGTAGTACTTCACACTAAAACCGACAGCCTGATAATCTTGATTTACTCATTTACTTTTAGAGTAGTGACGGTTTTTCACAGCATTATTATTATTATTATTATTATTATTATTATTATTATTATTATTATTATTATTATTATTATTATTATTATACTTTATATTTCCTGTTTACTTTTCCAGCTTTTGGGGGGTTTTCATTGGTTGTTGTGTTTCCAGGATTATGTAAATCCATTTAGATTTTTAGTTTTTTTTTTTCTAAATGTTGACCTTTGGGTGTTGGAGACTTTCCTGCTTTATTCATCTACTGGATATTAACCAGATATTTAAACACAACTTATCCGTATGTGCTGCTTAAAAAAAAAAAAAAAAAACACATAGAGCCAATAATTAGGTGGGACATAGTTTGAACTTTGGACCAAATGACTTAAGTACTGCACACCCAAATGATGTATAACATTTAGTGACCATCTCCAGGTCTCCTTACCCCATTGGCAGCTGCCATCTGCACTATCACCTCAATGGCAGCCCGGCTGAAATAGCGGCCGTCGCTGCCCACCACCATGGTGCAGCCCTGTCTGTCCCGCAAGTCGATGGAGGACAGGAGGCTCTGGACGTAGTTCTGCAGGTAGTTCTTCTTCCCCTCGAACACCGCGGTCTTCCTCCGCAGCCCGTTGGTTCCGGGCCGCTGGTCCTCAAAGGGCGCGGTTTGGACCGTCACCACCGGGATGGGGCTCGTCTCCATCCTCCGTCTCGTTTTCTGCCGCGACCCAGCGGGGCTCCAGCAGGCAACTGGGAATAACCGATCACCAAGTAATAAAAAAATAAATAAAAATAAGAAAGGAGAAAAAAATTGTAAAGTTGGAAAACCAAAAGTTGTGGAGTCAAGGTGGTTGAGGAGGAGAGCGAAAAAGTTTATTTTTTCACCTTGACAGCTTAAGCCAAGAGAGGAGCATCCCTCTATCTCTATCTCTATCTCTATCCTGACTGAGCCCCGCAGCAAACCTCCGTCTTTTCCTAATAAGAATGAACAACTGTCGACAAGAGGAGAGGAAAAAAATCAGGGAGGGACTGAGCTTTCAGTGTTACAATCAGCTGAGCCTCACGCCAAAAATAGACATCTAACTGGAGGGAGTAGAGGAATTGTGCTGGGGCGCGGAGTGCAACCGGACACTATGTCTGTGTCTCTACTGTCCTGCCACCCCGCTGAGAAAACACACTTAAAAAAACAAGCGGTTAGACATTAAGCAAAAAAATAAATAAATAAATATAAATAAATAAATAAAAAATGACGTTTTGATTTGGGTGGTGAGGCTCTCCACTCAGAGAGGCACTGCCAAGGGGCCCCATAAAACCAAACATTAAAAATCATGAGGTTTCTTTTTTTTCTTTTTGCACCAAAATGAGTCTTCTACAGCTTATTTGCATGTTCAAGCATTCCGAATGGGCACCTATAGAGTCATTTTGATATTCACCTCAGGTGACCAACGACCCTGAAGTTGGTATCTAATTTCTAGCTTGAGCTTTCAGCCTGTATTAAAGGCTTCCTTGTCTATGGAGAGAAACTGCACTCGTTTTAAAAATGCATACATTTAGTGATACCTGGTCATCTCAAACAATCTTTAAAGCACTATTTGAGAATTATTAGCCTGGTATTCTATTGTTAAAACACAAAACAAGCATTTTAAAAGCTCTTTTGGCATTTGGATTGCTCTATTCTTCACATAGTTTCATTTATTATTGTTGGGTAGAGCTCCTTTGGTGGTGAGGTCAGTGTGGCTGGTTGTGTGTGTCTGAATGTAGGGGAAGGGACTTCCCCAGGACAGCATTGTCCAAAAACCACTTATGCTTGTAACAATGTGAATACTGGTTACTTAGATTTGAGTGAATATTTCTTTGCAGAAATTTTCCAGTTTTACCAGCTAATAATAGATGCATATACCTTGCCAATATTTAAACAAACTTTCAACAAATAGTCAAACATAGCTTCTTTAACAGTTAAGACATCTGGATTACGTATCTCCTAGTCTAAAGGACTGACAAGAAAAATAAAGAACCACCATCAACACAAATGAGTCATCTTCACTGTGATATTTTGGTTTAAATGAACTCTCAGATGAAGATAAATGCAAGAGGAACAGGGAACAGCAGAGTGAGCACCCAAGAAGTTGTTCAACTTCACATTATGTGTGGGAGAATAAATCAGTCCGCAAGGTGTGATGGATCTAGCAGCTGTTTTAACTATTTTTTGTCATTCACTTCTGTAAAAATTGATGCAACAGCCTTTTTATTTATAATCGAGGGTTTGTAACCTGGCCTCTCATCTTCAAATCTGGTTTAAGAAACAGTGCTGCCTAGTGGATGATTAGAAGAAGTGCATCTTTGTTTCTTTCTTAAAAAAGATGCACTTCTTCAGATTGGCTAAAGGTTTTTATGAAACCTAAACAAAACAAAATAGTTTATTCAAATCTTGCATTTCGCTGCCTTATTGACAAATAAAGTAGAAAAAAAGAAGGATGGCAGCTAAAACTTTAAGAAAAGGCTGCTAATGACATAAGAGGGAAATCTAACAATCTGTATAGCCAGGATGCAGGTTTAAATAGTTTATTAATGTTTCTCTTCCTTCTTTAGCATAAAAGCATCAAAGTACCAACTTCAGTTCTTTCTTTTTTTTTTTCATTTTTGTATTTGAAACTTCACATTTGCATTTGGAAATATTTTTGATATTTAACTGTGTAGTTTTTACTCTGTATGTTCTTGTTTAGGTCTCTGTGTGTGTTTTCTATTTGATCATTGCTTCAACATTCTAAAGTAGTGAACACAACAAATATGTTTTGAACTTTTCTTCCTTTTTTTTCCCACGTCAACCAAGTAAAAACCAACTCAGAAAAATATTTTATGAAACAAGAACATTTTAATCAGAAATACAATGTTACAAAAAAAAAAAAAAATCCAAACTCCATGGTTTTTTGGAGTTTGAATTTTTCAAATTATCACGAAGCCAAAACATACTTCTCAAACATTTATTTTGACACCCCAGTTGGTAGGAAAACAATAAAACAACTCACCATCCAATATCACAGATATATTACCACTCTTCTTATTTACATTACTCCCTTTAAAGCTACAGGTAAAGCACATAAATGTCATGCAACCAAAGTATTTCTTTAAGAAACAGACAACAATAAAAAAAAAACAGACTGTAAAGTGTCTCAGGTGGCCTCAGCATTGAGGGACAGAACGTAGGAGATGCTCGTTTATTAAAGGAGCTGTGCTCGGCATTGCAGGCCTGTAGTACAGGGGAGTCTTTAAAGGCTGCAGGAGCGCTGGAACCAAACGGGATGCCGGGTTTGACATCAGATACCCAAATCCAAGACCACCGTGAAGAGAGTGGGGTGGATGTGGGTTGCGTGCACCGCTGGGAGATGGTCTGCTCATGATGCTGTCGATGCTGAATGAGCACTTTGCTTGAGCGCCAGACTTTGGCTCTGTTAACCACGGCTGCGCTCTGAAGTCTTTAGGCCCACTGCGTTTCCCGTGAGCGTTTAGAGCCCGCGGACAAAGATGGAAAGGAGAAGGGGGCATCATAGTTCCATCCTGCAGGGGTATGTACCGAGCAGGAGCAGCGGGTATGAGATTTACCTGCCCCTGTGCGCCATACGGCTGTCCGTACGGCCTGTAGCTGCTCAGGTTAGAGTAAAACAATCCGTCTCTGCTAAAGTCCGGCTGGTTCCTCTTGAATCGCTTTCTCCTGCGCAGGAAGCTGCCGTTGTCAAACATATCCTCAGACGCAGGGTCCAGAGACCAGTAGTTACCTTTCCCCGGGTTCCCGGGCTCCCTTGGGATCTTAACGAAACAGTCATTGAGAGAGAGGTTGTGTCTGATGGAGTTCTGCCAAGCTGGGAACTTCTCCCTGTAGTAGGGAAACTTGTTGCTGATGAAGTCGCAGATGCTGCTCAGCGTCAGCTTCTTCAGTGGGCTCTGCAGGATGGCCATGGTGATGAGGGCGATGTAGGAGTACGGAGGCTTTACCGAGCCACTCTGAGCCTTCCTGGGCATCGGAGTGTCCGTACTGAAGCTGCTCTCGCTTTCCCCGGAGGAATCGGGCTCTGAGGAGTCGAACTCGGCACCAGATTCTGTCGAAAATACAGCGTCCGTGGAGCGCTCGGTCCGGAACACCAGCGGGTGGACAGGCTCTTCACCGCCCACTATATCAATCTCATGCTCTTCAATAGACAGTCTAGTTTGGTGAGACGCCTCAGATTCACCGGACAGAATCATAGTCGCGCCTAAACTTTGTATGCCAAAACAAGCGTAACGGTGCGTCGTGCGTAAAAGCGCGTCTGTGGTCTGCCTGTTTAAACACAAGGCGGTTTGCGATGGGGAGCGAAGAGGTTTTATAGACAGGGATGCTTCTGCCCTGCAGGCCAGTCCCATTAATCCTTCGGACCTATCAGAGCCCCCTCGCTGCAGGGGGCCACTGCAAGATGGGGCGGAGGGGAATGCCTGGTTGGTGCGAAAGGTCCTTTCACCCCAAGAATGGCCGAATGAGGCATTCTTTAGGATACCTGTTAGTAAGGAGGTAGTTGGAACGACACGAAGAAAGAAAGTGATTACTAACAAAGGCGCATCCAGAAGTGTTGGAAAGGGTAGCGGTGTGGGGGCGCCTAACAGTGCTGAAGGCTGAGAAGAACAGAATTTTGCCCTTAAGGGAAAAATCATCTATTTGAAATCACAACATTTTTTATGCAATTAAGACGCAAACATAACTTTGTTGTAATTTTTTATTTTATTTGTTTATCTACTCAGGAATTAAGTAAATATATAATATTTTATGGCACAAATTGACTGCTGTTGGGTCTTAAATTAACCAAGTTCAGCTTAAGCTTTCTCAAATAAGATACCCCCGTCGTCATTTGTAACAAATTTTGATTATAAATGACTACACTGGTGAGGTGGGGGATGTGAGCATGATGGGAGTGCTGGGTGTTAGTGATTCTACGGTGACATGCTCTCGCTCTTTGGAGTTGCCAATGAATGCAGCATCACATAGGCCTCTGGTTAATAACATCTTGGCCATTGTAAAGAATAATGTATATCGTAAAGAATAATGTATATCGTGATATCCAATTATCAAACGAGACTTTTTTTTAGTTGTCCTACATTTTATAGACTAAGATCAAAGACTTACATCTGCAAAGAGGATACTTGAAACCAGTTTCTCTGCTTTACCGCTTCACAATAAAACAACAATAATAAATTAACTGAAATAAATAAATAATACACCATATTCAAGCGTGAGGTGTTCCAGGTTTACAACCTTACACCTAACTCAAGTTTTCCACCTCTGGATGCCCCGCGGGTGGAGTGACCGTGAAAATGGTGGCGGGATGGGGCTTCCTGCAGCCTGCGGAGAGAACAGGCAGTGTTTGCACCTAATGAGGCCATCAGCATGAGAATCAACAAGGAAACGGTTCAGCTGCGTGATGCGCTCCGCGGTGACGCGGCTCGGGTTCGGGACGCGGAGCTGAAAAGGAAGCGTCAAAGCAAGGGAGCTCCAACAGCGCCATCGACACACACACACACACACACACACACACACACACACACACACACACACACACACACACACACACACACACACACACACACACACACACACACAAAAACGAAGAAAAAAAAACAACAACAACAACAAACAAAACACACGCTGTTACAGCATCTACATTGCAAATGGTCAACGTGGAAGGGCTCCACATGAAGAGCAAGGGGGAAATTATTTGCAATCACAAACATACAACCACTATGCATGTATGTGATTTGACTGAAACCTGAAAACGTCTGCAGTCCTGAACACAGCAGAATCCTAAACTTGATCGATGCTGGAATGCTCAGCCCTGGAGAGCTCTCTGGTCTTCTGACAGTATTTTAAATGAAAGCTGAAACTCATTCTTTTGTCACCTTTAGAGCAACTTTCTTTCAGAACAAAACATTATTCATTATTATTATTATGTAATGAGGATAGAACAAAAAAGTATCAGAACACCATATTTAGAAGATAATTTATTTAAATTAATTTGAAGATACAGAACTGATATGAATACAAGTCCAATTGAGTATCAGAAATGTAAATACTGGCAAACTCATTTAAAGTTTCATTTAAAAAGTGCAATATGTTGATCACTCTCTTTACTCCTTTAGGCGTTAAACACTTTTTTTCCACTTTAATTTTTTACTATCTAGCTTTTTCAAAGGTAGAGGTTGTGATTAAATATCACAGGTTAAAGAAGTTGCAGTTATTTTTACTTTCTATTCTTCCATTCAGTCATCTATAGAAAATAGAGCTTGAGAAGCATAATCAGTTATATGAAATCTGCCATAACCTTCTTACTACACAATCAACTACAGAGATTTTCACAAAGGAGCTTAAAACCTATTTTTTAACTCCATCCATCACAACAGTAGAAATAAAAATCTGCTGCAGGATGTTCTTGTCCAGGTTCTTTCCTGCAATTTAAAGTAAGGGCAAAAAGTTAATTTAGGACAGCAGAATAAAGACACATTCATGTTGAAAAATACTGAACAAACACTTCAAACCTTTAGGTGTGTGTTCAACCTGACTCAAGTCTTTAGTGCAGGTTTTCATAGAGGATTTACAGGTATTTAGTATAATGCTGCTACTGACATGTTTCATTATGGTGATCATCAGGGTGACGTGCAGCACTCTTCTATGAAGGCCACATTTAATTAGACATGCAAGTAGCAATGTTTCTACAATTTTGAGAATATTATTCTTGCTACAGTGTTGTACACTCTTTATCTGGAATGACAAAATAAATTTGAATTTGGTTTTAAGCAAACAACAAATTCTCAACACTGACAGATTCTCCCACCTGAGATCCAACTCTCCTCCAGAGTCAACATAGACCTCTTATCTGCTTCTGTGGCTACTATTGTCCACACAATAATACAAATTTTAATCTAGCTTGTGGTTGTAACTTGATAAAGTGAGAAAACATTCAAATGGGTCTGTGTACTTTTGCAAGGAACTGTACCTGCAAATCCAACCTTCATTCTACAACTAACTTTAATGACACTAATCAGTGTAAACAGTAATGCTAATAATAAAATTATCATTTAGGATGATTTGGTGGGATATGTTTTAGGAAGCCAAAAACTACAGTAAAAGGACTAAAATGTATTATTGTGAAATAAAATCAAAAGCATCATGTTATAAATTCACTGAAACCTCCCCAAAACAACTTTAAGTTCATTAACATTTATACATTTTTCTGACAACAATGTCTAAAAAGGCATCAAGATGTGT
This sequence comes from Poeciliopsis prolifica, assembly GCF_027474105.1. Taxonomy (NCBI): domain Eukaryota; kingdom Metazoa; phylum Chordata; class Actinopteri; order Cyprinodontiformes; family Poeciliidae; genus Poeciliopsis; species Poeciliopsis prolifica. The sequence continues at coordinate 1,685,794 of NW_026562389.1, forward strand.
GTGTACATATGTGTATATGAGCTTACCTACCTATAAACACCAGCCTGTTTGTGTGTGGGTTTTCCTCCCAAAGTTGTGGAGTCTCATTTAACTCGTATAGCTCATGGACCCCCTGCAGCATTACTTGGTGCGCTTTGCCTGCAAATGATACTATACCCTGAAAACACACAAGTCACAAGTAAAACATTAAGCTGCCTCAAATGAATAGTCTAACTGGTTAATAGATAATAAAACCACCAGGGAACTATTGTGTTCTGCTGTACCTTCAACCGGATGACACTCATGGGTTCCCCTGCTTTGTTACAGAACTTCTTTTCCCAAAGCAAATCCTGTGACAGTGGAAAGTGAGTGTTTACGTTTCAAAGAATGTAATGGTACCAAAACTAATTAGCAGTGGCAACAGGGAGAAGAATAATAGATCGTGTCTTTACTTGGATGAAAGTATTTAGGGCATCTTCACAGAGGTCTCCCGTCACCTCAAACGTCGCAGTTAAAATACTCTGGAGGTGATAGAAAAATAACGCATACATTACATTATAGGTAGATTCATGTTGTTTTTAAAAACATAAATAGTAACCATGACAATAAAACTGTACACTTCCATATGAAATGCAAAGCTCGTTCTGTATTTGATACGTAATTTGCTGACTAGCACTGCTGCTTTAATAACTTAAAAAATCTTATTTTCAGGAGCTAAACATTTATTTGCAAAGATGTTTTCAGTTTAGTGAGACTAATGGTGAGCTCTGAACAAAAGATGCACTTTTTACGCCCCGGCTGAGGACTTTGTCAGTGAATGTGTCAAAACCCACAGTCCCATTTGGCACCCGAAATGGAGTGACGGTGTCCCGCTCTTTGCATCTTTCTCACACACACGCTCGCCCCTCCTTCTTTGATGCTTCCTCACAACATTAAAAAGGACACCTTGCGGATATTCGTGGGAGGTTTGGGTTTTAGTGCTGAGGTTACACAGTTCCTTGTCATTTGGTATAACAACAGAAAAAGTGGCATTCTCATTTACATGAAAAGAGGGGTGTGATGGAGGTGTGGTCGTGTGTCAGGGGGATCTGAAGGACAGTGGAGATTCATGCGGGAAAAGGAACTTGAGAGAAAACACACAAACAATGGTGTTATTAACCCCGGTTTATCCTCATCCTGTGATAAAAGTTCATGTGTATAAAGCACAACTAACTGCAGCAGAGCGTCATTTCTCGTGGTACTCTTGTGTGGAAAAAAATATTAAAGAAGTTCAGAAAAATGATGGTTGACAACATTTTGAGGGCCATACAAAAATATTTGAACTTTCCGCATACTTTCCAAAAATACAAGAAAAAAAATCTATGCATTTCATTGGGATTATATACATTATAGCCACATATCAATATTTTCTCTATTTCAATACACCTATGTATTAGAGTACAGGTGTTTGACATTTTCGTTGGCGTCCACATATCTCTGATGTTCCACAGTCACTTTTTGTAGAAGTTCTTCTGTTTTTTAAAACTCAAAAATACATGCGCAATCTCAACTATTTTTAAAAAATTAATCTACCCAGTTACACATTTGGACTACGCTATTCTTTAATAACAAGATAATATTTGTGTTGAAATTTTGACCTCATTGTGCAGCATTTTCTCCTTTATTTTGTTGTTACATATTTTATATCCGATCTTTGTGTGAACTTACTTACTTTGATTCCACATGACTTTGCCGCAGTAGAATTTCCTCATTGTGGTACAGTACATAAATATCTATTCTGTTTTATATCGAATTGAAAACACACCATCCTCACTGGATGGTGTGAGGATGGTAACTTGCTGTAGAGATTGAAAATTGTGGTTTCAAAGTTACAAATATCTAAAAATGTTTAATGTGGGCGGGGGAGTTCTTGCTAGTCTAGGGCTACAGTGCTTGGGTTGCTGTAAGCTCAGATTGACTCCATTTGTAATCTAACATGAAAGCAAACGCATCAAGTTGATCACAACACAAAAAGTACAGCAGGGCGGGAGTTTTCACTGAAGTGTTAAAGCCCCGCATTCCCCTTTATCCTGCAGGAAACGATGTGCTGAAATAAATTAACAAACTAAAAATATGGTAACACTATCAGCAATGCACAAAGCAAACTCAGATCGGTGTAAACAAACCTTGTCCAGGTGTGGTCTGGTCGGTTTCGCAAGCTGGAGCTTCTCAGCGAGTCTTTCAGATCAGAGATATAAATAGACATGAAAATTTGTTTCACAGTCTCATCCAACAATTTCATCCAACGTTATTTTTAAACACCTGATAACTTGAAGAAACATTTTGAAGTTGTTAGGCTATGTTAGACTTATTAACAAGCAGATAAACCAAGCTTTTGTTTCTGATAGTTTGAGCTTTACACTGCAACTCATGATTCATTAACTACCTTTAACATTAAAGATGCTTACTTAGTTAAAAAATTAACCTATAATTAATTATTTTTAAAACTTAAATTCTATAATAGTTAAAAATAAAAGGTGTGGGAGTATTTGAAATATTTGAAATTCCCACCTACAGAAGAACTTTTTCTTCCGTCTTACATCTCTACTTGTGTCGATGCTTAATGACATCCCTAAATGGAGTTGCGAATGCTTTAGAAATGGCAATTAAATCCTTTGGGATACTGACCACAGCTCCCAAACAAACTATTACCCCAGTTCCCTCTGACCTCACAAGGAGGCTAAATGTTGTGTCCAGCTGCTTTAGCCCTCCATGCTGGTAGTACCACTCAGGCAGAGCTGCGGGGGAGGGGGGCTTCAAACGGCCAGCATGGGGCTGAAAAACGAGGAGGGGCCAAGACTCAAAAGGCAGGGGGAAAGGAACTATCTGTTGGGACAAGGGGGACTCACTGGGTGCCAGTGGACACACACAGCTCTAATCCTCTGCATCTGGTCAAGAGACACTGACTCGGGTCATGTAAGGGAGCTTTAACGCGGCGGCTGGTTCATTCATATGAAGGGACGAACACCGATTCTATTCATGAGAATGAGATTCAGCTGGGTATACAATATGATGACCGTCCTGCGGTGTGATGGGGGGGCGGGACACAGTCAGTCAAAAAAAAAAAGGGAGTCTGTTAATTAGAGAGAAACATAGCAGCAATATCAAAGGCTGCTGTCAGACAAACTAGTAACAAAAGCCAACAATGGAATAGAAATATTTTTACCCTGCAGGTTTTGCAAGAATGCCATATTATTAGTTCATATGTTTCATAGTTTTAGAAGATAAATACCGAACTCAGAAGGTACATAATTGTCTTTAGTGTGGAAGTATTTCTCAGACCTTTTTGTTCACACAAATTAGGTGCATCAATAAAAGAAAAGTTGAAGTGTTGATACATGAGGAAAAATCAAATATCTTCACACTGACTACTTTGTTAAATCCAACTCTCCTCAGACAGATGTCAGTTTGGGAACAACTGTGAAGAAAGCAGCTGAAATACTAATTATTAAATCTGATGACGTTAGTTTAATGATGCAGCAGAACAATTTTTTCTGTACATCTTTCCTGTGACAGAATTAAAAGCGGGCTGAAAATTTTTACGAGCAGACTCACTTCAGCCTGTGTCAAAACAGAGAGAACAAGCTACCAGAAATCCTAGCATTTTCATAAATTATGTTTTCTGTTTTATGAAAAGACCATCAGTAGAAGACAGATGTAAATTTACTGAAGATGGACACAGATATCTTTTTTCAAAGAAAAAACAGATGTTAAATGCAGTGTATTACTTCAGTGCATGTGAAAAGTAATTATTTTAAAGAAGTCAGTACATGTCCAATCTTAAGTGAGTCAGATCATCATTAGTCACACTTTTCAATATAGACATCCTTAGTAAATATATAACTAGTACATTACTGCAGTAGAGTTTGTAAGCAAGTAAAGCTTAAATCGGGCATAAATGACTAAATAGTACACATTTTTCTCAACAAAAGTAAAATAAAAACCAAACTTACTTTGCTCCGTCCTGACAGTCAAATGAATGCAGATCCAGGACGTCACAGAGATCCACTCTGCAAAGATGATAACATTTTCTTCCATTTCATTTAAACTTAAAACGAACCACAAGGAATAATTTGAGCTTTGGTCCTGAACTAACCTTAAGGGTAACAACGAGAACTAACCAACAATAAATGCCTCCACAATACTGTTTCAATTAGCCCCTCGCTGAACGGCCTTTCATCTGTTCACCCAGGTCTGAGCTCTGCAGGAGGGCGGCACAGAGTCCAAACACACCCGACCTTTCATTTACACCACAGTGTGTTAGGCCTCTGCGGGCTGCTACACACGCATTTGTGTGTACGCACATTCAACATGGAGCCACCCTGCAGGCCTGGGGGTCAGAGGGCAAAGACTTGTGGGAAACTGGACACCAACGTGGGCTTGATGTTTACTCAGGGCGCTGTAGTTTGTGTTTGCTTATGTGCACGTCTCCTTGTCTGAGCTGCTTCATCTTTGATACAAAGATCTGAGCAAGAGTTATGATGAACACAGCAGGATAGCTGGACCACAGAAAAAGCTACTTAACCTCATCTCAGCGAATGACCCTTTATTTGTTTGAAAAAAAAAAAGGACTCACCTTGATCTCTGGGTCTCTAAAATCTTAACAAGACCATTTATAGACCTGAGGTGAGAGGAGAAAAATTACGATCATTCGAATTGGCAGCTCAGCCTTACTTTTAAACCCACATCAGTGATGGAGGATTGGTTGTAAGAAGTCGTTTTGGACCTGACAGTGTCTCGAACTTGGTTCAGTTCCTCCTCCTCCACCAGATCGGTTTTATTGATAATGGTGAGGTCAGCGAGAGCAACCTGTCTGAGAAGACATTAAGCAAAGAAGAGCGAATACGGTAAAGGTTCCTTTACCATCGTCAAATCTTTATTCTTAAAAAAGATTTTAAAAATAAAATTTTTTTAAAATCTTTTTTCTACATCTAGAAACACTGTTCTAGCCGTAATCATGGACCAGGATAAAGTTTTGCTCAGTCATGTTTGTAAAATGTTTTTTACACTTGTTAGCAATAATTGACCTGATATCTGACAGCTGGCTTTTTTCATAGTTTTAAGGTAGCTTTTGAACTCGTTCTTATTTTTTAAAAGTTCAGATCAGGGCTATTCATTAAAGAGCACTGGTGTCTCATAGACACACTCCCTCAAAAGGAGTGTGTATTGATAGTATTTAGTGAGCAAGAGAAACAAAATAAATAAAAAAAAGAGCTAAAATACATAAACGTCAGTAGTCAGACCTGGATGCCTCATTGACAAGTCCTTCTGCTTTCTCCTCCTTTAGTTGCTATAAAAGAAGAAATAATAAAGATGTTGCACAGAAATTCTCAAAATTAACTTTACAATATTAAAGGAGAAATCCATACAAATACCAGGATTGGGGTTTTGTGTGATAGACCTAAACAAACTCGTGTGAAATCATAAAGTGGAACCAAAAGCGCATATCGTTTACAAAGGTTTTTGCTAATAAAAATGTGTGTAATCAGAACCATCATTTGCTGGAGTTATAGATGCAACTCTGCTGGAGTATGTCGTTACCAGCTGAGCATACCTAGAGGCTGAAATGTTAAGCCATTCTGCTTTGCAAAGTATCTCAAGCTCAGTTCAATGCTTGCAGAGTTGAGGAGTCTTAATAATTTGGCAAGACAGTGTGATAACAGAACATTAGGGCTGCATGAATCACTAAGATCACTGTGGTGATCTCAGCCACACATGGCCACAATAAGCCCACCCACTCACTCCTGTTTTATCAAACCCATACCATCACAAGAGAAACACAAAATGTTAGATAGATAGGTACATTTCAGGAAGGTGAGGGAGGAGAGTGGTATTTTTAGATCAATATCAAAAAAATAAATGCAATGGGAAGCAGGTAAGAGGACATGACAGCCCCATTGCAATGGTCATTCCTCTGATATCTATTACTCTGCCAACATGAGTTTGATTCCCTCCTATCTGTCAGGATTCCCTTCATCTTGCTTCACAAAATGCCATGAAATGTGTCACTTCACTGAGCATGACACCTCTAAATTAGAGCCCATTATCTGGGTGTCACTTGTCTTGTTCCTTTTAAGTAGCACAAAGAGGCAGGATGTGTTTGTTCACTGAAAGGAGGGGAATGTAAGAATCTCAGAGGTTAAGCAGACTGCTGTAGATGTAAAAAAATAAAATAAAATCTGCACCAACAGTAAATATAACAAATCAGTGATTTCAGGTTGCCTGTGAAAATCAGAAACTACTAAACGAAAGAATTTACAGCAGAATAAGCTCTCAAATGAACGAAAAAAAACTTTTTATTCTGTCTTCCTATTAAAACAAACATCTCCGTCACATACCTGAAGCCCATACTTTGCATCAATGACAGTCACAATTCCTGCAGTAAAAAAAGCAAAAAAATGATCAAAACATGAATCGAACACTTTTTTTTCTGAACCAAAGCTCCATTTCGGTGTCAGTCAGTAATTTTCTGAGTTATTCAGTCTGAACAGAGGACTTGGTGAATGAGCCGGAACAGAGAGGACAGCTGAGCATTCTGTGTGAGGAGCAGCAGCTCATTCATTCAAACATCCCAAAATGAAGCAAATGAACAAGAAAAGTAGGAATTGAGAGCAAACTAAATACAATGTGGTAAATATTGAGTTAAAACTATGACACCTATGACAGCTCAACATTACTTGTTCTAATGGTTCCAGTGTATGGTTAACAAGCCTGCTGCACACTCAAAAAAAAAAAAAACACTTGCATAAAAAGTGACACCTTTAAGCTCAAAGAAATTTATCAGTGTCACACAAATGTTGAACTATAAAGTACACCAACAATGTTTGGATGACTCTGCATGAGGTTTTCAAATGTAAGATCTACCAGCTGTTTAGCAGTTGTGGAGGTAGGATCATGCATAATGGGGCACTACCTTTGGATTCTCAATCTTCTCCCCGCATCAACAGGAACTTGGTTCAAACAAAGAGGCTCACAAAACAATACAAAAACAGATATTCACCATCTAAGTAGACATCACTGCCAAGCTCTGCATCAACCCAAAACATGGAGGCCACAGCTCCTGCGAAGAGGAGGCAGTATATTAGGAAAAAGAAGAAGGAGGGAAAAATAGAAAGATTAAAGCTAAACTAGAGCGAGATCAGAGATCTAATTTATACATAACCTTGCCAGTACGCTAATATATGCTGATTTATATGAGTAAATGTGAAAATTGGCCTAAAATTTATGGCAAAAGCAAGATTTTTATTTCCTGATTCATTAAGGTTTTAGATTTTAAAATAACAGAACAGAAATTTTCATAACTTATGAAAATGACATCTTGTGCTTCGTTTGATGGACAACAATACTTCAACAAAATGTAAAAAAAAAAAAAAAAAAAAGCAAGAAAAAAAAAAAGATAGAAAATATGACATTTATTTTTGTTCTGACTTAAAGTGAAGAGAAATGACTTGATGTTTGCTTGCTCTTATTTAGAAATTAATCTACTTTGGAATTTTCTATATCCAAACTATTTTTTTTTTCAGACAGAGCCCAGAAATCCGGATAAAAGCAATTTCAAAAGCCATCAATTGTTCTCGTCCTTCTGGTACATTTGGTTTGTTTCCATTTCGCACATTTGTCAACCTGTCAGGTGAGGATAAGTAATAATTGCAAATATTTGATGGGCGCATAATACAAATGCAGTTCTTGAATGGCATGTTTCATATAAGTCATCCAACCTCATGCTTGGAAGACCAGAGGAGAATCCTCCCTGGAGTCTTTATGATTGACAGCGCTGCCGGAGCCAATGACAGGCCTGTCGGGGGCCATAACGAGCCAATGATGAGGAAGAAGAGTCAGGCCAGCCCCAGTCTGGGTCTGCTCTGTTTGTTTTGACTGAGAGCTGGGGTAGCGAGTGTCTTCCAGTGACGCTATCTCCTGACACCTGTCACTTAGCGACATGCCACAATGCCCCCACTTTAACAGCCCAAAGCTTATTTCCAGATTGGCAGCAAAGAGATGAACGGACAATTAGATGCTTTTCAGGATTCCCCTTGGTGTTGCTGTCACAGCAACATGACTTTGATCTTTGGCTTGTCAGAAAATGTCCAACTTTTGATGTGAGATTTACAAAGTATGTGGGAGAAACTATCAATTTGGACACACACACAAGAAAAGAAAAAATAACAGTAAAAGATGGATTCAGAATTAACTGAAATGAAGAAAACACACAGTTTTCCCCTTTTGTTTTACTCTTGTACAACTTGTAACATGTGTAAATTAATCTTTTATTCTAATATTATTAAACTGAACATTTTAGAAAACCCAAAGCTTTAAGTCCTGATAGGAGAGAAAAAATACAATGCTAAAAAAAAGGTTTTGTTCACCCTTAAAATAAAAATCTTCCATATCACCCCTAACATTCCCTTCAAAAATAAATGCAATAAAATGCTTTCTTAATTGAATCTTTCCTCATTGGAGTTAATCACTACATATGGAACATTTTTATGGTTTAAGATAGAATAAACATCAATATAGAACAAAGACAAGAAAACATACCATTACACTAGATGCAGATTGGTGTCTGTTTGCATAGATCAATAAACAGGTACATTGCTGCATTTATAGCAGTAAAGTTAAGTGACCTATGTTTAAATAGACAATATGAACTGTGAAAATTAAGGCTGGAATAGGGGCTCAGTGATGGAGAACTCAATGGACAATGTGACATCCTGGGGTCATCACTTATATATAACACGATCAGCCAATCAGGAAACACATATTTATAACATCTTGCCTGGATTTAGCTCTAAGTGCATTACCTGGATCAGCAAGTCCTGTTGTTTCTAGAAGAATGTAGTCAAACTTTCCTTTCTTCTCCATCAGGTTTTCAATGGCTTTGAGCCCGTTATCCCTAAGGAAATAGCAAAAGAACCAAGCAATGAGCAGGCTATAGCTAAGGTAAGTACATGAAAATACTTACTGGACTGATTTCATACGTCACATTTCCAGTCTAATGACCACCAGAGCAATTGCCCTCACAAACATGCACACATTTATACACCAATCAGCAGATCAGTAGGCTACTTTGGGTCTGAATTTGTTATTTTAAGAGTAGGAGAATGACGAATCTGCAAAATGTTTCTAGTTCAAATTTCAGTTAATTACTGGGCAATTGAAATAAAACATAGACAACCAAAAATAAACTAAAGATCAATTTGAAAGGAATATTGAAATGTTATTATATTACAATTTTTTTTTGCTTTAAAAAAAAATTACAGACTCTGCAGTGACACTGAATTTTTTTGACTAGGTTCGCAAATTAAGAGGGAGAGTTGGCAGAAGCATTTCTATTTTTCTGTAAAAAATCTCCACAAGACTGAGTATTTTACAAAAGAGAACCTAGATCTGAGGAAGTTGAATTAAGTAGTTGGTTGTTGCCGCATGTGCTAAGAGAAACTATTCAACAAACTCTAGAGATAAACATCTTTTTTTCCACAGTATCATCACTTTTCAAAAAACATATACATACACAAAAGATACCAAACTAAAATATGTTTTAATGTTAATAAACAAAAATATAAATATTTTTATTCTTCCATGTGATTTTTTAAGTTAAAATATATTCGTGACAAAAAAGATTTCTAAAAGTGCATTTCAGATGAACTGCAGTTCCAATGCATACTTGACAGAGCAGCAAAGGCAGCCATTTCTCAGCTCCAGCCACTCCTCATACAGCTCCCCTGCCTGACTCACTGCCAGCGACTTCTCAAGAGCGCTCCCTGCAGGGAGGGGAAGGTGGTACAGGGGGCAACAGAGGATAGGCAGCTTTCAGAGGTACTGTTAAGGCTTAAAAGACATTTCTAAATATTTTATCAGTTTTTAAACATCTGAAGCATTTCAGTGAAAACCATTTACTAGGCGAATTTTCTTATCTGTGTAGTTCATAAACAAATATATTCAAATCTCATATTGTCAAGAGCAGGGGTCTGTAAACTTTATAATACAAATAGATAGTTTTACTTGTATTTCAGCTATATAAAGCTCATTAGGTTTAATAACCTTTCAAAAACTAAAGTAAGTTTTAATTAAAAACCTGCAAAAATGTGTCGTAATTTTCAAGGAACCACCATTTTATAGGTTTTAAAAAAGAGAAAAAACAACATACCATTCAGTCTTCATTAAGAATAACAAGTGAGCTTTCAGTTCCTGATTACAGTTTCATTTTCCTGTATATAAGTATTCATGTGTAGATCATAGACATTGTCCTATTTTATTCACCTGTTAGCTCTGACCTAACACACAAATCCCTTTTTAATTAATATTAGAGTAGCATACTTTTTTCTTTGCACATTAGCTGCTCATAGCACAAATCCAAGATGTGACTCAACCATCTACTAAACAGGCTGCACATGTTTTCAGTTAGGTTTTACGTCACTTCTTCTCCTCAATTACCTTCTCCAAACTCATTGAGAATGACAGCAATCCGCTTGTTGTGTTGTTCCGTCAAGATATAATTCAGCAGTGTGGTTTTCCCGGCCCCTGTAAAGAAATGGATTTTATGTTGAGGTTTTATGCACACACAAAAGGGTACCTATGCAAGTCCCATCAGTAATTTTTATTATTTCAGAGCCAGTCTGTGTTTAGAATCTACTAAATGCTTGAGATTGGGGAGGGGGTTCACTTTCCAGCAGAACAATACTAAAAATAAGGGCAGTGTGACGATGGAATTGCTTAAATCGAATAATCCTCATGTGTTCAATTGTCCCAGTCATAGTCCAGACCTAATCTGTGGCAAAACTGGAAAGGATCATTCACAAAGACTATATAAAAAAATATATATTTTTATATAGTAAAAAAAAAAAAATAATTGGACAACTACTTTTTAATTGTCCCATCACATAAAATAAAATGATAAGATGTAAACTAGTTCAAGGGGTATGAGTACTTTTCCAAGGTGCTACACTTATGATATTAAACAGTCTGAGTTAACAGTCCTACAGCTTTGTCTGAGCTTTTAATCTTCTTATTTAGTTCACATCTCACCCAGGTAGCCAGTGATGATGGTGACAGGAATCTGTCGAGCTGGGAGACCAGGTTGGCTGTCAATGGGCACCAACTCTGGACAATCATCCTCCTCCTCCATTTTGTAAGCTTAATTGGGAGTAATGAATAAAAAAAGTTACATTAATTAGGATCCATGAATGTGACATACGTGCCTTTATGAACAACTTGCATCAATGTTAATATCATAAAACAGTTGGAATGAAGTTTTTTTCCCCTAATATTACTCAAAATGAGGCTTGGTGTTTCTATAATTTAATTCCAGGAAAGGCTGTTGATAAATGCAAGCCTAAACAACATCACTCAATATGTTAGTCGTAATCTAATCAATGATAAAACAATGATAATAAACACTGCATAGACAGATAATCCTCCAACCTGATGGGTGATCACGGCAACATAAGTTATTAATTCACAAAAAGCGTGAAAAAACGACCTCGGATTGACAACTTTGCTCCCACAAAGAGCTTTACAGCCCCTCGATTTATAGTTATGACAGCGTGCGCCACACTAAATATTGTCCGGTAAGATCCTCGTGCTCCAGCCATGGTTCCGCTTTTTCCCCCTTCTTCTTCTTCTAGTGGTTTTACAATTCCAAAATTACCAACTACTAAAACTAAAATAAACACTACTCAAAATGTAAATTATCTGCAAGTTTTAAAAATCAAAACTTGTTTTCGAAATTAAATACACAAGAATTTTATTTTTCAGCTTGTTTTGGAAATAGTCTGACAGAACCAAGGGGCTTGATCAATGCACAGTGACATAAATCAACCAGAAGATGTCGACAAAAACATTTTAGATGAGCTCACTGAATTCATTCTCATGGCGGGAATGGGCACTAAAATGATCTGGAAATATGCAAATTTTGTTCTGACTAATACATTATAATGCTCCCTTAATTATGCGCCTTCAAGACCTTGCAAAAACATTTTAGTTATCAATCGCAATTGTTTATTTTAGTTTGTCATATTTAGTTAAGATATTTTATTATTTATTTATTGTATTATTTTTATTTTTAAAATATCAACTGTCAATTTTAACATATGATAATAACAACAAAAATGCTTCATATAAGAGAGTTCTCTTTCTAAATTTCTGTAAAGATTACTATAAAAATTCAAAAGTGACGTTAAACCTTCAAATGTGGTTTGAGTAGGAGTTGAGTATGATGCTATAGGATTACATATGCAACTCATACAGTGCAGGTCAGTTAAGTTCAAAACAATTGTTTCTATTAGTTCATTATTTGTTTCCTTTCCAATCTTAAAACGTGGCTGAAGCAGGTCAAAATGATGTTATAGGTTATCATATGCAACACACTATTAGTGAGTGTGTCAAATTGAATGAATACAAAGTAAGATAACGTACAGCTTCTTATAACTTCCTTTCAATCTTTAAAGAAGTTCTTTGTGGATAGGTGTGCTTTCTAAGGGTCTTCTAAAAGGTTCCTTTTAAAAATGGTTCAACCCATCAGCAAAGTGAGGGTACAACGTCGTAAAGTGGGGATTTAACCAGGAGCAATTTAGGATCCGTTTAAAGCTGAAATAAGCCATAAAAAAGCAGCCAAGATTTCTAGAAGTTATTGAGAAAGTGTTAAGAAAAGCGAGCAAAATCTATTAGTCAGGCCACTTTAAAATACTACTGCGCAAATGTAGGTAAGACTTTTGCGCAGCACACTCAGATTGGGGAGAAATAAAATCTTCCCACGTGCCTCAAATGCCTTTTGAACAAGTAAATGAATAAACAAATAAATAAATAAATAAATAAATAAATAAATAAATTTCTGGTAACGCTCATGTCAGCAGCGAGGGAGCGCATGAGCCTCATGCATCCACCCTGTCTGTCCCATTCTCCTCCTCCTCCTCTTCCTCCTCCCTCGCTCCGGTGTCAGTCTGACTCCCTCTATCTCGCATTTACTCCCTCGACGGGATACCTCAAAGCACATGCGGAAGTTTCCACCCCGGACAGCTGCTGCTGCCGCCGCCGCAGCTCAAATGAGCTTCTGACAGTTGATCATTAGGAGGGGAAGCAGTGACAGCGAGGAGGCGGGCGAGGCGACGCCGCCAGGAAACACCACAGCCGGATCCGCTGGACTGGACCTCAGACCCCGCACATGGCTTCTCTCAGCAGCGCAGAGCGACGGGCTTTCGCTCTGAAGATCAACAGGTAAGGAAAAAAAAAAACTAAAAACTAAAAGCTTATGATTTGTTTATGATCCTTCGGGATGAAACGAGCGAATGCAAAACTGCAGAGAAATAGTGGGAGGGCGCAGTTTGTTCAGCGCGGAGCAGGCAGGCACATGTTGTGAATAATAAAAGCTGCAGGTTGTTTCACTCTGCCCCGGAAAAAAAAGGCAGCCTGAAGGGCTATCAACTGTCCCAACGTTTCTATAACTTGACTGGAAGTCTTATTAAGACCTGTTGCAACAGGCTTGGTAATATTGACAATGTTTTTTTTTTTTTTTATAAGTTCACTCTTATTTACATCATTTCTTTTTCTGTCCCAGATAATGGTATACATTTCGGAAGCAAACCTTGTGCTTTAGATCTGTCCATGAGTGTCATTTCCTCTTCTTGACCATGCAGATTCTAATGTGATCATTTCCTGTGGTGAGTTAGCTCTGACAAGTCCAGGGAATTGGTATAAATGAGGGTTGTGTGATCATAGTTCCCACTGTGAAGCTGACCAGGTGGGAAGGAAGTATGCATATGGAAGTCCATTGTGTCCTATTCCTTCTCTGTTTTTGACTTCTACTATGATTAGACCTGCAGTGACTCAAAAGCTTGTGTGTTTTGTGTAATATTGCAGAAGTCTGACAGTGCACTGGAGTTCATTCACATTGTGAAAGTGGATGTAGAGGAGGGGTCATTTTGATTCCAAAATATTTTATTTTTTTGCTTTGGGTTTGTTGTAGTGAAAGTAATAATTCTCTGCAGTATTTGCAAATGAATGAGTTTGTCAGTGGTCAGTGGGATCTTTTCTTTGTTTCCCCATGTGCAGTAATAATAGAGCTGCATTCTTGATTGAAATAGCCAGGAGAAATCGTGGTTCTCTGTTTTTGTGCTGCGCTGTGCAGAGCTGAGCTCAGCGGTTGGGAGATCAGAGAGAAGTTGGGCCAGAGCCTGAATGCAGTGATGAGCCAGCATCTGGGCTGGCTACAACACGTGATACTGTAGCATTGCAAGGTGTTTGAACAGATTTATGTATCAACTGTGTAGTTTCATTAAGCCTTACTGAACCATTTGAATGCAATAAAACTCTGCAGTTTGCATCGATTAGCAGTTAAGAGGTTTTTAGCTGTTGCGGTTTCATAATGTTTTATGTTGCTTTAAATCAGGGATCTGGTAGCTTCCTCTCAATGAAGGTGTTCTTATTGCAGGTGTTCCATAGATTGTTATTTTATCTTAACCTGGTTTGTTCATGTCACCTCTAACTTGTCTGCGGGTAGACAAGTTAATATTTCGATCTTCATGGTACTGTTTGTTCTCTATTGTTCACTAACAACCTTCTGAGGCCTTCACGTAACAGCTGTATTTATACTGACATTAACCACAGGTAGACTCACATTACTATTTTGGTGACTTCTGAAGGCCGTTAGTTGCATCTTAAGGTTTTATTTAGGGGTGTCAGAGTAAGTGGGGAGTAAATATGATACACTAGCAAAGCATTTCTACATTTTATTTGCTTAAAATATATGTATCTGTTTCCTTTGCTGACTGTGCACTGTGTATCTCTCACATAAAATCCCAATGAAATAAGCTATAGTGTGAAAAGTTTAAGGTGGAGGTATATATTTCCTCTTTAGAGCACTGCAAATATCTCATGTCAGAAAGAGCAATCTGAAAAACAGCTTAATAAGAGAAGGCTGGTAAACTCTTATCCGGGAGGAAATCTGTAAAAATTAGATAGAGAAGAGTTGTCAGATAATGGAGAATTTATTTCTTCCAGGAATGTTTTATAGAATGTAGCCCCACATGTTTTCTTGAGATCTGTTTGGAGATGGTATAATGCAAAGAAGCCAGAGGAAATATAATCTGAGATAAGGAAACCTCTGATAAAGGCTGCAAACTTATACATTAAACTATTCATGCATCTGTTGTTGCTTGAGCAAGTGCTCCTACTTTTGGTACTGTAATGCAATTTGATTACTGATCGGGAAGACCAGGTCAGTCCGAGGATTCCCCTCTCAACCCAGTGGAGATGGTAAAGGATAAAGAATAGGAACTCCCTCCTGGACAATCTCTTCCACTCATTGCATGTTACAGCACTGGAGAGCTCCTTTAGTAACAGGCTTCTACATCTTAAACAGACATAAGGGCATTATCGTAGGTCTTTCCTCCCTGCAGCTGTTTCTCACTCAATAAGCTGTTTACATTTCTGCTCTTCTTACACAGGCTTCAATAATCAACAATTAAACAGCACACTTTGTATTTTTTATTTTTATTTTATCCCAATCATCTGTACATTCCTTCTATAGTTGCTATTTAATTAGAATTTTAGTTATCTAAAATTGATATTACTATACAGTTTCTATTTTATTTGTTTATTCCTGCTATTATGGTTACATTTTCCCATAAAGGGACAGCTAAAGGATTCTATTCTGAGTGATTCATTTGTTTTCTAGCCACCTTGACCAATACCCATGGATCAGACACTCAGTTTTTCTTCTATGTCACAAGACAATGGTGCCTCCGCCAAGTGTAGTGCCACTTCCTTGTGGATTTTGTTTTACTGTTTAAGGCAAACCTAATGTTTACAAACTACTAAGGTGGATTAAAATAAAGCCAGATAAAGTCTATGAAATGTAAAATGTCATTACAACAAAACAGATTTTCTTCTGTATGACTATCATGCTCTTACAACCATTAAGGAACTTTGAGGTGACTCATTAATTGAATATCTACAACATCTTGGCGCCTCGAGTGATTAAGTGACGCCATTGCAAATGGTTAATAGTTTGGGTTATGCAGAACTGATTTGATCGTTTCCATAGCAATGAGTTTGATCCTCTTCCTTTTGATTCTTCCCCTGCTGGGGAAGTTTGCCATGAAAACGAGACAGCTGAGGCTGTTTGGACTAAGACGGCATTTCAAGAGATCAGATTTGAAATGGAGACTGTCGAGTCTGAAGACTTAAGTTCGGTTTTAAAGAAGATGACATTTGGTGACAAGCGCAGTCCCAGTGAACGATTTATCCAAACTTCCAAAAGAACAAAGTTGCCCGCCTGAAGAAGTTTCATTACAAGATCTTGCGGCAAACAAAACAAATAGATTTTTTGAGGCTCAAGAAATTACCACCAAAGACGCAGAAAATTTGTTTTCTCACCTAAAAGAAACTACATATGGAAACCGTTGTTGTTAATGTTATTTTATTTGTGCTTATTTGACACTCCCTGGCTTATTATGTACTATCTTTTTTCTCTTTTCCTTTTAGTTTTTTCTGTTTTGAATTTTATCTGTATTGATTCTAAAGAAAGTATCACTTACATGGTCTCAGGCATCTACATCACAAAATCAACTCCAACATAATTTGGTTCCTTGAGGTTTTCTGATTTAGCCCCGCCACAGCATTTCATTCAGTTTGTCGTTGTACTGATGACCCACTTTTAACCAAGAACTAGTAGTCAGGTTTTATATGTTAAGCAATATATTTAGACATCACATAAAGTCTGATTTCAGAATGAATTAGCTATTTGGCAACTGTTGTAAATTTTTACTACTTATAAATAATCTTTTCTCATTTTAGATCAGATTTAGACTGTTTGGAAGTTGTCTTATAGCTTTCCCCCGAATATCTGGCAGCATGTTGGTCAGATGTTGGCATACCTTTCCTTAGTTTTTTCTAGCTTTATCTTTGAATTGCTTGTGTCTAACATTTTGGATATCTTTCCACAAGCTTCTCACAAGTTTGCTGTAGTTGTGTCATTTCTTATGACAGAACTGGTGCAAGTGAGTCAGTTTTGTTAGCCACCGTGCTCATGCACACATTTTCAGCAACATCCAGAAATGTTCTGGGAGTTGCTGATTAGGACTGTGTGATGGCAACTTTAAAACCTTTATTTTCTTAGGCCTGTTTGTAACTAATTTGGTTGTGTGTTTAGCGCAGTTGTTTATTTTGAAGAGCTAATTTTTGCCTAAGCTTATCTTGAAATGCTGTCTCAATATCTTCCTATAATGACGTCTCCTCATGATACTATCTGATTTGTGAGGTGCACCAGTTCATCCTGTAGGAAAACACACCTACAACATGATGTTGTCCCCTTCATACCTGATATTTGGGAAGGTGTTCTAAATCATGCAAGTTCTCCATTTTCCTCTCTAAATGTAACAAAGATGATCAAACACTTCAAATTTAGTTTCATCAACCCACAGGACATGCATCCACATGTAGTGTTTTTGTCCCCGAGTTCAACTGTAAACTGTAATCAGTTTCTTATGTTGCCTTGGGAGTAGTGGTCCCTGTGAGGGGCCCTTTATAAGTTGAAGTTGATGAAAGAAATAAACATTGATTGAATTTCAATCTTTGGGTGCATTGGTCAAATAGCTTCTAAGTGCAACAATAAGTCAAAAGAAACTTGGAAAGTAAGCCAGCCAGTCACAAAGAGGAACAGCAGCACAAGTTGAAACTCTACAGTTTGAGTAAGATGAAAATATCTTTCTTATCATTTACACTGATACACATTTGTAGACATGTTTTCATTGTCCTTATCAGGCTGAAACAATCTTTTGTTTATACACCCCATAAATATTCTATAGTCTCAGGAGCACCTCCTTGCCTCCACATCTTTTTATCAGCACAGCGTGTGCAAAGGAAATCCTGCAAACTGAGAACACACCATCACTCACTCGTATCACTTCACTTTTCGGTGTTAAGAGCAGGAAATGTGTTTCTTGATATAGGCACCGAAAAAAAAAGGGGAACGGGGAAGAAGTTTGCCTGTCAACAAATGCAAGACATTCATCACATAAGAGATGACTGCTGAGTTTAGCTGGAAAAGGTGGTAAATATCTAATAATCTCCATTTGAACTTGATGTGATTTAAGAGCATATGGTAACAGGTGTGAGGACAGCTGTGGGCATGCAGCCTCTATTGTTCAATACTTCTAAGTGGAGAGGGGGGCTCTGGATTGTGTTTCATCTGATTTCCTGTGGGTTTTCGGCAGATGTCATCTGTTGACCACCGGGTTTGCTGGTGGGCCGCTCTGGTACTTCTCAGTAAAAGACTGAAATAAACATATCTCTTCAAATTCAAGAGACAAATTCTGCCTTTGTTTTTATGAAAGTCTCTTTTGGACCCTGGTTTTCACTTGAAGCCTCCAGCGACACAATTCTTGCAAATGATGGTTATGTTAGTGTGTGCCTCCCTTCGAGAGGAAGTTGCATTGTGATGTTGCTGATAGCAGTAAGACCCATTAAGTCTGGAGACATATGATAGGATGAGACACACAGTGGGGACCATCTTTTTAGTCCTCTCACTTCTCTTGTATCCATGCCACTCTGCTTTTCTTGATCTCTTGTCTTTTCTTCTTGGCTTAGATTAAAAGAAAGAACTTTGATTCTAAGGAGAAGGATTTTAAGATTTACAGAAACACTCCTCCCATAGACAAACAAATAGGACTGCAGACAGTTTTCAGAACAAATTCCCTCAGGAGCTGACTTGTTAGGAGTAAAACTAATAATTTTGTTTACATCTTTCAATTGATCTAAGACATTTTCAGTTGTATTTTAGGAATCCACTAGCAAATAATAGGAGTCAAACTGTTATTCTTTTTACATTAAGTTTACAGTGCATAAAGTTTATAGGACAGGAATTTCTCTCATTTCAGTTCTGTTTGAAAAATAATTGAATGGAAAATAGTTAAAATGATATAAAAGTCTTTGTGTTTTTTTAAATAATATTACATTATACAAACTGAATAAACATGATCAAAAACTAAAATTTAATAAACAAGCAAAATGATTATTCAAACAATGAAGAGCAATACAATAATTTAGCCACTTTTATAATATTTGCAGAGCAGAATTATTGTAATTCCTTACTTGGTTTGTTTTACAGATAATTGGAAGTAAGTAGCAAATTGATCGATGAATAAAACTATATGTTTAATCAATTATTTTTTTTAAAAATCTATGCATTTAAAGGGTTGGCTTCTTGAATGTTTCACTGTTGAGGAATAACAGTCAACATATAATTGCATTAAAATAAAACTTAAAAGTAACGTGATGAGCACATAAAATACATACACAAAAATACAAATGTATTAAAAACTAAAATAATAAACCATTAACTGAATAAAATTAAATAATTCCAACAGTTTTATTATGCTACATTTTTAAGAAATATTTGTGCACCATTACATATTTTTAATTTCTTGTAGAAAATATATTTTTATATTTGGAGCAGATATCATATTGCATTCTCCATTTCTGCTGGAGAATGTAGGGGCCAGTCTCGGGTTTAGGATTGTAGGTTAGTTTCTCTGTGTAACCTGAACAGATTAGAAATATCCTTTATTGTCCAACAGTGGGGAAATTCAGATGTCAAAGCAGCAAGTTAAAGTAAGTTAAAACATGTACAGTCACACTAAGGCAAAAAAAACAAAAAACTGCATCAAGGACAAATTTGTAAAATAAATAAAAAAATCTATACAATTATTGAAATAGAATCCTCAGATGAAATGAATTGTGCAGCTGAGTGGGGTGATTTAAAAAAACAAAAATACAGATGACATTCATGTTTGTGAAAACAATGCTAAAACAGCATTATTTATTCCTGTTATTTTAGATGATTTGTATTTTATCTAAAATGACAAAAACTGCATATAACAGCAATAGCTTTTCGAGCTTGTTGGGAACAGCCATGGCAGTAAAATCTTATAGGTGCTTGAAGGCAGGACCTGCAATAAAGCACTAATGTGCTTTATTAGGGTGCAGTAGTCTGTCACTGGAGGAGCTCTCCAGTTCAGCAACAGCTGAAACAGCATCAGACGGGTAAGTGGACAAATGTTAAACTCACAATTTAAACACATTAGTCCTTTAACATTGTGTAAAATAGAAGGTTTAATTCATTCTCCCAAGGAGGCTTACCTTTTTTAATGTGTGTCACTAAGAAGCCTGTGAGTGGTTTCAGAAATATGTTAAATGTTTCTGTGTTTAGTGCCTCAGGGTAACTGTAAATGTTAATTCAAAATCATGTCTGATTTACAAGTACCTAAATATGTGGTAGTAGGATGAAGTTGTATGTAAAACACACTTTAAAGTATCACATTTGCAACTTATAAACATTTTATAAAACAAAAATTGTAAACAAGCAGTGATGGCTCACAAGCAGTGATGGCTCACATTCAGCTTGAAGGAGAGGTTTGGGAATTATGCCAGAAACACTGACAGGAACCCACCATACACTCAAACAGCAAGTGTAGGCCTGCCATGTGTGACATAACAAAAAGCTTCCAGCTTGCAGATGCATTGTAGTTGATGTTAGGCCCACAACACATGCTGAGATGAGGTTTCATGGAAAATTTCCTGACACAATTTGGAAATCTCACCACTTTGACAAAGGATGATCATTTTAGGAATTTGTCCTCCAGTGACAATCTCATGCTGTCATCATCACAGCACTGGATTTCACAAGCAGGTTCTTCAAATCTTAAAGCATAATAGCTTGAAGTTTAACTAAAGTAGGGAGAGGTGAAGGACACGGTCCACATGCCATAAATATTTCACATAAAAGCTGTGCATACATTGAAATTATTGCTAAAAATGCTTTGCTCTATTGCACATGCCCAGTATGGTCTGGAAAATCTTGAAAGAAAGGGAAAATAAAATATCTTTCAGGTCTGATTATTTATTCAGAACAAAAATTGAGCATAAAATAGCAGCATTATCAGACATCATTCCTTGTCTCGTTCTCTAAAGATCCATCTGTCTGTTTAAAAAGATGAGCTTGTCTGTCTTATTGTTCCGAAAAACAACATTGAGATTGGCCAGAATTAGCAGGTCAGACCTCATAATCAATAGTGGTCAGGAAGGCTGATTCCTGCTCTATTGACTATAACTGAGTCCAGTGTATTGAGAG
Source organism: Poeciliopsis prolifica (assembly GCF_027474105.1). Taxonomy (NCBI): domain Eukaryota; kingdom Metazoa; phylum Chordata; class Actinopteri; order Cyprinodontiformes; family Poeciliidae; genus Poeciliopsis; species Poeciliopsis prolifica. Next base: position 1,706,936 of record NW_026562389.1, read on the forward strand.
TGGTGAGTGCTGGGGTAAGGTAGTGATTTCAATCTGAGGCTTGGAGGATGCAGACTGGAGCATCCTCAGTTTCCCTCAAGATGCCACCCTGGGCGGTTGCCCATGTCACACAAACAAGAAACCCACTGCCATAAAAGACTGTAGTTCATCTGTGAATTCCTTTATTGTGATTTTCAGGATTTTTTTGCAATACATTTCTGATGACAATATTGATAAATATGGTAAAAGTTCACATACAATACAAACACTTGATGCAAAATGTTTTAATTGTTACATCCCTATTACATATAAAATATTACAGCGATTAACTACATACCTTGTAGAAATTAAGTGTTATCGGCAGACTCATTGGTTTTGGGGGAGGAACTTGTGAACATGACCGATTGACATTCCTTTAATTTAATTATCTAGTGTGTCTGATTTGTTGAAAGATTCATGTTTTTATTACTTTCTTTTTAAGTTCAAATGACATTATGTCATTGAAGGAACAGTGATGAAGTGTATGTTTTAAGAAGTGCCACTTTAACTATTTTCAGAGATTGGCAGTAAGGCAGAGATTTTGTGTTTTGATGAGGTTTAACATCCCAGCTTTTTTAGACCAAAGTGGTTGCACATTTTTTTTTTCATTTGGCAGTAGGGTTTTGACCTCATTTAGAGATCTCATGGACTTCTTGTCCTGTCATCCAAAAGCTCCAGATGTTCTTCTGATGTTTTCACGTGAAATCTTGACTCGGTTTGGATCCTCAGAAGAACTCAGGTTATTTCCAGAAGTTTCAATGCAAGCTGCTTTTGGTAAAATGACAAAATCCAAAGCTTTTGTTTTTATCCTCTTGACTGGCGCTTAGCTTTTCTGTGACAAAGGATGCCCAGGGAGAGGCCCGCTGAAGAGAGAGACAGCTGTTGCCTGCTGTCACAAGCTGTTTGCTTACCAGCGGTAAAATAATGTCAGCTTGGTTCTACTGGCAAGAGCTGATTACAGTTTTCATTCCCTGGTCTTTTTATAGACAGGGACCTAATGTCAGTCATTGTTTGTGATCTAACAATCTCCTTTGTGCATGCCTGCAAAATTTTGTGCCTACAAATTATACATTTTGTACATGACTTGTATTGAATTGTAGGTTGAATCATTCTGGTCTTTGTAGGACTGATGGAACATGCAGAAAGGAATTAATGCCAGTGTTGTCAGGAGGTTACTTTGTACTAAGTTATGTTATAAACTGTCTTTTGGATTTTTAGTTGTTTTTTTATGAAAATTCAGCTTAAGCACCAAAGAATAAACAATTATTTTAAAAAATTGTGTTTTTGTTTCAAAGTTTTTGTGTTAACAGCATAAACTAGAAAAGATAACAGGTCTAAAAGTATACATTTTCATATTGATCTGGTAAATTATACAAGCAGCAAATTTATAATTTATAGACAAGTCAGTTTGAGTAAATACAAAGAAAGGCCTATAAAAAATATTCCCCTCCCTGAATGTTTCACCCTTTTCATTGATTTTTGCAAATCAGTCACAATCAACAAAATTTGCAACAAAATCATTTGCAAAATAACTATGAATATTTGACACAAAAATAAGTAATTGCTTCACTTACCATCTTCAAAATGACTGACCTAATTCAACAATTAGAGCTAGCGGTTTCACAAGGGGCAGAATGGAGATTTTCTGAATGCAGTGATTGTAGTCCAAAGACGTCTGTGTCTGGAAGGTCCACAGACTGGTTAATCAATATTCCTGGCTGTGATTACAGAATGAAACATCAGAACACTCCAAGGAGATCAGAGAAAAGGTTATTGAAAGTATCACTCAGGAGATGGATATAAAAAAAGTTCTAGCATACTGAGCATCCCTTGAAGTTCTGTTAAATCATCAAAAAATGGAAGGAATGTGGTTAATGTGTAAATCTGCTCTTCTCATAAGCACTGTATCAATCTTGTAGTGCACAAACCAGAAATTACTTGAATATTTCTTAAATTTTAGTTTTCTTAAATATTCAATTCTCTTAAACTTTTGCACATATTTTGACACTACAACCACACACGTCTGGATAATCTCTGTAATAGACCAACAAGGTGTGTACATACTTTTGTAAGGGACTAAATGGGTTGTGGGATTCCTGTCAGAAATCAGAAGCATAAGAAGTATATGGTGAGCTTGAAGAGCATAACAAGCTCCTGACACAATCATTAGCCGGCCTGCTTTGGTGCAAGGTGCAAATATGCTGCTTCAATAAACCAGTTAAGGGACCAACAGCATTGTGGATATTTGCAGAGTCAGGTTGTAAGACCGTGTGTGCGCACTGTTGTGGGGGTCGGTTCTGATGATTTCAAAGCAACTTTTGCATTAGTACAAGGTAGAGAGTTTCATTGTTTGGCCTTGTAATTGCAATGCACCGAAGGATTCTTGTGGAAGCAGAATGTGTGTGTGTGTGTATGTGCTGTTATGTGTCTGTGGTTATACCTTTATGATCCCATTTTTGGTGTATTTCTTGAGTTCACCCCATGCAATTGTTTTAATCTTAGTTTGCAGTGGTGTTTTGCTAAACATTGTCTTTAATCTTTTTATTCAATCATTTTATTTTAGTGGCAGTGTGGCTATGTGTTTGAATAAATACCACTGCCCTGCTGGACTTTGCTCTTTGTGTAGATTTGCTTGCACACCACCCATGTCTTGACCTTACTGTACTCACTCAGCTTGTAACGTGATTTATAGGGACAGTGGAACAGGAATTGAACACCTTCAAGGATGTTCAGCAGTTATATTGCGAGAGTAAATATGCCAAAATACTACTAATAAGCAATATTGGATCTTACATGACATTAACTGTGTTTACATGCGAATGAAGCTGAATGAAGCTGTCTTTCTGCTCATATGTGTTTTACTACAGCTTCATAGGCTTTAGTGTTGTGACACTCTCTCCCAACATTTCATTGTCTATGGTTTGTGGAGATAATTAGTAACAGTTATGTTGCAACAGGCTTAACAAACTCATGAGACTGACCACAGGGGAAGCAACCAGCAGTGTGACCCATTTGCTCAAGTCTTGTGCCCTTTAAATATTTGCTGTGTGGATGTGTCACACTTCTGACATTTGAATATTCTAAAACAGGCACTTATCAAACCTTTGTTAATATGCAGACAGTATATATAATTACATGAAACAAGTAAAGGATTTTCTGTGGAAGATTTGGTCAATCTTCTATGACATGGTAGATTAATTATGAAAAAATAGACGATGAACCCTCTCTGAGCATATGGAATGTGAGGAACAAACTGGGGCACTGTCTCCCAGTTCTTGTTCTCCCTTCCTTTTATAGGGGTAGCTCTAGGAAAGCACAGACAAACACTGTCTACCCAGCATTTCTGAATACTCCTTTATCCGTCTGTCATGTTGATTTCCTGCTTGGTTTGACCCTTGAATCAGAACACCATCATTTCATCCAAAGCTGGTTTATTTTCAACTTGACAAAGCATTTCAATGTCAGTGGAAATTTGCTAGTGGAAGCAAAAGTATAGATAATCCAACTCAAAAATTGATGGAACCCAATGTGTTTTAGACCAAAAGTGGATCTAATATTATTTAGACATACATTCTTTCTGAAGAAAGTGGATGAGGTTTTCAGATTTTTTTTTGTAAAGTCTGTAGCTGTATCAAATCAGAAATGCACTAATGTAAGATTTTGTGGCAATTTTTAAAACGATAATTTTTTTAAAATCTTTGATCTTCAAAATTGATTTTTGACCAGCTCCAGTTTTCCTTTAAGAATGATAAATAACAGTTGAATATTTGTTTTAGTAAACTCTCGTAATAAAATGAAATAGCAACTTCTCCTAAAACAGAGTTTGTTGCCTTGTTTGACTTATTTTCAAACATTCCACAGATGACGAAAGTCTTCACTCAGTGACAGCTTCCAAACCAGGAAGTGTTGTTGTCAATGCAACCTAGATTATTTGCATATGATGTGTTAACTGAACAAAAATTAATTTCTTGGTGCATCTATAGCACAAATAAATCTTGCTAATTTCCTTTTTTCTGCCTTATGATCATAAAGCCTTACAAATATGTTATGTTTATTCCAGGCACAGTTCTGCAGAGGCCAGACGGAATTTCATTGGGAACTATGGCTTATATCATAGTCGGTCCAACTCCAATTCTTCTTCCACGGCCTACGTCAATGTGGTGAGTTTCGTTCTGTAGGAAAATAATACATTTGCGTTTGAGTTCACACCTGTTTATTCTATTGATATCCCACATCATCATCATAAAATGTGCCTTTCAAATATTCAACTAATTCTGAGGTAGCATAACTGCATGCAAGGAAATGGAATATTTTTTTTCACTGATGTTTTTTCTTGCTTTTCCTGCTATTCAATATAAACTTTGAGGATCAACACACTAAAACACTGTAAATGTAATCTGTTGTAATATTGTTACTGTTTGCTGAATTTTTCCCCCTAATGCAGCAGCACTCTAACAGCTTTAGTGTTTGTAAGCGTATCATCCTCGCATCCTCTTTACTGTCATTATCCTGGAGAAAGACTGACTCAGTGCAATGTCTAGTCTTGGAGATTATTCTTTAAGTCCAAAAAATCTTCAACAAAACAAGAAAATGCCTTAGCAAAGACGACTGTATGAATAATCGCAGTGGATGGGAATAAGCAGGTGTGCCCAGCAAGCATGCAAAATAATTAAAAAGTGAAATGATTTTGCTAATTCAATTTAAAATACACAGCTCACATATTAAAATGACTCCTCATAATTAGAGTGATATGTTTCAAATGTTTACTATTGTTGATTCACATTTTTATGACTTAAAGTTAATGATTACACAATGTCTTGTTTCTAAGAAGCTAGAATATTTAATCAGACCACTTTAATGAAAGCATTTTGAAATTATTTTTAATGATGCAATATTGTTTGAAAATGTCAAATAAAATCCTTCGGAAGGAGAAAAGATGCCTTTGCTAATGGAGCTAGTTGTTCAGAGTGCTATCCAAACATTTTAATAGAATGCTGGATGGAAGAACAGCTTTGGTAGAAAGCAGCCTTTTGGTAGTTGTAAAACACCATTTTAGAGTTCAGAGGAGATTCCCAAAATGTGGACTGGACTAGAGTCACAGCCTTGAGAGCCACAACATACAGATCTATCAAGTTCATGCTCTACGTTGTTCTGTTCTGCTCCTTCTATTAAATCACTCCTGAAGCAAAGATGTTAGAAGTTTTTCCATCTGGTCTCAAGAGAAGAAGGAACAGACTGTTTCTGAGAGATCCAAAGTTCTTTTTTTAGATGAGGGTACATTTTGGTCTGGAAAATGTACCAGTTTTTACAATCCATGATGGGCAAGGAAGGCAGGTCATTGATGGTGTTGGTCCACTGTGTAGTCTTAAGTCCAAATAAAGGGCAAACATCTATCAGAAAGTGTCATGTTTTTTTTCTGCTGGCAAGCTACATGTAAATGCCAATTTTCACATTTTCCAACAGGACCTGACACCTACCCACTCTGTCAGCAGTACTAATACCTCCTAAAATGAGGTATTAATAGACCAGCAAATTTGTCTGACCTAAAATCCAACAGCATGCTGTGCTATAGACTCTATTGCATATAGTCAGTCTAAACCTCCATTGAACCTTAGGAGAGCCACAGGCTAATAAACCTCCATGCCACACTGCGTTGTTGCATTAATTCATGTAAAAGGAGCCCCAACTAGTATTGAGTCACTGTCCTGTGTTCCTGTATCTAAGATCCTTTAGTTTTTGGCATTATGTATTTTTGGCATTTGCCCAGAAACTGATTTTTTAAAATTTATTTATTTATTTTTTCTCATTAGCGCTAAGCCATCATTATTGAAAATAAGTGAAATAAATTCTTTAGGATATAACACCCTGCTTAAAAAATTAACACAAGTTTTATTTTTTTAAACTGAATGCCTGAAATATATTATCGTTTTCACATTATTGTAATTCAATTAGATGTACCTAGACAACAATACATGTTTCCTAAACACGGTTTGGAAAACTCTGGATTTCTTTCTACAAAGGAGTGAATATCATCATTGCAGGTTGGAGCAGAGCAGGTTGTTATCACAGTTCTTCTGAGCAAACAAGCAGAATGATGCAGTCTAATCCTGTGCAGGAATTGGTTCCCACACTACGCTTCAAGACTTTCTGTGGCACCCTTTGAGTCCCTGTCTATGCTGTCCAGTGTTTTATCTTCCACTTCCTTCTTTTTTTAATCCTAGCTTTTCTCTGTCATTTCATCATACTTTACTGCCCTACATTTTTGTCACTCAAAAGTTTACTAAAGCTCTTAAGTGCGAAGTCTCCTGACATATCTGTAGCGTGACTTAGCTAAAACCCTGTTATACTTCCCTGGGTTTGATCCTTGAGCTTCTCAGCTGACATGGTTTCGGTTGCACTACTTAGACTATTCACCCCACTCTTCCACCTCCACCTGCTGGCATCCAACGCTGTTAATCTGTAACCTGTTTGAGTCGGGAAATGGGTCAGCGTCGAGGCTGCTGACTGGCACTGGATGGGGCTGTTTACCTTCCAGCTTATAAGGGGCACCAAATGTTTAATATGTCTGGATTTGGCATGCAGGGAGAGAGATTTTAATGCCATAATCTCTGGGACGGTGGTTTTCTTGTCATTCAGCAGTGAAAGCTGAGGGATGAGTGAGGGATATTCACTGTGGCAGTTGTGCTTGGAAATCTGTGTGTTGCTGGTTGAGTGTTATTTTAGTTTTGCTGCAAAAATGAAGAGATTAAACGAAAAGCTTTGCATAATATTGTGCGCTGCTCCTGTTTGCCCCTGTGCAATCTGTTCCTGTGTTGAAACACTGTTTGAAAGTGGGAGCGCTTCAGTGATGTCACTTCCTCCAAAGCGTTGGTGGTTTTTAAGCATGTTCAAGTTTTTAGTCTGAATTTAAGCTAATAGAAAGCAGATGGTGCCATCTTTCACTCCAACTGGTCCTGATGTTGGATGTTTCCCTCCACAACCCTCTGTTGTTTTCATCTTCTATGAATGAGAGGATGATCGTAAAGAGGATCTGTTCGCTAGGTTGTGGTTTAGTTTCAGTAAAAAGTAATCAGCGTCAAACGAACAGTAGTGCAGGTTCCCATATCCGGACTGCGCCATTTTGTACACTTCCTCTTTAAAGTGGCACTTTTCAGTTGAGAGCAGGGTAAGTCTAACATATCTATTTGAGTTGTGCAGGTACTGACAGAGACTTTAAAGCTACATTTAAAACTCATATCTGTGGTGAGGTTAAATTGCTTACAGTTTCTGTTGCAGTCTCATCTGGCTTGATAGGGTGGATTATAATAGCAAAGTGTCGGAAGATTTATCAGTTTCTTAAATAACCGTACCTGATGTATACTGAAAACGTTTAAATAAGAGAATTCATTATGTTAAATCTTGGAGCATTTTTGTCTCTTATAGCCTAATAATAAAGCATATGAAAGGTCACAGTTTGTATCATCTGGCTGATCTGCCTTAAAAAGCAGATTTTGCAGAAATATGATCATCATCATTGAGAGCTGATTGAATTCTTAAGCAGTCTTCCTTTCTCCCTTGTGTTAACTCTGCAGAGCACCAGTCACAGATTACAAACATGCATGCATTAGCATTCATTATTTTTTTGGGGGGAGTTCATGCTCTGCACTAAAATAGAGAGAGGCTATGCTATGATGGTTGTTCTAGGTCTGAGTAAGAGTGCCTAATTTGGAATTATGTTGAGGCACACACCATCTCTGTAGAGTCAAGATGCTTCACCTGTGTACACTATATAATATCGCATAGCTCTTTTTTTTAATTGCTACTATTTTGTAGCTTGCTGATACAGGCGCTCGTGTCATTAGTTTTGCAGAGAAATGTGCTTCAGGGTGCGCGGATGTGCAAAAACATGTCTGCAGGCATACAGAATTTGCTCTGCCTGTAAGAGCTGCGTAGAACAATGACTTATGTTGTTGCTGATTTCCCCACCTCTCCTCTGTGCACATACTGCTCATGAGTGCGTGCATAACATATGCAATAATACCGCTGTGCTTTTATTTTTCTCTTTTCCACCTCCCTACATGTAGAGTTTTAAAAATACACTCTGCTAAACCCTTGTAGGAGAATAAGCATGATTAAAAGCTTAGATGTTTTTTTTTTGTAAGCTGTTCTGAATATTTATATGCAAGGAGATGCTGCTTGTCTTTTTTGCATTTGTCTTTGTAAACTATTTTTAAGATTTCAGAAGGAGACTCATGTTTCTGTAAGTTGTCTGTCTCTGCACCCTGTTAACAGACTGGAAAATATGCCCAATTTTCTTTTACGTTCCTGCAGGACCCTCTTTTTACCTGCATAACCAGCTTAGCCTGACTACTTAGACTTTCCTAATCAGTTGGGCATTTTGCTTCCAGTTCCCTTACAAAAAAGGCTCACTAAACATTGATCTTGGGGATTTGTTAAAGTGTGTATTCAAGTGATTATGCTAACTATATGCAGAATTGCCTTTATCCTTGAATGTTAAGATAATTATAGATTTCCTTTTGATCTGCTTGAGAGGAGATTGGGGTTTTAGAGTTACTGTCTAAAAATAGATTCACTAAGAGCAGAAAAGGCCCAGCTGTCTAACACAAGCCAAGTTTTTCCAGTTACTATTTATGTCGGTTTGTGTGTCTTTTGTTCCTAGACAGGTATGAGGTATTAGAAAATAGTCATGATTCAACTTGTTGGTCCTACCGCCCCTTTAAAAAAAAATAAAAAAATCTTTTCTGCTTACAGTGAATTACACAAGTATACATGCTAGCTGAACTTTTTCACATATTCTCAGATTACTACCATCAACTTCAATGCATTGTATTGCCAGTTTACACAATAAAGTAATGAATAACTATGAAGTAGGAGGAAAATTCCATATAGTTTCTCTTTTTACTAATAGAAATATAAAATGTGATGTGCACAACAGACTAGCTTTGTTGATTTATTTTATATCCACCTTTTTAATCTTCTAGATATTTTGGGGTATGTCTCTACTTCCTTTGCAACTTTTTCACCCATTCACCTGGTTGTGCTTATTCTTTGCAACAGATATTTCCACCTGAGCTGTGAATATCTGAAGCTTCTCCAGAGTTACAGTGGTCCGTCCTCTTGTCTGCTTTTCTGATTAACCTTTTCCCTGTCTAGATGAAAGTCTGTGGCCCTAATATTTTCTTGCTTTAATGTTGTTGAATGTTGCCATGGTGATCCAGGGTGCTCATACCCGGAAATATATGTAATCCTTTAAAGAAATCACAATTATTTTTTGGTAAAAAGGTAATTTCTCTTGAGATGCAAAGCTTTAATGTTTCCTTAAAACATTTGATTACATTTGCTGCTAAAATGCCTTAAGGTTCCTTTAATCTCCTTCCATCAGAAAACTTAACTTTCATATCTATGATCTATGGATTTCTCAGCCTCCGGCGTATGACGCAGTGGAGCCATTGGACCTGGAGGAGTTCCTGATGTCACAGTTAAGAAGTGAAGATTCAGATCTGATGCATGAATTTGGAGATTTTCCTGACGATGACCTGAAGGTGGAGCAGGTGGAGAAGGAGCGACGTACCATCCGGCACTCTGTCCCAGAGGATGGGTGGGTTATGAGCCAGAAAACATCAAGGAGAGGAAGATTTATATAATGGCCACAGTTTCACAATCTCTTAGAGAAAGACTTTAAGACACAAGGCTTTTATTGGAATGTTTTCTTTCATTTCGTAAACTATTTTGCAATTTTATCTTGCGAAACATGCGTGTCCTGCACCTTGACCATGACTTTCAGATAAGCTAAAATGTAGAATTAATGGTTTTCAGATGTCTCTGAATGTCTGCTTACATATTTGCGTGTCTGCATATTTTTTTTCTGTTCTCATTCCTTTCCTTTCAGAGGCGACTTAGATCCACATGTGAGAGATTGCGTGAAGAGTTACACCCAGCCGTGGCTGGTTGTTTCCAGGAGGTAAACTCTGCAACTTTGTTTCTGTCCAGTGATCTCCATTTTTCCCTGAATGACAAACATCAACATTCTGTACATCGCATGTTAATCCTTGTTGTCTGTGTTTGTGCATGTAAAGGTGCCAGGGGGATGGCTGGAGTGCATATTCAGAGCGAGTCGGCCTGCATAAAGTCCTGCATAAGCAAATCTTTGAGTCTGATTTCCAACCAGAAAACAAAGACAAACCAGTAAGAAGCCTACTTACTTACAGGACTGTTTGTATGACATTATAATTCCAGCCTGTTTTGAACAGTTTAAGCACAAAATAGACTGCTAATCAAGCTAACGTGAAACGCACTAATATTTGGTTGATTAACCTGAGTTTATAGAAGGTTTTCGGCCTTTATTCCCTTTTCAACAATGAACACAGTGAACAGTGAATGAACAGTTTGCGCAGAGAGGCTCAATGCAAATGCAAATGTAGTATTCCAGACATCACAGCATCTATTTGATCACATGACCACCTAGTATGTAAATATATTTGCATGTTGACCATTGACAATAACTGACAGTCAGGTAGACATAAAACCTGGTAATCATCTTTCCATTTAGCCGATGTGATAATGCAGACTTGGCATAATCTTTGTCATGTGTGCATGATTAGATGTCTCATTTAAGTAGCTATTGACCCTCCAGAAAGATGCCAATCTTGGCATACTTTGCTCCTCAGCATTCACTCAGCTTGCCACAATTGTTGCTGTTCACTTTCACATTGTTATGATGCCACTTGCAGTTGACTCTGGGCTATTTAGTAACAAGTGATCTTTACAATTTGACATACACAGGTCAGGTGGCATCCTCTCATAATAACAAATTTGAATTTCCTGAGGATGACCCACTCTATCACAAATGTTTGCAGAAGCAGTCTGCATGCTAAAGTACTTGTTGCACCAATGAAAGCAAAACTTCCCTCATGTTTTCAGTTAGTACACACAGCTGAACGGATCTCTCAAAATCCAGCTTGCTCCCATGTACTTGTGTATGGATAAATTAATATTTGTCCACTTTCCTTGTAATCAGACTGTTTTTTAAAGGAGCTGCAGGAAAAGCAGTCTCTTTATTTAAAGTGTCTTTTGTTGAAGACGCTTCACTAAGAGCAGTATGGCAGCCCATACTGATGAAGGCCTGAGAAGCATGAATGTGAAAAGCATGGGGGTGGGTTCTTTAATACCGAACACAACAGTGTGTTGTTATTCTTATCACTCCCTTCACTGTGAGAATGGCGCTTTCAAGTTTATTTTGCCTCGTTGGCACAGAAATAAAACATACTATTTTACCAATTTGTTTAACAAAATAAGTTCTCCGTGTTGTAAAATGTGAAAAATTCTGAATTCACCAACCACTAACAAGCTGCTCAGGACACTGCCTCATTTTCCTAGTGGTGATTTATTAGGCCAACTTCCCAAGCTGGCCTCTCTGTACTTTTTCTGTCACAGAGTGACCAAATCCCTGGCTCCCACAGTTAGGCTGTCCCTGCCACCCAGCTCCCTTAAAGCACCACTTCCAGCCACTGCTTGCTCTGGTTAATCATCCAAAACCAAAGGCCCCCTATTACTGCTGCAGGCTTCCCATCATGTCTATGCCAGATAGAAAGAGAGAGGGGAAGAACAACACTATTGTCCCCTGTCCTTGGTCCAATCTGTTTCAACAAAAGCCCGGGGTATGTGGTATGATGGACTCCTGGAGCCTTGACAGAGCGAAGCTTTACCAGGGTGGCTGCTCGGTCAGACTTACCCTGTAGTGTAACAGCTTGGATCTGGGCTTGATGGATGATGAGAGTGAAAAAGACAGCAAGAGGGGGGGTGGCATGAGAGAAGGTCCTCATCATGCAGTGCAGCTACAGAGGAGTCATGCCATGCCCAGTAGCTTGGTGTTCTTGCGAGGAACAGAACTTTCTCTTTAAACACAAAAGTTATTGAAATTAAAGAGTATTTTCTGATCATCATTTCATTTCATCATTTGGATTAAATGGATGAATGAATTAATTTCTTTACTTTTGCATATACATAAGAAACTGTCACAAAAAAGATGGATTGTCTTTTTTTCAACTCAGGCTTGTGAAAATATAATCTGAAAACATGGCCTTGTCCCAACACACCGTCTTCTGGGGTTGAAATCCTGGGGTTGCTCCAAAGAGCTCGTGTGTAAACACAGTTTAGGAAATGACCTAGCTGTGACAGAACGTTTTAGGAAGGTTGTATTATTTTAAGATGGCTTCAACCAATCTGGAAGTACTTTGATACTACAAGTGGGTTTATTTTTCAGACATGATCAAAGATGACTCTAAAGGGCCTCTGAACATATCTGTATATCGAAAAAGGAAATTCACTTGATTAGTGGAAGTTCCCGATGCTTTCTTCAGTCCAGATGTGTTGCTTGCAGCGTTTTGGTTGTCAAATAATCATCAACTCCAGAAATAAATGAACACATGAGTTCTGTACTCTGTGCTGCTCAGGACAAATTGACTACATACGTCCTGTGTGTCCTGGAGATAACAATAGAGACAGCTAGCTTAAAGAGTACAGTAGGAAAAGTGTCAGCTTCATTCAGTTTTTCTATATAGCCCCAATTCACAATAAATATTGCCTCAAGGCACTTTACATAAACGATGGCCATCTTTTATTCATTAATGATTTTTCTCTCAAGTATTTTCATTCCTGTCACATGAATGTGATTCTGCTGCTCCCACTTGGATCATTCCTGCACACTAACGTGTCCTCCTCCACGTGTCCTCCTCCATCTTTGCCTCAGGTCAAGTCCCCAACTCTTGCAGGGCTGAGCGATGACTCCAGCCGCACACTGACCTCGTGTGATTTTAATTTGCGAAGCCTGACTCCGGACCAGAGGGTAGAAGGACTGCTGGCCTTCAGCAGCCATGAGGAGCTGGATCGCTTCAACCAGGAGGCGCGGCATGCAAAAAGACATCCTGAGGTGTTTGCGCTGTACCCACCACCTGATGAGGTGAAGTATTCACTATTTAGCTGTTTAAATATGGATAGTTCACATGTTTAAATCAACCAAAGCAGTTAATCAAGGTTTTATTTGTGGAAACTTATGCAAGTTTCCACAAAACTTGTAGTATCAAACTTTTAATATAAATCTTAACTCTGAGCAGATTTGAGCTTCATTTTAGTTTCCACATTTGCAGAACATCAAATATTTAGGAAAATCGGCACTTGCATTGTGCAAAAACATTTATCTGAAAATATACATTTTCTTCCGGCTCATCTACATCTGCTTTTCATTTCTTGCTTCTTTTTGTTTTTGTTCTAGGACGATGCGGTGGAAATCCGGCCCATTCCCGACTGCCCCAAAGAACACATTGGAGAACGCATCTTGATTCGATGCCAGGCCATGAAGTATGTCATGCATTTTCATTATATTGTGGGAGGGAGAGTGGTCCTATCATTTCATCAGCTGCTTTCTGTTCATTGTGCATGGCGGGCAAAGAGCCAACAGTTGCTTGTTTTAAAGTGCAAATCTTCAAGCACCCAATAATGTATGAAAGTAAACTTTAGAGATTGTCATTTATGAGTCTAAGTAGATTAATAAAAATGAATTCATTCTGACAAAGCAATCCATCAGGGTGGAGAACTGCTCTGTGGAGGGGTTCCTCCCTAAAATGTCTGTATTCCTCTCCCTACTTGCTGAATTTTTCTCTGTCTTACACACACACGTACACGCCCATGTACACACACACACACACACACACACACACACACACACACACACACACACACACACACACACACACACACACACACACACAGACCACTCACATTTTTTCGGCCTTACACTTTTCATAATGCCTGTCCCTGTGCAGCCCATACAGCTGCCAAATGTCTGGGTTAATTTCTCAAATTGCAGTGGTTTGGCATCATACTATCTGACCCCTTTTCAGCATGTCATCATTTAGCATTGGGACAATTGGTTCCTTCCTGTCACGACTGCCGTTTACAGGAAGAAAATATATTCTGAGCTCAACTGTAAAAACAGAGTTCCAGTCATTCGCTATAGTTAATTTGCATATTTCCTCTTCTTCCTTCACTTCAAGGTTTGAAATCGACATTGAGCCCATTTTTGCCACCATGGCCTTATATGACCTGAAAGAGAAAAAAAAGGTAAGAAAACTCATTATTTTTGCAGAATAGCTCCTCTTATTAGGTAGTACTGGTCTATCAGGTGTGTCCCAGTGTTCTCACAGATGATTTCATCACATTAATTCTAATACTAGTGATAGTCAGTCAGCTATATTCTTCAAATCTTTGTAAAGATGTAGGATTTGGGAGGAGGTCTCACTTTTCATCTAGTTTGACTCAGGTTGAGCTACTTTGTATGACAGAATCGGGAAAAAAAAGTTTTCGCTCCATCAGATCTTTCAGACGTACTGAAAAAAGAAAGCCATATTGTATGGCAATTGGCAGCAATGAATTGCCTCCGGTGATTTGAACAGAGGCAATATGACCAAATAAATCTTTAGTTTTAAAATGACTGACCACTTGTAAACGAATAGCTTAAGAAACGTCTGGATTTACATGAGCGAATATTTTTTGGGAGGAAAAAGAATGGAAAGATTATGAACATATTGACCTCTAAAATGAGACTTTTCTATTGACCTTTTTAGCTATTCTGCTCTCCTGGTTTTTTGCTGCGTAGCAAGATCAACAGTTTTATGATACTCCAGTGGGTAGAAGAGAAGAACTGAAAATTACCACCACAGAAGGAGATTTACTAGTGTATATTTCAGGATGATTCACCAAATAAAAGTCTGTTATTGAGACTAGTAAAAAGCCTGTGAACCACTTAATGTTTTATTGCTCTTGTATGCAGAAATTGTATTTAGAATTGTATGTCAAAGAACATTTGAGAAGAAAACAAGACCCATTGCGTTACAGACTCCACACAGTACTTAACAGCACCTATATACTCATCATTCAAATTGCTAAGTATTTGTTTCTGAAAAGTTTAATCTTGGTCTCATTGTACCAAAGTGAGCAATTACATTTAAAAATACAACAGTATTTAGCAGACGCAGCCTGCTAAATACTGTTTCTGTCCTACAGAGGGGGCTCTTTCCTGGTAGGTCTCTCAAATAATCGATTGGCATATCGACAGCTGGTATTTAGACTATATGACACTCTGATTGACTTTAAGAAATAAAGGTGTTAAATAAAAAAATGGAGAGAGAGGCAATTTTAGGGGTCCCTACAAATGTGGCAATACCCACTCACCTTAAATAAATTATATTGAAAGCGGTTTTCAAAATGATAGTTAAAAAAAAAGCCAATTTTCTTTCTAAGCTTTTTAAATTAATCTTTACCAGGAGCACCAATATGTCCAGAGAGCACACTAAGTTAAAAAAATTATTGCAAATAATGTGAAGTTGCAATTTTGATACCGTATCTTTGTGGCAGTGAAACAACTTCCTGTCTATTGCTATGAGTAAAAACAGAGGCTGACTGTTGAAAAGTCATGAAGCATGTCTCAATCTGCATGTTGAGGAAACTGTCACTCTTGTTTTGTCAGAGATAATTACAGTTGCAACTACAAACCGATCACTTTTGACCTACTTGTCTTTAAAATCTTCTCCTTTTTTTCCTCGACATATTTCTGAAGCTCTCCTCAGTGTGCTTGTTGAGCCTGTTTTTCTCTGTTTTCAGTGTTGTGGTTTAAAATAGGTTATTGCTTGTGTTGTGTTTTTTCATGCACCTCTCAGGCTGTTTTACGTTTGTGAAATCTGCAGCAGATGTTCATAAAGGTCCACTTAATACTCTGGGTTATTAAAAAATGTCCTTCTTAGAGCACAGAGGCAGGCTTTGGCCCAACAAGCGACCTACTTATGATTTCAAATGTGCAGATGTAAAACAGACAGAGGTTTTACGTTAGGCATGCAACCAAAATGAGCTTAATTTTACAGCAATAAAAAAATAGATTCTTTACAAGTATTCCCTAATAAGAATGATATATCAATCCTGAAGACCATTCCTCTGTAGTCAGCAGTATAAGGTCAGACTCATGCAGTTTATGCACAGAAAATAAATAAGCAGGCATTCTAGATTTTTTTTTTCTGCAGCAGTTTTCACAAAGATTTGTTTTGATTGAAGCTGTTAGAAGAGGAACGTGCTACGCAGATGCTAATTCAAAGGCGCCAGATGTTCTTCTTCTGACAATGCAAAGCTTGTTGGTGCAAGGCGGACACTTCACTCTGTGACCAGAAACGATGTCATGTTGAAGAGGGGTTATTACATTCCATGTGTCTCATTTCATCACAGTTTAATAGTGATTTGCAATAACGATTCTCTCTGAATATTAACATAGTGAACACTGGGCCTTTGCTTTACTTTTAGTGAGTGAGTGATGCATGTCTAACTCGTCATCTGGCTCATATTAGCAAAAGATGAATAGTTTTTTAAAATGTTTCAAAAGTAAAGTAAGAAAAGTATAGGATGCAATTTATTCATTACGTTTAGTCTGATAAACAGAAATAACATACACTGCAACTATTTACCTACAGAAGTCCAACTAGTTGTTGAGTTTTCAATGATGGCTGAAGATAGGCACCAGCTTTCTGGGTAATCCTGCATATATAAGTGGGTGGATGTCTTGCAAGAAAGTGTATTTATCATAAAACATATTGCTTTAAAACCAGTCAATATGCTATGAGATGTTTTGTAGTAGAAAAAAACAGATTAGACAAAAAGACTGCTGCAAAAAACTTATCTAAGCATGCAGGCTGAGCAAAGTTAATCTTGATGATTTCTATCTACCAGCCATGACGGGTTTGGTTTGTTTGAATGTGTGCTGCTCTGGTCAGTGCAGCAGAGGTATGTGCAGTATTATGGACAGAGGTCAAAAGCCCTGCAGTGACACACAGCAGGTACAGCCTGCAGATCAGCCTGCAGGCTGTATTAAAAAAGGGAGAAGAGAAATTGCTGAGTGCTGAGTCAGTAGGGCTTTCTAATCAATTTATTGAGTTTGCTGCTTGTCTAACATACTACTCTTCTCTTTTTAAAAAAAATCATGTTTCTTTCATTTCATCATCCAGATATCAGAGAACTTCTACTGTGATCTTAACTCAGAGCAGTTTAGAAACTTCTTGAAACCTCACACTCCACATGTGGATCACTCCACCTTGGCAAGGTCTGCCATCTTCTCTGTTACTTACCCGTCCCCTGATATATACCTGGTCATCAAGGTAAGAATAAAAACCAAAATCCTTTAACAGTCATGTGAAAAACAGCCAAGATTCCTGGTTTTAAGTAAATCCTGTAGTTGAAATATAAAATATACTGCGCACCTTGTAATTCAGTGCACTGTGAACCTTTGCCAGTAAGATATAGATTTTTTTTAGGGGGGTTATATGTCGCAAGCTTCTCTGGTTACTTTTGTACTTCCTGTCTGTGTTTCAGATTGAGAAGGTCCTCCAGCAAGGAGAGATTAGTGACTGTGCTGACCCCTATTTAACAATGCGGGAGAGTGACTCTACAAAGGTAAAGTAGCAGAACAATCTGTTTGTTGTGTCACCAGACTCACTTCACAGAAACAAGCTGGTCTGTTTCCTTCTTCCCCTGGTAAAACCAATGATTCTTGTGGGTTCATTAATAACTCTAAAATTAAAGTAAAGATTTGTGGCTTTCTTTCTTTTTTTTTTAGAACAGAGACAAACTTGAGAAATTGAAGAGCCAGGCGGAGGCTTTCTGCCAGAGGCTGGGCCGCTATCGCATGCCTTTTGCTTGGGCAACAGTTAACATCATGGAGGTCATCTCTCAAACTGCTGCCTCGGACCGCGATGTCACGGATTCTGACGGCGTAAAAGGAGGTGGTTATGAGTTTGTCCACAGAAGAACCTGCTCCAGACTAGAGTCATTTCCTGCATGTGGTTTTTCATCACATTTTGGAGATTCACCAGATGATCCAGATTATGTTTTATTTTAAATGAGTACAAAGTATTCTTGGGCACAACTTTTAATGCTTCCTTCACAGCATTAAAAAGTAGAAATATTTGTATATTTCACATAAGAGACACATTTTTCAAATGAGGATTTTATGAGCATCGATGTCCTGTCAAGTCCTTCTTATCGACTGTATTAGTATATTGCTGAAGTAAAAAAACAGGAGAGTGGGAAGAAATGTCAGACCAAAAAGATTTCTGAAAGCCATGTCTTAAAAAAAGATACAAAAAAGCAGCAAAGACCAGCACAGGCTCTGGTGAGATGTGGGAATTAGTGCCAAGCCAAGATGAAAAGCGAATGGCAGTGATCTGCAAACAACTGCAATTGTCTATAAAACTGTCAAGTGGTTTAGACCCTTTTCTAAATTAATACGTCTGGATATTCATAAGTGATATCATCATTTCTCAACAAATCATCTCCTGCATGTCAGTTTTTCAGCTAATTGTACTCATTTGTTCTCTTGCAGTTTTGAAAAGTCTTTCCACATATTGTAAAAAAAGACATAGTTTTGTTCAAAAACCTGTCATAATAAATTCATTATTCACTGAGTTAATATTCATTCAGTTTTCTTCTCTTTCCTGAAGGTAAATCCAGCAGCATGGACCGGAAAACGCAGCTCCCCAGGAGGAACTCCGAGCGTTTCACCAGCATGGAGGAAGCATGTTATAACGTTCACACTTTCAAACCTGCAACCATCACTATCACAACGATTTTCAAACAGGTTAGACAGCCAAACACAGAAATCAGGCTTTGTTTTCTTTTAAAGCTAAACTCTACAAGATAAATGTCACAAAGACGAGGGCGTGTACCAGCTTGCCCCTGCGGCCCATTATGAAAAGAAAAACACACTAAATGCTTCAAGCTCTTTCAATGTTTCTGCTTTGTAGTTGCGCCTTTTGTAAATTAATAAATATTGCATGTGTTTATGTTTCAGGAAGGGGATCGTCTAAGTGACGAAGATTTGTTGAAATTCTTAGCTGATATTAAGAAATCCTCAACTCCACAAAGAAGGATCAAGACAATACCAGGTTTTTCCTCATTGCATTTAACTATTTGATGTGTTTATTGAATCTCATGCAGCAGCTTTTATTTATTTATTTATTTTTGACAGAGAGTAAAGAGGAATAATGCAGCTAACAGTTCTCCTTAACAGTTCTCCAATGTAATGCTATCAAACTGATTAAAAAGTGTTTTTTTTCTAATATAGAGGTATTGATCGGATCTCATTCATGGCCAGAAAGTGCATTTCACTGAAGGAGTGTTTTTTTTCCCCATCACCCTCTCTAATTATTGGGTGTCTGCTTCTTGGCTGACGCAGTATTTAATGTGCCAGAGAAGCAAATTTAAATGATCGTGTCTTCCAGGTTGCATTAAATTGGACATGTCTCCCATCCACGACACGCCGCAGGCCTGCCTGTCCACCGAACTCATCCCACTCATACCCGTGGCTGAGAAAAACATCCGTCCCGTCAAAGAGGTGCTGGAGTTTCCCTCCAGTGAAGTTTACGTCCCTCACAACATTTACAGGTGTGTTTGGCGCCTGTTAGAATAGAAACCTTTTATCATAATTGTATATAACAAATCTTTTTGGAAGTAAAACAAAATTCAAAGGCTACATCAAAGTGCTGTTTGGCTCTACTATCTTCGAAAAGGAAAAGAATAAAAAGGTGCTGTTTTGTTAATGTGCTTTGCTGTGCTGAGGCAGGGAAGACTCTTAATTGCATTTTAGAGAAGAGAGACTGCAGCCCATGATCTTTTGCTCTTTTTTGATTGCTCTCTTCCAGTCAAAGGCACAATAGGTTAGGATGATCTCGATGGAGGACCGTCAGAAGGTTATGAGCAGCTTCTGGTCGATTTTCTCCTTCTGGAGCAATCTCAGGAAGTGCAAATATTGCATTGCCTTCTTAATGAAGTGGTGTTAGCAAACCCTGAGAGGCAGGGAGAGATTTTCCTCAACTTACCACCAGACAACTAAAATATATTTGCTACAGGAGCGCCATCTAGTGAATTTTTTTGTAATTGCTTTCTTTCACTCACATATTTCTTAGGATTTTTTATTTTTTATGTTATAACCAGGAAGTCTCATCCAGACAACTAAAATATATTTGCTACAGGAGCGCCATCTAGTGAATTTTTTTGTAATTGCTTTCTTTCACTCACATATTTCTTAGGACTTTTTATTTTTTATGTTATAACCAGGAAGTCTCATCCTCATTTTCTTTGTTTGTCTGTAGGAACCTGCTCTATGTGTATCCCCAGAGACTGAACTTTGTCAACAGGCTCACTTCAGCAAGAAATATCACCATCAAAATCCAGTTCATGAGTGGAGAGGACCCCAGTTGTGTTCTGCCTGTGAGTGTAGCTGTTTAAAATCATTAAACACGTTGAACGTTGACATATTGTGAAATGCATTCATGTTTTTATTCATTTTTATGTTCCTTTTTACTTTTAGGTTATTTTTGGGAAATCCGGCGGTCCGGAGTTCTTACAAGAAGTTTACACACCTGTTACATACCATAACAAGCAAGTACTCATTATTGCATATAATCTTGATACCTTAAATGTTGTGACATTCCAAAAATATACATACAAGTATGAATGAATGAATGAATAAATTAATTATTAAAACTTGAAATTTGAGAAATTTCTTACTGTGGTTCATCAGCATGTATGTTTTGAAATATTTAGTCCATAAAGCATATTCATTTCTCAGTTTATTTTGTAACATCTTCCCCTGTTAGTCATATTTTTTCTTTGTTTTATAATATTCATTTTGTTACATTTCAAAGGACTTTAGTCTGTGTCTCCACTTCTCCACTCACTTCGCCCTACTTTATTTGAATACTTGTTTGGTAAATCTTTTTTCTCATCTTCTTTTTTTTTTTTTTTTTGTTCTCTTTTTCTTGTTTTATTGTCTTTCTCAGGTCTCCAGACTTCTATGAAGAGGTGAAGCTTTCCCTTCCAGCCCGTCTGACGGAGAGACATCACTTGCTGTTCACTTTCTACCACATCAGCTGCCAACAGAAACAGAACCAGAGCGGCAACTGGGAGACCCTAATTGGATACTCTGTGAGATTTAGCTTTTCTCTGATGACACTCCTCGTTTCAGTCTTGAAGTCTTCAGTCTGTAACTATGCTGATCTAATGAATCTGGTGATTGCCTTTGGTGCAGTGGTTGCCCATCCTGAACTGCGACCGGCTGCAGACTGGGCAGTTCTGTCTGCCCATCGTTCTGGAGCGACTTCCTGTCAACTACTCGCTACACACTCCAGAGGTACACACAATTAAATATGTGAACTGCAAATGTAGCCAGAATACTTGGCTACATTTGTGTTAAGGCTACATTGACAAAATTAACATGACAGAATTTTTCAAATTTTGTCATGTTGTAGCCACAATCTTGGTGGAATTTATCTTGATAAAGCTGGCAAAGATGCATCACTTCAGGCACTAACACATTTACTTTCGAGTTTGTTGATTTCCAACACATAACGGAATAAATAGGATTTTAAAAAATTAATTTAAAGGTGTTTCTAATAAATTTTTTGTGGTGCAATTTTTATCTATTTAAAAATTGCACTTTAAGAATATTTTTGCAGACTGAAATAAAAAAATTTTTCTCCCGTGTTTCTTGTAGAAACTTCCACCCCAGGTCCCTCCGGTCAAGTGGATGGAGAGCCACAAAGGGCTTTTCAACCTTGAGGTCCAAGCTGTATCGTCTGTTCACCCTCAAGTAAATACAAATTTCAAAGTTTTACTGGTTTCGCAGACCAGATAGATCATCTTCAATTACAACCTCTTTTTGCTTTCTAATACTCCTTTCTGCACCCTTTTATTGTGACTTGTCTGAAACAACCATACTGCACCAGGACAATCACTTGGAGCGTTTCTTCACCCTGTGTCATGCGCTGGAAGGTGGAACTACATTCCCTGTGCGGATCAAGGACGAGAAGATTCCCGAGAACAAACTGGAACCTGAGCTGAAGCTCAGCATCGTATCTTTGTCCTCCTCTAATTTAGAGCCTCTGGTGCTCTTCCTCCACCGGGTACTGGATAAACTTTTCACCCTCATCATGCAGCCTATGGTCATAGCTGGCCAAACTGGTGAGATGCCACTTAAAATAAGATGTTTCTCATATTTTGTCATAGTATAACAAAATTGTTTTATCCTTTTACTTATAATTTCTGATTTTTCCATTTCTAACCATATATGTGTGCATATTTGTGCACATGTCCCCTTTTTTTAGCCAATCTGGCCCAGATAGCCTTTGAATCGGTGGTGTCTATTGTCAACAGTCTTCACAACAGCCAGGAGCTATTCAGGGACCAGCTGGGAAGAAATATCCTCTTAGCAACCTACCTTTACTGGGTCTTTCGTCTTCCTGATCCCCCCCGAGACACACAGAATGCCGGTAATGTCCTCATCATTTCAGTCACTGGAGTGCGTTTACTGCCAAAATCTCCAGATTTGTGATTTCTATGTTTTCTTGGGGCCTTGACCTCAGGTCCAGCAGGTTCAGCTCCATCATCAGACAGCCGTTACATGACCATAGGTCCGGCTACGGCTGCCAGAGTCGGCAGCATGCTCCTCCAGTCCCGGGCCCGCAGCAGCAGCAACCCCGACATCCCTGCTCAGCAAGCTTCTGAAGAAGATGCAGAGATCAAAGATATTCTCTCTGCAAAGGTAATAATTAATTTGACCAATACAGATGCAATTTGAAGTGTGAAGTGATCTATTTCAGTTTTCACTGAATGTATATCTTTTACCTGATTGTTATATAAAGGATCACAGAGTATGGCATGCACTGTATAGAGGAGACGTTTTTACATACATGTCATAAAAACACCCTTGAACTTTTTTCCTCATTGTTTAATAGTCATACAAAACTTTTTCTGCTATTCACATGGGATTAACAAAAGTATTCAATTTGCTGAATATTTTGTTTGTGGAAAAGTGACGTCGTGCATGCTAGCTGGATAACGACACTGCCCTGCATTAGCTTTAGCCAGCATCTTCACAAGGTCTGTTGCTTTTGCATCTCTAAGACACAGAACCCATTGTGTGTCTAAGAGATCAGACACAGAATGGTCAGACTTGATACAGATGAATGTTGCATTTTCTGGAAAGGATGAACCAAGCTTGTGAGGGTCCACAAGCATCTTCATGCTATCTTTGCTGATTTCCTTAAGGGTTTTCTATGATTTCACACAAAGAAGAAGGATGCTTAGCTGAAGATATGTACGGCTCTGTTTAGCTCAAATGTTAATTATCCCTTCAGAAGCACATCGAGCCTGCACATTGTTATCTGGCCATTTTAACTTGCATAGCAACAGTAATTTATCTACACTTCTGACTTTGAAGAAAAATAATAAGTAACACTCAAATTGTGGCATATTCTTGGTAATATGTGTCTTGAAACAGAAATAGTTCAGACGGATTTAATGTGAAACAGTTGGAGGAAAAAAAATCTAATGCATGTTTGACAAAGTGTATGTAAATATCTGGTTCTGTCTGTAAACACCCCAACTTTTCCGTTTATACAGAATTTACTCTTCAGTCCCTCTCTGTGTGTTAGGTATTGTAATAGGCCACCAGTTAGCCAGTCTAATGAAAATATCCATCATAGTTTGATGGAACATTTTGTGTGCAGGGCCTCAACTACCCGGGCAGCCGCGTGTCCACCTATGTGGAAACCAGCAACTATCAGAACTCTGCAGGAAGCACAAGACCCTCCAACAGAAAGGTACCGACTGAAAGAACAGAAAACCTGAAAAGCATAAAATCTAGTGTGACATACATGTTAATTTTTATTTGGAGAATGAGAGGAAGAGAGAATTTTTTTGGGGGGGAAATAGAATAAGGACAGGATACTATACAGAGAGTTCAAACAGCAGCTCCTGGTCATTTGAGGACTAATTTTTTCTTCTTGCTATACCCTACTATTGTCAACAATAGTAGGGTATAAAATATGACCGCATTTAAAATATGACTGAATTCTTTATGTTGGACAAGAGGACTTAACTCTTTTAGGAAATGACAGT
Source organism: Poeciliopsis prolifica (assembly GCF_027474105.1). Classification (NCBI taxonomy): domain Eukaryota; kingdom Metazoa; phylum Chordata; class Actinopteri; order Cyprinodontiformes; family Poeciliidae; genus Poeciliopsis; species Poeciliopsis prolifica. The sequence goes on from NW_026562389.1 coordinate 1,730,945, forward strand.
TTTAAGTTATAATCTGTACACATACAGAGGAAAGGTGTGGAAAAACAAAACAAACACCTACAGTCTGAAAAATTCACCATCTATTATCCTCTATTAGCCACAAGGTGGGAGTGTAACATTGAGGACATTGTGGTTGATTAGAGTTCAACACTGTAGGTGCACTATTTTTCCCTACATTTTATTTTTTCTGTTACAGCAATTTCATGAGGAGCTGGCTCTGCAGATGGTTGTCAGCACTGGCGTCTGCAGAGAAAACGCTTATAAATATGCCTGGTTCTTCTTTGAGCTGTTGGTCAGTGTCAATTTTTTTCTATCTTTTACGACTCCATGTTTGAATTTAACTTACAAGGCAAAAAGTTAAATACACATATGGCTTTAAATATTGGTAATAAATGGTGTTTATTTAAAAAAAAAATATCCAAAGGATTCAAATTAAACATTGACATTACTGTTGATGCCGACAGTTGCTGTTTGGATGTTTTTAGGATTGCACAGCCTGGAAGGGGGCAACATGGAGCAAAAGAAAAAATATGTTTTTGTGCAGAATAGAGTTTTGTATTGCTCATACACATGCCCAATAAATTCTAATGGCAAAGTGAAGAAAATACTCCTGTACTCCACAGGTGGCCTGTGACATTGAAATTGGTATACAACTTGGATTTTAAAATTCAGAACCAAACTATTGTTTCTTTTAAGGAGTCTACATTGTTCTCCAGCTGAAAATGTTTAATGTTCAGACCTAAACTTAAGTATTTTATTTGTAAGAAATTCTTTCATTTAAGCAAGATTTAAGATTTATCAACCCTTTCTTGTAAAAGAACAAACACAAAAGATAATTTTTCAAACTTGAGCTGAATTCTCGATTGTGACTACATATGCTATAAAAGTCAGTGTATAGGTGAAACCACAAATGTATACTATAGTTTATTACAAGTATTGTTAAAATCTGTATATTATTTAATATCCTATTTATATTATATTAACTACAGTTGTACATAATATAATATAAACAGGGCAACATTTTTGCTGGGTTTGCCTCTGATAACAGGAGGGTTTAATGCCTCTTCCTTATAACATTTTAAATGCCTTCTGTGTTTATTTTTCATCAAAATTAAGACGTTTCTACTCCACTAAAAATGGGAAACTAAAATACGACAATTCTAATGTTTAACAACATGTATTTTAAATTCTCCATGCTGTCAACCAATTTCCATATACTGACTGTGTGGTTGCTGCATGTGTTTGGCTTTTTTTTTCCGCTCCATGTTTTCCTGATGTGTGATTCCTGTTTGTTTCCTGTGTGGCTTGTGTAAACAGGTGAAAAGCATGGCTCAGCATGTGTCTCAGCTAGACAGGTACACTGTCCCCCGAAGGAGCCGCTTCTCCGACAGATTCAAAGATGACGTCACCACCATCGTCTCTGTGGTCACAGCAGAGATTTGCACAATCCTTGTCAAACAACAAAAGGTGACAAAATATAAAGACATTTATCCGCTGAGCCAAGTGAAGCAGATTCCCTCAACTCGAGTCCCAAAGCTGTTTAACAGAGGATCCCCTCCACACCTTCTGATCTCTTGAGTTGGGCTGTTTGAGTGTTCATCTTCTCTGTGTCCTCTAAACAACAGGGAGCTGGAAGTGCTAATTAAATTTGTCTCTGTGGTAACAAAAGCTTGGCTTGCTCAGCTAGATGCTTGTCGAGATCCGGTCAGTGCAGCTTACTGATTGCTGTTTGTTGACTGTTGTTTCAGGAGGTAGAGCAAGCAGAGAAAATCAACATCAGTCTGGCCTTCTTCCTCTATGACCTGCTGTCCCTCATGGACCGAGGGTTTGTTTTCCAGCTTGTGAAAAACTACTGCAACCAGGTGAAGTCGCACTCAGACGCAAGCAGAAGCATCATTTTAGATTTAATATATACAATTTTGTACAAGGTAACATGCCTTGGAGGTAATATTGACCATTCCTCTTCTTTTTTTCACTTGTAGATGTCTGCTAAGAGTGTTTCAATGCCAACTTTGATCAGCATGCGCCTGGAGTTCCTGCGAATCCTCTGCAGCCATGAGCACTACCTCAACCTGAGCCTCTTCTTCAGCAGCCCGGCTTCTGCGCCCGCCTCTCCCTGCCCGTCCATTTCTTCGCAGGTGTGCCCACTCGAGTGGAAGATTTCGAATTTGTATCCAAGGCCATCAAATTTAATGCCGTTTTATAGCAAAGCACATATTTTGCATAACACATCATGGCTGTAACTGCAAAGTAACAAAGCTGCAGAATACTTTATTCTGGAAATACCATAAAGAGGAGTGTAGAGACAATATCGGATCATTCAGTCAACATGTTTTCAAAAATTGCAGTTACTTCTGGTTTCTGACCGTTTCCCTCCATTTCATTGTTTTGTTTTTTTTCCATTCAGAGTTCTGGCTCCTACCAGGAACAGCAGAGGATCTTGGCGTTGTTTGATCTGTCTCAGGAATTCAAGCAACAGCATTACCTCACCGGTCTGCTCTTAACAGAACTTAGCGCAGCACTTGACATGGAGTCAGAAGGGTAGGGAGGAACTCTGTCAAATTGTTTCCAATTGTTTTTTTTGCTTCTTTCAGATTTGTTTTATTCAAAAGCTGCATTCTGAATCTTCATCAAATGAGAAAATGTTTAACTTTTTGTCACAGTAAAACTGTTTTAAACCATCGCTATCTTTTGAAATTATTACACTAGTTTGTGAAGGTCTATCATAAAATACGCTTTTATGTTTGTGAGGAATGTGAGGAAATGTAAAAAAACGCTGATTGACCTTTTTTCTCTGTTTGCAGGGGAAAGGTTCAAAGAAAGGCGATCAATGCAATTTACAGTTTGCTGTGTTCCCATGATCTGGATGATCGTTGTGTTAAAACTGATGTCAGAGCCAAGGTTTCTGCTCTCTACCTCCCCCTGGTGGGGATTATTATAGAGTCGACCAACTACTTGGATTTCACAGGTATGCGGTAAAGTATCATGGATCGATGACAGTTTTTCTTTCAGTATTTTGGATAAAAGACAATAAAATACTCCAAGTGTTGGTGAGGGAGATTCTGTGGAACCTCCTATTTAATGAGGTTTAACAAGGTGGAAGGTTCATGCCTTTAATCGTCAATTAGCCACAATGAAATGACTTTATTTTTCTAAATACCTGCGCTCATCCATCTTTCTTCACCCTGACATGAATGTGTTTATGCTGGACTCTATTGTCTGTCTCACGTCTACTTAAGACACAGCAGTGCTGAACTTACAGCTGTAACTCCTCTCTGCTTCACTTAAATACGCCCGGCTCCTGTTTGTCTCATTCAGTTTGTGACACACGCGCCGGCAAGAACAAGACCGGCGAATCCGAGGATGACCTTGAAAACGTCCCGGCTATCAATCAGTCTGTTGCCATGGCGATTGCTGGAAATCCCTTCAACACGTTGGGGCGTAACGTTCTCATCTCCATGGCATCCCTGGTAAAGTTTATGCTGTTAGTTGGAATGATAATTGTAGAGTTTTAAATGGGTTTAAAAACGTTTGTATGATTTTGTTTTGGGATTGTTTTGCTTCCCAACAGGTGAGCTGGGTAGATGCTGATTGATTAGCTGTCAGAGCCACATGCACTTCATCCATCCTGCAAAAAAAGAGAAAAAAATCACTCATTCACATAAACACGTACATCTGTGGAAGATGGTTTATGGCCAGGCATTGCCAACATAAGTGAACAGGGCCGTCCTCCTTGACAAACACATCCATCACGCTGCGGCTGCAACAACAGCACAGGCACCAAAACTGAGCACCGCCATTCTCTTCCACTCCAGAACATGAATCAGTTCCCTCCGTTTGTTGTTACGAGAAATGCTGTTGCGGAAAGAGTTTTCACGTGAACGAGCCCATGGCCTGGGCTCAGAAACCGGAGGAGCAGCAGCCAAAGCGCTGGTTCCTCATTTTCAGGCAGCTTGCCTTCAAACAGAATATTCATGAATCATTTAGTCACTGCAGGAGAATTGGTAATGTACATATTCAAATAAACAGCGACACGTTTTTGCTTACATGTGATGGTGTCCGGTGTCTGTTTGGTCAGCTGTGGACAAAAAGAGACTCCAGGAACCGGGTTGTAGGTGAGACACATAGGGCAGTGGGAGCTTAATGGCTACATTTATCAAAACTGCCACACAACGAAGCAGCAGTAGTCATCCACAGCAGTGATTCATCATCACATGAATGAAGCTAAATTAATCTGCAGGAGATTAAAGGCCTGTTGAGATGGGGAGGAACTTCTCTGAAGCCAGAGTGAAAGAGCTGACCAATCACTTCACAATGAGGTTTAGAGAAGCTTGTGAATGATATACTATTAGATACACTTATTGATGGACCTCAGCTTGATCCTTTCGAAAGAGGATTGTGGCATGATTTTGAGTTGGGTTATCTCTAAAAGGGATGCCAAAAGATACACGCATAGACTCATATCTCATAAAGCATCCAAACGGGGATGCTTTATGAATAAAGCAGAATAAATGGGAGTGGTACTTAAAAATATTTCAGATGATAATACATAAACATTCTCTTGAATTAAATTCATTAAGCATTTTAAGAAATGTTATCTATAAGCTTTGTAAATACTTAAATGCTGCGGAAATTAGCATGATATGAAATTTTTACATGTGTATAATGCTTGCAGATCTGAAATGAAAGCGACAACAAAAATATGTTGGTACAAAATGGTCTTATGAATTGACAAAGGTGTGATTTGAGCCAGAGGCTAACCAGATACTTTATCCACAGTGTTTGTTTTGAAAGTGCAGCTCAGACAGAACCAACCAATGACCCAAGTTGAACTCAGTTTATGCAGACGCCAGACGCCAGCCTGGGGACTCTTCAGACAAATAAATACGTTATAAATCAAAGTTATGTTTTCCCTTATTTTCTAAAGAATGTAATTTGTATCTGTCTGTCTTCATGTGTTCCCAGCAAGGTAAATCTGTTGCCACCCTGGCTGCAGACACCAGTCGCCACCTGCTAGTTTGTTTCCTCTGGGTGATGAAGAATGCTGATAGAAACCTTATCCAGCGCTGGACTGTGGATATGCCTCCTTCACAACTCAATAAATTGCTGGAGCTCCTGACTATATGTGTATCTTGCTTTGAGTACAGGGTCAGTTATGGGCCTTTATGTTTCTTATGTTTCTTAATTTTCTTTAACTTTTATTTAAATAATAATAAAAAAAAACTCATTCTAGTTGTATCTTTTGAATTTCTTGTCTGCATTTACATATTTTTATTACAAAATATTCAAATTGGATGAGTTGTGCTTTCAAACTGATGATTTTGTTTTTAATGTGCATCTGCAGGGTAAGCAGAGCAGTGACAAAGTGAGCACACAGGCCTTACAGAAATCTCAGCAGGCCAAGCTGCAGCTAGAAGAAGCCCTGCTGAGAGGAATGGGAGCCCGTGGAGAAATGATGAAACGGGTTGGAGGTAACACATTTGTTGTTGTGTTTTTATTTTAAGGAGTACAACATTTTTTTGATGTCTTGTTATATTAAAATAAATCAGAACAGAGCCTAAAAATTTTTTCACATAAACTCTATTTAGCATTAAGGTTTAATTTTTATTTATTTTTTTTACATTTTTTTCCAATTAATGAATTGTTAATCAAGTTTTTTTAAACTTAAGATAGGCCAGTGTAGGTTTGTAATAAATATTCATCTTACATACAAGGACGGCTTCATATACGAAATAAAAAGCATAGGTAAGTTTGTTTGACAGTCTTCTTACTTCCTTTTCCTGTTTATTCGTAACCTTCTTTTGAATTCCTGACAGGAACGGACAGAACTGTGGGTCAGAGAGAGAACCTGCGCTGGAGGAAAGACCTCACTCAGTGGAGACAAACAAACGATCGACAGGATAAGTACGAATACCATATGTGACTCCTGGTTTTCCTCTAATTACCAACCCTATTTCCTACGGTCAATGTTTATTTTTTTAAATTTTTGTGTAACCTTTGTATCATCGCCTTTCAGAACGAAAGCAGAGTTGGACCAGGAGGCTCTCATCAGTGGGAATTTAGCCACAGAGGCTAATCTTATAGTCCTGGACCTGTTGGAGACCATAATACAGGTTGGAAAATAATCTTTTCATAATCACATTAGAACTATCACTCAGCTTACTGAAGTAATATAATTTACGGCAAATTACTTTGAAATACAGATTCAACGAATTGAAGAGAAAAAAAATTATAAAAGGAAACATTGAACTGGCATGAAAACAAGTAAACAAGGTATACAATTGCTGATCTAAAGGTTTTGAAAATAAAAGACTGCTTTTTCAACCAAATAAATTATGGTTAAGATTTTCTACAATTATATGTAATTATTACACTTGTAAGTTTTTTGCCAGTTTTTTAGCTCCATTGATGGCATGGAAATGTTTTTTGGTGTGGGTGTCATTTCTTCCCTAATTTATTTCATAGTGTCTTCAAAAACCTCAAAATCAACATTTGGATAAAATTTCCTACTTGGAATAATTTTGGCAAAAAGGTTCATAGCAATTTGCTTGGATTCAATCCCATTTTGTTCCTTTTCCCTCATTCTTAATATTGACTGGATATGTTTGTGCTATAAGGAAACCTCTATTAGCTGAAGCTTTCTCACCCTTCCTACAAGCATAAAAAAATGATTAGAAAAGTATTTTCTATTTTTATTTAGGAATTAATTTCTTGTGCCCTGCAAGTACTTACAACTTTACAAATTCAACCCACGTTGTGAAAAGTTTTGACACCACCGGTTTACACTCACCTGGGATTTTACCACAAAGTACAACATTTTACATACTCAAAACTCAACATACTCAAAATTGTATGTTGAGTCTTATCATGGTGAGCTTTTTGAAGAAGTACAACAAAAACCTCAAGGTAAATCAGGGTGAACCATCAATTATTCCAAATAATAATAGATAAGAGTGTAATTGACTCACCAGATGTTTTAATCTCAGTTTGACATAGTCGGTTTGTTGTGTCCTCTCGGTGTTTATTTACTGGGTTCCACCCGCAGGTGTTTCTATCTGCATTTTATGACTAATTTCTCCATCTTCTCTGTGTGCAGGCGGTGCCGTTAAATGAGTGTAAAGATAGCGTTGTTGGCGGCGTGTTGAAGGTGTTACTCCACTCTCTCACCTGCAACCAGAGCACCACTTTCCTCCGTCACACCTTCAGCACACTGAGAGCACTTGTCGTCAAGGTAGTTACATTATCATAATCGTGTGTGTGTGTCTGTTTTTCTGAAAAGGATGCCGTGTGTGTGGGTTGGTATCATTACACAAACATTATCTGAGTATAAATTAGATGTTCTTATTTGTTTGTGTGGGTGTCAAACCGCTGATGTAAGCTAGAATTATAGATGCATGTAAGCACACCGCCTTATAGAGCACACCTGATGGTTTGCTTGTGTGCAGTTCGGAGACCTGTTGTTCGAGGAGGAGGCGGAGCAGTGTGCAGATCTGTGCCAGAAGGTGCTTCAGTACTGCAGCAGCCCTGTTGATGAGAACAGAAGCCAGGCATGTGCCACGCTCTATCTCATCATGAGATACAGCTACAGTAATGCCAGCGTAAGTTAAAACACACACACAACAGAGCATCCAATAAGCTTTGTAAAAATCCTGCTTTTAAGGTCTCGCTGTGCAAAGATTCATTCATAGTTAGTCTTTGAAGTTAATTTACAGTGCTTTTCAAATGTTTTCATACATCTTGAGCTTTTTTTTTTATTATCCCTATAAACATCCCTACCACATGTCTGTGCCACCACCATGTTTTACTACAGTGACGGTGTGTGTTCATAGTGCTCAAATAATTTAGTTATGACACAAAGTTCTGTTCACGCCTCCGTTGACCAGAGCAACTTCTTCCACGTGATTGTTGCATTCTATTAACTTGTCCCTCCGATAACTTCTCAAATGTTTTAATGCCACCAAAACACTTTGTAGATGTTTTTCCTTCTACTTCACAATTGTGCTCTGAGTTGTGTTGATCTAAAACCTCAAATCCCAATAATACACACAGAAGTTTGTGGTTCTAAGGTCACAAGTAGTTTTTGCAAGGCATTGTAAATTTTGTGCCAGTGAGAATTCAGAATGGCTCCCTGATTCAGACCCATTGAAGCAAGGAGTCACTCAGATCTGTATCCTATCTGCTCTTCCTCTCTGCTCAGCTTTAATGTCTTTTCCATGTCTATTTTGAGCGTGGAAGAGAAAGTTCCTGGTGAAGGATGTGTCTCTTAAGTAGAGAGCAGAGAGATATGTTACTGTCTGTCTCCCCATGTTCTTATCCCTCTTTAACTAATGACACCCCTTCTGTGTGTGTGTGTGTGTGTGTGTGTGTGTGTGTGTGTGTGTGTGTGTGTGTGTGTGTGTGTGTGTGTGTGTGTGTGATTCGGTATATATGCGTGTGTATGCGTTTGTGCCACATGGGGAAGGAAGAGAAGAAATTTCAAAGGGCCCGGAGAGAAGAAAATCTTGATGAAGATAGAGGAGTGTTTGTAACAGAAGTGAAGCAGCAATAGTGGGAAATGAAAAAGACAGATCTAAAAGGAGTAGCGGGCATAAGACAGAGTATCTTCTTTCATTTTCTTCCCCGGTTCGATAACTGCTGCTGCAGTCAATATTTCCTGTGTTTACAATCTGTTCACTTTAATCAAAGTCAGGCGCCTGTCTATGGAACACGCTTACACGCACATACATACAGTATCTCCACTTTCTAGGGAGTCTTGCCCTTCTCTGTGTCCCTGTTTATGTTTGTTTATACAGTGTATACAGAAGGAGCTGTGATCTGAATTAGCGTAGCAGCCAAATGAGTCATCCATACAATGTTTACCATCTACCTCTTTCTTTGTTTATGAACTGATCCTGTTTTCCACCCACATTTCGTTCTCCATCTGTCACAGACACCTATTTTTTCATCTCTGATTTACCCTTCTTTGTTTAATTTTGGATTATAACAATAAAATGAGAAAATACCAGGAACACACATCCAGTTCCAGTTCTGGAAGTAGAGGGAAGAGGGCCAGATGATGCTAAAAGTAAAAATAAAAAGAAAGACAAAGAGGTTTTATGTGTTGACTTAAACTGTCATTAAGTTCGTATTGTAGGGCAAACACACACATGCACACACACACACACACACACACACACTGAGTTAGAGGGCAGTGATGAGTGGTGAGCCCTTGGCTCCATGCTCAGTTGAACAGAATGGGGCCGTAGAGATGATCCATGGGTGATTATGTCTCTGCTAATGGGAGATCATTTCCCGCTTAGCTAGTCATGCTGGAGATGGATGGGACATCTCGCAAGCATGGGCACCATCTCTTTCGCACATTTGCTCAGAAGATGGAAGCGTGTTTGTCAGGCTCTTGTTCTTGGACAGGCAGTGTGAAAGAGGAGGAGTCAAGAAATAGAAGGGAAAAAAGACAGGTATTTGTTCTTATCCCATCTGTTTTAAATAGGTTTAGTTCAGACATTTAGTTCAGTCATTTATTTAGAATTAAGTTAATTGTAAGCAGATATAGATTTGAAAGTATTTCCATTCAACCAAGAAATTTATTTCTTACAGAAGATTAAACGGAAAAAAATAGAACAGTCTAAGAACAAAATGATGCATTTTACTAAATAAATTACATGATATTTTATCCTCTTCAATAATCAAAGGAATAATTCTACATTGTCATCACACCAATGAAACCCTCGTTAATTCTTTACCAGTTTTCTACATGCTGTCACTGGTGTTTTAACAATTCATCTTTGGCGATGAGCTCCAGTTTCATGTGGTTGAAAGGCCCCCTTACCATCATTTCAGAGTTTTTCTCCCATTGATTAAGATGTTTTGAAATGACAGCTTAGTGGTGATTAAGGTTTATATTTTTCTTGTTTCCTCTTCAGTTCGGATCGATTGGTGATCCATTTCTTTGAATCTGATGCAGTAAATTTATTTCTAATAAATTGGCTGCTTTCAGATTTGGTTGGATATTAGCTTTTATTCGTTCATTTATTATTGCTTATTATTTACACAGTGCAGCATTTTGTTCTTCACATAAAAGTGAAGGAAAAAGCACCTGATTCTCTCAATATTTGTTGTGAATCCATGGATACATTGCTAAATGTTGCTAAATGTTGCTAAATGTTGTGTGTTTTGTGGTCTTCTCAGAACTTTTCAAGGGTGAAGATGCAGGTCACCATGTCACTGGCCTCACTTGTGGGCAAATCATCAGATTTCCAGGAGGAATATCTGAGGCGCTCCCTCCGCACCATCCTGGCTTATGCAGAGGAGGATGCCGAGATGCAGAACACCCAGCTTCCCTCACAGGTGAAGGCTTAAACACAGTGTCAGAAACCATGAGCAATCCTGACTCTAAAAAGCATGAGCTTACTTATGTCTGGTGTTCAGGTGGATGAGCTGTTAAGAAACCTTAACAGCATCTTGTCAGACACTGTGAAGATGAGGGAGTTTCAGGAGGATCCTGAAATGCTTATGGATCTTATGTATAGGTAAGAATGAGAAAGAACCTGATGTAGAAAGAGGCACCTCCTTCTTCCGATCTGCCTCTTTATATCATCTGTTTTTATTTTGCTTATCATTCTCTTGCTTCTTCCAACCCCTCAATGCTGGTTCTTATTTCTCTGTGGTCTGCGCTGTTTAGCCCCTATTTGCTGTCTTCACTATGGTAACCATGTGGTAGCAGTTTAGTCCTCTGATCTGGTTTTGTGTACATGCAAAACTAAACAGTGTGCATACAAATGCGAGAATGCTTGTTCGTGTTTGAGAAGGAGCAAGTGGGGGATGCATCGAAACAAAGAGAGTATACATGTGCTACTGATGATTCTGGCACTCCACATCGTTGTGACTCAGTGATGCATCGTATCTTATTCGTCATGCAACTTTCTGTTCAGTTTTTGCTAGTCACCTGGTGAGTGGCTGTGTTGACAGTCCAGCAGGAGGACCTTCACATACAATTTCTTTTACATGTACCTAAACATGTGCACTTAAATATGAGGATTTGAATTGTGAGATATTTAAGACGTTTATTATCTTCAACTTAACAGCTGTGAACATCATTTTTGTCTATCTCCTAAAATTTACAATAAAAACCTTGACGTTTGGGATTTTAACGTGATGAAATGGGGGGAGAAAAGCTTAAAGAGGTTCAAATATTTTTGCAATGTTCTGTAAATGTGCCTTAAAACTGCATACGACGCATTCCCACTCTGTGATCTTGTTTGTGCTGCAAAGTTTTTTTTTTTCTCAGTTGAGTTGCTCTCAAGGCAGATTTTAATCTTAATTAGTCCTGTAAGCGATTAAAAAAAGGGCAAAGGAGGAAAAACGTATGCTCTGTCTCTTTACCCTCCAGGATAGCAAAGGGCTACCAGACATCTCCTGACCTCCGTTTGACCTGGCTGCAGAACATGGCAGAGAAGCACAACAACAGGAAGTGTTACACAGAGTCAGCCATGTGCCTGGTCCATGCTGCTGCTCTGGTGGCTGAGTACCTCAGCATGTTGGAGGATCACAAATACCTTCCTGTTGGAAGTGTCACCTTTCAGGTATGCAGAGAAAGGCAAGAAACACATGGAATGATACTGGAGGAAGTAATTTTAACAAATTTTAACCCAACAAAGAGACATCCTGATCAAGACTTTATTGACACCTGCCCAAGTCATTTTGGTCTGACATTTGTCAAGTTGGTCTAATTAATGCCTTGAAGTCCTTGAGGAGGAAAAAAAGGAAGTCGTATGCTTCTACCATCAAGACAAGGTCCACTGAAATGTTTGTCTTAAAAATGAGGGAGGACAAAAACCTAAGTATATTCATTTCGCAGCCAGCTGACCTAAAGTGAAAACAAATGGAAACTAAATGGCCATAACGGTTCCAAAAATGATGGCACCATTAATGAGGCATTTCCCATACAAGACCTCTGTAACACTCTTAATAGCACAGGACACTGAATTCTGAATCAGTCAGCAGTTCATTGATTGGATGATAATCCAGATGGTTCCTTCTCACCACAGCAGGACACATCCTTTTAAGCCACTTGATTGATTATTTGATTAAGTGGGCTAACTAATTGATTTGGCGACTGATTTTTCTTCACAGAACATTTCCCCCAATGTGCTTGAGGAGTCAGCTGTGTCCGATGACATCCTGTCCCCGGACGAGGATGGCGTGTGCTCGGGACGGTACTTCACAGAAAGCGGCTTGGTGGGATTGCTCGAACAGGCTGCTGAGCTTTTCAGCAATGTAAGATAATGAGGCTATAGCAATGTGAAATATGTACCACCATCTGATATCATTGTAAAAATTACTGTAATTCTTCATAATTTTGAAAATATGTGGTTAGGATACATGTGTTCTAAGTGAAATGCAAGTATTGGTGCAGTTAATTTTATTTGCTAGCTCTTACAATTAATTGTATCATTTCCTTTAAACTATAAAAAAAAAATAAGTGCATGCTATTTTTTACAATTGTAGTTAATGGTAACCTTTCATGAATATTTCACCACTTCCTAGAGTGATTATGCTAAAGAGGATTCCTCATTGAAAGAGGAAGCATTGACAGAATGACTCCTCAATAATTCCTCTTTCTCTATGATCCAGTCTTTCTAAATGTTCTAAATAAAACCGTGAGTGACATCCTTTTGGATAGGATGGGTGCCAACAACTGAGTCACATGTGACCTATAAGTTCTTTATAGATATATGGTTCATCTTCATGCTATAACATGTGTTTTTTATTAGGGTGGTCTCTATGAGGCAGTGAATGAAGTCTACAAGATCATCATACCAATCTTGGAGGCTCGAAGAGATTTTCGAAAACTGGCTTCCACACATGACAAGCTTCACAGAGCTTTCGATAACATCATCCAGAAGGTGAGGACTATAATGAAACTTCAAATTTATTCATCTAGGTGATGTTAAACATACAATAGAAAACCTTTTTGTGAGGCTGGGAGCCATTTTATAGAAAGCTTCTCATAATTATGGCTCTCAAAATGAATCCTCATGTAAAAATAGAATTTGACATAATAAAGAAAACATGGCACACGTGCCATAGTGATTAAGCTGATTTAAACTCTTCTTGTTTTCCCCATCAGGGCCACAAGAGGATGTTTGGCACCTATTTCCGTGTGGGTTTTTATGGAGCCAAGTTTGGAGACCTAGATGAACGGGAATTTATTTACAAGGAGCCTGGAATCACACATCTCCCTGAGATATCACACAGGCTAGAGGTACAAGGGACTGAACTGTATGTGTGTTTTGACTGAAATGAAATGGGAAGATGGCGCCCAGCTGGACTGGTAGAATCCCATAACAGCAGAGGGACTTTGAGTTAACAGCATGAGAGAGTGCAATAACTAGCAATTATCCATCTGTTTTTTGTGAGCCTTTTAGGAGCATGGAAAAATCATTTACATGCTTGTGAGGGGAATTAAGTCCATATAATGTCAGCATCAAGCATTCATCTCACCAGGGAATCGGCTATGCTTTGCTTTATAATATCTTCCAAACATCAACATGAATTATCTCAAAGTATTCAGTATTTTATAAAGATAATATTAAGTTAACAAAAACATTCCCTATTCTCAGAACTTCTATAGCCAGTGTTTTGGAGATGACACGCTGGTAATGATTAAGGACTCTACACCTGTGGACAGAAAACAGCTCAACCCCAGCAAGGTAGGTCACTGTTCTACTGTACTACACAGTTTTTCCACTGATGTCTGTCAAACATCATTGAGTAAGTATGAAGTTTAATGGTTACCACTGACCAACAGATAATAGACACTAAGCAGTGGCACTGCCAAGCACTTTTCTGCTTTGTCTTGGTTGTTTTGCTTCTTTCCTTTCCAAAATAAACCACATTTATTTTCATTAATTGACAATCCTGTCCTCACTCATCAATATGTTTTTGCAAAGTAAATACAAAGTCTTGGTGTGTGTGGAATGGATATCCAGAGGGGATTCAAGACTGTGGCCCACTTTGTGGATGGTCACTCTCTTGACCATTTGCACATGCTCACTCTCTAGGCTAGTCAGCTGTCAATATAGCACCCTCCTCCTACATACATAGGTAAAGTATTTTTTTACCCATATGTAGTCCACACCAAGTTTAAATCCTCACTCAATTTAAAATATTCCACCAAGAATATCTTCAGTTTTTAATGAATGTGATGGAAAACATCCAAGCAAAGCAAATACCTGAACTGTACAATGCACTAAATCTCAGTTCTCAAATAAACCACCACTTCTGTCTAGGCATATATTCAGATCACATACGTGGAACCCTACTTTGATGACTATGAGATGAAAGACCGTCTAACGAACTTTGAGAAGAACTTCAATCTGAGGCGGTTTATGTACACCACGCCCTTCACCAAGAGTGGTCGACCTCGAGGTGAGCTCAATGAGCAGTACAAGAGGAAGACCATCCTCACCACCATGCACGCCTTCCCCTATGTCAAGACACGCATCAATGTCATCCAGAAAGAGGAGGTCAGTTCCATAAAAGGGATGGGGTTTTATTTATGTATTTTTTTGACAATGTAAATGGGCAGGAATGACATTTTTACAATACAAGCACCTTGAGTAAATATATGACCATGACAGTGTGTACTGAGCAAAAACAAAACACAATGAAACTTGTTAGTCCCCAAATTGCCTAAGACAAATTAACATACTGAATTAATATTTGTCATTTATATCATGTGTTTATGTGTTCTGATAGACAAAGTAGTAGTTTCTAAGTACTTTCAGCACAAAATGCTACACGTATTTGTCCTGGTCTTTGTGGACTAACAGAAATATGATAAACTGACATCATCAAGTTAATTAGTCTGGCTAATTGCACGGATGCATGTCTTGGGTTTGACTTATTTACAGACATAAAAACTTTCTACATGTAGTTTTAAATCATCCAGCCATTTCCTAACATACTTATGCTTGTGAGTTGCGAGGGGAGGCTGGTATTTATCGCAAGGGTCCACTGGTGAGAGGTGGAGGACACCAAGACAGGACGCCAAGCCATTGCAGGGCAAAAAAAGAGACAGGGCAAACAACCACATATACACTCACTCACACTTAAGGAAAACTAAGAGGAATCATAATTTGTTTTCCAAGCAGCTTAATTTGTCTTTCTTTTGGGGAAAAGATGAGTCAGTTTGTCCAGCACCTGATTGACAATGCTCAATAACAGGTATAAGAGGAGCAGCACTGCATAACCTTATAGCACCACATCGCTTAAATAAACAGTAGTTATTACAGCCCTTAATCATAAAAATGTCAACATGTTAAATCATAAGAGCTTTTTTGAAACCATGACTGGTTTCAAAAACCAGTCATGATCAGCATGAATGTGTGAAACTTTATTGTGGCTTCATACCAGAGACCAACCCATGCATGTTTGACATTAACACCATTACACTGCAATCATTTTATTGATCTCTTTTGTTTATCTCTATTCCTTCTAGTTTGACCTTACTCCTATAGAAGTGGCCATAGAGGACATGCAGAAGAAAACTAGGGAGCTTGCAGTTGCCACACATCGGGAGCAACCCGATGCTAAGATGCTACAGATGGTGCTACAAGGCTCTGTGGGAGCCACTGTTAACCAGGTAAGCAGGGTTTCAGATTTATTTTTGAATGAAAATAGCCCCTGGTTTACCATGATGGACATTATAAGTGTGGTTGGCGATAAGACCTCCTAAGATGACTCCTGCTCTGTTTTGTCATACAATGAATATATAAAAAACTAGATCACCTTTATTTCTGTTATTACATTTGCAATTTTCATCTTAGTCCAAGTCTTTACATCAGACAAAAGACAGGGATCACACATCAAAGCTTTCATCCCATCTATAACCTTAATCCTTCCTTTGCTTTCTCTTGATTCAGTTAAACGTCAATCCATGGACCCTTTCTCCTTTCATGTCTTTGCTGTGTGGCGTGTTGAACCGGAGGTCTCTTTGATCTGATAGCTTCCAGGTTCTGCCAGTATGGTGAATGTTGGAGTAATGACAAAGCAAGCTTCAGTTTCTCAGTTTCCTTTCTCTCCTTATGTTCTATCTTCCAGTGTCTTAATCTGACAGTTTCTCTCGCTCTGACTTGATGGTTGTATACATAACGCAAATGCTCAGCAGCTTGGTAAACATATAACTCCTGACTGTAATCAGTGCAGGAGGCTGGATTTCTGTGTGTGGATCTGTAGCTCAGACCCAGGTCTGAGGCCCAGATCCAATGCATTTATGATGCTAATCAGAGCTGTTTAACTGTGCCTGTCGTGATGTGAGCTTAGTGTGAGCGTTCTGTGGTTTTATGATGAATATAAGTTAGGATAACAAGATTTCATGCTGGGGAAATGGCAGCCAAATGGTGGCTCTACGCAGGCTTGGCGGGGACTTTAGCCATTCAGTACGCTAATCATGTCTCCTCTGATCTGATCTCTTCCTCATGCTTTGGTTTAGGCCCTTGTTTCCTAGTTGCATTAGACAATAAGTTAATTTCCCCCCATTTCTAAACAAGAACCATTCTCATCCCTTCTTTTGTTCATATGCTCCCAAGCACTTCCTCTCATTCCTTCCTCTGCCGTGTTTTCCTTTCTCTTTCTTCCTCCCTCTCTAACTTTGTCCCTTTGTGTTTGTTCCTTCCCTCCACTCTCTCCCTCTCCGCCCATGCTGCAGGGCCCGCTGGAGGTGGCCCAGGTCTTCCTGAATGAGATCCCGGCAGACCCCAAGCTCTTCCGTCACCACAATAAACTGCGCCTGTGTTTCAAAGAGTTTATAATGAGGTAAGACAGGAGCAAATGATCACCACCTTTTCATACACACCACAGCAGATTCATGCAAAAATTGAAAAAGGCAGCATAAACATACTGTACTTACCACCACCAGTGTGTGAATGACTTAATGCACTGTGACGTGCTTTGGGTTCCTCTGGACTTGATACAGGGCTACGCAAGCACAGGTCATTTACCGCATGTAGATGCTTTTTAGGTGAGTGATAGAAGTTCATGAGCCCTTTTTCATTTCACCAGTCAGTCTGTTTAGTGATTTTGGTTAATGGCAGTGGCTGACAAGATTAAAAAAAAGAAAAGAATCAAACTTCAAAGAGATTTTCTTTGTAGAAATGACAATATTTTTTGGTGACGACTTGAAGAAAGTAAAAATCCTCCCTAGACATTGTGTGGTCGTATTGCTTAAATTATGTTAATTCAGAAGGCTAAGAGTTTTTCTAAATTAAATCAAGTTATGGTTAAAGAATATAAATCGACAAGAATTAAGTTTTAATTCTTGCCATCTGACTATATTAAAAGTCATCTGTAATAAAAGAAAGGCCTTTATTGCAGCAGTAAAATCTCACATTTATACATTTGAAGCATCACATCTTTATTAGAGGACAACAATAAAAGAAACCCCATGTTAAGAAGTAATAGTTTTTAACCAAGTTACAAGAGGAATAATTGTTTGTATCACTACTTTTAATGTTGGTGCAGTTCGCTTTTGCCAAATGACAGGATTTAGTCTTTTCTCACAAGGTTGCAGCATTCAGAGGAAGAGATCTGTGGCCATTTCTCTTTACGCAGTCTTGGTGGGTTTATCCAGAGTCCACTTTTTGCTCTACTTTTTTATTATGTTGAAAAATGTTTTCAGTTTTCAAGCGGAGCTCACCACATGTTTTATTAAAATATCCTGCTATTTCAAATAGTCTGTAGTACCATGAACTCTGATACACTTACTGGAACCTTTGAAAGTGAAACTGACTCCTAGCATCGCAGCTCTTCTGTCAGACAATGACAGTTTTTACCTTCCTTGCTACAGGTGATGGCAAACAAAAAGTTTCTCATCCAGCCTTGTTTGTCACAGTTTTATTTGACACTTTTTAAATTTATTTTTATAGTTGTTTACTGACAGCTACCATGTCTATTCTATTAAAGGGAGACACTATAACTGTACAATATATTGCTAATGTATCTTTATGGCAACTTCTGTTTGCAAAAATATTCATATACAAAGGACTGTTTGGAATGCAATATTAGTTGGCTGGTATATTCATCCAACAATATATTCCAAGTGGAATGAACTTGAATTTTTCATCGTAATGTGATATATACATTTTCACAGAAGCAGATGATCACACTGGACACAAATGATATTTTCCAAAATGCTGAAGGTCAGAAAGTGATGGAAGCACAGGATAGAATGAGGGGAAGGAAGAAAAAGCACATATTTGTTTATCATCTTTGCAGTATTCACCAAAATGATCACAATCGCAAGATCTTATCTTTAACACATGTGCCTTTTGAAATGACAAGATCTCTCAGATTTTGAACAGTGACTAGTGGATGAACTCCTCCCCCTGGTGAAGATATGTGAAAGTCAAGGCTGACTTTTTAAAAAAAAAGTTCAGTGTGAGATTGTGCTGCTGAATTAAAAAAATAATATATTGTAAGACTTTCTACATGTCTTTGCCTGAGGTTGCAATGTCTCTGAAGGGTTCTGGTTTTGTTCAGACTATTTTAAATTTAATTAAAATGTAGAGTTTTTTTGATATTTTATATATTCTAAATGTAATCTTAACCCTCCTGATGGTGACACAGTGGATGTTTGTGCACAGATATCTTCTTGTTTGTGTTTTTGGCCACTCATCTCCTGTGCATGTGAGACTTTCCTCCAAAAGATGGTTTACATTTTTCTGACCAACATGTTTCATCCAGCTGCCTTGATTGCTACAAGCAGGTTGGCAAATATTTACACTAATTTCAGAAAGGTTTATTTTTCTATTTTAGATCTAAATCCAAACAAGACAGCATAAGATGATTAGTGTCCTAATCTTCAGCAACAACAAAAAACTGCTCTTAGTTTGTTGTATAACTTTTCCTTCCCAATAGATTTAATGTGTTGCACTTTAAACAAAATGTCCATCCATTGCATAGTGATTGATACTATATCAGTTAAACTGTGTGTGAAATCTCCAAATGGTTATGAGTTATAAAACCAGCTCTAGATATAAAAAAAACTTTTAGATAATAAGCTGTATTGAAATTACAAGAGTAGGCAAACAAAAAAACAAACATTTAGATAAAACTGGCTGCAAAAAGATAATCACATGCCCACTATAATCCAGAAAGTAGCACTTTTCCCTTAGCTTATAAGCAAGGGCAAAATGTTTTTTTGTTTCTCATTAAAAAGTCAAAAGCTGCTTCCCTTCTTCTCCTCAGTGCCTCTTAAAAGCAGAAACTTGTTCTAACCTGCTCTTGTAAAATACATAATTGTAAAGATTAGGACTTAAACAACCGGGTTTTTAGAGGGGGGTTGATTGATTGAGTACTGGCCTGCTTGTCTCAAGCTTTTTGTTGCTGTGATTGGTTTGTAAACTGCCTTTGGCATTAAGCTATTAAGCTGGAGGATGATGTTTGATGCATAATGCAACAAAATGACTTTTCTTTCAAATCTAATGCTACTGACTTAAAAAAAATACCACCAGCAGTCACATGATCAGTAAATCAAGCCCTGTTGTCTGTAATTTAATCTCAGTATGAGTAGCGCTTTTATTTTTTGAAGGGTTTAAATTATTCTGGGTATGAAATATTTGTGAACAAATAAAGCATCATAAAGAATCTCAGAATCCCAATCTGGGAAAGCATTAATCAGAGAAGTAGCCAAGAGGCTGAATATGCGGCAGTTCTGGAGCGAAATCTTGTAAGAAGCTTCAAAAGACTTGAGACTGGGGCAGCAGATCACCTTACAGCAGGGCATGAACTCTCCACGTACACCCGGAGTCAAATAGTTGTCCTCAAAATATATGCAAATACTAAAACGGCTCAGTCAAAGTCCAGATCCTTTTAAGATTTGTAGCACAACTTGAAAACACACAGTGTGTGACTGGGCTGAAGATGTTTTGCATAGACAGATAGGTACAAATTTAAATGTAAACAAGTTCATGGAGTATAAATACTTTTCGAATGCACTTTTCCTCTTGATTTTGATTGTAAGCTTGCAGTGCTGGAGAATTTATTTTTATTTTGTTTATGTCGCCTAGGAAAATACAAGGATGATGCCTGAACTTGTGCAAACATATTTTACTGTAAAAGACCATCATTATCTTTTGATTTACTGGCAGAGTGATGCCAAATATCTAAAATGTTCATCAGATGGAACGTTGTTTAGTCAGTTAGTCAGTCAGTCAGTCAAACACCAGCAGATGTTTTGTGACTCTACCATCATTACCGCTTTTACTGAACATTCTTACGCAACCCTAGAGTTTCCATATTACCTTCATTAGAAGCTAAGAGATAAACACAGACATGTGTTTGTAATCAGCGCCTTCTTTCTTAGTTCCTACATAGGGCTCTGTATGTTGGCCGTTAGACATGTCGTGATAGAGCACTGTGGAGAGAAACCACACTCCCTCTCTGCTCCAGATCCTTTTAGTGCTTTCCTTCATAACAAGGCTTTGTCCTTTTTCTAGCACGAGGGAGGCCAGAATGTTTTATTTGTTGGTTAGTTGTTTTTCCTCTGCTCTGTTTAACTTTGCTCTGGGTCATGCGCGGTCTGTTTCACATTTCAGCAGGAGTACTTGGAAGGAATCCAATCAACATATGGAAATTCCCAAGAGTCTAATAAACTGGAAACCCATTTAGAGATCTGGTGTGGAAAGGACTCAGATTTATGTCAAGTAGTTACAGGACATTGTTAGCATGGAACACTGCAGTTATTCTTGAAGGTTTGAGGGGGAGAGAGGGGATTATGAATAGATCGGCTGCTCAGGATTACTTCTGGAGCTCCTTTTAGCTCTATGTATTAAAAAAAAATGCAATAGCAATTTTTTGTCAATTCATACTGTGAAACCAAACTTTGCTTATAACAGCTATCTCATATTGTTTTGCTCTCTGTCTTGTAGATGTGGTGAGGCTGTTGAGAAGAATAAGCACTTAATCACATCAGACCAGAAGGAGTACCAGCAGGAGCTGAAGAAGAACTACAACCGCCTGAGAGAAAACCTGAGGCCCATGTTGGAGAGAAAGATTCCCGAGCTTTACAAACCCATCGTCAGGCCTCGCCTGGAGAACAGGTGAACTAAGCGGCCGTTTTTTGGAAATTTATAACGAGGGTCTAAAGAGAGACATTTTATTTCAAGGGTTTAATGTTTTTTTCACCAATAATGCCAAATTACTTTCAACCACAGTTTCAATAAAGACTGCCACTCATTAAGTATTTTTAGAGTTAATCATCCTAAGCTTAGTAGATCTTTCACTAAAATTCAAGTTGGTTTCTGTTCATGTCATGAAATAGCATCTATAAGACAGTTTGTCTATGTTTAAATGTGCTAAAATTTGAATATTTTTTTGATATTTAACAAAAATGTGATTCCTCTTTTTTTTTCCTCTGGTTGTATTTAGAGAAGTTAAAAAATTGACAGTTTCAAAATAATAAAATAAACCTCATGCAAGAAATGGATATTAATACGGTCTTTCTATGAACTGATATTACACATCTTTGTAAGTCCCATTATATTTGTTTTACTTTGTAATCCTTACTAACATTATTCCTTGTTGTATTCACATTTTTCATGTCTTTTCGGATCCATGTTCAGGGACTCTTTCAAACGCCTGAGTTTCCGCAGAACTCTGGAGGAAAACTCGTGAGGTTCCTCAGCTTGTTGGGAAGTGTCACAAAGTCTAAGGCATGAAAGAAGATAAGCTAAAAAGAACTGCTGGTGACACCTCTTAAAGTATCTGAGGAAAAAGGCGTGTCAAAATGGAGGACTCACCTTTTTTTTTTGTAAATTCAGCCTTGTGCACACATGCATGACCACTTTTGTAATGTCATGTATGCTGCATAAGAACAGAGCACAGAAAAAGAGGGTAAATGGTTATCCTTAGCAAAGTGTAGCTTTTTAAATATTTCACTGTAAAATCAAGTCCTGATACTGCTGCAAACATTTTCTCCTGGTCAGCAAAGCTCTTTTACTGACCCAATGTTCATACTATGTATATTCTGCTAATGGTTGTGTCCTGTATGTACGTACATTTCTGAATGAACTTGCAGATTTGCATATGGCACAGAATAAAAAAAGTTTGAGTGATCAACAATTCTGCTACAGAACCTCTGGGTTTCTATGCATGACATTTTGTTAAATTTTAGTTTCATTATTTATCAAGTTCAAATAACTGAACTTTATAAATAATGAGAAAGTTCAATTATTTGAAATGGATGGATTATGCACTGGAGAAATATGTACACATGTCCGCTTTAGCCTGCATCCTTGTCTTGCTTCCTTACTTCTGGACATCCAGCATTTAATCAACAAATAGGTGCAGGAAATCCTCTCTGAGGTCTAAACTGCTGTTCACAGATGCATAAAAGCCACTTTTTTTGTACATAGCTCCATTTACAAAAATTAAAAGGTATTTTGCATTTTATTTTATAGCAATTTAATTTTTGTATATATACCAGTTCCAGTGCCACATTTAAAATGTTTCTTTCTATCATAAATGAGAAACTTCAGAATAATTGCAATATTTTTGAAAATCCTGCCAGCACAGGCTATGCTGAAATACTTTTTCAGGAAAGATTTGCAAGACTTGCTTTTGAAAATAAAATATTTCTAATCTTATTATTTACACACATGACAGCTCAAACTGCTAGTTTTATGTTCTAGGTCACAATGTATTTAATGTAAATGTGTTTATTTTTCATGAATAGAAATACATTTTAAATACATTATCATTGCTCAATTGATTATTTGTTTGTATTTATTAGCTGTTAGATTTTTTTTAATGGTTTAGTAAAACAAAGTCATGAAACTTGCTGTATCAACTAAGTATTAATTAAAGTGCATTTCTATTTTTGAACTAATCTAAACATGTGTTGTAAGATACATTTGTGGCATTCAAATCTGTCATTTGTTGTGTATTTGTTCATATTGTTTGTTTTACTAAATTAGGAACATTTGTCAAGCACAGTCCTTTTGCAGAAAGTTAATAAATTTAACATATGCATATTTCTTTTCTCTCTATTATGTCCAGTTTCTTTGTTGGTATAAAATCAGTAGAATTTTATATTTGTGTAAAATAATGAATATGCATTCAAACACTGAAAGAATGTGGTCGCAGATAGAGGCTGTAGAACGTAATGGTTGTGTCTCTCTGGTTTACTGAGATATAAATAATCAGAAGTACTAATAAATAGTGTGTATTTGCATCTTTCTCTATAATTTATGTGCTCATCTGCCACATCTAAAATCGAACTGGGATTGGTGAGCAACCTCTGACTTTGGCAGGAGAGTGATCCTGTTGTACTGCTGACCAGAAACTTGCAGAACCCAACTTGTCGGTGCAATAAGAAAACACCATACCATTGCTCATGAAGTCAGTTGGAGGGACTAACACTGCAATTGAAATATTCCCGTGATCAAAAGCTGTCTGAAACCTATGTCAACAGTTCAATTTTATAGTGCATTTCACTACCACAACAAAGGAAAAACTGAAATAATTGTACTTGATTTTAAAACAAAATAACTTACTATTCAACAAATTTGACATTTAAATCAGAATTATAAATAATAGTAAATAAGCCATTTTATAACTAAACCTAAGTTTGTACTTTATGATGTATGGAAATATCTTGATAATTTATTTATGAATGTAGCACTTTGAAGGCAGATCTACATCTAATATTAAAAATAAATAAATAAAATAATGCTAAATTAAAATAAGCCGTCTTTGTAAAAACACTTAAATAAAAAAAAAAACGTTATTAGCTGCTTTTAGAATCATTTATATAGATTGTGACAGTAGTGTAAAAGCTTTCAGAAGCTAGACACAAAAAATATAATTATATAAACAATCCAAACTCTTATGAATCTGTCACTGGTTTTAGCTTTTTGTTTCAACTGATTATTAAAAAATAAAAATGATGGACACACAAATGATGTTAAAACATCATTTTCTTTTGACAGTTGAATGATTTAGCTGCGATTTTCTATGTTTTTGAGTATCCTTGAAGTGCTGTGTAAGTTTGATATATTAATGTTCTTCTGTACTATGAACGTGCCCGCCAATGAATGGTTTAAAGAACGACGAGACGAGATCTGTGCCGTGGAACTACAAAATCTGCTGTCGCTTTATGATGACGACATCACCGCTGGACTTCGACAGGTTTGACTGCTCGGTAGTAGAAGTCTTTCACGATAATCGCGTTCTTGTCATGCTCTGCGGTACGTTAGCAGCTGTTTGTAAATTGTTGCTGTGCACTGTGATCTAGAGGGAGAGCGAATAAAGCTTTAGAGTCGCAACAGTTCTAGTTTCTGTGCACTTATGCGATAAATGACCGGTTTGTGATGTAAAGTTAGCTTTTTCTCAGCAGGTAACTTCACTCTTTAGTCTCCACACAACAGTAATAACACATCATTTGTAGTTCCTGTTTTAGCCGTAATGCTGACAAAGACGTCTTTTTTTGTGTGTGCAACCCCTAACGTGTTTCGTTTTTATATTTCCGCACATAAGCCATCATAAAGGTTGTTGTGAACTTTTTCACGTTTCGTCACGTTGCAGCCAATGTCTTTAATGTATTTTTAATGGGATTTTGTGTTGTTTGATGATGACAAACTCTTAAGGGAAGTATTTTATTTCCAGAGGATGATACGGAGTACTTGAAACGTTTTCACATAGAATCTGAAAGGTGTAGTGTGCATTTTTATTCAGCCTCCTAGTCAAGTTTGGAGATGCAGAACTACTGTTAGGTCTCCATCTCGGTGCTCCTATTATACATATTTTAGGTGTCTTCCATCTTCCAAACAACCGACTTAATTGAATGAGTGATTATCAGGCTTCTGCAGCATTTGGGAGAGGTCTTGTAGTCATTTGGATAAGGTGTTCTGGGACAGAGACCATGCAAAACATGCACGGCAGGGGTACCAGGTTTGGGATCCTACAATGAGGGATATTTCTATTATATGTTTGAATCAAAACATATTTTACTAGTTTAGGGGTGCCCAACTCCAGTTGTGCAGAGCTACTATCCTGCACAACAAGGACACAAGGATAATACCTCTTTAGGACTGGATTTGGGCACTCTTATGAAACAAATTCTTACTAAGCAAAGTTCATGAAACATAACTCTGAGTGCTGATACATTTATAGATGTAAAATTGTAATTTTTCAGTTTAGAAAATGCTTCACATTTTTCACTCTTTGAGCTGCAGGTCACTGGTCAGATCTGATTATAGAAAAGAGGACTGAATCAAGCATCACATGAATCTCAGACTTGATGTTTTACAGAAGATGGGTTATTTGAAGATGTAGAATTATTTTTATTTTTTTTAACAAAAACAGAAGTTTATTATGTCCACTGTGTTCTCAGCCAACTTCTGCTCTACCTTGACCTAATTTCTGTGACATGGAGCCAGATGAGGAGCTTAATCCGGACACAGATGACCTTCCTCTCAGAGCCAATACTAACCACATACTCGTCAGACATTACATGTTGGACCTGACCGTTTGTTTTGACAAGAAGATCATCAGTGGTAGTATTGTTCTCTTTCTTGAGCCTTGCTCTGCTGAGATGGCTAAAACTAAGGATGATATTGGACCAGAAACTGGAGATGGTGCAAGGCAGGAACTCAATGAGGAAGATACAAAGCTTGGAAGTGACACTCAGAGTTCAGATTTATTTCAGAGCTCCAATGCTGAGGATTTCACTTTAGTGCTGGACTGCTGTGACCTTGACGTGTCAAAAGTGGAAGAGGTGGACATTAATTCTGTATCGGCAGCAATGGGGTTTCCCCTTACAGCTGCATCACTGGACTCACAAGCAGATTTTATTCAGCACCTATTCTCCATGCCCTCTTCCCATTGGAAGGAAAAGCATCGGTGCTTTTTACTATGCAGCCAGAGCCCTGGCATCCAGAACAACTCGCTTCACTTTCACACAGATCGCTGGAGTTTGAAGCTGAAAAAAATAGGGGTCACTACTTCACAGGGCTTCCCCCGTATTATTAGGATCTACTACATGACAAGACCACTGGGAGGCTCAGTGAGGTGGACCATGGACCAGGACAACAGGTTTGCTACTATACTTCATTCTAATATATACACAGCCATATTAAAGATGATATTACTCATTCATTTACAGATTTTCACTTGCTGACTTTAGGACCCACATCTGGCGCCTCAGCACTTGCCCCGACAATATCAATTAAAAACACATGCAATACATTTACCATCTAAATGATAGAAACAATATTTTCTATCTCAACAACACCCAACTTCAAAACTAAGCAGCTTGATAAAAAAAAAAAAAAAAAAAAAAAAAAAGTAATTGGATGCTAAAGGGGCATACCTGCTGCAACATAACCCAATGCACACAAGCTATCAGAGTAAAACTGAAGCTCTGCCCTTTCCAACAATACCAGAATCACCACGCCACGTACAAAACTCACTGAACCAGCAGCTAAAGGAAATGAAAAAATATTTTAAAAAAGCTCATTTCACGAAGCTAAAAGCAAATTCAGTTCTACCTTTGCTGTTTTGTGGTCACAATCCATGTTAGAGTAAATATTTTCACTCAGGTACTGTAATCCATTGCCCTTGTGTCACACTGAGGTGATTCTCCACTATTTTCAACTTTTCTGTTGTACCACCTCCTTTGTCGTCGCACAGCTGGAGCTTTCCGGTCATTTACGAAAAATGTGCGTTTTCGCTCGTTTGTGATTGGTGAATGATGATGCTATGGGTAACACAAATGCTGATTTTTAGATCTCTAGAATGTTCTCTGGAATATTACCTTCATTTTGATACCTGAACCAGTCAAATAGACCTTGTAGTTCCTGAGATATATGACATTCTTTTTGGGGTGTCATTTTCGAGAACTGTCCAAAAAAATCTTCAAAGAAAAAAAAAAAGAAAGAAAAAAAAAGACCTCAGGCAGTTTGCAAAATATCTTCTGAGAAACAGGAGGTTTTCATTGCTCGTGTGAGTTTTGTTGTCCTGAAAGGAGGTTTGTTTATAATTTACCTTTGTTTACCCTTCCAGGGAGTGTGTTTACACCGCCGGCTCTCCCATCAACAACCGGGCCCTCTTCCCCTGCCAGGAGCCTCCTGTTGCCATGTCAACGTGGCAGGCGAGGGTACGAGCCCCCAGTGACTGTGTGGTGTTGATGAGTGGGGAGGAGGAGGCTGTTCCAACTGAGGACGGGGCCACATGTAAGACCCAGAAGAAGTCAAACTGATTTTTGTAATCAGAAATGTTTGTTAATTGTGTGGTGAAATGTGACACTCCTTGCAGTCTCTTGCAAAAGTACTTGTGACTTTAAAGTTTGGATCTGCGTCATTGCAGATTCTTCCTGCCAGCAGCTATAAGACAGCATAACCATGACTGCACCCGATAAAATCAACAAGTCTTTATAATTCTGCTGTTATTTGGACAGTTTTCCCATTTCCTGTAAATACCAGTCAAATCAAGAATCTGTGGCAAATCTAGAAAAGTGATGTTGAAGAATGCTGTCCTTTCAATGTGACTTGGTTTGATCCAATTTGCAGACAAGAAGGGTAAAAAACAATTTCCTTATGTCTGAATGTGCACAGCTGTAAGAAACAGCTGTGCAGCTAAATATAAGCTGAACTTACTAACTTTGGAAAAAAGACATATATAGCCTGCACTTGTCTGTAAGCCGCAGGTGTCAGCACATCTCAAGGCTTTTCCTTGAGTTTTAAAATATATATATATATTACATTATAACTATTTACCTATTGATTTTTCTCCTTTGATTATCAAAAAATTTGTGACATAAAATAAAAATGCCCTTTTGTATCTAAATGTCCTGTACATACATTTGTGTATGCAATATCCTGTATGTGTAATTGATCACATACACACTTCACCAATGATACCTTGGTGAAATGATTAAGTCGTTTGAAACTCTTATTTTGGTGCAACATGGTCTGGTCTTAGACTTTTGGCATTCGTATAAGAATGTCAGATTCTTTTTGCCCTTTCAGTGGCACTGTGAAAACATCTGGCTCTCCCTAATAAGAGTGACAGAGCTGCGTATTTAGATTGCTAAAGGAAGGAACCATCGCCGTCTTTTCTGTGATAATAATGGGGGGGAAGGGAAAGTACTAAAATGTTAAATTTAATGTGAGTTAGATTATTTATGGTGAATGGACTGAACTTATATAGAGTCACATTCACCCATACATTTATACACTGATACACAGACCGGTAGGCAATTTGGGGTTAAGTGCCTTGCCCAGAGGCACATCAACATGTATCAGGAGGAAGCTGGAATCGAACCTACAACCAACCGATCGCAAGACGACTACTCTGCCATACAGCCACAGTCGCCCCAGTTGTTAGTTGTTTTAGTTGTTAATAGGAGATGAGCTCTTAGTGTCTTAGTGAAGAACTTTTAGTGACTTAAACAGATTTTTCAACCCTCTGCTTGTTTCTACAACCTGACATTTCAAGATATAACATGCACCTACCTGGAATTTTTTTTTTTCATCATCATCACAAACTATCCACATCCCTTCACTCTAAATGTGTATCATTTAATGTTTTGAATGATGACAGACGATTGAAAACGGGTAGCAAAATCTGACCTGAACATGTATTAAAAAAATTATAAAATGAGCAAATGTTTTATGTTTGTACATCAGTTCTTTTATACTTTGCAACTGTGGATATTTTTATTTATTGTACCTCTTTAGATTTCCTGACCTGGAACTATTATGTCACAATGCCCATGCCTGCGTCCACTTTCACTTTGGCTGTGGGACACTGGTGCCGAGTTCCTGCAGAGGCTCCTTCAGCTCTGGAAAACAAGGTTGAAGACGGGGTGGGCTACAGCTGCGTCAAGGCTGAGCTTGTGTCACAACTTACAAAGTCTCCTGGTGAAGTAGTAGGAGGCGCTCCATGTCAGATTGGCAGGTATTTTAATGGTTTTCCTGTGTTCTTTTCTTGTTGTAGGACCTCCTCTTCTCCAGACTGCTATAAACCCAAGTCTGGCCTTCTGCATTTCTTGTTGAAACTTTTCTCTCACCAGACCAAAAATGACTCAGTTGAAGTTAGGGTGATGGATAGTGTTCAGAACATAATTGGCTTTTTATGAGAAATGGGTTAAAGGTAGAGCTGCAGATCATTGCATTTGCTGGCTAGGGGAAATTATCTTTGGAGAGAAAAAACTAAAGACATCATATTTTTTTATAGCAGTACAGGAAATAAAGTTTAGGTTGGAGCCATTAGTCAGCTCCAATTCCCACTGGGCAGGGCAGGGTTGTGCCGGTGTTTCCCTCTCCACTGGCTGGCAGGTTGGCAAGTCTGCCAGTAGTTTCCAGTAATCCTCCGCCTCTACTCATGATTTCTCCTCCAGTAAAAACGTAGCCATAGCACAGAGTCTCTAGCTACTGTATAAGGGACGTCTTTATGCTCATTGAATGGCTGGAAGGAAACTTGGCTGTAACTCGGTACCAATGGAAAGTTCCAGAGGACGAGGACGGAGTAAGTGCTGAATATTGGATTAGGGTGAATGAGACTGCATGTCAGCACTTAAATATTTTGACATATTTGTGGTTTGACTTTATGCAAAAGTATTCATACCCCTGAAACTCTTCCCATATATTGTCAAAATACAACCGCAAACTTAAATTAGTCTTATTTTGATTTTATCAAAAAGACCATCACAAAATATAGCGTAATTGCACAACTGCAAATTGATAGAAGAAAGTGCTGTGGTTGGATTAGATGAGTATGAAACTTCTTGGCCTTAACACTAAATGTGAGAAAAAAAAAATTGTGTATAAATAATGCTAGGAAATCTGTTAGGTGCTGCAGAAGAATTTGAGTTTTGACCAGGACACCAAAGTTAGAGCTGCAATGGAAAGGTTTGGATCATACCAATAATCATGTATTAGAATATTCCAGTCAAACCAGAAAGGTGGTTCTACAAAGTGATGTCCCAATGAAAACATTTATATCTCTTGTTATTGTGTGATCACCTTTTGAAGCTTTAAGTAGTATGAATACATTTGCAAGAGGCTGCAGGTGTTTCCTTAATTATTTTAAAGGGGGGGAAGAAATCCACATAATGAGTTACGTCACTTCCAGATTTGTGTATACTTGAAATGATAAATCCAAAGAAATGGTTAATAATTTTTACGTATTTTTTTCCTTTGTTTTTATCTACCTCAGCAGAGATGAGGCAACCAGCTCAGACTCTGCATTCTGTCACTCTTCCCTGGGGCATAAGGAGCTCTCTTTAACTGATTATTCAGGCATGGATGATGACGGCATCTCTTGTTCCCATGGCGACTACCCTTGTCGGTTTACTGAACGGTCGGCTTGGTCCCAGCGGGTGGTTCCACACCGTGTATTTAGCCCTGCCTGCCTGCTCCGGAAGGCCCAGGTGGGGTTCTGACAACTCAGCTTCGAGACTGCAGCTAATTAGACTTTAAAAGATTAAGGACTGTTACTGTTGCTTAATGTTTATGTCAGAGTGTGATGTGTTTTTCACTTTTATCCCATCAGCATAAATGTTTCTCATTTAACACATTAATTTGAAATATTCGTCTCGTACACAAATCAAAAGAGCTGATCTGACACAATGTTTTACGAAACTTAGGTAAAAGGTGGCGGTAAAGAAATACAGGATATCCGCAAGCTTTTACATATCTCATGTATCATTATGCTCACACAATTAAAACTGAGAGAAGCTTGCGTTTGAATCTTTTTTTTGTTTGTTTGTTTTGCTCCTATGGTTAACATAATTTGTGTTTTTTGGCAGATGGAGATCCTCAAGTTGCTGCCTCAATGCCTGGCTGCAGCCCATGCAGTTCTAGGAGTTCACCCTTTTCCCCGACTTGACGTCCTCATCGTCCCAGCAGGGTTCTCCAGTCTTGGCATGGCCAGGTATTCACTTGTCTGTCTTTAATTAGATGGTCAGAAATGGCAGCCATTTAATGTGAGCAGGTAGCATGGTGGTATGTGAGGTTGATTGTATCGATTTGTATTGGTTTCCTACATAGTCATTATTTTCAAGTTATGGATACGAATAAAACTGAGAAAAAACTGTATGAAAACTAGACCAGACTTTTATTCTTTTCCTCTCACATCTTTATTTCTTTCTCTGGCATCTTGCTTTCTGTTCTTACACTTATCCCACCTTGTGTCTTTTGCGCCATCCTTGTTGAACCGTTCTTCTTCGTGACCTGAATCTTGGTTTTTGTATCCTTTCTCTTTCTCTCTTATCATTTCTTTGTTCTATGTTGTATTCTTCCTAACTTGCTATTCTTTTTTGTTAAATTTCTTCCATGCCCCTCATTTTTCAATCTTTCTTTTCCTTTATCCTTTTAAACTAAATTGTTGTTTAACTGATAAAATAGAAAACTGACAGAATTAAATGACCTGTATTCTTCCTGCCAAAAGGACTGGTTAAATAGCAGATAGAAATAAACTAAAACTAGTTAATGGGTGTAAAAAGTGCATGGCTTCTCTGTTACAAGACTTTTACTCAAATATTAATGTGGGTGTTTAAGCCTGTGTGCATTGCTTTTAACTCAAGTATAACTGATTTGTATTGTTTTTGTCCCCCTTTATTCAAGTTCTATTTAACTTAAGTGATATCCATCTCACTGGTAAGTAAATATAAACTTCCAACCACTAATGTATTGCATATGAAATTAAAGACTCTGAAGCCAAGGGGAAATAAATTTTCCAGTAATCTTTTGCATCCTTGTTAATAGTTGTGCAGTAAGAAAAGAGGCAGAGCTCCTTGACAGAAGGAGCATCTCAAAGCCAAACCACTAAGCCTGGTTAATATGGCCACTGTGTTCCTTTAAGAACTGATAAAAAAATTACAATTCGACTAAAGTCTTTTGAGTTACTTGTGGTTTTTAAGTTGTTTTGAGACTCTGGAAAAGCAGAACTTTATCTCCCGAGATCGTCATATTATCCTGAATGTTAACCTTTGTATGCATTCAGCAAACACAAGCTAATGTTAGACAAGAGTTTGAATTGTGATGTTGTCGACTAATATAGAAATAATCTCAAGTCCAGGATTCAGCCTCTTCTTTTGGACTCCATTAATTCCTGAGGGGAATATCTGACTCATAACTGTTCGGTGCTACAGAATGTTTACCAGCTATTAACAAAATGGTTTGCTAAATAGTGCATGGTGGTTTGTTTACAGGTGGATTTAATGGCCTTTTTTTCTGAAAGCCGCTACCTTAAGCATTTGTAAACAGCTGTGATAAAAAGCAGTAAGAGTGAACTCTAACAGCTAAGTTGCTGTGTGAGTTCGGTGAGGTAAAAGATTCTGAAAATGCTCTACATCAGTGATTTGTGGAGGTGGCAATTATCCGGTTGCATTAAGTGAGACCTTTCACAGCGCATATGGTTATTTTATCTGCTGCTGAAATAGGAGTTTATTTATTTATTGGCAGTTCTTTAGTTTAGCTAATTATTTTTATTTTATTTAAAGTTTTTAAAAACATTTTTTATTACTAGCTTCTACACTTTATTTTGCACATGATATACACATCCCAGTGCTGTTTAAACTTCCTTTTTGCTGAATTTTTCCTCTAAAAATCTCCAGACACTTAGTGTCACATTAATTTTCCAACCTTTTTTTTTTTTACACTGTCTCACTCTGCTTAGTGGATATCCACCTCACTGAATGTCTTTCTGCATATTTCCTTTCTTAGATGTCATTTCCATTTTAACTTGCCAACTCTTCCAATTTGGTACTTCTGACATACTGAGTGTTTTTATTGGCAGAATATATATCTGCCATTTCACTTTTAAATTTATCAGTCAGTGAATGTGCTATTGTTAGAGAGGTATATTTATAATAATTGTAAAAAAGTGTATCTGAAACTTCAATTTCTTATTTTACTTATTGCACCATTTTTCACAATTTTTGTTCAACTATATCCATTTGTTTTTTCCCACTAAAGCATTGGTCTTCTCAATGCTCATTTCTGCATAACTTATTTCTGTTTAAGCTTGGCGTTTTACTTCTTGTTTTTGTCTGCAATTCTTTAAGCCAAAAAACTCTGAACACCAGACCCCGAAGTTTTGTCTAGTGTTGAAGTGGTTTGGAAGCTGATCAACCACTGTAGACGTTTCCACCCTGCATCTTTTGTATGTTTATCCTCATCTTATCATTATTCTTTGCTTTGTTTTACCATCTTTTTTGTTTGAAAACCATCACTGCCTTTCTCATATCCCTGTCTCTTTGCCCTTCACCATTGTTGCTCTCATTTTTCCACTTTTCATCATGTTAGTAGATGAAAAGTAGACCTTCTTGATATTCCATTTTCCATTCTGTTCCCTTCAATTCCATATGTAACCAATAACTTCTTAATCTAGCCTCCAGCATTTGAAAAAGGGTGTCAGTTTTTCTGGAAATCTTGTCTTTGTTTTTAACACAACTGTTTCTGCTTGTATTTTGCCTCCGTGTGGAGCCAACTACAGGCTTGTTAATCAAGATAATTTGAAAATTGATGCAAAATAAATGCCCTTGATGCCTGGCCTTTTTATTTTAAATGTTACTGATAAAGCAGTGTAATTAGAGAGGCCTATTAAACGTCCCAGTGTCTGTGGTCTGCACCACAGTCTCTTTCCTTTTTTTCCTCCATCTGCCTTTCTCTTTCTCGTATGTTGGTCTCCCTTGAGAAAAAAGTGTCCCAGACAGGATATGAGCTCAGACCAGAATTTGTGATCTGCTTTTCTGACGTCATGGGTAAAAGTGGTCTTTGTCAGAGATATTTTGAACGAAAGAGGGCGAACTCGGTTTTGGTTTTCAATCAAAATACAGTGTTTCCTTTGATCAAAGTAAACCTTTACCCAGTGTTGCGAAAACTTGCCTCTGCTATGTTTGCTTTGAATGAACTTCAAGTGCTGACACAAGGGCTGCTGTCTGACGGATATTTTTCTTTTTCTCAGGCGGAGGGCTCCCAGGCAGTTCTCCCTCTTTCCTTAGCTCGGTCGGCTGCTTTTCGCTGCAGATGACCAAGAAGAGATTTAGGGCCTTCATTAAGCTTAGCATAGCACCTGTACTGACCTCCTATAAAACTGTTCATGGTTCTGAGTCCAATGTGAGCTCAACTGTATCCAACCTTCAACACTGGTGGCTCAGTTCTGGATACCAGTGCACAAAACTGCACGGCTGTGCCATGGGAAGGCTGGGAGGTCAACCGAAATTGAAGGGTAGATTAAGACGGAGATGAGAGAGGGAAATTAAGAGGGCAAAGGCAGGGTTCACAACAGGCCAGCGGATCCCCAGGATGTGGGAGAGGATGTGTGGATTATTCCCAGCAACAAAAGCCATTAGCCCCTGGAAGGACTTCAGAGGCTGGTGCTATTTAATCTAGAGATTGGGAGGTATGTGGGCCCCAATTGTTGGGACAGAGCCAAGTGCTGTTTTTCTGTGCAGTACCCCAGTGGAAACAGCAGGAATGGAAGGGGCTTTGTGACCTAAGAGCTGCAGCAAGAAGGCACAAAACTGTTGCAGTGTGAAACATGGAGGGAAAACAGTGGCAAAGGAGGGATAGGAGTCACAGTGGCATGAAGTTGGTATGCTGAGATGCATGAGGAAGGCGAGTAAACCGAGATTAAGAAGTCGGGTAAGGACATGTATATGTTCAAGAGCTGTGACAGAATTGCTGTCCACCCACGAGTTGTTTTCCTTCAGGCAAAGATAACTAAACTTATGAAACTTCACAAGACTGTGCAGCTAAGATCCAGGCTTATAATGGAATATAAAAGCACTAGCGTCTTACCTCTTTTTCCATTCAATAGTGTCATGCAAAGTTCACATTCCTTAAACTTTGTTTTGTACTTTGGAGAGTGGAAAAGTGACTCTAGTCCTTGTAGAGCCACCATTCACCATTTTTGTCTCTCCCTTGTTTTATACATGTAGCAAGTAAAATTTCTGCTTCTTCTTATAGTTCAGACTCAGTTAGATAAAATATATATATATAATTAAAAAAAAAACATATGAATAGCTATTTTTTATGTCCCCCTGCCTCCAACATATTCTCCATTAGACCAAGGTCATGACTTTGAATGGGCCATTTTAACATATACATATCCTTTGATGAACACCATTTCATTGTAGCTCTGGCTGTATGTGTGGCATTGCCACACCTGATGGTGGGCTAATCTTAAGTCAGTTGCTGCTTTCAGTAGGTTTATTTTTACTCATTGCTTGTCCATCTTTACATCAACTCTGGACAGATTTCCTGTCCCTACCGTAGCAATGAATCCCCACATCATGATGCTGCCACCAACATGTTTCACCGGGTGTATGGTGTTTTCAAGGTCATTATTCCTTCCACATCCTATTCTCTCTTTTTAACAGAACTTTGTTTAGCTTTCTTTCAAAAGAGACTTTCTCCTACTGTGAGTCTCTGAATTCTTTCTCTGATTAATAGTCTGTGTTCCTTGTCTTGATAGACATGTATGGTCAGGTTGCCATTTTGCTATACTTTATGCATTTTCAGGTTGATAACTTTACAGGGCATTGCATTAGTAAAACTTAAGATAAAAAAAGTTAACAGATGGGTGGTTAAACATTGATTGGACAGCATGAGGAAGGCTTAAAGTAAATTCTGACACAGATGGGGAATCCCTTACAGTTAAATCTACCACCAGCTTGTATTAAAAGCCCATTGTCGTGAGTAATTGAAAGACATGGGAGTGATGTGAGCCAAAAACTTAAATACAAAGAGTTTATTCAGTGTTAGTCATATTTGACTGCCCACCGTTTGATGAACATAACCAAACAGTATATATATATATATTTTTCACATTTGTACCATTCTTTCCTTTACTTTTATGTGCCTTAGCTCATACTCTTTCTTCCTTTTTTGAATGCGTAATCTTTTAATCGCATCAAGAACACGTCATTTGGGTCCGACTGGGAGTGACAGGAAGGGCACGGCATTTCCTCTCGCTCTTTGAAGCTGACGTCTATGTGTCCCACAAGTGCAGTCTGGACATGCAGGACTGATCTTAGATCATTGTGTACCCAAATGAAGACATGTCCAACATCCCCAAAGAGAGTGGCAGTCTCCCCCTACCAGCCGTGCAGCAGGCTTCTAAGTGGTGTGGGCGATGTGGGGTTTGTTTTTGCTTCACTGCTGATTGACAGATTCCTGTGGTTGGTGTTTGTGTTGTATGGATGTGTGTACTGTTTAAATAATTGTGTAAACGTGTATTTTCTTGCAGTGGCATCATGCCCAAAGAATGTTACACAGACCATTTGTAGTCTGCCATTAACAGAGCCAGGTCAATGTTGTTGCAGATGGCATGATGAACAGTTGTAATAGAAAAAAAAATATCTCAGCAAACCTGATCAATAGCTTAATTAGCAGTTTTGATACCCTTAGCAGTCATTGCTGATTTTCAAGCTGAAGTAAAAAAAATGAATAAAAACACATAACAAGCTTGTTACACTTTTCCCTTTTAAAAGCAGGATTTTTCCAAATATGGAATTTCTCATTCTTGTTCTTTTGCCCCTCTTATCTCATGGGGAGTGCAAGTCTTAAAATATGGTGAGAAAAAGGATCAGCTTGCTTAAATGCTAGTTCCACATGCAATACAGCACAACTGAGTGGCCATAAATTTGTCAGGTAAAATTATAGCTGGTATATACCTCTTGACCTCTATAAGTGGCACAAGAGGATTTTCAGCCTGACTTAAGTTGATTGTGCTGTTTGTTTATGGACTAGCAGGAAGTTACATCGACTATTGCTCCCTGTTGGGAGGAAGTAGGGAGCAGAGGAGTCAGGACCCTAGAGTATAAGCCACTGTTGGAGCTCTTTAGTGCGACACCTGGGCTTTTCAGGACCAGAATCGAGAGAACCATATTGTCCGAGTCAAAGAACAATATGATGGGCCAGTTGATGGTTACTGACTCAAACCCAGTATAAATTACATATTCGTCAAATAGCCAAACTGACTGCTTCCATTAGTGTAATATTAGTTTTCACATTTGATTTAGTCATTTTCTACTTTCAAGCAGTGAAAGGAGGCTTTTTTTAAGGAACTCCTGAATCCAGCCTCCATTTCCTCTGTGAAGGAAGCAGAGTCTGAGGAGTCAAGGGGAGGTGAGTCCATAACCCTGGCAGAGGTCGCTGTAGATTAAAAAGCTCCCTCCGAGCAAGGGTGGACAAGCCTGGCCCTGTGATGCTGAAAGGATGAGATGGGTTAAGACCGTGATTCAGGATAAAGGTGTCTCTAATTAACTTAGATTGAACGGTGTCTGGTGGCCCCTTTACTGATAAGATGAGGAACCCTATCATCTGAGGTGAACGCACAGTGGAGCCATGGTTTCTGCTTGTCAAAAGGAATCAATGCAGGTGATCCGGGCATCTAAAAAGGATAACTCTTTGAAGAGGATTTCTGGGTGTCTCACTGTGTGTAGAATTTGGGGAAGACCCAAAACATACTGGAGGGCTTTCTGGTATTTCAAATGAACTGGAACAGGGTGTCTGCGTTTTTGTCCTGGACCAGTATCCATGTGACCTGACATCACATAAGCAGATAGATGAATGAATGGACTCACTGAAATCACTCAACAAAAAAAGCACTCTTGAGACAACATAGGGAATTTTATGTTTTCTATCATTTTGGCGAGAGATTCCATGTAAGCATCTTATCCTTTGGGTAAATATCAATTTCAGGGATTTTCTCATCAAAATAGTTTTTATTTTTTTAAATTTTTTACTTTAGTCCCTTGTACCGATTAGGATAATTTAAGCCCCCCTTTTACAGTACATTTAGGATATTGCAGTATCCATGTTTTCTGACAATCACACATATTTTATCCCATTCAAAATTTCTGCAGCTTTAATATTCCACTAAAAATGGGGTTAATGAGGTCGAGATGTGTGTCAGCTGCTCATTAACACAAATGTTATTTGCTGTGCTCCAAGGATGATTTTGTCCAGCTCACAAGTTAGAGAGGCCTCTTTATTCTTAAATCCTTTTGAATCCTATTATTTTCTCATATGCACACTTCTGTCCTTCATGGTAAGCATATACTTTTCAAGTATTGCTTATCAATGACGTTGATAAGCAATAATTGAAATCACTGATCACAAGTGGAAGAGGGGAGAAGAGGGAGTGCAATACTTTTTTTCCACATGATGATCAAGATCAAGTAAAAGGCTCACTCCTGCAAATTCAGCAACCGCTCGCTAAGATCTTTAACAAAAGAGCAACATGTTCTGCTCGTTACCACCTCTTGAAAAGCTGTAGATTAAAATAAAATTTTAGCTCCTTGTTACAACCTGACCTAAATACTGTTGTTTTTAACCTCCACATTAATTTGTGCATCTCATTTTTTGTTTTCATTTTAAAAATCCTTGTTTGCTCATTTCTATCCTCCTTTACTCTTGTCTCTGTGGATATTGTCTTTTTTTTGCTCTCTTCTCCAGTTTGATCTGTAGAGTAACCCTAGAAGTGTGTGACACAGACCGGCTCTTTCAGGAGGCTGTCGAGGAGTTCAGGGAAGGGAGGGCAGCATCCAGGGGGTTGAATTCTTTTGGCACAGAGCACATAGCTGTTAATCTAACAGTCAAGAATAAGAGGATTCCTTTCTTCCCAACTTGTGTGGATCTCCCTTTTGATTATAGATGCACAAAAACTCTATAGGAGTTTTTAAAAAGGACAGCACACGCATGCTTGCACCTGAACAGAAGGCCTGAGAGTATTCTGTGTGTGCTTTTAAAATGATTGCAAGTAGTTAATATATTTAGTTTATCTTGTTTTTTTCTGTACTCATGTTCTGCTCGCTTCCTGTAGACAGCACACAGGAAAGCTCCTAACCCCACAAGGAGAGGCTGCTGCTATCCATCTCGTTTTGCTTCCTTGCTCCTTTTTTTTCGTTCGTGGGACCGTTCTCTGAACATTTAATGAAGATAGCAGCAGAGCTTTTGGAAGTGTTTTCTTATTGCGGCAGCATTCCTTTCCAGTTATCTCAGGCTTCACCTTTCTCTGCCCGTCTGCAGTGTAAGCTTACCTCTGTTCCTATCATTTCCCCTCCCAAATGAAAGAGCACTCATTACATTGTGAATGGGTAGTTTTTGTAATAAATGCAATTCTCACTTGTTTTAATTTGAAAATGCCTCTATAATATGCATAAAGCATCTCTATTGCAACTGTTGAGTTGTCACCAGATATTGGTGAGAGATTGATGTGTTGTTTTGAACCGAACTGAGATGAGAACATGCAGGCAACAGCTGGCGTGTACTAATACATTTAACACTAACGCAGCCAGACTCTGCCATAACTCTGGATTAGAGTCACTGGAAAGGCAGGCTTGTCACTGCACTCCCATTTCACTAACACAGGATACATTCTCTGAATTGATGGATCGTTCCATTGTGTTGAGTGTGGTGGAGAGGAGGAGGTGCTGCTGATCTCTGAATGCATCCAGAGGTGTGCGATAGTAAACCCTAAAGGCTGAGGGTAATTTTATTTATCTGTGAAAAGCCAGACACTTCAAATGTCCAAGGGTCATTATGCGCTGAGCTGAACAAAAGGAGACATCTGAAACGAGTGCTGGGAAATGTTCACTGGACAGGTTTAGATGTCTGGGGAGGAATTATGCCGACCTGTGGTTTTAGCAAAAAATATTTTAAACCTAGAGTGGAGAATGGTGGTACATATTATGACCGTGATGATGATAATGGTGATGATAATAGAGTTTTGAGTGTAAAAATTACATCACAGGTTAATTTGAGCTTTCCAGGGGTTTTCTTTTACATAAGTTTGTCTTTATAAACTCATGTTAATAATATAATGCAGTGAAAAAGTAATTGGCCAGTTTCAGATGACTCCTTTTTCTCATTTTTACACTCTTAATTGTTTAAGATTATTCAATAGATTTTAATATTAAATAAAGGTAACCAGAGTAGATATAAAATGCATTTTTCAAATGATTATTTTTTAGGGGTTAGTTATGTCTAAACCAGTCTGGAAAAGTAGTTTCCTTCCACCCCAATAACCTGTTGTTTCAACTTTGGGGGGCACAACTTCTATCAGACACATGATGAATTTGTAATGAGCCTTAAATATTGCTTTTAAAAAAATGGCCCACTATTCTTTGTAGAATAGTTTTAATTAAGCTTTTTAAGCATTAACAACCCTTCATATAATTTTTACAAGATTTAAATACAAACTTTCACAAGGCCAAAACATTTTTTAGGCATTCATAGGGGAGTTAGCGCCCCACTAATAGGTAAATATTGGATTAATCAATTTCATAATTAAACAAGAGGAACAAAAGGAGGTTATATTTTCACATAGGGCCACATGTGTTAGTTTGGATTGCCTAATGTCTGATTACGTAACCATATAGAAACTTTGACTGATATCAAGCTTTTGATGATCTGACACAAACATCTAAGTCCAGAAAATAAAAATAAAAACTTTATTGATAGCATCATTTGTGTAATGTATACTTATAATATAAAGCATTTAAAACGCTAGCCAATTAAGAGACTGTAATCAACTGTAAATTAAACTTATGGAATAATA
This sequence comes from Poeciliopsis prolifica, assembly GCF_027474105.1. NCBI lineage: Eukaryota > Metazoa > Chordata > Actinopteri > Cyprinodontiformes > Poeciliidae > Poeciliopsis > Poeciliopsis prolifica. The sequence goes on from NW_026562389.1 coordinate 1,771,517, forward strand.
AAATGAGTAAAAATTATTCTGGTGCCACAATTTGAAGAATTAAAGAAAAAAACAATATCAGAACTTAGAACTGCGTTCTTGGTGTTTGTGTCTGGCCTTTGTATAAATTTGATTTTTGACACGGCATCGAAATCTCCTTTGTCTTATGTTTTAACTGTTTTGCTTTATACACATACGTAACCTAATTGCATTAATACCACTGCAATAGGCTAGTGGAGACAGCTATTCAACACATATCCGTCATACAAAAGAGCTTTATATCAGTGAGTCTGCATGCCATTGGAAGGGTGAGATTCTTGCAATACTTTCAGTGCTTAGATTTTCAAAATATGTGTTTGGCTCTTTGTATGCCCATTTTGTTTTCAAGCCTTACAATCCCATCCCTGTTTTTTTTTTTTGCTTTTTTTGTAGAAATAAATAAACCAATGTCATCTTAAATACAAAACAGTTGCATTTCAGTTTTCAACATATTTTTTATGAATTTTGGTGAAAAATAATCATAAAGCTGCTCAAATTGCACAAATAATTTGATCAAATATATTTCAGATATAAAAAAAGAACATATTCTTAGATTTTGGTTCTGATACCTGTTTTGGTTGGTAGATTATGTACGACATTTTATTCCCCCCGACAACATTTATAACACAGTAACTCCTGTAGGTTTATAACCAAAATATATTACAGATCATTCTTATCATATGAACTACTTTCAATTGTCTTGTTGCTCAAAATGTGCCCTTAAATTTTAAGACTTTTAGGGCATACAAATGTTAATACTATTGCATGGATTTGTTGTTGGTAGCTGTGCCTTATGTTTAATACTTAATCTAGAATTAAGGATGTTCAAATCAAGTTTGCTTGCAAACATCCCCGATTCTGTTATGTCAACGTTAAGTCAAAATCAATCAGCTTGAGCTTAGTCTTAACCAGCTAGCAACTCAGTCAGGTGGCAGCCTAAATGCTCCATTTGAGGAGACACCTCTGCTCACTGCCTAATTTCACTTCATTCCCATCATCAGTCATCTTTCCATTCTGTCAAACACTTCTCATATAGCCTCACCACACTGAGACGTCGCAATTTCCATCTCCTCACTGTCCCATTTGCTCACGTTACGTAAGGGAGAGAAAATAGTCTATTTATTACCCTAAAGGCAAGAAAGTGTCTCAAATTATAATCCTGCGAAATAGATTTTGTTCAGTTCTCTTTATTAGGGGGTACAGTGGAAGCCAAAAGAGGGCTCAGAGTGCTCTATGATGAGTGATGGGGTTTGCATGCTAATGGTGGCAGTGATAGAGGAATGTGGGTTATGAGAAATAAATGCCATGTCTACGTCTCCTTTTGGCTGATTGATGAGGAGCTTGCTGTTGCCAAATCTACTCATACTGCACTGGATTAGGACTCATTTAGGCACATTCTTTTCAAATTAATCCTATTAAAATGTGTTGTATTAGGACAGGATATGACTAGGTTTGAAATATGTTGCATTTAGTTTTGGTCTTTTCTCTGAAGTTTGTTTTGTCTGCGCTGTGCCACAGAGGTTTGATAGTGTTTGGTTTCCAAATTCTTGTAGTTTGCCGTAACATTCTTGTAGTTTGCCGTAACATCATTTATGCCCCCCCCAAAAAATTACATTATTTATTTTTGCTTTAATTTTACCGTGTTGATGCCAATGGCATTGAATATGAGCAGATTTTGTGAATTATAAATTTTTCTGAGTTTTTCTTTTTTCCCCCCTTTAGGTCATATTTTATATGCCTTTTGAATAGGAAAAAAAACCCACTTTTTTTCTCTCATCTGTAGTCTTTGTGCCCCTAACTCCTATTAAAAAACATTTTTAAATATATTATTATTACCAATGCAGTTTTTTTTGTGTTTTTTTCATCCCTGGTGTTTCCTGTAAAGACCATTATTTTATTATTTCCTATTAGATGAAGTTATTTTTTCAAACTTTGTTAATCCTACCTATCAACATATATGTGGGGGGGGGAAAATCTAATTTTCAAAAAATTAAGTTTGCACAGAAGAAAAGATTGAATTTGCTGCTCTTTTTTTTTTTGACACTGTCAGTCTTTGATATTACCATCATAAAATTCAAGATGCATAATGGAAATGTTCAAATGATTACTTTACTTTCAGATAGACTTAAATGACTAAAACTGCTGCTTCAGAAGTAAAAATTCAGTAAAGGGAGGGTATTATGTAAAATCAACTCAACGCATTCTTTTACAAATTTGTGCATGCGGAGAAATCCTTCTGTATTGTTTGGCAGCCATTTGCAAGTGTCAATACCTGCTCAATATGCTGCCTATTTACCCAAAGCTCCACCTTTAAACTATGAGGCACGGCTAAATGTGGGGATGAGCAGAGGGGTTAAATGGGATTGTGGTCAAGACGAGGGAAGCACTGTTGCTTACTTATAAACGTTGTCACTATAATTAGTGACTTTTTATGAAAAACCAACAAGTGACAAATCTAGAAACTGTTTCTTTGTTTTTTTGCTGCTGTATCCGTACCGAGCGGTGGATTCTCCCACGAGCTCTTCTTGCTTTATGTTCCTCAGTTAGTCTGACACAGTAATCCATCCTGCTGCATACCATCACCAACAGTTAGAGCCGAGCAGATCCATTCCACTCCATGTCTACTTTGCAAATGAATCACACATTGGTAAATCACTGTGATCAATCCTCGCCACTGCCAGACTTTGTATTCCTATTTCTGGATGCTGTAAAAGTACGGATAAAAATAAAGAATACTTAGCATAAAGATTTAATGTTGCTTTAAATACATTTTGTGTAGCATCTTATACACAAAATGTCACCATCATTGGGAGATTCCACTTGTGTGCCATAAATGTTTCTCCAAACATCCCAGCTGACCCAAATTAAAGTTGGATTTCACACTGCAAAGCTTCCGTTTCTTCAGAGTTTCTTCTGGTTTGCGGATGTCCTCTGCTATCTTTTCTGCAATTTATTTTCAGGCGCTGATGCTGTGTGGGTGGGGCTGCTCTCTTGGGGGCCCTGCCTGGCCCATGTTCATGTGATCAGGCCCTACATGGTGTGGCATTTGGACTGGCCCTGTGGGTCCCTGTCTGGAAGCAGGGAGCTGTTCTGCAGCCAGTCTGGAATGCCAGACATTTGAAGTCAGACTTGTTAAAAAAAAAAAATGAAGGGTGGTAGGAGTTTGGTCAAACTGGCTCCTGTGTCTAAAATAGCCCACAGACTTTGTCCGGGTGGGAGGGGAGTGAGACAAAGCCTATTCCCGTAAACTATGAAAGGACACTAAAACCTTTGTGTGAACAGAAAGGAATGGACGTGTTCTTTTGAGTTCTCGTTTATTATTGCTGCTCGTTACTGGCTCTTGTTCTGCGAGGCACCTGAAATAACTGTGAGCGAGAAAGAAACAGAAGCTTCAAAGATGATGCAAGAATTGTGAAGTGACTTCTCTCACTTTACACACAGAAAAAATAAATAAGATATGCTGTTATTTACCTCCAAGCAATAAGATCATATCTGCACATTTTGTTGAACAGATAATGATGATGTTGTCTTAGAAAGGCAAAGGTGCCATGAACAAAAGCTGTTTTCTGGTTTCAGATGCTCAGGATCTACAGTAATGATGATAAGAAAGTTGACCCTTTGTCTAATAATTTTACTAATCTTATAAATGTAAGATCCTATACTTCAATGAAAGAGTATCTGAAGAAGAAATTGATATTAATTCTCAGTACTTTTTTGAAATGACCTTTTCAGTCCACTTCAAAGTATACAAACATCATGTAACTCTTATCTTTATCTATAGTTTTTACTTATACAGTGCTAATTATTGCAGCAATGTGAAGACTGCATCCGTATCTAAAACATAAGACTAATATAAATGACAGTTTCTCACATTTGAAACTTTAGATGATGAAAATTAATAATTTGTTTGAAAATAGTAAAAAAGTATGTGCTCATAGATTGTACAGGAATACCTTTGCCACTTCTCCTGATACAAATTTTTATTATTTTAGTTACTGTTTTTAATGAGTAAAAAAAAAAAGAAGCTTTCCAGAAAACTTTAAGAGCAGCATCTGACTGTAGGAATCACTTGGGAGTCAAGGCAGTGGAATTATGCATTCTATCAACTGACTCACACAAAAACACTGATATAAATTAAAAATGTATCAGACTACAAAATTATGTTCTCTAAACAAAATATGACAAAGGTTATATCTTGTGTAATTATGCCAGAAAAGAAACATAATTACATTCTATTTTTTCCCTGCTGTTTGTTTAAATATGCTATGTATTATAACATAGTAGTGCTGACATTTGTTCAGCACATTCTTGTGCTGGATGAATTAATCCCTTAAAGAGAAAAAGTTCTGCTGCCCCCCCATAAAATCTCCCAATTAAAATTTGTTTTCAGGAGCAGGGTATTAAAACATTAAAATTAGATTTATTTTTGCTATTCAATCATTTCTTTCTGCTTTGTTGAGCTCCTCTATGTTGTTTGATGTGTTGCATTTAGACATGTTAGCATCTTGCTACACATCCCAAGAGGTTGATAAATACAAATTTCCACTTGCAGCTGTTTTTTTTTTTCCATCTTTCATGGATCTAATTGCTGTTCTGCCAGGTTTTCTGTAGTGAGTGTGTTTCTATTTTTTTTTTTTTTTTTTGCTGTTTTTGTGTCATCGTAATTATACAGTAATTACACTTGGGACAGGTGTTCTCTGGTAGAGAGTGAAGCTTATCACTCAGCGTGGAAAATGCCACAATGCTGTTGTTTACATTTCTGTTTCTGTTCCCATCACTTCTGAAAGTCTTTTGGTACTTTGCAGTCTTTAATATGATGTTCACCATATATCCATTAGTGTTAAGCTGTGATTTACACATCCAGTACACACACTCCACTCTCATCATCTTTTTCCTTGTCCCTCTCCCTCATGGGGCTTTTTTATTGGTGTCCCAGCACTGGTCTGAGCAGGGTTGTGGATGTCATTTACAGGACTACGATAGGCCCCTGCTGCATTATGCATGGAAGTGTCCCACTGGGGGAAAAATGGCCTACAGCCAACAACGATGGATTGAGGGATGAATAATGGATGGAGAGATGGAGCAGCAAGACACTATTGCAATCTGTTTCTTACTAAATTGAAGATTTGCCCTATCTCACACCTCTGAAGCTCAGAGCCAAGTTACCTGCTGTGAGTGTGAGCTGTGAAGTAGTAATGTTTGAAAGTACAGGAGAGTTTTTATCAGTGTTATATTTTGTGTTAGAAAACCCACTGAGATTCGGCTATCAGAGGAATACCCATTGGCTATTTTTTCTCAGTTGATTTTCATCCAGCCAGTTATTCCATGTTTCTGGACATGTAGTTTTAGCTGGAAGATCTGTGTTGCCCTTAACAATAACTAGTGTTATGTTGAGGTCAAATTGTATTTGAAACAATTCATATTCATAGTTCACCACCACAGCATTTTTAGGCAAAGGACATGCATGGTTTCTAGCTTACTGCTCATTTTATCAACTGTGGGTGATCATCCCTGAACCCAGAGATCAGAGAATGGGCCATACAGAGTTAAGTATAGTCATTCCCACTTAAATGTAGAATGAAAGTAAAACAAAAAAAATAGACAACTCCAATAAGACACTAGTGAAAATGCAACCACACATAAAGGGAAGAATAGTGTGAATTAGATAGCTTTAGTTGTTTTGGGAGTTAATTGTACCTGATTTAATATGTGAAATAAAATGTCTTGTTACAATTGAACAACAATCATTCATCTTAACCTGGAGCTTCTGTGCATCACAAAGTTTTAGAAAGCTGGTGACTGCGAGCTGCTATGCATATTTTGTTGCTGTGGAGCTCATGCAGCTGAAATCTTTAGTTTTTGCACTGACCCTGTGAATTTTTTGACCCTAAGCTCTATAAATTCACACATTACTTATTCTTTACTTGTCCTTGATGCATATGCAGTTTCTACAGAGATTCACCTGCACAAGTGTCACACAGGTGAATCTGAGTTAAAGTTTTAAATATTGATTGAATGGATCTGTCTTAGGCTTCTGGAAACCTGTTTTTATCCTGTTGTAAATCTGCTTATCTCTATTACTTTGTGTTTCGTATTTTTACATGGAAGATAACTGAATGTGTCATTGAGGGTTTCAATTTTAAATGCACTAAAACTGCATTTAATTGCAGATTCGTTTACTCAATTTTTTTTTCTTTTTGAGACAATATTTTCAGGTATACTTACATAGTCTTTGACAGAAAAATATGTTTTAAAATATTTTAGTGCTTTATATACAAACAGAAATAAGAAAATAAATACAAAGTGGTGTTAATTTGTTGAAATTATGCAGATGATCGTTTTCTCAAAGTTTCATTTAAATAAAGAACTCACAATGTATGCAATTTTAAAACACAACATTAAAATTTGATGTATGCCGTAAGGCTCAGAAAGCAAGTGCGAATTGGAGAAGCAGCGACACAAAAAGTAAACGAGCTGCTGTCAGCAACAGAGTTGCAAAATCAGGAAGCCCAAGCTTTATTTAAAGATTGCTTCAGTCACAGCTCCCTACAGCTCTCAAGGTCACCACGTATTTGTTCTGAAACTCTGAGTGAGCCTTAATGTGTGTGTAGTATAGGCATACCGACTGACACCAGGACAATGATTTGAACTGGCAGCTACATTTTAAACATACTGACACCCTTCAGCTGCCATTGGCTGCTGCCCAAACATTTAAGCTCAAAAATAGCATGCAGGCCTCTGACTGATTATTGGAGTCATCTGTAAAGATGTTTGCAAAACCTCCAAAATTTGTACATATATATATATATATATATATATATATATATTATATATATATATATATATATATATATTTATATTTATATATATATATAAAACTTTGTGATATATATATATATATATATATATATATATATATATATATATATATATATATATATATATATATATATATATATATATATATATATATATATATATATTTCTTTTTCTTTTTGCACAATCTCTGTTGATCACCCAGAGTCCTGGCATCCTTTTCTATGCTCTAGTCTCTTCAAAACATTTCTTTTGGAATTATGTCAGGGGAGTGTGATGTTAAGAAAGAAGGATAAAATCAAAGATTTTACCACACGGTGTTATTCAGCTAAAATGCCTGATGATATTTTCTGTCCACACATTGCCCGGTGGACACCTCATCCACCTGGAGTATTTCTTGGTCAATGCTCAGTAGTCACATCTGACCAATAAAAACAGAGTTCAACAAACCTTAGATTTAGTTTTGTTTGTCAATTAAAAGACAGTGAAGAAAAACTGTTTGAAAAGAATCAAATTGGCAAATTCATCCTCAGAATTGTGGTTTTCAAACCTGGTTGCATAGATTGATTTCTGAAAGCACACAGACATTATTGACTGTTTATTAGGATAAGCGGATACAGAGATAACGGTTATGTAATCAAGAAAAGCAGACAGACAGTGGCTATATATGTATGGATCTGTAGTGTTTGTCATGCATGCATCTCTGCCAGATCCCCGATGTCAGCTAACGCCAGTCAGTGTGTCAGTGAACGTGAAAGATGCCGTTGTTATTCATCACCAGCGTGGTGGGATGACACGATTTGTCACTGTAGTGATGGATTCCGTCTCCCTCAGAGGAACATGTGCAAGCGCCGTCTCTGAAAAGCTGTCTTTGTGTTTCACACTCGCTACCTCGAACACACAGACGCACCCAGACACGCTGCTGAAACTGACAACAAAGAACTGCTTATCCAATTGTGCAGGGAGAAGATTACGCTTTCAAAAAAAAAAAAGAACTTATCAGACTAATGTTAGCATCTTGTACTCTAGTGAGAACCACTGTTTGTGTAATGAGGAAAAACAGGGAATTGGATCAGAGGTACTGTCGTAGAAATAATACCCATAAGACTCTCTTTTTATGATGCTGACATATCTCTAAATAAATTAAAAAAAACACTCTAGCCTGTCTTTCGCCTGATGTAAGAGTCCTGAGGGAAATAAAGAGTAGTTGTGTTTTTCAGATATCTGATTTTGTTTTTCCCTCCAAAACAGGTCAGCAGATCCATCCAGACCTGCCTTTTCTCTTTTTTTTTTTATTGACAAGATCTAATCATCTTATCTTGTCACTGGAAATAGGCCATGTCCAGGAAAAAATGATCTCTTTTAGTAGAAGATGTTGATTTTTGCTTGATTACAGTTAATTATTTTATAGATATGTTATCAGTAATAAGAGCATTTAAGCTTAATTTGTCTACAGAGAGCAAACTGAAATTTTACTAGTAAAATTAAGATCTCAGGAGTTTGAAGTAGACGTGCACTAATTGTGAGGCCAATTTATGATTCAGATTTTTCTAAGCTTTACCATGCTCTTATCAATTTTAGCCAAAAGGGATTTCTCGAATTGCAATATAAGAACATATTTGTAAAGCCATGACAAAACTAGGGAGTCTCCATAGAGATGTTTTGGGTTATTTAGATTCTAAAAGTGTGTATTCTAAACTTTCCAATAATGTCAAACACCAAAAGAAAAAAGAAAAAAAAACTATCCATCTGTCTAATTAGAAAAATATTCCAAAAGTTTTAAAATTTTGACTCATTTTCTAATAAGGATAGTTTGTCTTATGAACATTTGTCATGGAGTCATCTCTGAATCCGGAACTTAAGTCTAAATAAACCAATAAACCATGCCTAAATACAACATTAGATGTTGAAAACCGCAGGCCCAGATCTGTGCGTCAGTGGCGTGGTGCAGGGTTGCTGGACAGTTGATACACAGGACACAGTGGGGCAGACTAAAAAGCATGTGAGCAGCAAAAAGCAAGCCTTTTAAATTTGTCATATCTATATGTAAAAACAAAACTTTTCTCACCCCATGAGAAAATGAAAAAGACAAAAAAGTATTCCCGCAGATATGAATACTTTTGATCATATAAGTGGTCCTAGTGCGTTTCTTTTCCCCAGTGTTCTTCTGGTGGTTGTTGTCATTTCCAAAGTGAGGGTTGTTAGCTTGAAGTTTCTTCCAATTATAGGAGGAAACTTTGCTGTTGCACCAAAGTGTCCAAGTGGGAAATTTTCTTTTCTTCTCTTGTGACATTTGCACTTAAAGTTACGGAGTTGTGTCCAATACATTTTAACATGTTTGTTGCTGGAGTTGGGTATAGTACCCCATTGTAGGAAAAAACAACAACTTGCAGACCTGCAGTTTGCCATAAATTTTCTCACATGTCATGTCGGTGTTATTTGTGACACTGAAGGTCAGATGAGAGTGAAAAGGTCTTCAGACAGTCTAGTGTTTTATATGAGCCTGCAAAGAAGGAGGCCATTCATTTGCACCTCTGCAGAATGCAGAAGTGCATTCATTTGCACCTCTTCCCCATTTTTTCGTTGAAGAATGGCCTCCTTCTCATACAGAAGTGGCTCCCTCACCTTCACGGTCATCACAGCTTGATATGTAAGAAAGCAGAAACTTTTTTTTTGATGAATCTTCTACCAAGATCTTGCTTTAACAGGTTTTCATGGTTGGCAGTGTTATTTGCACATTTCCAAGATAAAATCTCAGAATCTGGAATAATAACTAATAAAGGCATTCATATGAGGAATGATGTGAATGTTCTCTCAGTTTCTTGCTTTATTCCAGATGTAGCACAGCCACTTTGGATTGCTGTATATATTCCAAGTAATAAGTGCTACTTCTGTTGATTTCCAGGCTTTTCATCTGAATGAAACTTTTCTGCATCAAAAGCATTGGCCACTACTACCTCTCATGAATCCTTATATTTGTATTAATTACTATTTATTCTCAATCTAATGCTCCTTTTGCATTTTGGGTCTAAAAACTAAATAGCTACTTAACCTCTGACATTCACTATTGCTTGTCTGCCTGCCAGTATTGTTCAAAGAACTGGTTAGCAAATCCCTTAAATGCTTTGGTGATGGATGTGTTTTAAATGCCTGTCTTTATGCTGTACTTAACATTTTTGTTTCATAAAAAATAGACATAAAGGTGGAGTTTGAGGTAAGGAAGAATGCATTAAATATTGGCCTAGATATGGATCACTGAGTGCTGTCAGTCAGCACTTTTGCCTGTCATGTTCCCAGCTTTGCAGAGCAGAAAGCCCTTCACATATGCGCATGATTTTTGAACCATATTTTAACTATTTGACAACACAGCTAGTAATTAATTTTCTTCCTAAGTGGTTCTACAATGCTGTGAACTAAGACTCAGTAACATACTTGTTCTTTAAAATTAGTCGTGGACAATAATCAAAATGTCACAAGTGTCCATACCTGTTATGGAGCAAGCTTAAATTGTATCACAACTATGTATCACAAATGTTTTTCTTTGGGGTATCTGAAGATAAAAATGCAAAATTCTCCCTTCAGGAAAAACATAACACAACATATTTTAAGAATGGGGTGTAGTTCTTTACTTTTCATTATAGTGCTTGCAGGCATGTAGCTGTGAAACATGCTACATGTTTCACTGTCAATTCTAAGGTGTATTCGCTGAAATAGCGAAAAGAATGTAAGAATATCTAACAGATTATTGTACATGCAAACACTCAGAAGTATGAAGACCCATGGAACTATCCCACATTTGGTTGATAGTAATCTCAAACTTCAATATATATTTGAGTGGATTTAATGTGATTGACCTACATGAAATAATGCATTACAAACACAATTTTCTGTAGTCTCATAATTTTTGGATTTGTTTTTGCCTTATCAGATTGAGAAATTGGTCAGAGTTGATGGGAGCTAAATACAATTCAAACCTGGAAGAAAACCTATTTGATGGTGCAAAAAACTGGGCTGAAAAGGTCACCGTCCAGCAGGACAACAACTCTAAGCATTCAGGCAGAGCTACAATGAATTGATTTAAATCAAAGATTTAAAGATTAGAATTAAAAAAATAATAATAATAGGTCTGTAGATGCACAAAGCTGGGAGAGACTTACCCACTGCTCTGTTTCTAATTCCCACAGAGTTCCATACTGTAAAATAATGTTGCTAAATAGATGGGCAGACCATAATTCTTAGATTTGTTCTTGTAAAATATTTCAAGAACTTTCCTATGTGTTACATGATGATAAAAAAAATACATAAAATTATATTATTTATTGGTTTATTTGACAAAGTGCACAAAAGTGTAACATGTACTAATACTTCTGTAGTGCAAAGTAAAAGGCAATAATTTCTCTCTAATGCATTATTGCAGTTTCTAACTCTCCTTTTCTCTATTTGACTCAGTGAAACCTATCTTTATTACTCTGGTATCTGACTAGCCTTCGATTCATGTAGACTTAGTATATTTTTCAAGGTAAATATTTTAAGTGCAATACTTCTAGAGTTCATGAAGGAAAAGGCAATAGGTGGAATTGAAAACCACTTTAAATAAGCCCTGTAGTGTCAAACAATCACAACTAATGTTGCTCACAGTACATTGGCTTGTACAAAGCAGTTAGCTTTGGCATGAATGCCTGATGAGTAAGCTGACCATTTCTAAATATAATGTAGAGGATTGTGGAAAGAATGGGCAGCTTGCAGCTTCTGTTCTTGTTAGAACACACACGTGGATTTGTCTTGCATGACGTGCAAAGACTTAATTTACTGTAATCCTAGGTGTGGAACAGCAGCTCAAAGACGCTTGGAGGACGCATCATTATGTCCTTATCTGCCTTTATGCCGTGTTTTTTCTTAACCAGTAATTTTGTTTAGCTTCTTTTTTTTCTCTTACTTCCTTAATGTCCTCGATCTTGACACATTTAATTCTCAGATTTCATGTCCTTTGTGTTCTACAGCCCCCATATAATTTTCCTGTCCCAGAGTGTGTTGTGCAAGGAATGTACTGGTTCTGGACTGAACAGACTGACTCTGAGTGGATCCAGGATTTGCCACGAGATTGCCCACTCCTGGTTTGGCCTGGTTATTGGAGCCAGAGACTGGACAGAGGAATGGATCAGTGAAGGCTTTGCTACTTTCCTGGAGGACATTATATGGGCCCAAGCACAACAAGTACTTGTTCCTAAACATAAAATGTTCCTTTGTTTCAATTTTATTCTCCTTTTTCACATTTTGAAGGTGTTTTTAAAAAATCTAGTCATAAATTAAGTCTGTAATGTTCAAATTTTAATTTAATGGATGTATCAGATTTTTAAAAACTAGGACGCTGTACAGAGGCTGCAAGCAGTGACTATAATAGCTATAGGTGTCAAATTACATCACTTCATCAAAACATGTTATTATTTCTCATTTACTAATCAGAGTAGGGCAAACTCTTTTAGCGATTTTTAGATTTTATTACAACTTCAGTCTGATTTGCAGTTGATTTTGCAAAAACAGATGCTTTCATCAAAGATTTCTTTGCACATTTGTGGTTTGAAAGCATCTTGAATATACCATAGTAAAAACACTTATCAGCTATGCCACAATAGGATGGTGTGTATGTAAAAAGAGACCAAAGTGCTGAAATGGCTGAAAGTCAAAGGAGCTCGCCAAGCAACATGGAGGAAGAGATTTCCAAATCCAACTACAAAATAAATCAATTAACATAACACCTACAGAGTTGGACAGCAACAACCCCTCAAAAATATATATTTGAGAAAACAGTCCAAAAAAACAGGGAGTGCATTTCCCGTGCATTTCACTTTTAATGTGACACTGGACATGCATGCGAACCCAATCTTTGCATACATGTTCTGATAGAAATGTCTTTCTTTTCTTCTTTTGTTCTCTTTTTAATCCTATCAGTCAGTATGCTAAGTAAATTTCGCCTTGTGAAATATTTCTGACCAATTGACACTTTTATTATTGGAAACACTTTTTTAATGTTTCCAATACTACATGTAGTATTGGAAACATTTCAGTCTGGTAAATATTTGATGTTTATGTTTTTTTTTTGGGAGGGGGAATCTTAATATTTGTCAGCATCTGACATGTTCTTTATTCTCTCCATTTTCTCTGCAGCTGTCTTCACAACAGACTTTAGAGCAATTTGACCTGAAGGCGTTGTTGAGGTGGAGGCGACTTTCAGATGAGTTGCAGAACTCAAATGAAGAACTTCAAATTCTTCGGTGTGTACCTCTATTTATCTGCTGCTTTATGAATGAATTAGGAAATATCAGTACTAAATAAAAGCTGATATGCTTTTATTTTTTGAGATGTACATTTACTTGACCACAGACACGAGTAATGTGTAATGGTACAGGTTGCAGGAGCTTACTCTTACGCAGTCAGGGTAACTGGGCTCAATGTTCTATATTTTCTATGTTAAAACCTTAAACAAGGAAGAAAAAGTCTTGTTTGTTTTCTGTATTTTGTGTATGCGTGTGCGTGTGTGTCCAAGTGTAAACTGTATGCATTCCAGGGGAACAGGTGTGGCAAGACAATTTATTGAGGTGTGGTGCACCATCATGTCTCGGAAAACTCAACACATGGAGACACCAGGCATGCACTAACTCTTCATCTCATCCTGACAATGTGGGACCCACACCCTGTTTGTTTTTATCCTGAGTGGAAGGAAATTGTCATCGGGTATTATAGTTATAAAACCCCATCCAAGAGCTAACTTTTTAAATATCTGTTAATAGACATATGAACATTTAAGATGTTGAATAAAAAATCGTGGAGATGGAGGGAGCTCTTGTATTTATAATGAAGTATTGACATTCACTCTTGTAAGAAGCAGTAGAAAGTGGAATAGAATGATTTATTGATTTCATTGCACCTTTCTGTGCAGCTGACTTCTGATTGTATCACCTCAATTAGAAATGATGTCCTGGTACAATACAATAATCTCAACCAGAAATCAGATTAACTGTCTCTGAACAGTGAAAAGTGAATGGGAAATTTTAAAGTAATTATTTTACTTACAAAAGGTTCACGTCAATCAACGCGGACTCTATTGAAATCATTATAAGATTCAATTACTTATATGGTAACTAAGTACTGTCATAAAGGTTTTCAGAGCATAGCTTGTAGTGCATAGAAATACACAATCACAAAACGATTAGCACCCCAAGTAAAGAATTTTTAAAAAGCCTTAAAATGAATTCCACATAATACCGTCTTAAATAGAAAACACTTGAAAAACAACAATACAAGCTGAACAGCGTTAAAAGAATGACTTGTTTTATTCCAGCAGCATAATACATTATTTAATATATTAATTTATTTAATGCATTCACTGTTTATTTTATGTTAGATAAAATACAATTTTATATCAAACTAATGCAGCTGTAATTCAAACTTTTTAAAGTTTGCTTTTTAAGTTTAAGCAACGAGAAACATTTTTATTATTAATTATCTCTAAGCACACTCTTAAATTGGAAAGACGAGAAAATCAGCTATTTCAGATACACACTGACCTTTGCAAGTTCTGTAAAGAGAATATCTTCTCATTTAAACATCTTCTTCTCGACAATCATAACCACTATTTCTAAAATGTTAAATTACAAAAACTGCGATAGATGGGATTTATCTTTCTAATCACAGTGAGCAGGATGGTAAGAGGTAAAAATACCCCCAAAGCTCATGTCTTTGGAACATTAAATTTCAGTAAAACTAATATTTTAAAGGTTATTGTACACCTCTTTAGCAGAGCTGCCAATAATATCAGAGGGCACAATACTTTATCCTCCAGCAACATATTTGCACATTCATTGAACAATTGGAGACTTGCTTTCTGAGATAAATGCTCAAATCTTTAAAAACATTTGAAATATTTGTCCTTAGTTATTTTGCTTTGCAGTAGAAAACCAGTAAGTAAGCTAGTGTATATAGACCAGAAAGGAGCAACTTACAGTTTGAACAATTTGGTAATCAGTGTTAGGTAAAGTTATGGAACCTAACATAACATTTGCTCAATTGTAAATATTACAGCCATGTTTGCAAATTTCTAGCCAGCAGTTCATGTCTAAAGTATGCTTCTGGTTTAATCTTCAAAAGTAAGCGATGTTTCAGTAAAACAACTCAGTATACAATTAAAATCTCCCTCTGTCTGCCTACAAGGGTGTTCCTCAACAAGGCAGACATATGATTAAGTTGGATTAGGTTTTTCGTTTCCTGCAGTATTAAATCATTGTTGCTTAAGTTGCTGCCACACAGCTTCCTATCTTTCCAGGTATGTTGTTTCATCATTAGTTCAAAGATAAAGAAACAGAGCACATTTTCTAAAACATCCAGTTCAGTGTGAAGTATTTGTCATGTTTATAATTTGCCACAGTTGATACACATTGAACATTCATTAGTGCAGACAGGCTACCTGTATTGTTTTGCATTACCTTAAGTCATATTATTGGGTTGTCGATCTGACATTTGAATTGCTTATTTATACATTTCGCCGCAATGTTGTATACATATATGTGCATTCTATATATGGAATGTCTAAGTTTCAGCACACATGAGAGAATCGCTGGGGTCATTTTCAAATGACAAGTAAGAAAAGTAGAGGTGCTTACCATCTTTGATACTTCTGCATGGCTCTCTAAATAGCCCAAATTGTTCTTGGCAGAGTTAGATTGAACTGCTGAGTTACGTCTGATCTGGCAGTCTGATACAGTCAGCAGCTTCAAGGAATGTTTCTTTCTTCCTGCCTGTTTGACTTAGATGTGTTGAAGCAAATGCATATCTAAAAGTTGCAGGACACCAGCCCTGGACACCAGGACTGGAAGTAAAGACCCCTGCCAAAGTCTGATAATATCTGTATATGTATAACTTTGCTTCACAATAATATGATTGCCCTTGTGTTGTTGATACATTTGCAAAAGTACTCCATCTATGCTTGACTACTTTACCAGCCACCAATCCAATTAATTAAAAATTACTTTTTGGGAAATTAAATAGTGAACTATTTTCTATTACATTAACTATTATTCTTTATTTGTAAAATTACTAATACATCACTGAAATTCACTCCAAGTTAATCCTTCAAATGTGAATACTTTAAACTGCAGTTGTAACTGAACTTTAATATGTAACTGAACTGAAATAATATACGTTGATGGTATTCAAATGTTTTGTAAAAGTGCAGCAGTTATCAACCCAGTGGAACTTTGGTTTTGGATGAATTAGAGTCAAGACTGTATTCTTTCTTCTCCAATGTCAGTATCTGACATCACAGATGCTTCTCTGTAACAATCATCAGATATTCCCATAAACATACTAATAAACCTTGTAGAAGACCTTCCCTGAAATGATGACGTTGCAGGATTGAGAATCACTAAAGTTCATGTGTGAGGAAAGCCTAATACTTCTATAAATAGTGTCTGTTATTTTTGTAAAATGTTCTTGAGTGACATCCAATAACTGTTTTTTTATTTTTTATTTCCTTGAAAACTACAACACCATCAGGTCCTAGTAAGATGGACAAAATGCTCAACTTATTTGTCCAATTAATTGCTCTACAGTCTGCAGGTCAGTTGAGAATGCAACATGTGCTCACATTTGTACATTATTTTGTTCACGTAAAAAGAACAATCTCTGAATATTTACTGTGGATGTAATCATTAACCCAATAATTGCAACCAAATTGCATTGGGTTCCTTCCAGGAACTTCTCATTAGAATCATAAAGACATTAGAGGGACATTAACATCCCAGGAATACATTTTGCCATTTTAATTAAAGATTTATAGGATAACACATTGCAGACTCTGTCTGATGGATTGGATAACAGTAATAAGTTCTGCCTTGTGCTTGTGGATGTATGTGAAATATTATTCTCTCCTTTGTTGAACAATAGGTGGAGTGTTGCTATAGTGTGAGGAGTTGTAATTAGTCTGTGAAAAATGTTTCATGTCAGAGTAACACCCATGTAAAACTTTTTTTTTTTTCAGAAAAAAACACCAGATGAGCAGTGCTACTTCGACTTTCAATGATCATAATGATATGGCCAATCAGCACAGACAGATATGAAGAGCACCATCCTCTCAACTCACCAGGAAAACAGACAAAAGCTAGATGGCAGGTTGTTCTTTTCAAGTTCAGTGGGTCACAATCGACAGCCTATGATCCAGCAGGGGCCCCAGTGGCCAGTGTTTATCAGACCATTTCAGATGAGTTATATTTAGGGCAGCCCGGGCCAGACGCCATTCTCCCTGCTGATTTACTGGGCTGCTAGAAGCGCTGCTCTACCTTATCCGGTTTCCACAGTCAACCCAGTGTAATTTGTCAGGATATGGCTCGCGGAGCTATAAACCTCTTTGTGTTTGTGTGTGAGTGTGTGCGTTTGACATTAGGTTTTGTCAGTAATAGCTCCCGATTTCCTTTCTCGCTCATTCTCTCCTTCCCCAAGCTCAGCCCCACCCAGGTGCATGCAAAACAACAAATGCACAGACAGCCTTCCTCTTTTGCACACACAAGCTACAAGTCAGAAATGAGCCCTGCTTATTCAGAAATACATTGATGGATTGTGAGTTGTTCAAGGCAGCGATTGTTTTTTTTTTCAACCTGAAGCTTCAGCTAATCCTATGTCAAAAAGAGGCAGAAAGTGAGGGATTACACGTCTGTGGAGTCAATTTGGGTTATCCACCATCGACGGATCAACATTTTTCTCCTGTGTAATGTGCACACAAAGTGGACCTGTTTTTCCTAGAAATGCATGTCCTCTCACTGCTTTTTTTTTTCTTTAGCCAAAGTATATCTTTTTGCTCTGTCTGACAGAGATATATACACACACGCGCATGCACACACATTCATCCATGGATAAAGGATCCCCTGTTGTCTATAAATGAGCCCATGTTATCTTATCATCACTAACAGACTGATATGGGCATTTAGAGCTGAGAACTGAACAGAGAGGAAGTAAAAAAAAATAAAAATACAAGTGCGTCTTGACAAATTGTAATCATCTAAAAGGTGATTTTATTTCAGTAATTCAATTCAAATAGTGATTCCCATTTATAGATTCATCACACAGTGAGATGTGAGAGATTTAATGTTAATTTTGGTGACTACTGTATGTTGATAAAAAATGAAAAAAAGAAATTTTAATACAGAAATTTTGGCCTGCAAAAAATGTCAATTTACTGTGTAGTAAGTGCATTCAGTACTTGGTTGGGGCTCCTTTGGCATACATTACTGCATCAGCGTAGCATGGCATAAAGGTTATCAGACTATGGATCTGCTGAGGAGTTCAGAAGTCCAGAGTGCTTTCATAGCAGCTTTCATCTCATCTGCATTGTTTATCTCCTGACTGTACTGCATTAAAGCACTGCCCACACTACTTTTGGCAGAGTGTGGGCAGACACAAAGTCCTGCTGTAAACTTAAATTGGCATCTTGTTAAGCTTGTAAACCAATGCAGATGGCTATGGTGACTTTCAACTAAATTCAGTGAACCAACACCAGGTGATTACATAGGTCCTCAAATCATCCCAGATTGAGGATATTTCACACTGAACCTCATGCAACTTTTATTCTGTGCTTCTCCCTTTTCCCTTCGGTCTCTAGGATCTTAAGTTTGAAAGGAAATTCAATTTGACATTCATTTGGAAAGAAAATTTTTAGACTACTGATATGTAGTCTACCTAGTTCCTCAGCCCAGGTATGACCATCCTATCTTTGTCTGCAACTCAGGAGTGACATATTTCTATGTTACTGTTCTTCAAGCTCTGAGTCCAGCTGCAGTCCAAACCTTGTGAATGTCTTCAAACTCTCAAATGAGCTCAGCTTCACAGTCCTCTCAACGCTCTGGTTGTAATGATTGCTTCTGCACCTTTTCTACCACACTCTATTTATTTTTCCTCAATAAACTTTCCAAAAAATCAGTCAGCTTCTGTGGCTCACCCTATTTGTAGACATCTGCAGTGAGGAGTCGGCAGTCTTCCCCATGATTGTAATGGGTATATAATAGTTATAACATAAAATGTCTGAATTAAATATCTTTTTTTGTCCTGGCATACTATTGTAATCTCTGAGAAATTTACTTTTGAGTTTTCTTTAGCTATAGGCTATTATAATCAAAATGAACAGAAATTACCTGAAATATAAATATATCATAAATATACGTATGTCATAAATCTATATATAGTTTCCCTTTTAGAACCTATTACCAAAATATATTCACTTTCATGACAATACAGGATACTAAGATATATCTGTATTGTTGGCAAGTAACATATGAAAACACTCAAGTGGTTCCATCATATTTTAAGGTAATTCAGTTCATTTCAGGCTGAGAATATTTGTGCAAACTTTAAAGCAAAATTGGCACAATTTCCCCAAAGTCTCAATATGAGTAGAAATACATCCTCAGATGCATGATGTAAGCTGTTGTAAGTGTCCAGTCAAATTTAGAAATTCCAGGAAGCTGATGACTTCCTCTCTCAGTCTGTTTCGCAAACCAAACATTCCTGTCCTCGATTTCTCCCTCACCACTTGCTCCTTCTGCCAGCCGCTGTAATCAACGTCATCTCCACCCATACCCCAGTCTTCTGCTCATCGTGTAGGAGAGACAGATGAAAAGTTTGACCGTTGACTCATTCCTCACATACCGTACCTGGTTGATCTGAATCTCCAATTTGCGTGGTCGATCTCATTGCTCATCTGTTTTTGTGCATGCATCCGCCTGGTCTTGTCATGAAGCGCTCCTGTAGAAAATGCTAGGCAGTGATGAAGGGGGTATTGATCGCTGGGCCAGGCGCCTGCTGTATCGACTCGGTGGGAGGGTGATCCTTCAAGGCCTTCCTATTGGCACACGGAGTTAATCTGCTCATCCTGATCAATACCAGCTAACTGAAACTATCACTGCACGTTGTCCCATGTCAGGGCTTTGTTTTTCCTTTTCTTTATTGGTTTTATGTGTGTTTGTTGGTGTGTTTATGGAGGTTTAAGGCATGATTTGTGTTTAGGTGACATAAAATGAGTTCTGGTAGTCAGGGGTGCTTTATTTGTGGAAGTGTTATATGTTTGCATCGTGACTCATAGGTAGTAAAGTACGAGTGCAGCATTGTGAGGTCATATAAGTCTATAGTGCTCCATTATAAATCTGATGCTTGAGTTCCTGCCTGCCTCAGGCGATGCATGGCAACTGGACAATCTCTTCGTTCACAAGTGAGAGATTACCTGACTGGGTGGATTTAGTGATGGTGACAGTGAAGTGTTGATATGTAGAAACTGTGGTTTTCCTGCTTCTGGAATACCACTAATATTAGTGAAATATATACTTTCTGTCCTTAGAGTCTTTGTTTTTACCTTCCATTTTGTTCATGCACTAAGATATTTTTTCTTAATATCTTCCCACTACTGAATGATTGTTCATAGGTTGGTGATAAATCCATAAATTCAAACAGTTCAATTAAAACAACTATCACATCTGAGATGCAAAAGTAAGCTATACCTGAGTCCTTATCTCCAATTATTCATCAAAGATGGCCAAATCAATACATAAAAAACAAACAAATAGAAAATATGGGTGAAAACATAAAAATGTGTAGCTTGAATAAACAATGTGTAACAATGTAACTCCAGTTCATTGCTAATCAGAACATCTCTATGTCCCCTTAAAACAATATCTACAATATTACACAATAGAGTTGAAAGTTATCTATGTAAAACTTTTGTGTGATTTTGTTTCAGACTCTTACTTGTTTGTTTTCCTGTAGGCCGAACATGGAAAGAACTGGTCAAGTCAGTGACGCTGGCTCCTTCACAATCAAACACGCTCTTAACCCTGACAAAACCTTCATGCAAGTCCACTACCTCAAGGTAAGAGACTACTGCGTTAAAGGCAGGGAGGAAATAAGAAAATAGAATCAGAGGTTTACAGAGGAAAAATATATAAAGTACCGGAACTGCAGCATTGGCATATTAAATGATAAGAGTAATTCGAGATTGTCCTTTCAATTGTCCTGCCAAAAAGCTTCAGTGTGCTTGGACCCGCTATTGAGTTTATTTGTGGTTCTGTGATGGATCATCTTTTGTTCCCTGCCTAGGGCTACTTCCTTCTCAGGTTCTTGGCCAGTGAAGTTGGGGACCAGCACTTAATTGACTTCTTCAGATTATTTGTAAAGAAATACCATGGACAACTTGTTTTGTCTCAGGTGAGACCAAAGTACTTTAGAGGAATATTTTTGTCTGCTAATATTGATGTTTTGCAAAATTGTGATTTTGCTTTGACACTTCCCGTTGGTTTAAAAAATAAAAAAGGAATTTAAAGAAAATAATTTAAAAAATTGCATATAGATGCTCTGTTAGATTTTAGTCAAAAACCCTATTCTCTTTCAACAAGTGATGACATTGTCAAAGTTAATTTGCATTGAGACAGAAGGAGAAAAACCCATAAAAATATCTCAAATTCTTCCATTTGCAAAATGAACCAATGCCTTGATGTGGCATATATTTATCTTTTTTTTATTTTTCAGTATTAGTGGTTGCAGCTTATATTCAGGTGCACTCAATAGTTTAGTCTTCTTTATGGTTATAAAGAAGCCACAATACAAGCCATTTTCTGGTGTTTTTACACCAGTCACACTTCATTATGAGTATTTCCACTGACTTTCAATTTACATGAATGACTCTGAGGAAATGGTAATTGGTGTCAGAGAAAACTCAAGATACATTTGCTTTAGGAGGAGCTTAAACCCATCACTCCTTTAGCCATGCTTACGATCTTCTTTAGCGTAATGATGCCAACATTATTGCCGCCTGCTGACACAGCTTTTGTATTCCAGCACCTGTCATTATAACCTTACCACCATTGAAAATGCAAATAAAAATACTTAAAATGGGAAAAAAATATTATTCTATATTTAAAATAACATTTCAAGTCATGCAGCCAATTGAAGAGCAATTTTAATGTTAAGCATTCAGCTCCGTGTATGAGCACCCATACAGACGTTTATCCTGCTGACACCAGCACCTGAACAATAACACCTGGGAGTCTGTATGTGTGCACATGTATGCACGTGATTCATTCCACCTGGCTCCTGCATCTGCAGTGGCAGATTGAATCTTCTCACTAAATAATGGATGTAACATAAACATGGTCTGACCTTGCACACTTGACTTAACATCAGGTATGCCTTGCTGTCTCTTACACTCTTCCTCCCACATCTCACTTTATGCCTCCCATTTCTTCTCGTCGTTCTGTTTTGTTGTTTTTTTTACAGGATTTCCTGCAAATGTTCCTGATCACCTTCCCACACATGGAGAGGTATGTAAGTGGCAGGAATTACTGTTTAATTCATGAATTATATGACGCTCTGAATCCATTTGCTTGCATTTAAGTAGGGGATTTCCATTCCAGTCAAATAGCAGAAACCTTTCATAATCTTTTCTTTTTTTCCCAAAAGTAGCTTAAGCATTTTAGTTTTGGATGATGATGATGATGATAGCTTAATGTGAAATAGGCAAGCTTCTGTTGATTTACTCTCTGTGGAGGTCCTGGTGTGGAAACAATCAGTCTATTAAAGCTCCAAACACCAATCTGGTTAACTGAACAGTCTCATCCACTCTGATATTAATTGAAGTGTAAAAGGATAACTGTTCCTCCTGCTCTCCTCCTCTCTTGTTTTGTCTCTCCCTCTCTACTTTATCATTCAATTCACCATCTTTTCTGATTGCCTCATTAACCTCTCCCTGCTTCTTCCAGTTTCTCAGTCCGTATTTCACATTAGCGCTCCCAACGTTCAAACTTTCTGTTTCTAGCTCTGTTTTGCCTCACCTTTTGTCTGCCATGAATCTTGTCTTTTTGCCTTTCTGTCAGGTGGAGGGTGCTGCTGGACCAGTCAGTAATTGATTGAATTAGACAGAAAGAGTTGGGCACAGTCAATATTTGGATGCGATCCCTCTGTCTGTAAACAACACAAAAAGACAAGAAGGATTTAGGATCAAAGTACCGTTTGTTGAGGGTCATGGCTGCTTTTTGCATGCTCACACATTACTGGATAAAATAATCAAGACATAATCAATGTAGGATTATGCAAATCTATACAAAAGATAGCTTTTTCCTGAGATCTTCATCCTATGTAAACTCATTTATCTCTTAATTACCAAATAATAATCTGGAAACTGCAATAAAGTTGCCTCTCAGTTACATAAAATATGGGTAAATTTGAGCCGTAAAGGCTCCTGTGAGACCAAAAGCTTATGTCTCAATACTTCTATTATGAACCAACTCGTCTTGCCAAAACCTTAGGCTTTTTCAGTAAAGCCTGTAATGTGTGTGCAGATTGGAACATTTCTGTTCATTATACACTTCTGAATATGGATTTACTAATGATCATTAGGAGCCATATATCATAATTTCTTTTAGTACATTTTTTTTCTTAACTGTCCTTAAACTTATTGCCCATATTCGTTAGAGGAGGAAATAAGGGGGAAAATTACCACAAAGCAGCTAGTAATGCCAAGGAAAATTACAAGAGTTATGATGTTACATGCAGGACACCAAACTCTGGCATCAATGATTAACACAGTGGCTACCCAAGAAGAAAGTAGTGATAGCAAATTCTCTTCCTGGAATGTGAGTTTTTAAGGGGAGGACTTATCTTTTGACTTCTCTGGTAAGGAGGATGAAGTCAGGGGAAATGTTTTCTTTTAGGCAGTGGTTGGGAGGCCAAGCAGCCTGACACCATATCCGTAGAAATAAAAGTTTTTTGTCAAGCCTACTACCTGTTATTTGCCGTGTCCTTTAGATAATTGTTCTCATTTCTCATCCAGTTTTAACCAGCATTGCTGTTCATGAGCATTTTCCAGTGTTCATTTTTCTCTTTATGCTGAAGATGCAACTGTTTAAAAAAATATTGTAGCTGCAGAGAACTGAAACAGCTGAAAGTCTCGTCTTTCTACACATCACCAGTCTGTGTTTTAATCCTCACAGTCTATCTGCACTATGATAATATAGCTGTCCACACATTATGTCATATTGTTAAGAAACAAAAGAGACACTTCAAGTTAATGTGAGAAAAAATTGATCTAGAATGTGTTTTAAAATTATTCTTTGAATTTAAAAAACAATTTATCTGTGTCAGACTTTAGTGTGCTTTCCGAAACTAAAATGTTATATTCACCTTGTAAATGTGTTAACAAAATAACTAAAAATTACAAAATAGACGTCAACCTAGTGAGCAACGAGTAAAGCCTGGTCCCGACTAAGTGGCTTTATTTTTAACCACACTAACTGTGGAGTGACTGATTTGTCTGTTGACCCTTTGCCCCTGTTTACACATATTTACAACCCTCACTGACATGCATATAGTTTGCTTGCTTGTATTACGTTTTGCATAAATTCACACAGCATAACTGACATTTAACGAACCTTACTGCAGTTTAAATTTGAATCTGGGAGATGGAAATTTCACATAGCTAAACTGAAAAAAATTAACACAAGAAAAAGGAAAATTGTTTTTATCTCTGTCTGCAAAAACCACTTCTTTAAATCAACATTGAAGCACTATTTAATGTCCAATTCTGGAATTCTGAGTGAACAGTTAAAAAAACTATTTTGGGGAAGATTCTAATGGAATATATTTGGCAAATGTATAAAACCAGTAATTGAGCCTCTGTTAGGGGAGCATAGCTGTAAAAGTAAAGATGGGAATGAGAACATTTCATTTAAAAAATGGCCTCTTTAATGGACTGAATCTCACGGCACACAGTAAAAGCTTCATTGCGAGAGACTGGAGTTTTTTTTGTTTTTTTAAACACAGCCAGAAAGATTAATAGTGTGGTGAAGGGTATGCCGTATGGTTACTTTTCTACTCTGCGTGTGCTTTGGAGTTTGCATACCTACTGCTGACTGCTTGTAGAAGGTTTGTTTGCACACACATTTGTCTTTGCATGTTGCTTCGGTCACTGTGGCGGTTCTGTCTGAGACGGTTTTTATGCACTAAACATGCACTTTGTCTCATAGACACAGCTACACTTTTTCATACAAATGCTTGTCTGGATGACATCCATACATCTAAATCCAATTCATTGTCTGTACATGTCTGTTTACTTTATTTTGTATAGGAAGACGGGTGTGTCCCTGAATATTTTTTTTTCTTCTTTTTTTCTTTGTTTAAGGTGTTGGCCCAAACTCAAACCTGTCAGAACCCTTCCAGCATTTTCCCAGAGACGTGTTTTTTAAAAGGGTTTCTTGAGCAATAACAATCGTCACTGTAATAATAGGAATAAAACTAACACTTGTGCCATTGTGTTCCAGAAAGGGCCTCACCCTCAGTGCTATTTACGCCGACTGGCTTGATCGACCGGGAATTCCAGAGGTATGAGAAGTCTTTTTGCAATCTGCCTTGTTAATGAATGAAAGTGTAAATTTCTAAATGAGGCTCCTGCTTTGAGAATTCACTGTACAACCTTTATGTGCCACAACAGAACTGGCAGGACTTTAAAGACAGTTTCCCAAAAATTATAGTTCTTCATTTTACATCAATAATTTTTTTTTTCTTTGCTTGGCCTCACTTCTTTAGTGCTGTTGATGCAAACATGCTGTACAACTAGATAATGACAGATATAACACTTGAGGATGTCTTTTGAACATCTCTAAACATCTGCATAATACAACTCTCATAATCAAAATGATGTCCCCAATTAGATGTAAATATCTAGATAAATACGCCAGCTTAAATGTGGTGTGACTGTTTGCTAGAAGTGATTGAAAAAATTCTTGATAATGGTTGCTTTCTTGCTAACAGCTTTTCCTGGCAACTGAGGCCCCAAATGGAAAAAATATATGTAGATCACTTTGTCAATTAAATTTAAATCAATTTCCAGTTTTTTGTAGAACTGTGACAAAGTACTTTTGTTTTCTTTGTTTTATTTTTCTGTCACTCCTAAATGTTTCAGATTAGACATAAATAACTGAATACTAAATGCCATTTTCAACTCATAATTTTATTTATTTATTTATGTGAGTAACTATCCAAAGAAATAATTCTTCTCATAGAGCCAGGCTGGTTTGGATTGGTAACCAGGAATTATTCCTGGTTATGGTTACAGTAAATCAGGAATTTACTGTAGCCATAATTTTTCGGGTGAGATCACTGCTGATCAAATAGACCATAAGAATACATCTCACATTTGCCAACCTATAAATGGAACCTTTCAATGAATCACAAGACTTTTTGGAAAATATTTTTTCAACTGTAGATTCAAAATAGGAGCTTTCTTGAAGGTGTGAGATCCATTACATCCGATATAAAACTAAGATAGTACTTCAGAAAAAGAACGGCATACCTACTATCAAAGCTGGTGGTGGCAGTGTTATAGTAGGGGCTGCTTTATTGCTTCAGGACTCTCAATTTGCTGTAATTGATAGAATATTTCCCTCTATTTATAAATCCTAAATGAGGGTGTTCAGCCATCAATCACTGAGTGATTCGCTACCATTTATTGGACAGCCAGTGATTATGTTTGGGGACTGATTACTTCTCATAAAGGGTCAAGTTGTTGTGCTATGGACAGCCTTCTTTCCCTTAATAGATAAAATAATTATTTAAAAACAACATTCAGTTTACTCATGTTCCCTTTATCAGATTTTAAAATGTATTTGATCACCTGACAAACATAAGTGAGACAAAAAAAAAGTCTAAAAAGTAGAAGTCTATGTAATTGTAAGCTATAGATTGTTATTTTATCTGAGCAACACCTCTCCTCCACTGGCCTCTAGCAGGGAAAAATACCCCCAGTCATAGATTATTGGATTACAAATACACACCCACACGATCAATCCACTTTAACGGCTTCTTCAATTCTCCTATTTCTATGGTAACTGATCTTAATTACCACACAGTGTACGTGCAAATTCTGTGTGTCTGTGTTTTTTTTTTTTTTTTGCATGACTGTCTGGGAACATTCACCTTCTAGATTACGTGCTGATGTAACTAGAGCCTTTCAGGGGCCTCTGAGGGTGGGAAGGACACTGTGGAGGGGACTTCTGTTTTCTCCTACCTGATTGGATAAGGGTTGAGTGCTTGTTTATTTATTTATTTTTGTTTTGATGTGCCAGTCACTGGCTAAGTAGATCAGCCAGATCGATTAAAACCTCTTACAAATGCGAGCACTTGTCCATTGTGTACACTACACACAAACACATTTAAAATTTCCCGGGTTGTCTCGCTCTTTATCGCCACAGACTCCCATGTGTTGCTCCCCCCCTCACACACACACACACACACACACAAAGAGGCAGGAAATGGTTTGGCCTAATAATAAACAATGACACACACCAATCCTGGAAAAAAAGATGGGGAATGAGAGAGAGACTATTTTAGATATTTTAGTTTAGATGAGTAAGAACTCCCTTTGGAGGGAGATAGAAGTCGTCTCAGATACGATAGCTGAACAAAGGCCACCCTTGATGTGCCAAAACTTTCACTGATATATTTTTTCTCAAAATTTAAATCTAAATAATAACAAATTTATATTTTTTGTTATATGTTTATCTTGCAAAAGTGCTCATAATAATGATATTTTAATGAATAAATACATTTTGGATTTATTTCTGTACTCAAAAAGAAATGCAGCAGCAGATACTCAAGGATTTGAGTATCTGTGTGGACCTTATAGAAAGTCTGAAATAACAAGTTAGATTGGATATAAAAATGTTAACTCAGCTTCTTTTATTTATTTATTTTAATTTTTTGCATGTTTTGACATCCAGACATGCAAGGTCAAACCCCTGCCACCTGTATGGTCTTTAAATTACTTTAAATTCAAGTTAAATTGGACTCCGAAAATGCAAAGCAGAGCAATGAAAAGTTTGTGTACTTTGCACTTCCAAAATAAAGATACCAGATTTCTAGAGTAGAATATGTAATTCCTTTTTAGGAGTCTAGATTTTAAAACACATAAGATCTAAGCCAGACCACATTCCACAAAAGCAGTAGCACCCCACTTTACCACTATTCATTAATTAAAATCTGATTGTTTAGGTACATGAGACCTGCAGAAAATACGATCTAAAACTACTGAAGCAGTTTACTATTTTGTAGTCAAATGCTATTATAAGTTAGCAAAAGAAAATAATTCAAATGGAAATAATTCTTTTAAAAAAAAATTACATTTTTATCTGAAAAATGCTTCAGAACCCTGTAAGTACAGAAGCAGAAACATCACAGAAGGTTCATCAAACTTACATAAAATATAAACAGTAATTTTTTTTGTTGCCAACCTGTGAAGTGTGCATTTGTGAGAAATTTGTAACCAGAAGAACAACATTTAAAAGGTTATACATTATTCACATAACCATATACATCAAGACACTAGTAAAACTCTATCAGTGCCTAGTTAGTGGTATTGGTTCTGTGTAGATTTGATCTACCTTGCAGGTCACTCCACTATATTACTAAGGTGCAAAATCTTACCAGTTTGGATATGTTAAACACATGATGTCATCCATTTTGTCCTAGAATGAGGGACATTGCCACAGTGCCATTATTTGTTCTCTACATACACCCTAATTTAGAAACTGATATGCCCCAAATTACAGTTTTGAATCCAACAGCTGACGTGATTTATCGCCTCCTTGTTTGCTGAAGGAACGTGAGATGAGACCTTTAGATGTCATCTAATATTGATCCAAAAGAGAAACACTGCACAGCCACAGAAACAGGACCAGAGTGTTAGATGTAGACAAAGGGCTTTTTGTCCAGAGAATAGTTGTTGAGATCCAAACAGCAAAAGAGCTATGTGTGGTATCCTGTTACACAATGCCAATTTACTGCCTCAACACTCACTACATTCTATACTGCCCACTCCAACACCTCTCTCTCTGCCTCAGTACATCTGATGCTGCTGGAGTACCTTTGTTTAAAAAAAAAAAAGTCATGAAGTACGCAGGCATGCAGTTATACTACTGTACTTTGTGTGTGTCTGTGTGTGGCTATGGTAACTATGATAGCTAAAATGCTGCACAGGCATGTGTGTGGGAACATCTGTGAAGTGTGTATAATGGGCAGAGGACGCTGCTTCCACCATTTTTATCAGAGCGTTTTAAGGTACCTTGATGTCATGCACTGCTTTTTACCCACTTATTTTCTCAAGATCATTGCAAGCACCCGATTTTATTACAGGTGAATCTAATTAAATTATAATCAAAAACAGACTCTTTTTCCAAAACGTTACTCAGATATTATACATATTCATTACCCACTGAACACCAAAATTCAACCATTTATTTCATTTTATTTTGATGATTGTGGTTTAGAGCTTATGATAACCCAAACCCCCCAAAAACATGTTTAAAACAAGACTGTTGTGCTATGGCACAACAGTCTTGTGTCAGGCCAACATTTGTCAAGATTATGGGGACGGATGTTGGCCTGACTTTGCTCAGGCAAAGGTCATTGATGACCTCCATAAAGACTTTAAAACACAGAAAGGTCATTAAACAAAATGGCTGTTCAGATTGCTGCATCTGAGCTCATTAATGGGAAGTTGAGTGGAATATGGAGTAGCAAAAGGTGCACAAACACAGGCAGTCAAACAGAAGCTAGTGAAGAGTTTGGCAAAGCTTCACAGGACATGGACTGTAACTGGACTCAAGACTTAAAGTGTCACAACACACAGATGTGTGCGTTATATCTCTTGATTCAGAAACGACATCAGAAGCCTTTCAACTGGGCTGTAGAGATAATAGGACAGGATGTTTGCCCGTTATCAGCTTTTCATACAAAAGCGAACTTTGTATTTTATTTGGAAATACATGGTTCAGACTCTGGGAGAAGGATGAAGAGACACAAAATACCAGTTGCTTGAGGTCCAGTGTGATGTTTCCACAGTCAGGAATGATTTGGGGAATCATCTGCTGGTGCTGGTCTGCTGTTCATTAAGTCCAAAGTCTGGGTGTTTGTCGAGCAGGAAAGTTCTGATCACTTCATATTATTTCCCGACAAACTTTATGAGGACTGATTTAGTTTCCCAGCAGAACTTAGCGCCAGCTTACATTACCAAAAATACCAATACCTGCTTTAATGATCGTGGCATTACCGTCGAGATCTAAATTCATAGATGACTTATGGAGTATTATCAAAGGGAAGATGGGAAACACCATACCTGAGAATGTAAATGACTGGGAAACCACCATGAAATCAGCCATAGATTAAAACAAACTGAAATGCAGCTGTATAATTCAATATACTGCAACCTTAAGATGAGACAGTAGAAGCTGTGGTCAGGGCGCTTTTCTGTACGTAGGTGTTTGCATGATCAGCGTTATTATGTTTGAGTGTGTAATCACAAATGAATGAATGGATCAGAATGAAAAAACGAGGAATGAAGAGAATTGCCCGTTCTACCTTTCTCCCTGTTTTTCTCTCCCCTCCTTCACTTTCCTTCTGTCTCTCCCTCCGGAGTCAAGTAGCGAGTTTCCGTCAGAGGAACAAGTGATAGCGCACCCACCTTCTCTCCCTTTCCTCCCACCTCTCCTCCCTCCCCTTCCTGCTTCGCTCGGTCTCTTTCTCTGCCTCTGCAAAGCATTCCTCTCCGTCCCGATCACTTGCCCCCCCGGCTCACTGTTCTCCCCTTCTCCTCTGTCGTTCAGTGGCTGCATGAAAGGAGCGCTGTGTGGTCACAGGCGAGGCTGGTGGAAGAAGTCAAAGCAGAGGTAGGCGCACAACTCCTCCGCTTCTGTCCTTTTCTCTCTCTTTCTTCTTCTCATCTTCAGGGAGTGGCAGACAGTCTTCAAGAAAAGCGCTCAGAGTGGAAATATTGCACATGCTTGATATGATTATCATCTGATTTTCATCAGTCTTCTCTTTTACCAAGTTAATTCCCCCTTCTTTGCCTCCTCAGTGCTTCCTTAATTCATTTCTACGCTTTTTAAAAATTGTTCCATGCTTTATTTCACATTATTTTGATATAATCTCTTATCTCTACCTCTTTCGCACTTTGTTTACCTCTCTTTCCCACATTCACTCCCCGCTTCAGTCTCTCCCTCTGTCTGCCTCCGAGAGGAGTGCAGCGCGTGCACACACAGCGCTGTGCATCTGTTGCGTGTTGTACGCTGCTGCCTATCAGATTTCCCATAATGCTCCCATGTTGTTCTTAATTGCTTTGCCTATATTTTCACATCCTCGCATTTATATTTCTACAAAGAAAGATAAAATGTGCCCTTTAACTTTAAAGTGCCAAAATAGCTTTAGTGACTTTATTTTAAAAAAAGATCCATCAGATTCAGGTCTAAATGTTCATAGGTATTTCTTTGTTCTATGTCATTCAACCATATTCATATATTCATTTTTTGGAAACACGTGATGGTTGTTGTGCAAATTGAAAGCTGCTGTGCTCCGTTTTATTTATTTTGTCTTCGCTGGTTGCTTATGTTAGTTGAGTGCAGAAAAGTTGCAAATGAGTGCAGGACTGTTTTCGCTGTGTGAATTTTTGTTCACTTTGCACTCTGATGAGCTTTCTGACTGCTCTGTTGTTCTGTGAGCGTTTTATCTGAAGTCTTTGTCTGAGAGCTTTTTTTTTTTCGTTGAACAATGTCCACTTTTCTGATGTTCCACTCTCACCTTTATTTCATCTTTGTCATTTTTTTATCCTCCACCATCACACTGTTTCCCCCGGGGCTACTCTGTCTGTTCTTCCTATCTTTTCCCGCCTTCACCTCCTCACCCCCACCATCGTCTCTCTGCAGGTTGTAAAATGGATTCTCTCCAGTCGGACTCACCAGGCGACGGGCAAAAAGCGGAAGAGAACAGAACCCAAGGTGAACTACAAAGAGGTAGGCACTCTGCAGTATTAAGTCTCTTATCTTTATCTCTTTACTCGCTCTACTTCTTCCTCTTCAATATGTCCCCTTTTTATCCTTAGAGGACCTTTCTCTTCCCAAACTGTTGTGGGTTTCTCTTTAAACATTGCTGTGATTTTTTTTTTTCTTTTGAACTTCAGAGTAATTTTGTTTGTCGGACAACATGGTTATCCCCAACTCTGTTGATGTGTTGTGTCTGAAAGGACAAGACAGCCCTGTACTTTTACAGTCTGCGTTTATGTCCTGTCCTCGGCTGGTGTGTGTTTTAACCTTTTAAGAGCGTGTATACATCACATACAGTGCGTGTGTGTGTGTGTGTGTGTGTGGTCATGGTCAAAGTGGATGTGGTGTCTGTGTTTTCCTGGGTGGTAGCCACCATTGAGCCCATACATTCAGAACTTGAAGGAATATTTAAAGTTTTTAAAGTGTAATTGTGAAGTTATTGTCTGTCCCCTTACGTACTGTAGAAAAATTGTTATATCACCATGAGTTTGCAGAAAAGTGAATACATCTTCAGATCAGTGGAAGACTACCAGCAATTCAATTTAGTTTTTTTAATGTATCACAAATTCAGAACAAAAGGTATCTCTAAGCTTTTCACAAATAGTCTACTTTATATATAGAAATACAGCTATGCCCAAAATTGTTCAAACTCCTTCCAGATTTATATTATGAAAACTATTTTAATGTGACCAACATATTTCTTCTGTCTAGAAGTAATAATAATGAAGACAATTAAAAATAGTAACTGCTTTTGTGGCTTCATCTTGGAAAAGAAATCCACATTTTTTTTTTATGATGCAGTTGTAAAATGTATTGGAAACTCACGTACAGTTATTAATAGAAGTTGTTTCTTCAGTGATTTTGTCCATTGGAAGACAGGGCAATTTTCTCCTATATTGAAAAAGAACATGAAGTTCAACCTGTAGACAAGAGACCGCTTATTACTGATTTCTTAGTCAAGAGATGGCCTGGTTTCTAGGTGTAATGGCAATATTTGAGGCTGCTGGCTCTATTGAGCCACTTTATTGACAAAATATGGAATAAATCTTCAATCAAGAAAAAGACCTGGAGAAGCCCTGGAAAGCACTATCGTTGACAGTGTTTTTGCAAAAATGACAGCCATACGTTAAGTCCAGTCTTTAAGGGAAGTGATGAGCAGCAGCAGATTAGGTGGATTGATGTAGATGACAAAGTCAGCCACACCAGTATAAACCAGGGTTGTTGCTATTAGTTTCCCACTAGGATCATGTGACCAATCATGACTTTTGTTGAAGGCTAAGCTAATGGATGGACGCAAGCATTTAATTAATAAATAACTGATTATGTGATCTATTTAAAAAATTTCTTCCACAGACAGAAGACCTTGCAACTGACCACCATTTGACCAATCAAATGTTACCCACCATACTGAGGCATTATATTTAGTTGAGCTATATAATTATATTTAACTAAAGCAGTTGTTTAAAATACCAAAGTCCCATGTTTTATTTCATGTTTAGTCTGTGAATTAAAACTGAGGCTGCAAATGTTAAGAGGAAAATCTGACCAAGTTTTCCACAAACTAAGCACACCACTATAACTCTGACCTCTGCAAATAAACACTTTTTTTTTCAGCAGAGCTGATATGTCTTAGGTTAACTCACATCTCTGTTTACGGATGCAGAGTGACTGCTGGAGGACTGACTGTGATGGCTTATGTAGCTTTGAAAATCATAAAGTAAAAGACAAGGGCTTAAAAGACGAAAGCTAATTTTTCAAAATAAAAACTGCATGTTTGGGTTTGTATGCAAAATGAACGCATTATGCATGTTTTTCATTCAGTTTCCCTGAGATTTTCTTCAAACTGGCAGAGCAATGACATCTGTCTGCTACTAGTGTTAGAGAAATTTGCAAAAAAAAAAACCTAACGCTTTACTGGTAATCTTTATTTTCTCTAATCTTACTTGTCTCTGCATTCTTTCTGTCAGTTTAAAGTTTTACTAACCACATAAAAAGGTAAAGAATCAGTGGAAAACTGGAAAAAAAGCACAGTTTTGCCTGCATGTGTTGTGTTAATTAGGAATCTCTGGAGACAGCTAATCCCTTCCACCCACTAATTGACACACACACACTTGCGCACGCCTGCATCATTAATGAACACACACTGATCTATAAGCCACCGAGGGCCAGAAGTCATTAGCGAGAGTAGAGCGGCTTTTATATATCACTCACAATACTCTCAGATGTTGTAAACTGTTGAAAACCTTTTCAAAACCACTCATCTTTTTTTTACAACACATTTTATTTCATGAATAAGTTAGGCAAGCACTCCTTGGTGTCATGAAATAAAATCTTGCCAAGACAGCTGCCTTTTTAGACGTCTTTTTCTTTTTTCTTGAACACAATGTTCTCAAGCTTAAAGCATCTAATTGAAGAAATATTAAAAAAGATCATTTTAACACGTCTAAGCTGATTCTTAAACCCATTTGGCATCTCATAAAATCCTGTGTCGGAACATGATGAGATTACCTTAAATTCCTGAGTTTGCTATGAATGAAATGCCAGCACAGCCACCCCTCTGTCCTTAAAACCACCTGATACCTAAATGTCTGGCATATTTTACAACACACACACACACACACGTATACACTTACTTCTGAGAGGCAGCTAAAGGGCCCCTTCCTGTTGGGGTATAGGGGGCTGCTGAGATCAGCCTCATGAAAGAATAGCCAATTACTGTCCACTTGGCCATACACAATAGTGAGAAAGAGGAGGGAGGCGCAAATGGATGGACGAATGGAGCGAGGGAGCAGGGGGGTGGGTAGGAGGTCAGCGTTTGAAGTAACACCATAAAAGCCAGTCTGAAAGGAAAAACTGAGAGACCCCATTCCCTCCCCTGTGGACCGACCCTCTCCACTCTCCTCCCCGGTGTCCCTCTCCCCTTCTTTTGTTTCTAGGAACAGTGAGTGCCCCATGGATGGACCAGGTGTATTTTATATTACTCCTTCATGTACTTCAAACACCCCGACAGCCCTGTTCCTGCTAAGCTCCCTCTCTCTTGATCCTCCTCGCTCTTTCTCCTCCCTCCGTCTACCAGCCTGTTGCAAGGTTATAAATCAATCAGCAGAAGTGATCGCAAAAGGCAATTTAGAACGCTCAAAACGAAAGAGGCAATACGGTAGAATGTGATGTGGGAGAAGAAGTTAGGGTATGACAGAGATGAAGGGAGGGAGTATTTTGTCAGAAATTTGGAGTGAAGAAAAAATTAGACAATGACGATCCAAACAAAGATTGTACATGGAAATCTCAGAAAAAGGAAACATACTTGACGAGATAGAAAGGGTTAGGGTCAGGATGATTTTTGTGGATAAATAATACATTTTAAGCAAGGACCCTGGTGGATTCGTTATTGCAAAATATTGAAAGGTCATGAAAGTGCTGGTGAGAATCACATGACGTAAATGATGTACTTTTCTTCTCCATTCAGTTCAGTGTATATATACAACATCATGTCCCAACAAATGTCATATCAAAGCAATTTACAAGACAAAAGGGACAAATTCTTATCCAATTAGATTCGATCCAATTTGCTCCAGATGCAATTTGAATCTATCCAATCTATCCAGCAGAGGAAAGGAACCACACTGTTTTAACAGAAAGAAACTTCCAGTACAACCATGCTCCCTCAGAACAACCATCTTCCATTACTACCAAAGGGCTGAGAGGAAGACAGGAAGAAGACACTGAAAAACACAGAAGCACTGGGTCAGGAGTGCTTCCTACTGGGGAAAAAAGTAGAAGGTGAAGGTAATGGCAGCCAAAGCTTCATAAACGACTCCATCCGTGAATCAAACACAGTGAAATACAAAAGCACTGGAACCTTTTATGGGGGGGAAAAAAGTGACAAGGTAGTGACAGGAAAAGCTGCATTCAGGAAAGCATATTAAAACTGGCAGCAATAGGTCTGGCCATAACTCCAAAAATCACAAAAACAGAAAATCTGCAACAGCAGTACTTTCTATGACCAAAAAGCAAAAGGAATGCATAAATCTAAGCCATAAGACTCATGTAAACTATGTAAAAATAGTTAGAAAGGGTTGGTAATGATGGTGAAATAGTCTCATAAGGTGAATGTGTGGACCGAGTCAGTTTTTGTATTTCTCATTAATGACATCAGGGACCATTAGGAACATGCACACATGTGCACTCTCACAGAGATCTGTATATGCACTCCATAGTGGGTTCCAGACACCCCCCACAGAGTAGCCAGAGATCTGGTCAATATTGTAGAGTCAAAGTTTATTACCAACTTCCCCTTGTTTCAGTTTCAGTTACCCTTATTGATTAACGAGCATCATAACGTGCACATCTGGCCTTTCTTTTTTGCGCACTAATACAACTTGTGTGTGCACGGGAGATGCGTGTGCATGTGAGAGCAGAGTGTGTGGAGAGGTCTGCAAAAGGATATTAGTCACGCCTGCATGGTAATGGGCCTCATTTTGCTCTCATTTTCAACTGCGGTCACTTTAATGAGAGGGTCCATCTGCCCCTGCTGATCAGGACAGGAAACCCTGTGGGGAAATTTTTAGAGTAGCAAGGGATCTCAGGTACACTAATGACATACCTTTCTTCTTAGTAAAGGTTTACATTAGGAATTGTAATTGACCTGGTTTTTACATTTATTAAATTCCATGTTGACCTGGAGAGTATAGGCATCATCAAAGGCTCGATCCCATGAAACCTTAGGGTAACTTTCTGGGAAAGTGTGTTCAATAATCTCAGGCTTTCATGGAACAACTGGTCTGTAGAGTGGGCTCAATGGCTAGCAGATGCTACAAAAATTCTTATACTTAAGTTTTAGGCTCGTAACATGTCCATCTGTAGTAATCCGACTGTAATACAAGGGTTAAGTCTTTGATGTTACTGAATGGTATGATCAGCATATTTTCAGCCTGTGTTGTTCTGGTAAAAATATAAGGTAAAAATATAGACAGTGTTTGCACAGCTCTTACCTTGGATAAACAAATTCTAGGAAATGGTGTACTCCTGAATTCTTATAATCTATTTTAAATTACTCTGTTCCACACTATTTTTAACTTCACACCTTTAATGATAACAGAAGTGTTCAGCGCTCATTTCCAGGAGACTACTTCTAATTAGCTGGAAAATATAGAAACGTCATATGAGGAACATAAAATTTTAAGATACACTTAACAGACATGTATTTTTATGCACTAAGTTTCTGCATAGACAGATTAAGTAACAATCCGGTCACAAGAATCCTTCTGTGCACCGTAGATGCGAGGGAATGAGTCAGCTCCCAGTGTCGGTTGGTCTGCTCAGGAGGATGGGAATCTGCATCATCCTAATCGATAGGATCAGTTTCTGTACAGATTAGTTACAACAGTGTCCAAATATACTTATATTATATAAAAGTTCTTTTAGTCCAGAACCTTTAATTACATTTGATTACATTTATTATACAAGGAAACATTTTCACGCTAAGAACAATTTCTGGTGCCATATTTAGCTGTGCACTTTACAATTCCTCTAGAATAAATGTAACAGATAATATTTAATTGATACTTTAAGTTACTTAGTCTGTAAACGTTGACTTGAATATCAATGGAATAATTTTTCCCTATGACATGACACAGAGGTCTATTCTCTCTTTAAACAAAGTTGCCAGTATGTGAAGTCAGAACAATAATTAACAACCTGAAAACATCTGCAACTGTGACAATTAAGGGTGGTTTACTTGAAAACATTGTGAAAAGATAGATCACCCATAGTTAATATTCCATGTGTTTTGTGATCAGAAAGTATAGTTTTAAACAAATAAATTGGGAAAAGGTATTGTTTTCCTTCAAGCTCCATTAAAAAGACTGTTTTGGATTTTTTGTGTTCGCCCACTCATTGGGGCATCATCCATTTATATTTTGGAAGGCAAGCTACTTGGATCAAAAGCTGCAAAGCAGCTATTAAATGGACCTTGCAGTGCTGGTGTGCCGCAGGGACAATGCTGCCAGCTTCTATTTTTGTAGACAATGTAAACCCACAAAGAAATTAGTTATGTTTGAGTGCTGACTGAAATCTCTTGTGCTGTAATGAGGTGCGATGCTGATGGTCGGACGGGGGGGGAAGCGGCCATGGTAACTGGAGCCCCTGCATGGAAGAGCAAAAAGGCCCTGATCAAAAGGTTGTTCATTTGGGTGGGGTTGGCAGGTGGTGCACATTATGAAGCTATAAGTATAAGATTTAAAAAGAGGAGGTCAATGTAGAGAATTATTTCAGTCTGCTTTACTTGCTGTTAATCTTTCAATTAGAAGTAGAGTTAATTAGAATTAAGCATCCAATTTAAAAAAAAAAGGCTGTTTTTGTTTCAATTCCTTGTCACACTTCTGCGCTTCTCCAAACTAAAACTCGCTAATATTCTTTCACTCAGCCTAAAGAAACCTACCTTACTGGTACTTATTGTACCAATATGAGGTAACTTAACAAGAAGTTACCTCATACCTAAGTTGTACTTTGGTATGGTGTGTCCCATGTACTCTCATTATGTTGTAAAATGGAAGGAGCAAAATAAGAAAAATATGGAGCATGATTAATATTTTAGTAGCCGACTGGCCGATGAAACTAAAAATCTCCCAATATTTGTCACTGTCTCAGTGCATTCTTACTTTGAAAAGTGGAGATCAAAGTTTTCAAGGTGAATTGGGCAAGCAATATAATCCCAGCATGCTGTGTTTCTTTTAAAGGAATGCATGAAACATTTGGTAGTCTTAACAGTTTTATCCTCCTGTTTCCCAGTCTACCTGTATGTTTTTTATTTTTTATCAGTACCACTTGAAAACACAATCCATCCCATAAATATCAGGGTTCGTTTTTCTAACACAGCATCTGCTTTTGTTTTGTTGTTCCATTCAGCACTCAGCCATATTTGGCATCCTCTCAGTTTCTGAAGTGTTGACACTCACACATCTGGTTTTTCCCCCCTCCATCTCTTATTTCTCCAGTGCACTGTCAACTGTTTCATTTTGTCTTCTTCGTTTCCTTCTCCACTTTTCCTAATCTCTTATGCCTTTTATCACAAAGTCTGTCTCACTCTTTCTGTGTCTGCCTCTTAGTGTGATTTATTGGCAATGAATCAGGGATGAGGGAGTATGCCGGAGGAGAGATGGGAACATTCAGGGAAATGGCTGTTTCCGGCCAGACTCTACATCAGGATGGGAAATGGTTGGAAGAAGAATGTATGTGTGTGTTTCTCCATCAGTAGGTCGCCTAGGGGATGAGCTAAGGGCTAATCTAGATCACTGTTGCTACTACCAATGCACTCGTCTTCACATGAAATACATTTTTTGTGCAGAGAAGGTATTACATGTGTTCTACTGTAGAAATCGCAGTAAAGATTGTCAGGATAAACAGAGGTGCATTTATTTCAGTATTAGATATGTCCTGAGATGGTTTGTGGTTTTCTATCCAGTTAAAAAGTAAATAAATAAATAACAAAAAAATAGAAGTTTGTATTGTGCAGCTGTTTGCTTGGCTGCCGTTCAGAACAGACATTGCCAGATTAAACAGGTGGAAAGTGAAAAGTGACCATAGGGAAGAGAAAAACAACCTGTGCTACTCAGTTTTGTGCTTAAGATTTTGCATTGCTCAGAAGGGATGTGATTGTGTGCTTGAAACTTACTTCTCATCTGGTTGTCAAGTTTCTTTTTCGGTTGCAGGATGAGAAAACATTCTGATGGTTTCATACATGAACCAGATTGTTAGAAAATATTGAAAAGAAAAGGACCAGAAGACAATCAAAAGCAGAAAAAAAAAGGACTTAGTTCTGGACATCTAAAAAGTCAATAGAACCAAAGAAAGACAACAGATCAATGAAAGCATTCTGGTGGCTTCATCAATTTTTGCTGTATCTTTTGTGGAAAGTGCTGACCAGGATTCAATCTGTGCGAATTAAAGGATCAGTGCAGCAAACAACAGCTGTTTGATTCACAGGACACTTCAAATCAAAAAGCTGTTGATCCAGTTTTAGCTGCAAATAAAACCGCAGGTCAACTGTGTGATTGAATAAATAAATATCTAAAGACGTCCCTTCAATACAGCATGCAGATCATATCAACAGCTGTGTGTCCATCTGTGTTTCATGCCAGCTTCTCAGCAGCAATGTGTAGTGTGTGTATTGCTGCAGCACCTGCGACAACCTCCACAGTATTTCTGCACGGTGAAGTCTTTGTGTTTGGTAAATCAAACACTTTCATATAACCAGTTATTTAAATAATTTTGATATCTATGAAGAAAATGTTGACTCAAAT
The DNA here is from genome assembly GCF_027474105.1 of Poeciliopsis prolifica. Taxonomy (NCBI): domain Eukaryota; kingdom Metazoa; phylum Chordata; class Actinopteri; order Cyprinodontiformes; family Poeciliidae; genus Poeciliopsis; species Poeciliopsis prolifica. The sequence goes on from NW_026562389.1 coordinate 1,811,544, forward strand.
GCTGATTTCTAAATATATTCAAGGTCATGGCATATAATATGTATAAACTGGTTTTATTCAGGCATGTTTGATATGCTATGTTATGTGTGCAAATAAATCAGTTTCATAATCTAACTTTTTTAACTCATAATTCAACTAACTATGTTTGTCACCAATTTTAAAAGTGAATAAAGTATTTGCCTCTCCCCAAAAACATGGTCTGCCATTCATATCCATAGATAATTAAATTTGTAAATCAACAACATATCTAATTAACAATTTACAAAGTTAAGCAACAAAGCTGTTAATTCTCTTTCACACAATCCTTATATGTTAGAAGAAGTAATAAATTGTATTATTAGTATAGAAGTACATGTAAAGATGGGAATTCATCCAAAGTATTTTCAAACAAAATACATTGTACTATAAAAACGTTCATTAAAATTTAACATTAAATATACTTTTTTAGCAGGTTATTATGGCTTGATTTTAGAAGTCCGACTCAATAAAAACAAATTTGTGTGTAAAAGGCACATGACAGTCAATTGATGTCACGGCAGTTACAATGCAAACGATGCTTTTCAGCACATGCTGAACACATGGTATGAAACCTGCCTAAAGCTTCCCTTATATAACATTTTTATTTCATGCCGTGATCTTGAAAGATAATTCTGCATGACTTGAAAGTACAAGTCAAAAGATGTCTGGTCGGTAGCTGACAATAGGGTTTCTTTCTGAAACAGATTGAGAAACCAATGGGAGGAATGAACACTAAAACTGCAGTAATTGTATTCCTCAAATGTTGCATGAGAAGTTGGACATTTGCTTTCAAAGGTAGAGAGGAGACAGGTCTACTTCTGCCATTTTAATAAGGTGTTGAAGATATGGTAAGAAAGTCAGAGGAAGAAATCTGAAGAGTGTGTTTTTCATTCATCATTCATCAGCTGTTCTGTGTTCAGGGTCATTTAAAGCTCATTGTCCGTCTCATCTCTTACGAAAACTTCCTGTCCTCTCACTGCTATGTGGGTAAAAGAGGAGGTGTACTGAGAAGGGATTGTGTGAGGTTTACATTGCTGACAAGCTTGATCACGGCAGATATAGCAACGAAGAATTGCTGCTCAAGTTTTTGTGACTAAAAGCACACCTTCATGTAGAGTACATCCATGCATGTCTGTTTAAATCCTCACAGACCTAATGACTTATGTTATAAACTTAAGTGTACCTATAAACTTTAAACATAAATGGGAGCTCAAAACCTCCACAAAATGTATTGTAGTTCAGTTACCTGCTCTTCAACAGACTCACTTAAACTATTGACTGACTTGGGCGTCTGCTGGCAGTTTCTGAGGCACAAATGTCCATTCTCTACATCAGGGTTCGAGTCGAGGGAACTATTCTGCTCCACTGGCAAAGTGTTCAGCGGAGACACGTGCAGTGTAAATCCAGGATGATAAAAAGGCGGTTTCTGGGATATTTTTGTGGAGCATATCTAAAATATCCAAAAGATGCATATCCAAGAGAAAATGCATGTTGGGTTGCTGAAATATCTAGATATAGTGACTGAGATTTGCAAAACAACCAATCCAGGAGCGCCATTTATCTTCCTTGGTCCTGATTGACTGTGACCTCAAGAGCAACCATAGGGAAGAATGTAGGTATCAGTTTCAGTGGTAGTGTTAAGGCAGTTTCCACAGTTTATATTAATGCATATTAAAGTATATTTGGTGTGGAAACTGTCAATCTAGGCAGATCTAAGTCTTCTTACAATGAGCCTAAAGTATTCAAGGATTATAGTTGTTCCTGCTCTGTTGTGGTCTCTAACCTATAGCAAAATTTCTTGCTTATTATCTTATTACCCTTTGTATTAGTTTGCAGTGCAGTGCTTTGACTCTGAGCTAGTCCATGCATTTGTCTGGTGTAGTTCAATCACTGTGCCACGCAATTATGTTTTTCTGAGCACTTGCTGTACATCTGCATCATAGATCCTTCAAGATAGAACCATCTCTCCTCTGATCGCATAAAGTTTTCCTTTGAACTGCAGTTAACTGAAGGTTCTGCAATCTGAACATAGCTTGAGGGAAAAGCTGAAACAGGCATTTTACTGAAGTGGTCAAGAAGAACTAACATTCACATACACACATCCATATGCACTCATGCACTTGCATTCAGAATCCCAAAAGCATTTGAGTGCCATTAAAGTGCAGCTGTGTTTGCCTTACCACCACACATGGAAAACATATCGGGGATGGAGAGGAAGAGCAGCTTTCTAAATATGTTGTCGACAATACACACAAAAACTAGTAGCTAGTAAACTCACAACTCCACATAATTCTTTCTGGGAACCATTCAAACACAAATTTAGACATTTGGTGTAATGCGGCGCAATAAAAATACAGAGCTGTGTGTAGGTCACAGTGTTGAAGATGGTGACACTTCAGACACATAAAGTGGAGAGTAATGGCAATATTGGGCTGAGCTGTAAAAGGGAACTGGCTTTTTAGTGGTGTGAAATGAATCAATACTTTTCCCATAAAGCCTGATTTAGGCGTCACCCAGTCGCTTTTATAGGTACTGTATGTAATGTTGTGTCTGTGCACGTCTGAGAATGCTGCGTATTGAGTGCTTTAACATCTGTCTTTGCTGGTAATAACCGGGGAGCCTACAGCACCCTCAGACAGACATAACGCATTTAGCCTCATCAACAACACACACAGGCTTGCACACAAAGTAAAGGCAGCAATACGTGCTACTGAACCAGTTAGAAATGAGCTGACTAATGTAAAACAAATGTCCCAAAAAAACATTCTTCTTGAAAAACTCAGCCATGTGTTTGTCTTTAATCGCATTGATGACTGCAACAGTATTTTTACAGGTCTACCTAAACATGAAAGACAGTTGCAGCCGATTCAGAACGCTGCTCATCACATTCTCACTAGCACCTTCAAAGACGCAGCACGTTACCCCAGCTCTTTAACATTGGTCATAATAAACATTCAGATGTAAAACATTGTTTTGCAGTCACTTCATATGTCAAAAATCCTACTCTAAAAATATATTTTGACATTTGTGAAGTGGATAGAAAGTGGAAATGTTTCTCTTAGAAGTGTTTTGTGAGGGGTTCAGATGCAGAAAGTGTCGTGGATAATTTCACCAGTGGCATTTGAAATATGTCCTGCTCAAAGAGGAAAGACTCCCATAAAACTGAGGTCATACAACACTTAAGCAAAAGTTATTTCTGTGATGAACTTGTACAATAATAACAGAGGCAGTTCTATTAACATCACCCGAGGGGACAAGCACATTGTAGATTTACAACCTTTATCTTTATAAAGATCTTGTGAGATCTACTTTAAAATGAGAGAAAAAAATAAAAGGCTGTCAGCAATGCTCCAGGCAACATTTTCTACAAATTCCTCAGACTGGGAAATCATGTCCTGCTAAGCTGTTCATGTCATATATATTTTTATGATGTGAGGGTATCTAAAGGACCTTGTAAAAATAATACCCAATGAATATTTTTAACATTTTGTCACTCTACAACCCCAAACCTCAACATATTTTAACTCAAAGATCTGCATAATCTACAGATGTTTAGTTTTAGTCTGCATTTATATTCAGTGCCTTCAGATTTATATAGAGTCTTCCTCCATATCATTTTAATATAGTTATAAATCCAGTTGCTTGATGAAACATCACAGAGCAACTGAATGATATTGGACTATTGCTTAATATTCTAAAATAGAGAATATTAGTGAAAAAACAGCATCTGGTAGACCAATGAATGCAGCAGACAGGTCAGAAATAAACTTTAAGTGAAATTTAAAGCAGGGTTTGGTAAGTCTTGCCTGCCTAACTAAACTGACGTTAATTAGAGATTTAGACCAAAGGGGTCATGGTAGCTCTGGAGGTGCTACAGAGCCGCAGAGTAGATGGGTAAATTTGGGATACTGCACTTTAGACACTTTTATTTGTGAAAAGAAGTTCTGAAAACCATGTATGCTTTATCGTTCTCTTCCCATATACACTACTTTTTGTTGATTGTTTATATTTAATCCAGTACAACAATCCAGATTTGTGCTGATCTGTGACAAAATGTTGAAAGGTTGAAGGGGTGTGATGACTTTTAGAAGGCTTTGTATGGGCTTTGACTATGTATCCCTGTTTCCATTAGTCTGTCCTGATGTTCATCATCTCGTTCTTTCTGTTGTTTTCTGCCATTCCCTAACCTTCCTCCGCTTTCATTATTGTCTCCTATCGTTTCTACGTGTGGCTCAATGTGACTGTGCATGACTACACAACTGCATGCGTCTATCAGCCTTTGCAGTAGATATCTCGTCCACCCTGAATACCTCTGTCAGCTCAGAATGCTTAAACCAGGCCAATCTGGAGTTCACGTGAAAGACGACACACACGGGAGTCAAACAGCTCACACACAGGCAGAAAAGCCATGCAGCTGCAGGGGAATCCGGTCTCCTCCTGAACACAACCTTTCTCTGATGGTTCTGCTAGCCTTACCCCGCTGTCTCCTCTCCTTGCCGTCACTCCCACTTTGGATCCGACTCTGTCATCCCATCTTGTTTTCTGTTTTTTTTTTTCCCTCTAAGGCTCTCAGTCTCTGTATCTCAGTGTGTCTTTCAACAACAGTAGATGCTATCACTTTGTGCTGGAGGTCATTGCCAGTGCATGTTTGTGTTTTTACCCCCATTATTGTTATCGTCTAATTTGACGTGGCTTGAATAGACAGATCCTTGCTGCCTGTGTGTATGTTCACGCATTGATGTTTCTTGCATGCTTTTTGTATTCAGTGTGCACGCTGACATTTGTAAGACGATCTGCTGCGAAATGCCACGGATCCGACAAAAGTTTTCTGTGCCTTTATTTTGTACATGCCTTTGTGCAAGCCCTTTAAAGTCTGGTAATTATTAGGATCAAATGTCTTTTGCTTGTTACGTTGACATCTACAACTCCTTAAAAGAAACTAGAATGAGGCTGAGTCAGTTTTTTTTATTATTATTTCTTACATTTGATACTTTCCCTAAGAGAGAAAATTTAAGCACAACCCCTGGCTGCTCTCACCTATCCAGAATCCTGACAGAGCAAATGACATTGGGAAATGGAGCCTGGCCTATTTTCAGCCAACGCCACTTTTCATTCTTCTCTTTAAAAACCTAATGTCTGCAGGGAGTGGGCAGTACGATATCAAATTAAAAGTAAGTCTGAAGTTGATATTTATGTTAAGAATGTGGATTTTCTTAAATTCTTTAATTTCACCTCATTATTTAAACATCTTAATTAAATAGGGCATTTGCCCTGCTATGAAGAAGGAAGAGCTGAGCCCAAAAGCACAGCTTTTGATTTATCAATCCCATCTACTTTCTGTCTCTCCTCTATGGTCATCAGATGTATAAAGATGTAAGTACCGTAGCTGAAAAAGCTTCCTCCATGAGGCGCCTAGACTCCGACTTAAAGAGCTCGATCATCCAGAGAGAGATCAGGGAAGAGCCTCACTGCTGTGCGCTGAAAGGATTAAGCCATGGTGGTTTGGGCACCAACATGCATCAGGTTTTTCAGACACATCCAATAACATTAGGCCCTGGGGAAGACCCAGAACTTGCTTAAGAAATTAAAAATGATTTTTGGGATCTCCTAGCATTAGCCAGAATGACACCAAAGTGTCGTTGGGGATGTCTGGGTTTTCCTCCTGGATCCTGAATTTTCCCTGTTGCCTCAAAGTGGTTTTAGTTTTTTAGGATCTTGCAGTATTGCTGGACAAAGCTATAAAAACTTTGTTTGCTAAGATATCAAATTGATGATGGATGATGATGACTCCTAATTTAAATTCCCCTACAGGACACTACAAAGATCCACAAACTAGATATAAGGTCTGGACCTGGAAGTGCATTCTCAACCAGAACAGCTTGGCCCACTTTAAAAAAAGCATAGAGTTAATCTATTCTTATACTTTTGGTGTGGATTAAACAGTCTAACGTTCATAAGCCTGAAAGTGTGGGCCCTGGTGAGGTTTGATGCAAACCAAAAGATGAAAGTGGTGCATGATTCACAAACGTGTGATCAGAAAATGTTTAAATTGTACGCTGTGAAACCAAAGCCAAGTTCTTCTTCTTCAGTCACATGACTGACAATAAGCAGCAACAAGTGAGGAGGGGCACTGCAGCTTTGGTCTGTATAGGGAAAAAAAAAACATTCTAGTCATCCTGGCATCTCATCTGAAGGACTGTATGATTTATCATTTTAGGTAGTGTAGTCCAGTGCATTTGTGAAACCCTAGTGTATTTTAGACAAGAAAAAGGCCCATGTTTAAATACTGCATAATAATTTATCGTTTACCAGACAACAGACTAAACACACTTACAAAAATGTTTCTATAAAGGTAATTATTAACATTTTCATTGGTCCCTGAAATCAAGATTATAATAGAAATATAAATTTTGTTGAAACCATATTGTGTGTAAAAATGTTCTTTCTGGAGCATACAGAGAAACACATGAATCTTGTTTTGTGTATTTTTAAGAACATTTTTAAGTACATAACTAATTTTAATTTCCATTTTATGTTGAGGTCCTGCTACACTAATGTGCTACCAAGGATTTTCTTTGGTGCAACATCTCACTCTAACTTACAAAAATCTGCAACTCCACAAAGTGTTCTTATAATAGTTGTTAATACCTACATAACAGTATTTCAGCTCCCATACACAATTTGAATTTTACGTATCTACTGATCTGATTGTTTCTCGGACATCGTCTTTGTGCAGCCATACAAAACAAGCTTGTTCTCCACCATCCTGTCCGCTCACCTCGGCTTTTGTTTAAACTGACGTCCAGCTGTTTGGATGTGTCACATGATTACAAATGCTACAGATTTTTCTCTCTCGCTCACAAACAGAAGTCTCTTTGTTCCAGTTTAGTTTCAAAGGCCCGTCTCTTTCAAAGGCTTATGGGTAGTGGTGGCATAGGAGGGTAAAAAGGCCACCACAGAAACCTGGGTTCAGTCCTCTGTAGTGGATCCTTACGGTTATAATAAATGATAACAATAACAATGCTGTGCATATTTTCAAAAAATGACCCAAGTACTACAAATGGGAAATTAAAAGATATCGTACAAATGAAACTCAAGTTACCCTTTAGGTGAAAACAGTGGGAAGAATGTCCTTTTTATTTTAGCAGAAGCTCAAATAGCGACTTGAACTAACCTATTAGGAAACTTGGTGGAAAAGCTAGAAAGATTAATTTGAAGCCCGTGCCCTTTTCGTTATGTTCCTCCACTGGGGAAAGCACACACCGGAGGAGGAGGAGGAACGTTAAGAAGCAGGCGTCCACCAGAGACGCTCAGATTTGCAGCGTGCGTCAAAGCACAAAGTGCCATAGATTAATTAAACTTCCTCTGTTTCAGGGGCGTGTGTGTGCGGAGTGGCTATGAGTCAGAACGGTGATGAGTATGAGAGAAAACACGTTAATTGCCCTTGGCTCAGTTCCAAAATGCATGAAGGTAGAATGTTACCTTCCTTCTTTGGGTGCAAAAACTTAAAAATCAATTAAATCCCCCTTACATTGCTAGTGTTGTACTTACTCTAAAGCTGTGTGGTATTTTATTTTTGCGCCTGTGTTTTACTTGCTATGTGCCAATTTGACTCATAATACCATAATACCAACACAACTCTGGCTATATGTTTAACATTGTCCTGCTCAAAGGTAAACATCCATGCCTTTATGAATCTTTTTCTATCTTTCAGAGGTTTTGTTCTAGGATTGTGCTTTTAGCACCATTCATCTTCTGACCAGTTTTGATAAGTTTCCGTGTCTCTGTTGAAGAAAAACTTCCACACCATCTTTCCATTATGTAGTGATGAATCCAACAACAGTGTTTTTTGTTCCTGCATCTTAGCATCTGATTTACTGTTTCTTTTTTCTAAACCTGCAGCTAAACATTGTTCAGATGACCACCAGATGTACACAGGTTAGTCAGAAAAGAGGAATTTGGGAAGGAAAGCACGTGCTAAAGTGTAAAATTTACCCAGCACACAGAACAGTCCTTGTTTCCCCAGAGGCCTCTAATGATTAGCCGTGTATTATTCATGTCCTGCATATTCGTTCCCATCATTTTCAAAACTGGAGATCAGTCCTGACAGCCGGCTTATTATTGTCAGCTTGTGTTTGTTTGGAGAAAAACATTGATATAATTGATCCCAAAAGCAGTGATTACAAGGTCAAAACTTCTGAAGCTTGTTGTCTTTTCTCCCTTTGTTTCTCAGTTTTGGTACTTCTGTTTTGTGCGTTTTGATTAGCCTCTAGACTGATTGCAGCAGTTAAGATTCATAAACACACAATCTTTTGCCTTATTCTGCTATCTGCGGCTGCTGCGCTTGTTGATTGGAGCTGTTGTCAAACCGAACGAGGGCTATTAATGATCAAATTAAAGATAGACAGTCGAAGCCAACGGTCATTGTCGAGGTCATTTGCGCTGCAACAGCAGTACGTGTCATTTAATAAAACTGATGGAACAACATGCAGCTCTGCTGCACAAGTTGAAAGGCCAACATGTGACTCATGGATAACCTTTCAGTATCTCCTGTAGGCCTGTTTGCATTCTGACCATTACGCGAAATTGGTTTACAAATCCTGTATGAGCGACGTGTTTTATGTCCCTTCAGACTGTGTGGATCACAAAGATTGCTGTATCATTGTGATTTGAGGGGGGCTTTCTCCTCCATAGTCATTTATCATGGTTATAGCGTGTTCACATTACAGCTGAATGTCTGAATAAAAATCTCTCATGGATGTTTCTAAAAATGACCCCAAGATATACAATGCTCCTTCTCACAATCCTTGAACTTTTTCTCTAATAAATACAAATTTCAAAATATTTTACTGGGATTTTTAGACCAACAAAAGAACATTATCATTTTGTGGTAGAAGAAAAATGATATCCGTTTTTTTTTTTTTTTTTTGTGGGGTTTTGTGGGTTAACAAATGACATTTTTGCTAATTCTATTATGCAAAATAGCTCAAGTTCAGATTTGATGGAAAGAATCAGTGCAAATCAATTTGCAAAACATCACTTTGTTTTATATTTAGGAACAGGTTTTGACTGGGCCATTCTAAGCCTTGAAGGGGCACTTCTGCCCTCTGCCCCAGTGACACGTTTTTGTTAGATCCTGCTCCATCCATCCTTTCATCACCTCTGTAATCGTTTAAGAAAGCTTCCCCACAGCATCATGCTGAGTAGAGATGGTGAGTTTAAGGCAATATTCCTGATCTGTGCGGTGTGTCCCTTGGTCTTCAGAGTAAAGGGCACACCACAGTATAGCTTTTGTTTTTTAAAATATATTATGAAGATATTTTATTCTTATTTATTGATTTACAATTATGGATTGCATAATTGTAAAATTATGCAATTTTATATTTGCAAAATTCTACATTTGCAAACAAAGTTTGTTGCAAAACTTTGTTTGCAACAAAGTTTTCAGTTTGTTGCAAACTGAAAACTTGCAGCAAAATTATTCATACAAAATTGCTCTGAGATATTTTTCTTGTTTCTTGTTTTTTTTTAACTTATTTAATTATACAGTGTCTGGCAAAGGTTGACTCAAGCCTTTTTACAATAACAAACTAGTGTTTTATATTGGGATTTTAAATGATATGAATAATTTTGTTGCAAGTTTTCAGTTTGCAGTTTTTCAGCACCTGTGTGAGCCAATTTAAAGTGGATATTTACGAAGGTGTCCCATCTGTTTACATACGTGTCCGTCCTCGGGACCTAATACAGCCTCTGCCGTTCCACCTGACAAGTGATCTGGGCCCCATGTGCAGAATTAAGGCAGACAAATATATTTAAAAAGGGCAATAGAGGAGCGTTTAATTGGCCAAGCCAAACACAAGAGTTTGCCCCATTGAAAAGGTGTAATGAAAAGATCTGAACGGAGACAGACAGCAGACGGCGTTGCAGACAGAGCCAACAGAAGAAAGAAAAGAAAGGATCTGAGTGAAAGAAAGAATGAAACCTTAGTACCTGAGGGGCGGGCCGAGTCCTTTGGCTGCCGGTGCCAGAATGTGTTTTTACGAGCCTGCGGTCAGAAAGAAATAAAAGGCAGCCGAGTGCCTGAATGGCACCACACACAGACGCGCACATGCACGAACGATTCAGCGGCCGCTCAGACATTACAGTTTGCTTTTATAATGTCACACTCGGTCAGTGTCTCCAACCACACATATTGATGCGTGGCTCAACAAAAAAGACCTCCCACCCTCTGTAGGTACAGAGGTAGGGGTACGTATTACCAAAACATCTGTCTTCCTTTAAAGCCAAGTCATTTCTAGTCAAATTTTACTCACTATAATGTCACAAGTCACAAATTTAACTCAAGGGACTTTATGAATTTTACGGCCTCCTTTATCCTCTGCAGGGAAAAAAAATTGTAATTATTTCACAGTGAATTGGTTTTCTGGTTGACTTTTAGAAGGGGTTCCTGTCTTTGTTTCTAGCCATCAATTCTTTTGATTCCATTCTTTGTATTAGTCCTAAACTATCAAAAAAGATGTTATATCTTCAGGTATAAAATGGTATATGCTTTAATAATTTTTCCTACAGCCAATGAAAAGTGAGATGAAAAGCAACTTAGATTCTGTAATCACAACAGCAGGAAAAACAAGTGATAAACATGTCAACTGTTTCTCAGTGAATATAGTTTTCCGTGACACACAGTAACACCAGATGTTCATAACAACTCAAGTAAATCCGCACATACAGATTAGTTAATAATTTAGCTGCAATAAAGCAGACTCTCTCAGATAATTAATAAAGTTTAGTAAGTAGGAAAAATTCCTTTGTGGGTAAAAACCACTTCAAATAAAAATTGAAGACTTGGAACATCTTCCATGCACTCTAACCTTCAGTTCTGTCCATAAAGTTTGCAGTTAGTTGTTTGACTGGCGCATAATAGCAGCTATATCTTCTTTATTTGAAACTAAGACTTTTATTGGTGCTACATTTGGATTATTGTCGAGGTGAAGGATTCTCCACGGTTTCATTTTCATATTCCTATCAAGAATGCTTTTTTTATTTATTTATATTTCTTTCACTTAAATGAAATGTGTTAATACCATATTCTAAAAACAAATGCCACACAATGTTTTCACCTCCAAGCCACACTTGTTAGAATGGTGTATTTACGCATTATATGGTGCCATTTCTCCTCCAAACATGGTGTGTGCAATTGCACCCAAAGGGTTCAGTTTGGGATTTAATTTGTTTGTCCTTATGTTCAGCAGCAAATCTTAAATGAGCTTCAGAGTGCTTTTTCTTCAGCTGTGGACTCTCGTGTAGGGAGTGTACATAGAGGCCATTGTGGTTGAGTGCATTAGTTGAATTAACTGTTTGCATGGAAATCCTGCATCTGTCATTTCCAGGTCAAGAACGGGTTCTTGGACGACTCATCAGAATGTCCTCTTGACTTCTCTGTCAGAAATCGTTTGAGGAACACATGTTAATGACTGGTTTATAAAGAAGCTATGCTTTTTGCTCTTTTGGATTATGTCAACTTACTGGGTAGTTTTGATGTTTAGAAACGTCTTTAACCTCTGCGATGAATGCAACAATACGATTCCAGACATTGATAACTTAAAAGATTTTAAATCTTTTTTAGGGACTAATTTATTTGATATTAATTTCCACTTAGAAAGGGACAGGAATCCTTTCCATTCATGCTGTCAATTGACTGCTACCAGTTAAGTTATTTTATGAAACTAACATATGTTTTGTTTTTGCTTTTTTGTATGTTTGGATTAGTTTGTTGCTGACATCTGGGGTGAATTTTATGTCAAGAGCCTCATTATAAATATATTTTAAGCAAAGAAACAATTGGGTTTTTCATTATTCATTGTTTTGTATTTAGTTTGTTGAAGCAAAAACATAAGATGATGACAGTGAAGATTAATTTTTCAGGGTTGAGCATGTCTGTCATATGGCTGGCTGCAGTAATAACAGGAAACATTTGAATTGACTTTCTCAGGTGTTCTGACCTCATTTAGCAAAGGGGATGTAAGTGACAGATTAATATTTTGACTCTGATTTATTTTAAAATTGAAGCCTCCTGATGGAGGACAAGGTTCTGCCCTCCTCAAACAGAAAAAAAAAGTGGCGCTAAGTGTCATTACCACAGAAATACTGAAGAAGTGATGGGTTGCTCGGGAGAAAGTACATCTTAGCACGTTCAACATAGCAGGTGCAAAGAGGTCAGAAGTAACTCTCATTCTGTCTTCTTCTCAGTCTGATTTTTTAGATAGAAATACCATAAATAGAGGTGCTTTGTTTGTGTGAAAAGGCAGGTTAGCTCAGGTTTCCAATCATTGTCTATTACACTAAAAATGCCTCCACTGGGGATGGTTTTGTCCTTATTAAGGCATCGCACCAACTGTTGGTCCTTAGGTGCAGAGTATACCAGAAAAGGTCCCTATGAGGTAATGGACAAACGAGACTGCTTTATTGTATTCATAGCTTAAAGTGGACATCATTTCCCGTCTTTACTATTGCTGTGTGGCATTGAGCTGTCAGTCAACTAACCAGTCTGTATTTATACCTACATCCACACACATGGGTATTTGTGTGACATTGTTCTGTAGAGGTTTAGAGGTCAGTGTGTGTGAGGGGACATTTCAGCAGCATATTTCCCAAAGGTCCTAACAAAGCTCAATTCAATGTACAGATGGTGAAACAGACCTCTGTCAGCAGATTGTGAACACTGGCATTTTGATTGTGTTATAATGGAAGATAATGCCGTCTGGCAAAGTTTGGAATTCGATTCAAGTGTTTTCCATGGTCTGGATAAGTATAGACAAAGAGTAGATGCTGGGAAACATTTAAATTTCCAACTCTCAGCTGTAGGGGTTTCTATGACTATCAACTCTTGCATTTTAAAACAGCCTGAAAACGTAAAACTCTGGAAATTCTGAGAAAAATATGTTTATTGCATGGATTCTAGTCCTAGTATTCCCTGCCAGCAAAAAAAAAACAACTCTCTATATGGCTTTGACTAAGCAAACAGGTGAAAGCCTCACAGTGGAAATATACTGCAGGGATTAACATGTTTACATTCAGACAACCTTTAACCCGCAGCTTTGACCGTAGCTGTCTCTGTGAGGTTTTTTTTTTTCCAGGAAGAAATTACTCTTCTCTTTAGTGTGAGGCATTTTGTAGAAACATTTTGTCTCTACAAAAAATACTGTCAAAAGCTGTAAAACTTATTCAGCTCTTTTTGAAAATTATATCTTGCTCAGTTTCAGAAAAAACATTTGTGCCACATTAGTGCTGGTTTGTGCTGCAGAACCTTCTTTTGTGCCACTTGCATTATAAAGACATGAATAAGAGTTTTTCAGACATCACACAAGTCTGGCAACATTTGTTTATTCATGTGGTATTTTTTTCACCACTGAGTGGAAAAAAAAACATATTTGTCTATTTTTTTTTTCTGTTTGTGAAAATTTGCTACTGTGAGCTGTGATTTTTTTATTTTATAGAGGCATTTTTACAAATTAATGTGGAAGGTTTCTAGATAGTATAAAAATGATTGGTTGGATAGAGTTTATTTAGTTTTTAATAAAAGTGAATCCATAAGATCAAAAAAATAATCTCTGGATTCGTTTCTCTCCCAGCTTGATTTGTATGACACAAACAGAAGCTTAATGACTGTCAAAACATTTCAGAATTCTTCTTGTTCACTGTCCTAAGTTTTTGTCTTTTTAAGGTTGCAAAATGAAAACCACAAATTTTAAGGAGCACAGAGAAAGAAATTCCAGGTGTAGAAAAAGTAGCAGAGAATGTTGCGTGAATAAGTAATCTGCTTTCAGGCACGTGTTTTATTCTCCTGAGGGGTTCTTTAAGGAAACATAATGCTGGCCATCTTGAGGCAGAAGCGTGGGAAACAAATTACTCATATTTGACTGTCGGGTGGAAAAACAGCTCCTGATATTTCCTGTAAATTTTAGCTAATTGTCAGATTGAAGTAACAGAAAAGACCATCCTTCTTTGCCAGTAACAGCAAATCCTGTGTTCCTGTTAAAGTGCAGGACAGTATTTGTGGGTTCCACTGTTAACTGCTGTTGAAGTCATGAACGGGTGTCATTTGATAAGGGGAGACGGTTCCATCCCTGTCTGCCACGAAGTGCACGCTGTGTGTGACAGGATAATAACAATGTGAACTAGTTTCAAATATATCATCATTGACCAGGAATTTGTTTCTGGAGACACTGCTGCAGACATATTGATTACCGCCATAGCAACATAAATACATACAGGCAAAACAGGACCTCACAGTCACAGAGTGCAGAGAGGTTGTGTGAGCGCTCCTGTGAGTGTGGTGTTTTATTGCTGCCAACTGCTCATTTTCAAAGAGTGGGGTAGGTGGGTGGGTGAGGGGGGGTTAAGAGAGATCATGGGTGGGCCCCAATGAGACTCATTGAAGATGGAGACGTCACTTCAGAAAACACTCAGCCTTCACAAAATGGAGGGAGGAGAGAGCAAAAGAGGGGAGTGGATAGAGAGTGAAGGGAATCTGAGATATCATATGTTAGCCATTGTAAATATGTCTCTGCAGTGCAAGTACGGTTTAATTTGACTGTTGGCCAGCTCAAGTCTAAATGTGATTCCCTCAGCTCCAGGAGGTGCAGCGCCTTGCGGAAATATTCCTACCTCTTCAAATTCTTCAGCTTTTGTGCCACCACAACCACAAACATCACTGAAATCTGTTCATATTTGATGTGATGGTTCAACCCAAAGGAGAACATGATTGTGAAATTGAAGGATAAAAATAGATGGTTTCCAAGCTTTTTACCAAACAATTTGTGTACAATTTGTGCAATTCAAACTCGGCATGAATTCAGCTGTTCTGCAAAGGCTTCAGAGGTTTGTTGGGGAAGATTGGAGGTCAACGGTGAGGATGAAGCTCTCGGTTGCTTTAAGTCAAGGTTATCTTTTAAAGCAAAACATCGAGCTTTGAGCACCTCATAGAGCCCTATTTGATCTAGAATCTTACAAAGAAAGAAAACAACTAACAGCATTAATCTTAAGTAGCTGCCTGGACTCTCAGCTCAGGTGGGAGAATCTGTTGACAGAAAAACTACTGGTTTTGCACTTGAAAAACCTGGTCTTTATTGAAGAGCGGGGAGACAAAAGTCACTGTTGGGAGAACAAAACAAATAAGCAAAAAAAAAAAAAAAGAAGCATAAGACGTCTTGTTTTAAATTTTCCACAAGCAAATCAAATCTGGTTGGAGTTAATGGAAAGATGAATGCAGATAGATACGGAGCAACCCTGGTAGAAAACCTGGTTGATGCTGCAGTCTGGGATGGAGGTTTACCTTCCAGCACAACACAACCCTAAACATGCTGCCACATCTACAGTGGTTCATGTTAAAGCACATTCATTTTGCAAAGTATTTACTCTTTCTTCTGATATTTATTTGTACAATTTGTAAAGGCATGTATCACTTTCCTTTTCACACAAAATACCAGTAGAATACGTTGAAGGTTCTGGTTGTAACGTGAATTAAGGTCGTCGTTTATGACATTCATGCATGATTCATTCACTCCAACTTAAGGTAGGATGTGTTGTTTCTCTCTCGCACTCTGCTTCCCCTCAGTCACACACAAACTTCATACTCATTTTCACATTGGTCTCTGAGGCGCCTCCAGCCATTAACTGTGTCCCAGGCTGGGACTGGGGGGAAAGTGTTGGGTGTACCCAGCAGGGAAGGCAGGCAAGGCTGGGCACAGCTGTCCCCAGAGGAGGAAGCCACTTTCTCATATCTCTGCCTACATGGTTTCCCAGAATACTCGTCTCTGAAGATTTTAGTCATCTGAAAAAGAAAAAAGCCTGTTTACTCCAGGACAGCAGGATAAAAGGAGGCAAAAGCCAGAAATTCTTGAAAACATTTGTTCTTTTTTTCCTTTCTGTTTTAAAACCCATACATTATTGCACTATGGGATTGCAACGCTTAAAAAGCATAATTGTGCTAACAAAAATAGACTTTTATAGCACTGTTTATTCCCAAACAGGATTCCTACTTTTGGTTCAAAGCTAACAAAGACGGCATCCCTGCTTTCTTTCATCTCACTTCTCTGTCTTGTTCTCCAATCGTAATATTATCGCTTCGTCTCATTTTCTCTTGTAATATTTCTTTGTAGCTCAATATTCTTTTACATTATCATATTTATTTATTTAGCATCTCTGATTTTATTGCCTCACCTCTTTCGCGGTTTGAGGAGCTCAATTAAATGCCAGTTTTCCACTGATTTTCTCCCACGAAGGCAGTCACAGCACAGAAAAGAAAATGAAGCTTTCAGAAAACAATACCAATGTGCTTGCAAGCAATATCCGGTATTTAAATTATTTTGAAAGCTTGGATAATTTTGCTTGTTTGGTGTTGTTAGTTGCATGAAGAAGGTTACACTTATAATCTTTAATAGTGTGTCAGAGTAAGTTTCATGAGTGAGCCTCTATTGATATTATGAACCGTTTTGTCTCCTCAGCTGACGACGGAGCAGCTGGTGATGCTTTTGGAGCTTCTGCTGGAAGAATCGGAGCTGAGTGTGTCATCGATGCGTGCTCTGCACAAAACCTACAATCTGCAGAATCAAGATGCTGAGGTGAGACACAACGTGCACACGAGCTCAGACAAGTGAGCAAACATAACCAAGTTCTCTGAACTCGGCTACAGGGATTAAACATCTTGTATAAATATCAATTGATACAAGAAAGTTTCAAATTTTCTCTTTGAATTAAGGTTTGGCTAGGTAGCTCCAACACCTGAATATGCTGTGGTTAAAAACAATATGCTATTGCAGCTCGGCCTGTATGCTTAAAGATGATGCCCTGCTGGGAGGTAATGCAGAAGAGAAGCATTCCCACAGCATGATGCTACCACTACTGTGTTTCATGATCAAGGCTTTTAGTTGTAAAATAATAATAATAATCTTATAATAATAATAATAATCTAATAAAAACATCTTGAATTTTCCATCTACATTACAGTATGATCAACTTTTTGTAGGTAATAGTCACTGAAGTGAGTGGTTGTGATGTGGCAAAATGAGCTGAGTGCCTTGATAAGCCAATGTAGGTTATATATATATTTGTACTTTTAAGACAGTATTTGCATTTGTGTATTTTTGACTGTATTGGTATTTGCAATAATCAAGATTATTTTACACTACAGAGTTGCTATAAAGTACAGGAGAACTGGTGTGGAAACACAGCTGTGGCAGAAACCTGTAAACTGTCCATGCTAACCTCTGTCGTTAACACATGGCTCATTTTGAAAAGAAAAACTTGATACATATTTAGGTTTTTACAGCTTCCTATTAATTATACGAGCTGTTGTTGAGGCTGCAGTGCATCTAATGGGACTCAGATGTTTTGTTGTGGAGTCACTTGAGCAGTCATTGAACTTATCCTGATGAGAAAAGGTGCATTAAAATATTAAAATAAAATAAAAAAATTGTCGACGACATAATCACATAAATAAAAATAAATATGTACCTTTTTATTTGTATAATTACTCAGTGGCTGCTTATCGACCTCGTAGTAACAAAACGGAGGCCGCTCTGTGTTTGGCCTCGGATCCAGCTTTCAGGATCAGGACACTTCCTGGCAGATAAAATGCAGATTCTCCTCCACAGTTTCCAGGGGAAAAAAAAGCTCTCACTATTCGCTAAAAATAAGCAGGACCATTATCCAAGTAGTGGTGCAGAAATAACATACTTGCAAAACATTCACACTTACACACACTTCTCTAAGGCAGTGGCGCGGTCCAGGGTTATTTGTCACATTCTCAAGAGGTTAATCAATTTCAACTCTCCTCATAAATGCAGTTATACTTTTTTTTCTGTGTTTGAAACTTATTTTCTTCCACTTCTCACTTTCTTGCACCACATTCTCTTTTGATAAATGCTAATTAATTTGTTTAAAACTCTTAGATTAAAACAGATCTGAGTGCTGTTTCAATCACAGATGGGAGCTTTCTGGAGTTATTGAATATTGGATGATATAAATGGATGTTTTTGATTCTAAAAGGGAACTAATAATACAATCACTTTGTAATGGTGTTTTGTCAGATTGAACAGTATACATGTCACCTCCTCTTATACATATAAAAAAAACATTTTTATATATATATATATATATATATATATATATATATATATATATATATATATATATATATATATATATATATATATATATATATATATATATATATATATATATATATATATATATATATATATATATATATAAATCTTTCATTCAAATGTGATCACAGGCTGCTGTTCCATGTTTCACCATACGTTCTTGTGGTAAACAAATATCTGCACAGTGGTGCGATACTGTAGAGTAAAAGTGATAAAAAAGCTTGTAAAATGCTGTCCTGTAGCATTTTTGTGAATGTGAAAATCTGATCAAAAGTGAGAAGCTGACTGTCATTGCGTGTGCAACCAGGTGTTTGTGTGTGTGTTGGCTGTTAGTGGCCATGAATATTTGTGCTGGTGGACCTGTGTGCATGTGTTTGCATGTAAGAATGCGACTTTGGCCCACTTCCCTTCCCTGGTGTGACTTGAGGTCGAGTGTAAATCTACTTGTGCACTCTTGGTAGGTTGCACATGTGTCAAAGGCAACTCATTCTGTTAAGTTTGCTGACTCCAGGTTGCACTGGAGTTCAAGAATTTGGTTTGTGCTAATTAAAAAAGCTGTCAACTGTTTTAGATCTTTTTTCATAAACGGTGAGAGTTCTTTTGTGAGAGTTCTAATCTACAAGTTGAGATTACAATGTTCCAGCCTTATATTGTGCTATCACAGTGCTTACACTGTGAAACTGAATTAGAATCAGATGAGAATAAGTGGATTGAACTTTACGCAGCACTTTTCTAGTTATACTGACTGTACTGCTGTACATCGGAGCTACAGTCACTCACAAATCTAAACAAATCGAAATGTGTACATTATGTTTATACATAATGTTTATAACATAATGTTTATAACATAATGTTTATGTGTACATTATGTTTATACATAATGTACACATTTGAAGATTTTGATTAAACATGGCTTACTGCCCAGGGAGGAACAGACGACGGGATTCAGAAATAGTCTGTGCAACATAGATGTGTATCTGAGCTTACATTAAAAAGCAAATCTGTCCATGCAGAAAATACATCCAAAAAGCGAACAGTTCTTAAAAAAAATTACATTATGAATGGAATTGGCTTTCAAGCTTTCAGCATGTGAATTTGGTAATTCAATAAGTAGCTGCACATTGATTATCTACACTTTAGAATAGTTGTGATGATAAAATAGTTTTAATGAAGTCCATTTCCAAGTTTAAGTTTAATAAAATGATCAAAAATAACAACTGTCAAACACTGACAGCTGTTAACATTGTTGAGATGTTTACTGGTTGAAAAACACGTTACGTCTTCTATTTACATTTTGTGCATGATAACATAAAAATTAGTGACTAAATTATTGACAAAATTTTTCTCCCTCCTTTAGCGGGCAGTTGGGACACTTTATCCCTTGGCAATATTGTTGCAAAATGAGAGTAAACCAATAGGTGATGATCATCAATCATCATGTTACAGCACAAATTAATTAAATCAAAGTTAATTTTAGAAGTACATACTACCCTGACCAATAATGCAGACAAAGCAAACCTTCCTGAAGTGACCACTGATTTAGCAGATAGCAGTCAACCTGATTTAAAATTAAGCTCTTACGGTATTAAGCAGAATTTGGAGCATTTGGAGATAGTAAAGACAAAGGATAGTCTGTAACTTTGCATGCACACTGAATATTTAAGCAACAGTTGCAGTTCCTGTGTGTGATAACACCAGGGGTAGAGAGGAATGAAGGGAAGAACAACGGTGCAGTAATAAATGAAGGAATGTCACTGCGTAATTGCATGTGCTGTCAGGAAGAGGGGCCCTGCAAGAGGAAACATAGTTTAAAGAAAAAAAAAAAAGGGAGAAGAAGAGGTGCACCAAGCAGCTGCTGTGCCCCAAGGCTCTCCCCAGGAATGTAACCCAGTATAGTCAGCAGCTGCTGGGGCTGCACAGGCCAGGAGGGCAGAACTAGCACTAGAGGGTAAACATATTGTGCACATTCGTGCAAAGACAGGAAGACATATTTCTAGAGGGAAATGGAGCTGATTTCTGAAATATATCTGCTTTTTGAGTTCTTACTAAATATAACTTAATTAAAAAACCGATTAAACTAACCTTTTTGGCTTCCAAATGAAGCATTGGTCGGTCTCAGTTTTGACACCTCAAAGATGAAAGGAGAATAATGTCGCGTTTTAAAGACTCAGACTTCTGTGATGAGAGTGAAAGCTTGAAAAAAGGCCTTGGAGGATCACTTCTGCTCAGTTTCTAAAACCTCTAAATGAATTCTTGTACCTTTTTCTTTTCCCAGAGCTTGAGCTGCTGAGATCAAATCAATCACCAGAAATCCCACACTGAATTCTTCAAGGGACTAGTTTATTACCCTGAGTCAGTGGAGACACTTTGAGGAAGACTGAAAACACCCACGAAAAATGCAGTCAAGGGGAAACAGCTAAGCTTTGAAAGAATTGATGATGCTTTAAAAGATTTTTCATCTCAAAATTTTTAGCGCTCCTCAATATCTTTTATCGTCCTCTGCCAGCCTCCTCAACAAGTATATAAATGTACGTACACACACTCATGTGCGCTCGTATCAGATGATGACGGATGATGGTCGAGGCAGTGTCTGGTCTCTCCTGTAACCGCAGCAACAGAGCTCCTATTGATCCTGCCAGGCAGCAGCTTTCACAAACGCACACAACAAATCCACGGTCAGAAAATCAAATTGTAGTTTCTCACATGATATTTTCAGGTTTAACAGAAGCCCCGATCTGTTAATTCTACATTAATGTCTTGAAATTTTTTCACGAATGAACTGCTGTCTCCCAGCTCTGATCCAATGACCACTGAGGTGGGCACCAGCCCACCTGCGACCCTGCATGGACAAGCTGTTGCAGACGGTGGATGGGGTGAATGGATTTTTAAAGAAATGTAACATTCAATATAATTGTGCTTCTCAATGATAACGCAAGAGTGATTACCAAAATTTATTGATGAGAACAGACGTCCAAATCAAGTGAAGTCAAGTTTATTTATCGTACATTTCGTACAGCAATTTTGAATTCAATATTAGAAATAAAACCATAAAACTAGATCAATTTATAAATCCTAGCAATGACCCTGATTATATCCCAAGATGCTTTAATGCCTCAATTTGCCTTATTTTGTGACAATGAATGTCTACAAACTCTAAATGAAGCCTACAAACAGGGCATCGCTTGTGCTACTTCCACCTATCAGCTACTAGGCCATGTAACTTGGTAACTATCTTTCTTCAAAGACCGGAGGTGTTGCAAACTGTCAAACTGACATTATTCTGAAACTGAAATGTAGTATTTATGACTAGCAGTTGTTTTTTTTCTCCCCGTTTTGGTTGCAGGTCCGACATCGCTGGTGTGAGCTGGTTGTTAAGCATTCCTACTCTCAGGCTTACTGTGATGTTGAGGACTTTCTGCTTCATGATCAGGTAAAACATTAGCATTATCACTCTTATTCCATAATCATTCAAGTCATGTAGAAAAGCAATGAGTAGATTTCGAACAAAATGTGTGTGTTTCAGGCAATGGGTGTGTATCTTTACGGGGAGCTGATGCTTCAGGAGGATCCAGAGCAGCAGGCTTTGGCTCGTCGATGTCTCGCATTGGTCCAGGAGGAAATGGACCAATCAGCACGCAGAGTTGTGGTGGAGATGATTCTGTGACATTGGAGGTGAAGTGTCATTTTTGTTTAGCAGATTTTTAGTTTTAGCAGCTCCAACAGGGTTTCTGACACTCTACTGAACAGTAGCTTTTAGTTCTTTTCCTTTCAACGGTTTGAGCAGAAACTGCTAATTTTAACCAACATGTGTCTTGAAAGTCCAGAGTCTTCACTGTAAATTAACATGTATAGCATACGTCAGGGTAATTATTGTCTGATAAGTGTATTTCCTGAAACTTTGCCTTATTTGACCTGGCGCTCTATAAAGAAAGCTTTGTGTTGAATCTATTTTGATCCAGTGTAGCAGGGAGACTACATGTGAATTTGCTGGCTACCTTTGCTGCACATTCCTTTCTGACCTGTAAGCGAGATCGTAGGCTCATGAGGTTTCACGGCAGCACCATTACCATATTTGTCAGAGAAGGAATTTGGGAATTTGTTCCTCAAACAAGCTCTGCTGGAAGACAGTAACGCAGAGAAAATGGGTCAGTGAGCATGTGCTGAAGGGCTCAGGATGGTCTCCACTCAATTTGGAGCGATTTGCACACAGTCCATCCTGGAATTCCTCCACTGGGTGTTGTTTATATGCATAATCACAGCTGTCAACTAGTGGCCTCCTGGCTTATCCTGAGCAGTGAGGGGTTTCTTACTCTGGCACTAAATGAAGGAAAGATGAAAAGTTTTGATTTGGAGAAAACGAAAAGGGAAATATATATATATATATATTTAAAAAAATTATCTCAGTCTCTGTTTCAATGTGGTACTACTGAGACAGATGCATCTGGCTACGCCTGCTAGTTTGGAAAAGAAACTACTTTTTTTTTTTGCATTAAACATCAAACATCACTAGATATAATACAGCTACAGAGAGCCTGAGGGCCTGGTACTTAAAGTAGAATCAATTATTATTTATTGCAGTTCAAAGGAATAACAGTTAATTTGAGATATATCTTACAGCCATAGTTTAAATGTTAATGAAAATGGAAGTCAAAAACAGCTATTTACACAAATGTTTTATAAATAAAAGGTTATGGCTGAAGATAACCTATTTGTGGGATAAAAGGAAAATATGACAATGCAACAGTTTTGGTGAATATTATGATGAAGTCATTTGTTGAGATGAACTACTGCTTTCTTATCTTTTCTATTGGCAAAGTGTCCCAACACTTATCCTGAGCTCTATGGTCAGGTCAAATATATTACTGCCCATCCCAGAACCTTAATATAAATGAATGTCTCATTACCTGGCCTGCAACATGCAGAGAAGGTCAGTCAGTCATTTGATCAAGGCATGCTGGAGCAGGGACACACCTAAAAGTTGCAGGATTGTGGCTGTCAAGGACAGGAGTTCGAGTCCCCTGATCTAGATCTATCTCTAAAACTACAAGAGCAGACTAAGTGCTGCCCTACTGCCAAAAGGTTGTTTTCCAAGGTATTGACCATAAGCACAGCAGTAAATGTGCCTCTAGGGATTTTGGTAAAACAATTATTTCTTAAAATGCCATTTATTTTTCACACACTGAGCAAATACACTCAGATTAAACATTAGGTTTTTCAAACGGTTTTAGCATATGGTTATAACGCTGTTATAGAAGACTAATTTATTTTAAGGCTTTTTACACATCTTTACCAGCCAATGTGTCTGCAACTTACATGAAAATTACATGATCAAAAATCCCGCCAAAATATAAGCAGGTACAGCAAATGATTTTTGGCTTAAATCAAATGGAGCTGTGTTATTATTTCTCCTCTCTCCACCTAATAACACTCGAGAAGGCATTTGTGACCTTGGTTTACTCAGTCTGTCAGAAGGTGCAGCTAAAAACTTGTCCAACATCAACCTCGCAGCTCTGAATCCTCTTCGTCGAGCTGCCACGACAAGCTTTTATCTTCAGATGCCGTTTTTCCCAGTGAAAGGCTTTTTCTACAAGTGTTTGGCATCCGGCTCTGTCCCGATAAATCTCGCTGACACAGATACGCTGCCACAAGTATTCCCACATCTTTCTGCCATCCTCCTCCTCCCGTCACCTCAGAAGAGCAGAAGAAGCATTTAGAGATTAATACTCCAACTTTTACTATGACTTCCCATTGGACCGACCCAAGCAGGCCCCCATAAACATCAGTGGATCCCACTGGTCATCTGAGATCTCACTCCAATTAAAATGATGGATGAACAGACCTCCTTGCTGCCTTTTCATATCTCTCTGTAGGGAGGTGGATTTATGTTTCCCTTCTCAGTGTGTGTTACTAAATCGTCTTTTTTTGGTTTACTTGATTGGGATCCTACACAGTCTGGAACTTGATTTCAGCATTCTCAAGGTTTGAATAAGCCTGAAAAAGGAAGCTAGAGTATTAAGAAATATTACATTTCCAGATTGTATTCCATGTTCCAATGGATCAAGGGATGTTGTCCTTCCTTCCTCCTTGGGTCCTACCTGGCTTGCTGTCATGTCGTCATTCTTTCTTCAAGCAGTTCATTGTGTCCTTTTCTTTGCTCATAGTTTGCTCCTTGTTTCTTTTTCTATCCCCCTGTTCTTTTTATTAGTTTTCTTGTGACCACCTTCCTTCCTTGTGCTCTTCTTTACTTCCATCCTTCCTTACTTTGGTCCTCATGTCTTTCCTATATTCTTCTGTCCCTTCTCTTATGTGATTCCTTATGTTAAGTCTTTGTTCCCATTTTCCATTCCTTGCTTTGATCCTTATGTCCTTATGTCCTACTGTCCTACGAATCATTCTCTCTTCTTTTTTTCTTCCTTTACTTCCTCCTACCTCTCTTCCTTTCTTTGGCATTCTGTTTTTCCTTCCTTCATGTCATTTATTGCATACTATCGCTCATTCTTTTTTCCTTCTGCCCTCTCCCTTCCTTGTTCATCCTTTTCATGGCCTTACGTTTATTGCTCTTTTCTTCTATTTTTATTTTTTTTGAAGCACTCATTTTGCCCACTGCAGAGAAATAATTTTATGCCCTGGGAATTTTAGTATTTGACATTTTAAGAAGAGTTCACTGGAATGTCAAGATTGGTAAACCGTTGGATATTTACAGAGAAATATGTAAATATCTAGGAACCCTAACTTGAACAGTTCTCCCTGTACCCTTTCCCCCCAAACATTCAGTCTCAATCACAGTGGATTATGTTGATTTTGCTGAGGCAGGCTGAGTGGGTTTTAACTGAAAACATGTCTATGAAGGCGTGCTCCCTCCTCCACTTTGTTTTTGAACCTGAAAAGCACAACTCTTTAGAGTGTTAGGGTGGTCTTTCAGTACCTTTTTTTTTCTTTTTTCCATCCTACCATGCTCGCTGTCTTGTAATTTTCCTCCCCCCAGTACATGCCTTTGGAATCCCTCTTGATCCGCTTAATGAGGGGCATATCGCCGGGTCAGCCAAGCGTGGCGAATAGGAGACGAGAAGGGTAACCAAGGAAATAGCGGGTGAGAGTAAGGCAGTGAATCATCTGCAGTTGTGGTCTTTCACGGCTGAGTTCTTATGGCAGACGTGAGGGGAGAAAAACAGGAGGCCAGAGCAGAGAAAGTTTTTACTTTCAGGGTGTTAGCAGTGAACTGGACTCCGATTCAGCAGGTAGAGAGAGAGGGAGGGAAATGAGAGACAGAGAGGAGATCTTGTTCTTTCATGTCTGGGCTGTGAGGGTTCCTGGCGTGCTGATTTGTGGCTTATGATAAAATCACATTGCCAGGGATTACCACACAGTCCTGACCCCGCCGGCTGCTCTGGCAACCAGAGCTCCTTCAATGCACAAACATCTTCACACGCTTGCACACTGAAGAAACCAGAACTCTAGAGGGCCTGATTATTTAAGGGTTTGCGTGATTATGTTTGAGGAGACGGTGATTTGAAATGACAATGATGAGGGGGACTCATCAGCACGATGGTTTGACCACACATCAATCACCTGGGCCAGCTTCTGAACCCTCTCTCCAGCCAGATACAGAGCTTAGCTGATTGGTGAACAGTGATTGATTTCCTCTTTGTTCACAGTGGCTAAGTTCTGCACCTGAGGAGAGCTTGACCCAGACAGGGAGACAATGGAAAGAAAAGAAATGTGTGTAAAGACAGTGGAGCCGTATTTTTCCGCCTCTTTAAAGTACCACAGTCTCTTTATCTTCTGCTTCTTTACCGTTTCTGGATCATTTTTCACCTTTTTTTTTTCAAGCTCTTATCCCAGTCATCGTTTTCGAGAGCCTGCATGTAAAACCTCCCCACACACATCTCCGCCTCCGCTTTGATCCATATATCCAGCATGATTCTGCACATGATGCCTTTATCGGGCTCTGTAATCCTGGCAAAGGTGGAGAGCCAAGCACCTTGGTGGGTCTACTAGCTGTGTGCTAATGAGGCCTAGTGAGACCCTGACTCTGCTTAGCGACACTGACAGATTTAATCAAATACAAAGCAGCGACCACAATCTGACAGTACAGCATTCTGTCAGTCAAAGTAAATGTAAGACCTGCCAGCAAAATATAGCAGGGCTTCAGACTGATGCAATACATTTAAACTCGAGTTACAGTGCCTTGCAGAAGTATGAATAATACTGTTTTTTTTTTCTTATTATTACATTTTATGAAGTTGCAACCACAAACCTCAGGGTATATTATTAGAATAATGTTAGGGTTAATCTCTTTATAAAGCCTATTAAAAACGTTGAAGTTAAACAACAAAAAAATTCAATATAAATTTTTAGTACAGTTGAAACTTGTAATAACCTGTCATAATACAAGGACAGGTTTTTGGTTGGACGGGGCAATAACATAACTTTGACTGTGATGAGGAGTTATTTTATTTTATGTGCTTTATTTGTATCGTATTTCTCATTCATTTTGCTAGTGTCCAAAACATCTAAACTATATGTAAAATTGAATATCAATAACAAGGCAAAAATGGGATGTAAAATGCAATTACATAAAACCAAAGTTGTTATCCCGCATTTTAAAGTTATTAATCACAGCATTATACAAAATAATGTATAACATACATTGTTATGCATGTATCTGATAAATATATAACATGTTATTCAAAATGCATAACTGTGAAGGAAGAGGCAATGACATGATTTTCAAAGTGTACCTAAACATTTTGCACAAAATGTGTGGAACGCCAAACTCCCATATGGTTTAACTTCTCTTAAAAATCAACAACTGCAAAGTAAACAGTAGGGTCTTCTAAGAGAACTATGATCCATAACACACATCACAACTTGTTTTGGAATTTAAAAAGTATACTCAACACAATTTTTTTTTTTCTGCAACTTGCTAAGCTAAATTGATTCTAATATTTGTAGATATACAAGTCTATATGTAAATATATATTGATTAACTTTTTCCTCCTGTATTTTGACCCAATTTATTAGAAAAAAAATCCACACTAAATTAAAAAATGTCCACTCAGTCACTGTTTTTCAAATTTATTATGGAAGTATAGCAAAAACTTTTTTCATTATTAGAAAAAATTTTTGTCCAAATAAGTCATCAAAAGCCCAAAATACATTTATTCATGCAAATTTGTGCATGTATGCGTCCAATGAGAACTCTAAATGCTAAGCTTGTTATCTATTAGGGAAAGAAACACTTTTTTTGAGAGAAATTTGTTTTCTCCCTCAAATATTCACCAAATCTTGGCAAAAATATTTAAAATGTACCATTCAATATCTCTCAGGCCTCTTATTTCATAGCTTTATTACAAAAAAATGAAGGCTGAACTACAACTTTCTAAATTTACTGGGGAAACTTTGTGTGAAACTCTTTCTTGGCTTGTTGCGGTTTATTTTTCACTGCCTTGCAGCTCCAAAATGTCATACCAAGATTTAAGGTTTGAGTCTTTGATGTTGGCCAAGTCAACTGACTCAAAAAAAATGCAAACAGTTCTTTAACTTTGCAATCAAACTGGGAAACAGATGTAATATTAAAAAAAAAAAAAAACAGATTTAATTGTTTAGGTAAAGAATCTGGAGGTTTAGGCCTGAAAAGACTTTGTTGGTGAAGAGAGGTGCTGAGGCGTCATTGGCTGATGTGCATTGATTTCTGATCTAATCTGAGCCTGAGGCAGCCCAGATACAGAGAGGCAAGTTCTCACACATTCCCACTCAGAGAGGGAAAACAAGGCCAAGGCGTCAAAGATGAATCTCCTGATAACATTTTCAAGGTTCTTCAGCGGGTTAGATGTCATTCTAACTTTATTGGATCTATTGAGTGTTTTTATACAGTAGATTAAATTTGCATTACGTAAGCGTCTTTTGTTTAGTCTCAGACTAAGAGACCTTGTAAAACACCCGCTGGAATGTTTAGCTCGGTCATGCGACATGCTACGTTTGAAGATCCTACTGAGAGAAGACTCCCAAATTAGCAGAAAAAAAGATAAAAACATAGAGGCGCTGTGCAAGAAGGTGCATGTTTCTTTAGCAAACAAAATGACCAATAACTGTCTTCGTACATTGAGGTCAAAAGGGACTCACCATGGAATAGTCACACCACTAGCTGCGCAATATTTGCATGTTCAAACTAATCAAAATAATAATAATAATGATAACTAAATGAAAAAATCTCGTTCCAGCTAAGTGCACTTCTCTTTTGACAGCCAATCTGTTGATATCTGCAGCTGGGATGTTTGCTAATTCAGCTGCATCGTGTGTGTGTGCGTGTGTGTGCGCAGTCTGCGAAGAGTCTGATATGCAACAGGCTAATTGCGATGCAGTTCTTGATCACTCTGTTCCTTGATCTAAGCCGTGACAGATGGGTGAAAATGAATTTCAAACTGGTCAGTCTTGGTTTCTTTTTTACATTTTCTGCTAGAATATATATGGAGTGAGGAGGTATTACTGCGCTCTACATCGGCGACGACAAAATGACGACTAAACGAGGACAGATGTGTGAATTAGCAATGAGGGCCATGTGGAGCTTGCCATTTTTAGACCTATATTTAGGGCCTGTTAAAAGAGTAATGACCATCAAAGGCCTGTAAAAAAAAAAAAAAGAATTGCCATCAGAGCCTGAATCTAAAGGGTGATTTATTACTCTCTAATGGGAAGGGAAATGGTTCTCTGCACATCAAAGGATCAAGCAACCCTGTATAAAGCTTCCGAAAATAAACTGATTTGCCCCACAAAAAGCCCACATCTTCTCCTCATGTGTGTTTAAACTGATTGTCTCTTTTATGTTGTGTGCTTTTCAAAAAGCTGAAATGCATTGGATTTCAAAGAGTGCATTGGAAAATTCTTTAGTCTGAAATGAGGCAGTGTGTGGGCATCAGAGAAGGTGATGAGATGTTACCATTTTGTATTTTACACGGCCTCTCACACATCATAACACAACCACAACTCTGTGGATTTTATATGACAGATTGATATAAAGTGAGAATTTACAAAGTGGAAGGAAACCTGATTAGTGTTTTGCCTCTTTACTCTGGTATTCCTTAATAAAACCAAGTGCAACCAGCTGACTTCAGATAACACCTGACTGGTTGTAGAGTCCAGCTGTGTGCAGTTTCAAGTCAGCATAAATCCAGCTGTGAAGGCCTTAGAGGCACCAGGAAGAATGAAGAACATGGCAGACAAATCTGGTACAGGCTAGTCCTGGAAGAAAGAGGCTACGAAAAGTTAACACTGCAGTGAAGGTTCACCTTCTATCAGGACAATGGCCTCTTTCACAAAACATTTGCCTGGATGAACCACGTCTAAGCTAGTTTACCATTTATATTCCTTAAGAGGAAGATGCAGGATAACAGCAGTTGTGGTGCGGCTTTGACTTGAGCGAATGGTCTAAAATCTGTCAGACATCTCTCCATTCCATTTCTTTAAATACAATAATGTCAAATTAACTCAGCTTAGCAATATTGGTTTAATACTTCAAATGCTCATGCTTCTCATTCCTGCTGTGATCTGATTGCTCAAACCATTTGTCACTACTAACTCAACTAGAGGTGGTTTGCCCTCATACTGTATAAGTCGGCTGATAAGCAGGTGAAACTATCCTTGCTTGGAGAGTCAGAGGCATAACAGCAGTATTCTTTCTGTGCCAGCTTTGCGTCAGTCTTCTTGAACTACTCTGACCATTCAGCCAAGAGCTTCCAACTATCTTGACGGCTGTAGAAATTGAACGGTCTTGAATACACACAAGAAATCGGGTTTCTTGTAGGTTTGCATTGGTGTCATTGAAGACAAACTAGAAAATAATCTGTTCACAGCCAACTTTGGATGAGAAAGACATTTGGGCTGGGATTCCTGTGCCTACTGAGCTGATAATCAGTCCTATCGAACCACTGGCTCAGTTCAGCAGGAACAGGAGTCCAGTCCACTAACAACAGGACCAAAAACCGTTTCCATCTGGCACGTCACAAACAAACAGCTAATGCTTCATTCAATTGAACTGTTAAAGCTTTCATTTGATGCAATTATTAGGAAATAAGTTTAAGCTTTGTTTAATTATTAATACGTGTTTTTGAAGGAAACCAACTGATCTGTAAACTGGGCCGGGGTTACACTCCGTGAAAAAAAGTACACAGTTTAAGGCAGCAATAGATCTGTCAATTGCTTCTTATCGGAAGCGCCAAGACTACTTACTATTGACAGAAAAATGGAAAAACCAAGAGAATAGAGTTAATGGCAGCACAAGAGAAACATTCATCCATATTAGTGCCATTAACTGCCATTAAGCCATACATATTAAATCTTCATCATTGATAAATATTTAGACAAATAAGTCTAAGCTTCTAAACTACAGTTTAATGTGTCATGGCCCAGATTGCTATGGACTCAAAGTATTTACTGACCTGCTTCACCTCATGTTGGATATTTGAAACTATGACCAAATGTCACACAATGTTCCAATGTGTGTCTTTTATGTTTTTTGTAGGTTTGCAGGATGCGGACAGAGACAACAAGAGTTTGGCCCGGAGGATGTACGAGGATGCAGCATTCGCTCCGTCTTTCTCTGGGACTCTGCAGGAACACCAGAAGGCTGCCTTTGTGCTCTACAGCCAACTGGAAAGCTCCAACGTATTCGATTACAATGAGACTACACAAGCTGTTCGTAGCGGAACAGCGTTGTCAGGCAAAATAAAAACCGTCATTCTTCATTGTTTTTTAACGTTAATGGAGGATAAATGGGGATTTCACAGATAAAAGCTCAGAGGTGTATGAGCTTTAGTTGATGCAGTCGTCAGGGGTGTGTTTAGGGATGAGTTCACATCTGTTTAGTCTTAAATCATGATCTGGTTCTCTGAAGTTTAGACTGGAAATTCTTTAAGGGAAGGTACATTTCACAAACGTTATTCCTACTTCACTCTTGACTGCAATAAAACTGACCCCAGACAGCTCACAGCATTTTTCTGTGTCGGTTTAATGAATTTTAGGAAAATAATATTTTTATAGTAAATAAACATTTCCACAAAAATAAATGATATGTTTCTTGTGTTTTCTGTTTATCCTAAACTCAAATTCTATCAATGAGACCCATTCTATATAGAACATGACAAAACCAGAATAAACCAAATTTAAAGAACTTTAGGCAAGTAGGTTCAAAATATCAGAAGTAAACTTGGTTAAGAAATGCAGTGCTCTTTTCTTTTTTTTTTAGTTGCTGCAGGAATTTACTTCTAAAATTTCATCCAAATTTGTGGGACACCTTGAAAATAAAAAAGTTACAATGCTGCACAACTAGGCAACACCTGCCCCACATAGCAAATTTTCCATCTATTTCAGACAGATGCAACACAAGCTGCTTTGAAAGACAACATCTTTTTAAACAAATAATGAAAGCAAACAGAGGCAACTAAATTCAAATTCTGGCAAGAGTAAAAATTAAATATTATAACTTTACACTGTAAGAGAACAAAGCAAGTCACTGTTTCTTTTTCTACAAGCACATTGACACAAATCACAATACCATAGGAAAATCTATTTTTGTCAATCACTCGATTCTATACACATTTTCTGAGGTGAAAGAGCTAGAAACCATATTCATAAATTAACCAAATAAAATAGTTGAAATTATGTGCTTTGACATAAATGCATCTCTTGTCTGAACACATACAGGAAAGTTTGATAGATCTTTATCTTTTCTTTTTTTTCAAGTGTAAATAAAATAAATCCAATTTTACAGTAAATTTACAAATTAAAACTAGATATCAAGGAAATGTCTACATTCTTCATAGAAATCTGAAATATTAAGTATATATGCATTTCACAATGGGTGCTTACGTTTGTGTTTGTCATAGTAAATGTGATCCCAATGACAAAGAAATACACAATACACAAATGAGCAGAACTATTGACAGTTTCTAACATACTTGCAATATTCCATGCACAGTAGGTTTGCACAAGTAAAGCACAATCACTGATACTGTAGAGTACTTCTTACTGTTGTCTTGCGTTCAGCCTGTGCAGTTTGATGGGACTTGTAGAAATTTAGTGAGCAGGCAGACTCTGACACGTACACGCAGATGCTTCCTAACACGGGCATCTTTCACTGCTCAACAGTGTTTGTGGGACATGTAACTGTCTTACATGTGTGTTTATAACTGTGTCCTCATGTCCTGCAATCTGTCCTCACTGTGATGTTTTCAACAGCCTCCCTCCACTGTAGGACAACACAGCAGCGAAGCTATGTGTCAGCTTGTGAGCGTGCATCTGGCTTACATTTGTTTTTTATTGTGTTGTGAAGTTCCTCGATCCTGAGATGAACTCTGTCGTTTGCAAAGCTGCCTCGGTCAGTCAGTCTGAGACGCAGCGAGCTGAGAACACGTGTCGCTTCATCCTGCAGACCAGACTGATGCACCACCTGGAGTGACACACGCACACACACACAATCGACAAGTCATCGCCCAGGAGAGGCTGAAAAGGAAATGATCTGGTCTCATCAAACTGCTGTAGGAAAAAAGGTGGGATTTCATTTGACAGAAATAATTCTGAAAACCCACAATTACCTCTGAGTAACGCAGAAAGCATCTTTTCCCCCTGCCAGCCCCTTCCTTAAATTACAAGCATGTATTTATGCCTGAATGATTCATAGCTTACTTTCAAGTGGTTTCACAATTAATGAAAAAATTCTTAAAATAGCTAGGTATAAGGACTGGACGGAAAATGAATTTAAAAAGGAGCCAGTTTCCAAAAGTTTTTTGGAAAGCCTGAGGAAATATTGTTGAAAACCAATTTAGGTAATCTGAATAAAGTCTGGCTTCTTGGAAGCAAAATATAACAGAATTTAGGGTGTACTGCAACTATTAAATAACCAAGATGATGGTTATATTTTATTTTATGCAGATGTTCGTTTTCTTTCATCATTTCAAACTGCTCGGGCAGAAAAGAAGCTGAACCCTCAACCAGTTTCTGATTGAAAAAATGTTCTCTAAAAAATGTTCTCCTTACTCACCCTGTAAATTTAGCTAGAGAGAAAGCGATGGTCTTTCCATTTTTGAATGATGGGTTGAATAATGCTCTGCAAGTCTGTCTGTCTTGTCGCAAGTTTACCTCTGACCTGTCTGGTGAGTTTCCTGGTCTTCATGATGTGGTTTAACGTTAATGTTGAAAGAAATCTCTGAGGCCTTCAGTGACCAGCCTGATCACACTCTGGATATTATTTAAATGGTATCAGAGTAAGACTAAAAAGTCAGCTCGAAAAAAATTCTTGCTTCCAGCAGTCTGGGCTTTCTACCTTTGACTCCAATTGTCTCCGGTCAATATTAACAGGGCCAATCAGCGAACAGAAGGAGAAGTTCTAAACAATGATGTTGATTTTTTGCACTGTTTCAGAATTGCTGTCTGCCTTTAGTTTTACCAATGGCAGTAGAGGAAGTGATGAAAGTCATTCCGTCGTGTTGGAAACCCTTCCAAATATTGATTTAACATTAACAGCCGCCTTGTTCGGATGAGCACTTCTCTCTTTGCAGTGAAGAACTTTAGTAATTGGGTAAAACTTAAAACCTTAACACAGTCCATGCCTCCAAGAAGCATTTGTTTCTCAACAGCTGAGAGCCTAGACCCTCTGTAGGAAGTAATGTGTAGCAAAAGGAGCTGGTCTTTACCAGGCTACAGTAATACAGGTTGAATATAAAACTAGTCATTCTCACTGCAGACTTATTCAGCTGAAGTAAGGCATGAAAACTATGTATTTTGATTTCTTGCATAATTAGGGGTTTCTTTGTGTTGGTCTATCATATGAAATCCCAACAAAATACACTAGATTTTGTGGAAACAGGACAAAAGTGATGTGCTATGAAGAGGTTTAAGAGAAAATCATTTCCTCACCTTCTGTGTAATCTCTGCTGATATGCTCAGGGGAAGTTGACCAAAAGTAGCAAAGTTAACCAAAAGGTTAAGGGTCAACGACGGGGCAAGTAACGGCTGCTGAGGTTTTGGTGCCAGCAGATTGATAAAAGACTGCAGGTGGTCAGAAGGAAGAGGATGAGCCGCGCTGGAGAAAAGACTGTACAGGTGGTCCCACGCTGCTTTGGCCTGGACCTGGAGGACAGAAAGGTTATGTGACTAACCGTGACTTTCCTACGAACAAAGAGCAACACACTTATTATTTAGAAGAAATACAGAAGGTAAGCTTAATGCGAGATGAGCATGTCATCATAAGGGGTGGTGAGTTTCCGATGGTTATGAGAGGAGGCGGACAAACAGGAGACACGGAGACAAACCTCAGGCCAGCTGGCCAGACGCTCATTGAGAAATCAATAGTGCATTCCCCTTTTCACCCAGCTCCCCTTGCTCATCTGTACCGCCTTCTCTTCAGCTCTCCACTACCTCTCACATGGGAGAGGGCAGGGAGGGTGGTGTTGTCATCCATTATTTATTATTTAATGTATCTCCCTTTTCTGTGTTGGCTCTTTGGCTTTCAGCAACAACACACCTGTCTGCAGGAAAATAACAAACCTTCCACACCGTTGCCCGGTTGAGTTATGATGCTGCGCAAGCTTGATGAGATTTTATCCACACTGTGTCCACTCAGCTCACAAGACAAATGTCAGCACCTTATAACTCTGTTCTTCATAGTTTAGCTCCAGCAGAGCAACATAACGCAACTGAAGTTCACAGCATCTCATAACTTCTCAGACAGGCGAAAACAGACGTCTGCATCACATTTTCAAAGCACTTTCATCTAGTCAGTGACAGTTGGAAGCAAACAGATGCACAAGAAGGACAATATCATACATGAATGCATCACCTTGCAGAAGTATTCATAAATTTTCACTTTACAGCTCAACCTTCAAAGCATTTTGGGATTTAAGGCAATTAACCAACAAAATAAGAAAATGAGTGCAAAGTGGGGAAAAAATAGCTTAATCTCAGTCAGATTATATTGAGAGTGTGTGTGAATAGTCATATTTAAGGACTGCCACAATTTGGCAAGTAGCCCAAAATGTCAATGATGGTCTACATTTGATTGATTGATTTAACTTACTTGGTGATGGTAAAACAAAAAAAAAAAAAAAAAAAAAAAAAAAAAAAAAATGAAAGCAACATGAGCAATCTAAATAATAACACCTGCAACACAAGAGGTTTCTTTCACAATTTTTGTCCAGATACAAAAATCCCCAAAACAAGAATAAAACCAATAAGTTAGGTAAAAAATAATTAGTATTATACAAATTTAATCAAAAACCACTGAAGATAGGCACCAGCACCCTTCATGATCCCACAAGGGATAAGCGTGTTAGATAATGGGTGGATGAAATTAAATCAAAATTATATATATACATATTATTAAATACCCTAAACAAATATAACCACAAATTAAAAAGGGGTGTGTCAAATTCTCAGGCTATAACAGTACAAAGCTTTGAAAATATATAAACTTTTCAAATTCTTATTTGAACACAGATACAAAAACATGTATCAGATTTTTCACTTCATAATTAAGTTATTTTGTATTAGTTTATCACATAAAATACACTGAAATCTGTGGTTGTGAAGAAAATTTTTTGCAAGGTACTGCAAACGCCATTTATGAGAAAAACTCTCACCAGCTGTGAAGCTCTATGGTGCCACCTGTTGGTGGGGTGATGATAAAAGGTCAGTAACCAGAGAAGGGGACCACAGTCGTCGGGACCTGATGTGACCAGCAGTTGGACCACCACCTGCATCCAGTAGGCACACTGAACCAGCAGGAACCATGCCTCAAACACTTTATGGTTCCCTCTGTAGGACAGGAGGAAGAGCAGCGATCACAGGTTAACAGGTAATTAAATCTTTCATGAACATTTGGGGAAAAATAGTTTGGTGGTAGAGATAGATGTAAAAGTAATTCAGCAATGTTTACTTATTTTCACCTTGTCAAGATGAAAATTGTGAAGAGTGAAAAGATTTCTCATTTCAGGGTGCTATGTCTGTGTAAAAACAAAGAATCTTAGAGAAATTAGACCAGGGTGAAATGCAAACAGAGCAGTAAACAGCTCATTTACTCCAGTGATTTGGGTGGTCTGGTTTAATTCTTTTAACACCCTGGCACTAAACCCACCTAAGTCTCAGTTTTTCCACTATGCTATGCATCTCTCACTTTTATAAAAAAAACCCGCTGTGAAGTCATCACACTTAAAGTTGTATGACAACTTTAAGTGTTTCCTAGCAGCAAAAATGAACCCAACTTCAAAGAAACTATCATACAACAAATTATTACTATTATTGTCACCGTTGGGACAATTTACTAAAAAGTCAGTGTTGCTCCGACTAAAAAAATAAAATAAAATCAAGATAAGCATCATAAAAAAATCGAAAAAATTGTCTGCTTTAAATGCATCGCAGATACATACAAGCTTTCTTTGCTTCTGAAAATTTATTCTTATTTTTTTTCTAAAGCAGTTGACTGACATGTTGTTCAATGGACAGCTGATCAAATACAATACGTTTCGGGCAAGAGGCGGAGCATACCCTGGACAGGTCGCTAGTCTGTCGCAGGGCAACACACTCGCTCTCACCAGCTGCGATTAACCTTACAGTCATGTGGGAGGAAGCTTGAGTACCCGGAGAGAGCCGGAAATATGCAAACTCCAAGCAGAAAGACCCTGGGTTGGGAATAAAACCCAGGGTAACACTTGCCTTGCAACAGTTCCACTGTGCAGCCCTCACGTTTTATTTATTTTAATGTATTTTAAATATTATTTAATATAAGAACATATATATATTCAAAAGGTTGGTAGTGCAGCACACAAAGTGAATGGCCTGGTAAAGAAAAAGTACTGTGAACAAATCTTTGTCAACTAAATGATTAAAATTTTGACACAGTTATTCATCCCAACTAGAAAATCAACTCAAGCTGGAATCAGAATCGGCTTCAGAACGGATACAACAGGCTAATTAACAACAATTTTGAGGTCGCCTTCCTCAGCCTCAGCCTAAATTAAGTAACTCATAAAAAAAGAAGAGTTCAAGTTAAAAAGATCTGAAATTGATGGCATTCAAGCCTTTGACATTAACTTTGCAGTAAATAGTACCATTTTTCTTATTCTAAAATGTAAAAATAAACAAAAAAGGGTTCCAAGCAATAAATAAATAAAAGCCACCTACACTGCAACTATCTTCCTGCCATGTAAATATCTTCTATGATGATAACCTCTTGCTTTGTTCACTGCAACAGACATATTATCTGTCATGGTTAGCACAGGCATGCAATTCAAACTGCTAAAACAACATGTTGTTCAACAAGCACAGGAATGGTTTGTGTCCTAAACTTCAAAAAGCGAAAAGTCTCTTCTGTCATCAGTGTCCTGATTATGTATGATGACTTTTAAAAAGAGGAAATCATTTAGAGAGCTGGAGTGAATATGAAAAATGTGAAAATTATGTAGTGCTGTGACAAAAATAGATTGTAAACAATCTGGAAAATAAGAATGTTGCAGCAGACTGAGACTGAAGGCAATGTGAAGACTGAGGACTAAAGATGATTCTCAAATTTTCTCTAATACCATCATTTCTCTCCTCATCCTCTCTTCCACTTGGCTTCAATATACCAACAGCAGCAGCCCTCTGCAGGGCCTTGGCAGCAGTAAGGCACTATTTACCACCGCTGGCTCACTTAGAGACTTTTGAATGGAGCTTCAGATTCGAGCGGCGGCGGGATAATAGGCCCCGTTCAAAAACCGCATCCTGAGGGTATCAAGTCACCCGTCTCCATCTTTACGACATCATCTGTTTTTCTTTTTTTTAAATGTATGTTTTTCTACTCGATCTTCCTTTAAAAAAAAAAAAAAAAAAAAAAAAAGAGTTAATTCAAGACAACTGTACATGTTTTCTTTTTTCCATAGCGATGTTATTTAATGTGTGCACCTTCTCCCTGCTTTCTACTTCTTGTCCTGAATGACTTCTCTCACTATTTATTGGACCTCATAATGTCTCTTTTTTCCAATGTGCTCTTTTTCCCCCAAAGCAAATGGCCTCTAATGAATGCTTGGATAAGCCACACTGTGCTCCAGGACCGCTCTGCTATGATGCGACCACCATCTCAATGGCAACTAATGGAAATAGGAACACCATGCTAAACAGGGTTCCAACATGTTTCTGGAAGCAGACGCACATTAGCACATTTCGCTGTTGAGTCTCTGTGTCTCACCTGATGTTGCTTCTATCTGAGTTTTCCTCATCTTCTTCCTCCTCAGTCAGCCTCTGTAATGAGCTGCTGACCCACATCAGGTGGTTTTTCAAACTCTCCTGAGGCATCTCTGGAAAAAAAAAAACCCTCATATTAAATCAATGTAATTTCTATTTGTGTATTAAGAAAAGGACAAAAATACAAATAACTAAATTTTACTCTAAGATCACGATTAATGTGAATGCTCTACTTTTTATCCAGTACACTTTTTCCCACTTAACTAATTCTCCATACTATGTGCCATTTCAACCTTTCAATTATTACCTTATTCTGATTGTTCAGACTATGTATTTTGGTACTGACATCTTCTACAGTTTATGAAATATCCAGCTTTTTGCAATCATTTTTGGCCTCTTTGAAGTGCACAGAACATAATTCCTACCCTCCTTCCACATCTCAGTACAATCCTAAATTCACCTCTTTTTCCAAAGCTAATTCAAACCCTCCTTCTAACCCTGCTTAGCGTTGTAAACAATGTTTTGCATAGTCTTTGGCTGGAATTTTTGCATTGACTGAAAGTTTTCTCTTCTCTTCTACAGCTTTCTTCATTTGCATTTTGCAGGCTTTTGCCTTATTCTGCTGCTTCTTCCCATTTCTTACATTTTCGCACATCCTCTGCAGGTGACTTCAAATCCTTCTGCAATTAAAATATTAAGCGTATAGCCCTCACATTGCATTTTGAAAGGAAATGCATTTTTTTCTAGTTGTAATTACAATTTATACATGTTTTGTACCCCACCTCTAATAAAGCTAATGCTTCTTACCATGGTCTAGTGGAAGGAATTGTTATTGAACATTTTAAAGACAATTTATCTCCAATTACAGGAATAAACTTAACTACAACACAACCTGCAACTTGTTTACAGATTGAAAATGGACAAAATAGCAAGGGCTTGGTAATAAATGGGAGTATAAAGTACTAATTAATGCTATTTCTCTTGTTTTTAAGTTGCATTTCTTTCATGAGCAAATTATTTATATTGCTGCTTTCACAGTGAAAATTCACAAAGCAGTTTACGAAGACAACAACAACAACAACAAAAAACATGATTAAAATGAAAAAACAAAAAAAGAAATTAAAAGTGAAGCTGATACTTCTCACCACGGTCCAGTGAAAGGAATTGTTATTGACCATATCTAAGAAGACTCTAAATTCAAAGATACTTGAATCGAACGTCTTCCGCTTGTTTTGTTGTTTCATTGTTTTTGCTGTTGTTATTGAAAAGGAGAAAATAAAACAGCTATCAAGTTGTTTTGATGTTAGGAGCTGCATTTCGGGAAAATACTTTTCCTGTAACGAGGACATTTTCCTACAAGATGACACTTCAGCTCGACAAACTAACAAATATCTGAGGGTCTCCTTGGGCTAAGTATTAAGAATGCAATGCTATTTGTGTATTTATGACTTACACAGAATGGGTGAAACTGGGATCTTTCACCTTTTTACAATATCATTACTATTCAGTCCCTAGTGAAATATTACCTTTCAGCACAAACACACACGCACAGAGTAATAATTAACTGTGATTTCTGGCAGGGCTTCAGTGTGTCCCTAAATGGCTCCATTCAGGTAAATAATTCCTGCCTGTGGGCCAGTCTGGGCATACACTGATAAGCAGCATTTCTGCTGAGTTGGCAAAGCAAATGATTAAACCTGTGTATCGATCTTAGAGAAATAATCACACCTTACATCATAGTAACTTGAATAACTGACAAAAAATAGTTACTGAATAAGTATGTTACATATAAAGACACAAACTTGCTTATTCATTCTGTTGAAGAAAATCTGTTTACGCACTGCTAAATAACACGTCTGTACACTATTACTCTGGAGAGGTTTGGGCATTTCTCCCAGGAGTTAAGGCAGACAAACTCAGTGAAAGATGTATGAGCACACTGACCTGAAGGCATGGTAAAGAGAGGAATCAGAAGAGTTGGAGGGGACTGTGGGAAGAAGGCTTTTAAAGATGCAGATGTCTGAAATAGAGGGAAAAAAATTAACTGAATAGTGGAGATAAGACTTCAAGTCACTTTCTGCACCCTTCAAATGACATCCTGAAAAGCACGGTGATAATGCTTGAGCAAATGTGTAATGTGGCATGTAATACGAGCAATGTGACAACAACAACTGAAACAGAGGTCCATACAAACAGCATAACTCTTCCGTCGGCTCTGATTGCTCCTACCATAAATATCTATATTAACTATCTAGGCTTTTCCACATACATTTTTTTAGATTGTTTTGTTTAATCAAATTATAGAAATTTATTTTGAAAATGCACATAACACATTGTATTTGCACTGCTGCAGTCTATCTTCATAGTCCATGGAATCTCGAATATTAATCAACCGCCACTGATATTTTTAGTAGACTACTAAAAGTAGACACAATCTTTAAAAAATAAATGTATCTTTGTAATAAAAAATAAAAAAATTATTGTACCAAACTGCTGCAGCGTGTAAAAGTCACCTGCTGCAGTTGGTCATTGAGTTTCATACATTTCTACGTGCTATGGATCATTTCGTTTTCGTTCTTGATTAAGCCAGGTTTTAAAGTTCCCACAGACTAAAATGATCCAAAGTGTGGAGATACTTCAAGTCAGATAACAATGAATGGAGGTTTGAATGTCCTGTAAGCCTTGGATGCAAACCACAGCAGAACAAGGGCCATGCATGAGTATTTTGAAGAGGCGATAACCAGGGATTACTGATGAGCCTCTGAAGCTGCTGAATATTCTCTGTGAAGTTAGATGCATTGTCTGATGTTGAGAGGCACGCTGGTTGATTAACGCTGTGCCAACATGCTAATGTCTAGCCGATGGAACCAGTGGTTCTCTGGTTTAATTCCAGTTAAATGTCTAAAACATTGTCATATCTGAAACAAATAAAATGTAAACCGAGCAAACTCAAATATAACACAAAAACTTGATGGAGACAAGTTATTTGGAAGTTCTGTGCAAATACACCTTAAATATTAATGATCTTTATCATTCTAAGTAAATTAAACAGTCTGAGAGAAATACATTCTTTTTCATTTGGGGTTGTAAATGGAGACCTTTTTTTATTCCCAGTTCAGCCTTGTCATATTTGGTGCAGTGAACACTCACAGGCTTTTTCAGTTGTAAAAAATCAGAGCAACCAGGTATTCGGTTTTAGTTTTTGCCATTTTGGAGGTGAAATTATTTCATATTATTTCAAGTCTAAAGCTTTAGTTACCTTTGTTTTATCTTGTGCAATTA
Organism: Poeciliopsis prolifica; assembly: GCF_027474105.1. Lineage (NCBI taxonomy): Eukaryota > Metazoa > Chordata > Actinopteri > Cyprinodontiformes > Poeciliidae > Poeciliopsis > Poeciliopsis prolifica. Next base: position 1,853,219 of record NW_026562389.1, read on the forward strand.
ATTGTGAAAGCTTACTTAAAATTTTTTTGTTGAATAAAATATTATTGAGGATTTAAAAAGTAAAAAAAAAAAAAACTCATAGTCAGTTCTGATTTCTGTTTCAATTACTGTATCTTCCATAAACTACAAAAAAAAGGATATTTCACATCTTTTCTTCCAACTCCACAAACTTAGATGGGCTCCATTTAAAAATCAATAACATATATTCCATATCAGGGTTGATATTTTTCTGTTTTAAGTACAGGTCATTTAAATTGTGAATTTTGTAACATTTACACAAAATAAATAAATAAAACATTGATAAGATTGTTTTGGCACCTAATTCAGACCCAATTCAAAACTCTAAATTTAAGTTGACTAGAAACAAAAAACAATTTCTATGATATTGTTAATGCCAGAAACATGAAACACAAATTGTGATGAAGCGATTTTAGGAATAAGTATGGCATCAGAAATATAGTGAGCATTTAGGAATTCAGTTTTAGTTTTAGCTTCTGGAAAAACAAAGGCATTAAATATTAAAAGAAACAATTTTCCATACTCCATGGTTTCATTTATCGTAATTATTCAAACCTACAAAAAACAAAATAACCTATTTCCATCATTTTTATAACTTTTTTAAACTATCACCCTTGTAATTATAGATAAAAGTTAAGAGAAATATACAGCATTCACATAACTGTTTTGTAGATTGTATGTGAATTTTCAGTGTACCACATTTACTTGTCTCTTAATATTTATGTGTGACATGCAGGTGCCAGATAATTACAATATGGCCATGCAGGACTTCTAATTGGATGATAAAGCAACAGAACCATACTAAGGGCTGAGAGTTTCAGCTAAAGTACACAGTGAAATGAATGCATATTCAGGGCAGCATATGCACTAATCACTCCAGGTGATTATCTGGACAAAGGTTTTACATGTAAATTGATCATTTGAATTCATTGTCAGTCAAGTAGAGGTGTCAGCTATGGGAGTGTAGTATGAATAGTAGAGCTCTCAGCTGGAGATGAAGCAATAATGATGGTGAAGATTCATCAGCAGTGAATTTTCCTGCTGAGTGCAGAACATTATTCTCCACCTTAGGTGTTCAGCTAACCCTGTGGTGTAACAATAAGCTTTTTCTTTTTTTTATTTCAATAATGAATCCTTTTCAGTAACATTCTAAATTTTGTATAGATTTTCGTCTCAAGTTAATAGATATTAAAGACAATTTGATGCAAGATTTTATCATTTGTTATTTTTGCAGGCTTTTCGCTTAATATAGTGTGACTTTCATCACAACTAAACACTTCACTCTAGCATGTAGGAAAAATAGATTGTATTATCAAGAAAATATGGACATTTAATTTCCTTCTGCATATTTTATTCAAACTATTTTCTTTAGCAGAGAAGTTTAGCTCTATAGATATTTTTGATTTGTGTGTTCATTCTGATTGCACTTATTAGTTTATGTCACAATACAATATACATTTTTTTTTACCCTTTCCTCTTGTAAATAACCCAGGTTAAGCTCCTCATTTGTCTTTTTTTTTTGTGCTTGTTGCTTTTATTTTGTTAGTTGACTTCCGGTTTTTGAATTTAATGCTTTCATTTTAATGAGAGACCTTCCACTGTTTATGTTGTGCAGCAGCAGCTTGGCAACAGAAGGAACGGAAGATAAGTGGTGACAATGTTATAAAATGGATTTTGTTATTAGTGGCCTCCCTTGACAGAAGCACAGGTTACGTTTATTTTATAACTAAGATATTTCTAATATTGATCAATTGGAATTGTGATCTTTGCTTTATTGTATTTAGATATGTTATAGTTTTTGAATCGGTTAATGTTGTTGGTAGTGAACGTTGATTTCAGTTTTGAAACATTACGGTTGTAAGAGTGTGTTTTGTAGCTTAAACTACAGAACACACACTTTTTGTGTTTGTGTATGTACTAAAGCTCTTATGGTGAATCTTATGATTTACTTCAATAAACCTGACCGTTCATCAGTAAAGCCAAAATTCTTCATTTGGGAATTTTTCTTTTATCTTTGTCACTATAAGAAAAAATAAAGTGCTTTACTGACTCTAATAAGCCATATAATAAAGCAACAATGTGAGTCTCTTTTAAAAGGCAAAATAAAAAAATCCGTCTTACCCGAGGCTGCAGTCGTGAAAGCTCCACGAAGAAGAATTTGGTAAATGTTTGAAAAACATTTTTAATACGCTCATTCCTTTCAGTCTGTTTAAGAACAGTCCTGCCAAAAGTGGGGGCAAAAAAGAACACATAATATTCAGCATGAAATTCAGCATGGGTTAAATAACACCTTAAATTCAAATTAAATCCACGGCACTTACCTGAAGATGTCATTTACAACCAGGAATACTGAACAATGCTGAGCACAAGCTTTAGGCTAAAACACACAAAAGGGCAAACTTTACAAGCTATGGCCATACATTTTAAAATGCATCAATAATATCAGAAGGTTCAGAAAACTATGGCAAAAATCTATCACTTTTTAACGAGTGCTTAACCACCAGGTGACACTGTTGGACCATCTAAATGATTACTTTTGAAATCAGTTTCTCTGTTCTCACTTTCTCCTCATTAAACACTCAGTTTCCCACTCTGTCAAGCCTCCCTAACACTCCCACATACTCATTTTCTCATCTCCTCCTAATCCACACTCATCATGTGTTTCAGATTTAATACATTCTAAAACGCCCCAGTGCAAACATTTAACAGCTGTACTGTGCATGTCGCTAAGTCCCTAAATATTTGGCGCTCAACACACAACACATATAATACCATGTGGTTAACATGTTATACACCTCACAGGCTTTACCCCAGCAGAGCAGTACAGTAATAACAGATGAATGCATGACACATTTGAATTTACTTTTTTGTTTGTTTGTTTTTGCATGATTTACTGGCAGCTGGTGATAAATCAGTAATTTGTGGTTTAGAACGCATTAAGAGTTGGGACTTGATATACTGCAGGTAAAATATATAATGGCTCTATGTCCAGATATGAACAAATGAGGAGTAATCTGATTAAACAGAGGGGATAAAACTGCACATAGCATCACTAACAGTTATTAAATGAAATGGACAAAAGACCAGGGTATGAGTCAAATTATAACAGAATTAAACAACAAATAGTTCCACCAAGTGTCCATACAGTGTAATTACAACCACAAAATACTCCAAACTTTATTCTTACAAAACAAGACCAAGCAATTGCCCTTTGCATGTCTCAGCAAAGGGAAATTGTTTAACAAATATGGAGAAAACATATTTTTTATTAATGTTATATACTGCAGCTTGAATAAAAAGCAACTGCATAGCATTTTTTTGAGAACTCTGGATTGCTTTATGTGTACTTTGCATATTGCTCATGGAAAGAGACATTTCAGTAATCTAAAACTAATAGAAAAAATTTAATCTACCTACTTGCATACTGTATGCAGTCTGTTGGATGTAAAATTCATGAGCAGTAAATATTGTGCTAGTTATCAGTATCGGACCAAAGAAAGCAAGGCAGTTGCAAGAAACTAAATTGTGATGCTTTTGATGGGTCAGATAGACTCAAATAATTGTAACAGCAGCTGCGTGGGGGGGCCCCAATTTAATTTTTTGTCAGGGGGCCCAAGATTCCTGGCAGCACCCCTGGTGTGAAGTATCATGAATCCTAAAAGCTGCTTTTTTAGCATCCTCCTTCATACCTTACGACTATGAAAGAGGTATGACTTCAAGGAGAGTCAATTACAGCACACAACAAACATCCTGTTTTTTTTTAGCAGTCTGGGGCAGGAAGTGAGTGTTTATTGTTATTGGGCCCTCTGCCTGGGTCAGAAGGCGGTAGGAAAAGCCAAAATGAGGAATGCGAACGCATTTTTATGTTTCCTATTTTTGACTGTAGTATAAACAAGTTCGAGAAAGGCAGGAAAGTGAGGGGATGGACAGACCCCAGACATCTCAGATTTCTTTACTTTTTATTTTTGTTTAGAAGTATCCCACACAGTCATATAAACAGTCACATGAAACCTGAACCTCCCTTTTTCTTAATAAAAACACAATGCCAGATGTAATATTATAATCAAAACCACGACATGAGTGGCTGATGGACTGAATTAACACAAGGGCACATACATTTGAATTAAGAGCGTACATGGGATCCCAAGATACTAGATGAAAAGAAAAAAATTACCTTTCAGGTACTTTGTTAATGGTCAGTTAATTCCATTTGGAGATGCAGAATGAAAACCTACAGTTCAGGCACACTTGAAACTAAATTTATGACAGAACAGTTACTCCCAACCCAAAATGGCAGATTTAATCAGATTTATCAGGCAGGTTTAATTTCTGTATTTGTAAGCCAAATGAATATGCACTAGTGTGCACTGCCATCTCTTAATTTGTGAGCAGTATCTCTAAACACAAAGGGTGTGCAGTTCCCCTTGATATATACACAGGTTAAGTGGACCATCACTACTGAATGAAGTAAGCAGCACCGCTGCCTTTTCAAAACAAAAGGCAGGTAAGTTTGTCTTTCTCATTTAACTTTTACTGACATCCCAAAATGCCAACAAGTGCAATCAGAAAGTGAGGTAAACAAGATGTCAGTAATAACCTTTGTGTGAATAATTTTATGGATGTGTACAGACATTTTATGGTTGTGTGAATAATTTTATGGATGTGTACAGGGACTACATATAGACATCCATGCTTTGGCAAGATTCAGAATTTGCTTTATTAAATTTCTGTTTTCTGTGACAGGTTAAATTACTTCACACTGATCCTAATCTCCCAGTGACTATAAAGTAATCCTGGAAAACAACTTGCCAGCCTCTCTTTGGGCAACAAATGAAGAAATTAAGTTCAGTAACGGCAATTCTAAAGTAAAAAAAAAAAAAGAACATATATGAAGCCATGTGAAGTGACGAGCACAGAGCCATTGAAGAAATAGTGAGTATAATATCACACAGCCAAATGATGTGAGATGTGATCTGGAGCTTGCCAAATTATGTGAGAGGCAAGCAGAACAAAAGCCAAAAGTAGATCTGACAGGCAAAGCACTCAATAATGACCCACCCCAAAAAATACAATGGAACATTCCTAAGATCCTCACTTATTAAAATTGTTGAGTTTCAGTTTACAAAGTGCTTCAAAGGGGAACTGAGCACAAATGGATGTGTGCAATGGTTTCTCTTGTGAGACTCTTTAATTTGAGGCAGATGAGACCCTGTGTACCAAAAAACTAATTTAACAGGAGCAACATATTTATCAGAAGCTTATCAAATGGATCAAGTGTTATCAAATCAGGCAGCAGAGAAAATAACAAAAATGCTGCAGCACAGAAGATAGGCAAATAAAAAGTTATAACAATTCAACAGTTTCACTTTCCCTCCCTCCCCTCCCATCCTCCCTTTAATTAATTAAAAAAATGCAAAATACAACAAGTTTGTTAAATGTATACCGTTTTGTTGACACCTTCAAACATAGGGACAACATCTGTTTGAAAACATTCATTTTGAATTCTGTCTCTTTAAATCCCGCCTCACTAATGACTCGATCTGTTCTGCTTGGTCAAATATGGTAGCGTATACAATAGTGCCTCGACAGCTGTTTGTCAGGTCCCACTGTCAGATGTGGAAAGTCAGACATGTTTCTATAATCATGAGAAGAGGACCCACCAGTAACGACTTTGACACTTGCTCCTCCACCTTGTTTGGTGTTGATTCTGCTTTAGTAGCAGACTCCAACAGACTGAGCACAGCTTCCTCCAGGCTGTGTAAGCTCTGACACCACAGAGAAACAACTGCCTGCTCGTCCAGTAGCAGGTCGCATCTGGAAATATTTGAAGGGTTATGTTTTAAAATAAAATTTCATAATTTTGCACTATTTAGATAATGACACATATGCTATTAGTAACTTGATCTTTTTTTTGACATTTTCAGGAGAATTGAAGCAGGCAGTACAAGAACCACTAAAATATACTGCAGCTGAAAGTGAGGAGTAGGAAAAACCTTACTTAGACGGGATGTCAGGAATGGGTAGATAGTTACCAGAGGTGTTTCCCTGCAGCTATTTCAGTCAAAGGGGGTAAAGCCACTTATTAGGTAGGAGGGTGTTCTAAATTTTTCCTCCTCAACAAGGTTAACAATTATCGTTTGAGTACAATTAAATCCTTTTCATCTCCAAATTGGACATCAACATATTAAAATGTATTAATAAAGACTTAAAAATTGTATTCAGTATTCAGTTTTATTCCACAACTATAAGATTTTACAGCATTTCTGAAAATCTCCCAACTTTTCTAGTAATGAAGACTTTACATCATTTTTAGAACTGTGACATAAAATAATTCTTAATAAGTACAACATTGTACACCACTGAGACACTTAGCATATTTTTCTCAAATATAGCAGCACAAGCTAAAATTGCAGTAGAAACATTTTCGGTACCTTGAGTAGGCAGAATGTAGAGTATCAAGGAAGTTTTCACTCAGACCTTCTCTGATGCAAGTCATCTGCTGTTGCAGCAAAGCACCAATAAGAGGAGATGCTTCAGGACATGTGATGAGAGGCACACAAGCCTCAGACGCAGCCCAAATACTGCCACATGAACACCTATGTGGAGTTTTCAAAATGTTAAAGTTATATTACTGTGGAGACAGAACAATAGGAGGTGAAGATTAGAGTTAATGTTTGCTGATCTTTCCTGCATTGCTTTGTTTTTCATTTAAAGTCTACTCCTTCATAAAACCCCTAAAAAGCACAGACCTAGTAGTAATGTTCTTAACAGAACGTTTTATTGCACATATTTATAGTGTTTATTTCTTAGGGTTTTTTTGTAAAGAAAGTACTCTACATTAATGAGGCAGACATTAGATCCTAACATTAAGATTCAGACAAGAAGAGAACACTCTAAAAATAAAAAAAGAATAATTGATAATTGTACCTTTTTCAACGCAAATGATGTCAAATTAACATACTAATCGTTGTAAGTCACATAAATTTGGGAAACGTTTCAATTGTGGGAATGTGATGCACTACTGATGTCTGTAACTGATTAACAGATACTTTTAACTTCTTTTTGTATTTAGAGTATTTCATTTATGTATGTTTTTGTTTTATTGATCAACTTTCTTGCAATTTCAGTCAACAGAACAGAAACCAATCTACCATGATTACAGCTTGTTTGAATGTGAATTATATTCACCCCTTATTTGTGCTGCTCTCAGAACACCGACTATTCCCAATGCTTTTCTGTATTCTTGTCACCATCTGAAATGCAAGAAATCAAAATGAAATGCAAGTATGCTTATAAACAGAAGCTATAGAAACAAAATACCTTTCTCAGCACTTTAAGATGGTATTCTTTGGTTGGCACTCCTAAATGCTTCATCAGGTCCACGGCTGCACCATCTTCTTCATCTGTAGCCAGATGACACAGGACTTTCTGTGATGGAGCAGAAGAAACAATATGCAGGTTTGGCATGTCATGAATGCAACCAAATCATGAATGCAACCAAATCAATTTATCAAAACCAAAAGTTTCAATAAAGTAATCTAATTAGTTACTGGAAACTCAGATGACTATGTCAGCATCACATCATTTGAAACACATGAGTGGAAAAAAGGTATTCCAGTATGAATGAGTATGAATGCATTGGCAGCATAGGAGTAGAAGTAGAAATGAGCATTCTTTGTAACAGACCCTTGCCGTTTTACAACGGGGCCTCATGATAATTTGATACACAAGAATAATGAACCCAACCCATAATCAGCTGCGAACAATGTTGGTTGAAATGAAGCAAAGCAATCCACTCAAAGTATATGGTAAGAACATAAAGTGGACAATGCCAACTTTATTAATATAGCATTTTTTAAAAAGCTGCATAGCAATGACCCTGAAGTGAATCTGTGGGAGATACAATGACTTCATAGAATTTAAAACTAAAAGTTCGAATGCAGCAGAAGAAAATAATTAAAAAAAATACAGGAAACAAATACAAAATAAAAATTCTGTTAATCTCCAACCGAGGTACAGGACTCAGAGAGAAGCATGATTTTAAAAGTGTCTGAGAAGTTTCTAAGGTCTTGGAAGTTATTCTATTGGAAGGCAAGCCATTTACCAAAATAGAAGAACCACCTGAAAAGCCACTACCACCTCTGCCTTTTGGATTAGATGCTGTGACCTCTTAAAAACACCTTAGAGTGGTTCCCAAAAATGGGGTCTGTACCCCAGCCAAAAGTTAAAGGTCTTGAGATAATTTCAAGACATCAAATTTAAATTAAGGATAATTGCTAATTGCGTATGTTATTGCAAAATTAGACAATCAAAAAGTAATTGAAGGATATTGGCAGTATAATTGTTGTTAAAGGTCAGCTGTTTTCCTCTCACTGGATTCAAAGCAGTGTTTGAATGCTTTATATATATAACTTTGTGGTTGTGTTGTGCTTGTATGCGTGTGTGTGTAACCTAAGAATACCAGATCAAAAGCTTGTTCAAGTCTTTGAAACAACCCTTTTAATTTACCCATAAGAAATAGACTTATTAATACAAGCTGACTACCTAAAACCTGACATCTTGATTACACAGCAAAACCATGGCATGTGGCTCACTAAGTAGTGAAAAAATACAAACTGCTTTGAAACACCAGAATAAAAGACAGAAGGAAATAAGAAGAGAAAGACATTGTGAGATGTTGAATATGTATAAAAAGAAGAGATCAGTGAAACCTAAATCTGAGGAAAAGTAGTACTGCAGAGCTGTTGGTGCAGCCCTGTGGTTTCTTTGGCCTGGCTGTGCAGCACGCTAGGATGCTTACCCTCCACATAGTCTCACAAAACCACCCCAATCACTACCATCTGAGAGCCCTCAAACCCAGCACATATAGTACATACAAAACCAATCATACTCAACCCACAGTTAGTGAGGAGGCACAGTGGGGATGAGGAATGAGAAGTAAGGAAGGTTTGGTTAGAATAAGTATCAGAGACAAAAAGTCACTGTGATGTCTGTATTCTGAACAGGGGAAAAAGTGTGTGGTCACCAGAGGAATGGGATAAAGAACAGAAAGATCGATGGGTGGCAAATACTTTAGGTCAAAAGCCATCTTTCTCACACAGAAAAAAGCAACTTGAATTGGCTTTGGGGACAAGTTACTGCCATAGAAATGATCCCCCATAAATCTAAAATTAAAACAGAGGATGTAAGAAAAAAGGCATGAGGCAAAGACTTGGGTTGCTTTGGATGGGTGTCTGTTAACAATTACAGCACCATGATTGAAAACCAATGACAGACTTAAGTATAGCCTCAGATGGTCAAAACAGCAGAGACAAAAAAGGGGAGATGAAATCGCTGGAAGAGCACAAATAAAGAATTTGGATCTCTAAAAGCACTGATTTAGAACCAACTCAACCTCAAACTTAGTGTAATAAATCTGTATGCCCGTCCATTATTTGCACAACACCCACTAACAATCGAGGGACTATATAGAGTTAGCCCACATAGTTGATGGAATCCAAAAAAATGTTAAGTGTTAGTTACTTTTAGAAAAAATAAAAAAACAATCCAGCCCTCTTGTATATTTCTTTTTATGCACAGTTAACACACTTTGCCTTTCAAAAGTGTTCATACCAAAGCAACATGTTCACATTTTGACCAACGCACCCACAAAATTCAATGGATTTTACAATTAGAGCATTATTAAAGCTAAAAGCAAATACTTTATTTTTGTAGCCTTTTAAGAACATTGTAATTTAAATTAAAGCCGCTAGCGGCGTCGTGCGGCCCTCGCAGCCAAGCACCGCTCCGGCCTATTGGCCACTGCGGGGGAAATTTCATGTCTCTATGATAAAGTAAGTGAATAGCAAAAGGTCCTTTGAAAATTGCTAGGTGGCGCCGTTTCTTGTGGGATTTTTGCAACGACCTTAAAATACGAAATTTTTATCCAGGCTTAAGGCCTCCGCCAAGTTTGGTGAGTTTTTGAATATGATAAAGCCTCCCAAAAGCCAATTCATTTGGAGGGAGAATCGTAATAATAAGAAACAGTACAAAAACAATAGGCCTTCGCAGCGCTTTGCTGCTCGGGCCTAATTAGGAACCACTCAATTTAATGTGGCATTTGGGTCAGAGTGTAAGTGCCGTTCAGAAAAGCTTAAAAATGTGACTTAAAACTTATGTGACTTATCTCAGTTTCCACAAGCCAAATTGTTTATTTTTACATATACTTTACTTCAATTATAATACTGTACTGTCATGTTTTGGCTTTCATAGTTACATATTGAGCATAAGTGTTATTGTGCGACTGTTTTATTTTTACATATTTCACTGGTCAAAAACTGATAAGCTAATGCCTACCACAATGGTTAGTTATTAATTGGTAATCCAATTCCAACTCAACTTATTACTAGACCTGTATTGAAGTATTTTAAGCAACACTGAATCAAATTTATATTGATTTGAACTCTGACCCAAATAATTGAAAAATTAATTGAATTGTGAGATTTTTAGCAACACCTAGCCTTAGTCCTGAAAGTTTATTGTAAGCTCAGCAAAACATATTGAGGATGGATTTTAGTTAACTCTTAGAAAATCTCTGTAAAAACACAGAACCTGTTTAAATGTGCATTACCAAGAAGCTGGAAGTGAATAATCTAACAAAAATATTGTAAGTACACCACTCAGCCACAATACAAATCACAAAACAAAATAATATGAAGCATATTTCCAAAAAATTAATAAACTGCAAATATTTTACATTTAGAGACTCCACAAAATTAAGACCGTGCAGAACTTTTGAAGACAGCCAACCACAGAGTAATGAGGTTTCTTTATTTATTTATTTATTTTTTTGATATTCTTTTAGCATTTTTGAAAAGATGAAGAGAACGAATTAAGGTGATCATCCAGGTGCCTGGAACCATAAAGTGTATTTTAGTCGTACAATGACACTTAAAACAAAGCTAATATGAAGAGGGAATGTTTTTATTTTTAATAATAAAATGTAAACTTAGCATGAGCAAACAGCTGCAAATATACAGTATAAAGTGTCTACAGTCGCTGCAGGAAATATTTGTGGTTCCTTGCGCAGCTAAAGAGCAGATTAAGCTATTATTCAGCTGATTGTTTGGCTATCTAAAATTACACCCTCTTTACTTACACTCTTACTCGCCTTACTGTCATCTTCTCAAAGATCATTTTACTGCAGCACTGTGAGGTCTTTTTACATGTGCAGGATGTTGAGAAACAGACCAACAGAGTTAATGACTATCAGCCCGGAGCTTTGTGGCTATACCCCAGAATTTATCAAACCCTATGTGAAAACTCAGATGTGGAGAAGAGAGACAGACAGGAAGCTGAAGTAAAGGCAGAGAAATACTGTACACACTTCAATTGGGAGAAACATGCTGCTGCAAACATACAACAGCAAAGAAACTGAAATATTTCATTAAATTCTCAAAATGACCTAAATGCACATGAACAAAGCATTTGGATGCCACATAGCAGCTGATGATCAGTTTCTCAAGAAGGAAATAAGAAAACAATGTTGAGGAGCACGATCAGTCAAGGATAACAAAAAACAGGCTTTGCCTCACATTCCAAGACAGGCAGCGCTGTGCAGACACAGAGACAAAGAAGGAGCATCTCTGACCTAAAACAGATTATCTGCTCTGCTCTCCCCAATAGACAAGCTAGGTTGTTGCAAAAAGATTCTGCTGTGCTTCTTGTCACTCACATCACTGGTGGTAAATGGAACATTCTTCAAAACATAAAAGGAGAGAATGCAGAAAAGCTGCAAAAATGACAATGACTGTTGTACAAGATGTTATTGGATCCTTGAAAATCTTGTTCTACACCTATGAAGTAAAAAACAAATAATTTTCAAGATCACATACATTTACATACATTTGTATTCAACCCCATTTACTCTGTTCTTTTATAAAAATTTGATGCAACCAATTTCCTTCCCTGTCAGTCAATAAAGAACTTTTATTTTGATAATCTGAAAGTATATTTGCAATAATATAGCTAGATTAACTTTAATAAATAACCATGGAACACCAAATATATTTATATTTCTAAATATAATCGAAATCAGAAGTATAAATAGCCCAGATAAGTTAAATCAACCCACTCGTCTCTTGTTTTTGGTCAGAATTACTAAAATTGTTTCTATTTGTTGAACAATGACAGAAAGAATTTGTCAGATTTATTCATTAATACCTTCAAAAACATAAGTTTACCTAGAGAATGAGTACCATCTCTTTGAACTACCAAGGGAACCCAGATTATGGTTTCATGGTTTCGCAAACTTCTGTTGGGTTTACTGACACACTTGAGTTAATTGGAGATAGATGGATGTATTTCAAGGCAACACCAGGAACAATGGGGAAAGTCTCTAGACTTCCCCATCTTCTTGGGAACAATTTGAAGATGCTTGAATGTTGAAAGTTCATCTGTCCAAGCAATTATTCACAAGTACAGAAGTGGGTGGTGGTGGGAATGTCTAATCATCATACCACTCAGGAAGGAGATTAGTTCTGTGTCCCGGAGATGGATGTGTTTTGGTCTGAAATATGCAAATTGGCCCCAGAACAATAAAATAAGCAACTAAATAGTTTGTGGTTTTCAAATGCAGCTAGAGCCAAAGACCTTCATTTTTGGAGACGTGTTCTGTTGTCAGACTAAACTAAAGAGAAACTATTAGGCCACAATGACCATTTTTACATTTGGAGGAAAAATGCAGAAGCTTGTAAGTCTGCAATCTTTTTACAGCCTTAATACAATTTCAGTTATTGTCAATATTATTGTACCTTCTACACTACTGAACATTTGGCCAGTATATCCTGCGCAAAATATCAAATATGACCACACATAAAAACATCTTGACACAGATGCAGACACCACTGTGCTCACTTGCACTCAGCTTCCCCTCCAACAGGTCAAAGAACATCTGGCAAAATTCAAGGTTTACTTTCTCGGCTCTGTTTTAATTAGCAAGATGTTTTATTAGACGAGAAATTAATCAAAAGAATACAAACACACAGTTAATCTGGCAGAAATGTGAAGGTTTCACATTGTTTATCATGAGCCATCTGTGTGAACCCTCACAAAGTTGAAAATGGCAGAAGCTTTCTTCCCTCTCTTCTCTTTCCCTCCTCTCTGCGCTCGCTTACAGAACACACAGGGCGCTTTGCTGGCTAGCATTAATATGAAGGCAGATTCTTAAATGATGACAAGAGGCTGTGAAACAGTCACTTTTAATTTGACTTTAAAATAGTGAAACATAGTTGGAGACTATGCAGACTAAGACCATTAGAGACACAATCTACTCAATTCATTGTGTATATTAAATTGGATTGGAAAGACAGAGATGGAAAGCACATCCCTATTAAAATAAATGAAACAGAAAATCTCTTCAGCAGTCCAGAGGCTGTCAAAGAAGAATTATTTTGAGATCTTTTTGTTAAAATAATGTGTTTTATTACCAAGTAATCTTTATGTCAAGTCATCCAGAACACAAACAATAAAATGACCCAGCCTGGTGTGATGAAAACTGGCTTATGAAAAAGATCTGGAAGAATACACTGTTGCGCACGATTTACCACAAGTAATTCAATATCAATAATGGCTGGAAACTCAGGAGATTTTGTCACAATTTTTTTTCTAACTTTGCTGTGCAGTGGCCATCAGCTGTGCAATTCTGTTAAACCTTTGCTTATGTCCTCTTTACACAAGATTAGAATTCTAGTACAGTTTTCAGGATCTCTAAGAAGGTAAGGATATGCAGTCTCCTACTCTCTTGCACTTTGTTGTCTCCTCGCCATTAAAGCAAAGTCCTTAAAAATATGGGTGGTTTCCGCACCTCCACCATCAGTTTCAGCCTGCCTGATTGAGTAAACACCATTTCTCCCTGTTATGAGCCATATTCCATGGTAAAATGCAGCACAAGAAGTAGATACGCAGTGTCAAACACATGCAATAAATTAAACTACAAAGACCAGTCCCAGCTAAGAGTGGGAGTCATTAGGTTATAAACTTGGCACAAAAATAGTCTGGTCGTTCCTCCTTCTAAATCTCCATTGACCAAGCTGGCCAGGTCTGTGTAAGGAACAACATCTAAACATCTACACGGCTAAAGTAGCCGTTAAAGAACGCAATTTTGGAATTTCGGTTTGGATGTCTTGTTTTATTCTACTGCACCAATAAAACTTGAACTGTTTAATAAGGAGAAACTTTCAGTTTTTATTTAGAAAAATTTTGCAAACCATCATTTTATTTTGAGTATTACTCCTCTTAATTAGAAAGCAGATGACCAAAGGCACAAAGAAGGTAGAGCCTGGTGAATGTGTATGCCACAGACAACAGGAGCGCAAAAATGGAGGCGGCAATTAAAACGTACAAACTAGGTCCTATAAATTAGCACTACTTAAAAGTTTTACGCAGGAGACCAACTTACTGTGAATGTGGAAAACTGCCTGCTACATCGTAACTCTATCTGCCTCACGTTCAGACTTGTCATGGATGAGGAGATCCAGAAGCAATAAGTAACTATTTTTCTGTGGTTTCTATAACAGCTCTTCTTATTGAGAGATAATTACAAATACCTACTTTAAAAACACCCACGCTAATAGTATTATAATTAACTTGGGTTTCAATGTCTCTTTCTTGTTTGTCTTTTTAATGATTTAATTATTTTTTGCTTTGCCTTGTCATGTTTATCTATCTAGCCCAAATGCATCAAATATAACTGTTTTCCCTAAAACAATTAAGTCAAGCTATATTGTGATTGAAGGATGATTCCCTTCATGTCATATCATTTTGCTTTCTGTATTTCCATCCATCCATCCATCTTTCTTCTATACACCCTTGTCCCTAGTGGAGTCAGAAGGTCTACTGGTGCCCATCTCCAGCAAATATTTCAGGCGAGATGCAGGGTACACCCTGGGATAGTCGCCAGTCTGTCACAGGCCATCAGTATTTATGTAATGAATGTCATCACTGGTGATAAATCTTGGCCTGTGTCTAGATACATCTAGTTTTGCAGAGTATAGCTGCGAAACTAATAAATAACCACCACCTTCTGACCATGTAAGCATTATGCATACGATGGGACAACCCTCACGCTTCAACATATATACTTGAGATACAATTGTGGTTTTTTTTACGCCCCAGAAGACTTCAGAAGGCATGTTTTTATATTAGCGTAGGTTTTAGCAGAGAAAAGATCTAATGGCATTCGGAGTATGTTTGTGAATTATTATCCAATGTATTTATTTAATTTTCCAAACAAAGTGTAAGAAGTTCCAAAAGTTAGTAGAACAGGGTTTTGGTACACTTGAATTATTTTGATGTTATTAAACAATAGCCTGATTGTACCTTCTCTCATTTTAATAACATTTATGTATCTTTTAAATGGAACAACTATTTACTTGTACATTTGGAAAATTAGCTAAATATTGGTCAATAAAACACATTAAATAATGGCTAATTTGTCAAGCAGTTTATTTTAAAAGATCAGTTTCTACCTGTATCCACTGGTTGGCTTTTGTTTCCACTGCATTGCTTGGATACTCAGAATACAGAGCCAACAAACACTGGAGGAGAAGTCTTCTACTTTCATCTGCAAGACACACACAATATTTACCAATTTTCTCAAGGTAATTTTCATGTTTGTTTCTTTTTGACAGTATGTTTTAAAAAGATAAAGTAATGCCCAAAGCATAGATTCACCTTCTGCAGTGACATGAGGGTTCCAGCACAGCCGGCCTAAAAGCTGACCTAATAATGGAAGCGTATTCAATGTTTCTGTTGTGGAGCTCTAAGAAAAACAGAATCAAAAGGAAAGAAAAAAAGACATAAATTAACATTTAAGCAATTACAAAAAAAAAAAAAAAAAACATTGTTAAAAAAAATAAAATAAAAAATTCAGGCATTTATATTTAAATAGCAGTGTCTCATGGAGAAAGACTAACGACTAATTTGAGAGGATGAGATCACCACCAATGGGAATCATAATGGTAGGTCAAGCAGAGTTTAAATAGAACCTAAATACCCCAGCTATTGTCTGCAACAACACAGTTTCTGTGTGTTGCTCAGCCCTCACATTTGGCCTCCGGATTGCTGAATAGTCTATGGTAAATGCTGTATGGTAAACGTCTGTGTGCGTATGTGTGTGCGCGCGCGTGTGTGTTGCTGATGCAACAGAGAAAGAATGCTCATTTACAATACAAACTGTTGAATGCTCTGTGACTGAAGGAATGCCCATAAGAATAAGCCATCACAAAAGAAAGCAATTACGACCGACTACCAGGGCACAATTGGCATCAAAGCCTCACCAGCACTGTCTCTAATTATGACCATGTATCTTGTTGTAATTACAACCAGACATTCTTTGACAGAAGTGACTGATTACATACTGGCCAAGGAGCCTAAGGAGACATGTTTATAGATGAGAATGAAATAGATGGTGAAGAAAGACACCAACATGAAAAATACATATAAATCATGCATATGTATTTTAGGGTTTATCTAATATGTGAAGCTCTAAACTGAGACAAGTTTGACAAGAAAAACAATGAAAATGTAAACTTTTGTCTTTTTAAAGGATAGATGGAAGTGAATGGCTCCATTGCATGCACAAATTATATCCATGTTTGTTTCTACTAAAAGAGCAAAGAAAAGCAATCCAATGAGAAGTTGGTTTTCCAATTTCAGAATTTGCAGAAGGATGTATCTGATAAGCAGCTGGAGAAAAGCCCTGGATTTACCTCGAGGCTCTTCTGAGAGCCGCACCTACACAATAACTGTGTTCAAGTTTAATTGACGGAAAGAGAGCTTCTTCCCAGCATGCGTGGGAGGGTAGTACACAGACTAAAAGAATGAGAACCAGCCAATCACTCCAATAAAACTTCAGAGACATTACTCCCACAGCAATGGACCCAAACAAATCAAGTATTAGCACGTTTGTGAGTGTGTTATTATTAGACATGCTAATCCTGTAATGTATCAACAGCTTTATGTTTTATAATTACATAAAAAAGATAAATTCTTCTTCAAAAAGAGTCAAGGAAATAATAAATTAAGTACAAATTGTTTTATTGTAAATTCTTTTATTGGTGCTGCTACTGCCAAAGACAATTTTGAAACAGAATACATTTCAAAATATATTTCGGGGCAATCGTCATGACAGTACTTCAAATACAGCTCAACATGGTAGCCACAACCAAACGTTGTTCAAACGTGTGATATTAACCTGAAAAATCACACACTACAACTTACAGAGCAGATGTGTGGATCAATGGGTTGGTGAATGAACAGACGGTCCGATGGATGGACTGATTCAGCAACTAGATAATATTTTAAGAAATACATTATGGAAGTTCAAAAATATTACTCTACTCCATCTCCTTCTCTGACTGTGTAGGTATACTGCACTGCACTGGCATCAGCTTGAAACAGTATCAATCCATTCTCATAACTCAAAACAGTTGTAAAGTGAAGTGGACCGCAAATTAGACCTGTCACGTTAACAGAATTTTCTGGACGATACATTTCTCCACAATAATACTGTTGAGACCATCACTGTGAAAATGGAAACCACTGCATCTGACAAGGAAATGGCTAAAAGAAAACGAAAACTCTGAGAAGTTAACTTTAAGCATTGGCTTTTGAGAGTGTTGATGTCTTACAATCATCCTCACCTGTTCTAAACATGTATAGAACCTGGAAATGAACAATAGGATTATTTCACATATTGGGTCATAAGCCACAGGAAAGCTGTAAAGATATCAAAGGATTCATATCATTGCCAAAAAGTGGGTTATCCTCAGCTGGTCTTTTATGAGCCCATTGCGAAGAAAAAAAGATTTCAATGCAATTAAGCTTTACCATACTGTTTCTTTGCATGTGCTCCATAACTTTGCTCATTCTGACTCATCTGCATTACGCAGAGCCAGAATTATGCTGACAGAAAGAGAGACCTGCAGGGAAAAAAAGCGAGGGTTGATCTATAAAAATATACTGGTGATTCAAAAGTCGAAGCTGAAGTAATAAGTCAAATATAAACAGAAAACTGATTTTTAATTACTTATTAAATGCTTCAGTAAAACATTGGAAAATTCAAACCATAATTTCCAAGGGCAATTTAATATGGATAAACAGAAAACAAAGATTTAACTGGAAAGCCAGTCTTAATATACGAAGGAATAATCTTAAATGCTGTGAATCACCGAGTTGTTGGGGGAAAAAAAAGAAGATTTGATCAAAAAGTTCAGGAATCTCTGAGAACAGCGGACCTTCTTGTCCTCGGACCTCTTCCCAGATTTGCTGGATCTGATATAGGGATACATCAGGTTAGCACTCAAGGTCCCACTGCGGCTATTACCTAACTAACCCAACACTGAGAGCTGCCAGCCAGGCATACACTGCCTCAGCAACACACAGAACAGCGTCTGTTAGCAGGACCCTTCCATTGAATGAATTACCATTCAAGCCTTGGCTAAAACTCAGAAGGTGTGGGTGCATGTTTGAGCAGACTTGATAGTCTTATTTCTGTATTAATTTATTCAAAGTTTCATTAATCAAATGGCTGCTGTTCTGCCTGATAGGTGAAAACTTTAAAATCAATATAGTGCAATGTTAACATGTAAAAACAGAAAAAAAAAACTGTTGCACTCCTGTCACCGTAATATTGTGCATTAGTTTTCAGTTGCAATGGCAGACAAAAGTACACCTAAATAATGGTAAAACATGCAATTACAATGCATCTGATTATATAGGAACAAAACAACCAAAACATTCATCAAGGGAAAACAAGAAGAGAAGTTAAAGGCAGTTTGATGCCTTGAACATTATTCTGTGAGGAACCCTGACTTCTCCCGTTCATGTACATGTTCTTTTTGCACACAAAAGATACCTAAGCCTTGTTGAAGATGTTAATCAGTATTTCCTGTGATGTTAATCAGTATTTCCTGTCGTCTTTTTAATGCCCTTGCCACATAGCAGAAATGGGTCAGGAGTACAAGAGAACAAGAAGTGTACAAGAGTGTCAATTTGGTCTAATACTCTGGATATCAATCAAATCCAACATCTGTAGAATAAAGACCTTATCTACGGAATTCACAAGTCACAGCTTACAAGACTTAAATGATCTACTGCCAACTCAACAGTGGCCGATATGGTAGGTGGCAGTATAAGGAGGACCACAACACAATTAGGTAGGTAGTAATGATGTTATGCCTAACAGCAATATTTCTGAAAGCCAACTTTTCTACATTATTTCTGTAGCACTGTAATCTATTAACAAATACATTTACTCACCACACTGCTGATTTCTGAGAGAAGCTGCTGGAGGAAATCCCTCAGTCTCTTCAAGTGTAAGGAGATGTCTTTCCCTGTGTGTGGAGTGTCAATTTGGCCCCAAGCGATGGCTTTTTCAAGCCAGAAGGGCATCTCCTGAGCATTTGGCCACTGTGCTGTGGTTTGCTGAACTTGCAGCTCAGTCATTTGACGTTTTCCACAGGCAAATTTACTTTTGAGCTTAAAGAAATCCTAGGAAACAGCAATAAATGTGCCATTAAAGTCAAGAATTACACAGAAATTGTCATGAAACTTGAACTTTACCATCATATTTTGTAAGCATCAAGACAGAATAATGGCAAAGGGATCTTGGCGGTATACCATTTTTCTGTTAGCATATTTGTGGACATAGATGTTTGATTTATTTTGACATCTCTTCGTTTCCCGCTATCCAGTTTCATTGGCTTCAGATGTTGTGCACCACTAAGTATTTAGAAATAAAAGAAAAAAGTAATAAACCACTTTGTTTAACCTGAAGAAAACACAAATTGTGTTTGGGAAGTACAAGATTGAAAAATAAGACAAACTTTGTTTACAGGAAAACTCCACATGGAGATTTACTGTTACACTGACAAATAAAAACTCAGGTTCACTTCTTTAAACAGTAAAAAAACATTTATATGGGAACTTTTTCTATAAATGATTTTCAAAAAATGTAATTATTAACAAATTAAATCACGATTTGTCTACGCCCGGTACGAAGTAGAAAAATAATAAACAGTCTTTAGTAGGCTGCTCAATGACAAAAAGAACAGCATAAGATCCTAACTTGAAAATGATAGCACGGTCATATCATTTGTTAAATAGAGAGAATATCGCTGATAACGTTTACTTTCATCAGTAGAAAGTAGGCAACCATCAACAAAGACATTATAACAATTAGATACAGAGAGAAAGTGGAGCCCAGAAAGTCAGAAACTGAAGAACATTAACAAATGTTAATGTTCCATCAATGAACACTAAAAGGCCGCTCTGGTAACCTTTTAGTGTTGCTCTGGCAACATGACACGACTTCATGTATGAAAGTCAGTCATTGGTGCACTCACATGCAGCATGTGCTGCATTGAGTTATGCTAGCTACACTAACCATAACATTAAACATGTTCATTAGTGATGTTTAAAATAATTAAAATGTAAACTCGAAAAATCACTTTTTGTCTTTGATCTAAAATAATAAAATACAATTTCACAACGACTGCTCTCTCTCATTGTGTGATGCCACCTCCACTCCAAATAATTAACCACCACTCCTGGCAGGGTTTATAGGGGGGGAAAAAAATCATATGATTCTTATGAGAATTGGCAAAAATATCTTGTATTTGGTGTAAAAACAAAGACAGTGAGAACTGAGCAGGTCAAAGCCTTAGAAAATATCCAAGTCAAAAATTGGCCAGATAATCCTAATAGGCAGATCTCAAATTCCAATTAGACTTACTGAAAAAGTTACATTTTGATCATGAAAATGAAACTTAAATAAAACAACTGGTTATTAGATAGGGCTGTATGATATAAGAAAATCATTGGTAAATATTGCTTTGATGATATTAGTTGTGATATATGCATATTTTTTATTCAACTTTCATGTGTGCTTCCTTCAGTCTGTGATCTAAAGCATTCCGTCCATTCATTTGTGGCCAGTGTGAATATCTGATGTCATCAGATTTTGTGCATCTGCCTAAACATTACGTTAGGATGTAAAATCCAAGTTGATAACTCCTGGAATATATCACCCAACAATTATTGCACTCCAAACACTTCTTTCTAATGTGAATATTGTGATAATGGATGTGTTCAAACTTAGCATTAATCTCCCCTCAGTGTCAATCTGTTTTATTCTCATTGAGCTTGACTTCTCTAGATGAATTTCAACCTGACCAATCAGCAAACAGAAAGAAGGGTTATGAATGATTTGACATCGTTTTTCTGTGCCATTTCAGAATTGAAGTATGCCTTTGCAGTTTGGCAGTGGCAGAGGAGGAAGTGAAAGAAGCTATTCAGTCCGTGTTGGACACGCCTCCAAATACTGAGCAATTAAAGTTGGAGGAATATTCAAGACATTTTATTGCTGGCAAAGATGATCCTACTCCCCACTGGAATGTTTACAGCTCACGCAATTTCCGGTAAGCTTTATTGAGCGGGCGCTTTACACATGTCCCAGCCAAATGTTTAAGAATTCAACAGAGTCCATGCCTCCAGCAAGCAATCATTTCTGAATAGCCAAGTGTCCCAATCGTCCATGCGTAGAAAGTGTAGAACAAGCGGCTGGTTTTTACCACGCTAGTATTAAATAAACAATAACTAAAAACAGATGCTTTTGACAATTACGTCAATATCTGCATATGTGGCCTACATCCTCCAAAGCCACCCTTGCTCTCATAGGAGGTTAATAGAATAAGTGGGATGAATAAAAAAGAGGAAATAAATTGTTTTGATCTAGTTATTCTACCCTCTTATTACCACAATTTAATGATCACATCCCTGTGATCCAAGCAATATCTTCTGCACATCCAAGACTGCCTACTGAAAAATAAACAGTACATTCTTCACCTTTTATGAAGATGGAAAACAGCATAGAAGGGCAGGCCCCAAGGATGTGTATGAGGACATGTTTCATGTCTGCATATAGCTCGAGAATCGTGTGTGTGCGTGTTTGTTGTGTTTTGCCATAATGACAGGTCTATGTGGGACACCACAGGCTTGTATTTTATGATCACCTCGTAACACATGATTTGTTTAATGTCTTGCCATCAGCTCAGCTGGAAAGCCCCTATGGCACGCTGAAATGAATATAAAAATACTAATTTCAGGGAGGAAAAATGCCAAACCAAATTAGGAACAAACGACTCTTTTTGACTTGTCTCTGAGGGTCTCCATTTTCAAAAAATCTGAAGGTGAACCTAAAAGAAAAACAACCTTAGCGGAGTTTCATTAACATCTCTATCCTATAGTTACAAGTACATATAGGCACAGACAAAAATAAAATACAGTTACAAGAAAAACTTCTAAAACTCAGGTTACACAAAAAAAAAATAAAAAATCATGTACATGTACAAACAGACTCAGCAGCAGCTCTGGAATTAGATATGCACATTTTGGAGGAGGAATGAGATGTGACTGGTCAAATATTATCTTTGAGGACGTGTTAAACTAAGTTTGTGGACTTTGGGTTTTGCTCAGTTTGCTGATGTAATTATGAGATTGTTGACATTATTTCAGTACAACCAAAATCAGTTTAGCATCACTTTCTGCAAATGTGCCTGCATATGATTTCCTTATGTTCAACACGGTTTAATAAGATGAGAAACAGTTTGACAGACAGTTTGATTCTGACCATTCTGACCATGTCCCACTGCAGTGAGACAGTGATGTGTGAGTCTGCTGCATTGGTTTCAACTAGCCCTTGTTTTTGAAGTACAATTTTGCTTATAGAGACTTCTAATTTTATTTATTCATGTTTTGTTTATTTTGAATATTTAAAATGCGTCCCAGTTAAAGTGTTAAATGTCCATTAGAATGTAATGTTTATCAACCTTTGAGAATGAGTTCTTGCATTGGTATGCCAATAGCATATGTCCTAAAACGACAATGTTATCATTTATCGTAATAACATCTCAGACAATTTGCCATCCAGCAAAATTTGTCACTGTGACAAGTCTAGTTACATGCTGTGGACAATGAATGTCACTGCTTCATACAAAAATTTAGCCATCGTTTTCATCTAGTTCTTTTTGGAAATATAAGAATAAAACAAAAGATTTCTCAGCCAATCAATTTCTCAGTTTATAGTTTAGTTTCTCACCGCAATTTCTAAGCCAACCACATGGTTCACAGATCACCAAAATGGTATATTTTGCCTAATAATAGTGCCTAACCTATTGCTGTCTAGTCTTTGAATAGATAGATAGATAGATAGATAGATAGATAGATAGATAGATAGATAGATAGATAGATAGATAGATAGATAGATAGATAGATAGATAGATAGATAGATAGATAGATAGATAGATAGATAGATAGATAGATAGATAGATAGATAGATGGGGGCACATAGACATATATGTGCAGTATCAACATCAGACCACAGGATGTCAGTATTTCCTCCTCTACAGAAGACCGTTTTATAAAGGAAAACTATCAATAAAAACCCAACGCAGCCTCAAACCACTGCTGTTGTATGTCAGTCGGTGTCGAAGTTAAGTTAAAGGAATACATTTAAACTTTTTTATACTCTCTTTCATGGATTGTTTTTAATCTAGAATGTTCTCAGCAACATACATACTTGACAGTCATTACCCGTCGACTGCAGATTATTCAAATGTGAACTTACATTCAAATAGTATGCGCAGCTCTCAAATTGATGTATTTCCAAAGCAGAAGCTGGTCATACGAAAATATTCTTTACAGCCGACAAAAACCTCTTTCTTTGCGCGGAAAGAAACTGAACTTCCCTCTTCTCTAGTGAGTTCCGGGTTGGGAAGGATCCTATTTGCTGAGAGCTCTGACGTACGCGGACATCCCCTTGGAAAGACTCCTGGGAAATGAAGTCGCAAAACTCAATTTATTATCATTTTTTTTAGTTGGATGTGATTATAAAGTGAAACACATTTTATTAGTTTCTACTTAATCAAACAACCACATAAAAACCCTAATAATCAGGATTTTAGTTCAATCAAGTTTAAAGTAATTTGGAGTATTTATAAATATGATATTCTTGAAGCAGATTAATTAGAATTGGGATTATTACTTTTTTAATTTATTCCACAGCCCTACATTTTGTTGTTGTTGCTGTTGTTGTTGATGATGATGTTTGGATGCCAGAAATAGTTTTAAGACAAACAATCTTATTATAAGCAGCAACAGATATGCATGGGTTTAAGGAATACATTAATTAATAAATTTGGCATGTCACTGGAATCTACACAATCAACTCTGAAACTGTGCCTATTCTTGGTTTCTGTTTGCAGATGTAAGTAGGTGAGTGGGTTCATTCATTCATTTCTGTGTCAAACATTTTAGGTTTAAACATTAAAAGGGTGAAGCAGAGTGCATTCCAGGGGCAGGAACTTAAAGGTTCCAGAGTGTGTTCCACAGGGACTTCTGAGGGGTTCCCAGCAAGCATGGCTCAAAGTGACAAATCATCTAAGCTTTTGCCAGACCCGGAGAAACTTGCAGCAGCAGAAAATAAATTGTTTAAAATACGTATCGCCCCATGTGTTGGTTTGAGCATGCACATGTGTGTGCATAAGTGCACAGCAGGCTTGCATGAGAAAGAGATTATACACATGTAGTTGTAGACGCGCATTTACTCAATTTTTTTTCTGGTGAATGCAGTCCTTGTGTATGTCTATGTGTGGTCAAATATTTTTAAATCATGCATTTGCTACTTGAATTCTGCAGAGCGTTTCAGGACAGGCCCTGGTCTGTGCTATACGTGCTCACCTTGAGTAACAGCAGTACAGTCTCATAGATAAAGAATAACAGGGTCTTTTGCCTCTAGAGCAAACCCTAGAAGTTCTATGGTGCATTTGAGAACAGGTTTGTGAACATGAGGTGTGTGTAAGTGTTAATCTCTTTTGTGTGTGTTGTCTTTATTTATATATATATTAAGTTCACTTCATTTTGCTTGAATTATCAAAAGAAACATCTTTAAGGCTTTGAAAAAGCAGCAATAGAATAATGTCCTCTACACACCAGGATAAGTCAAATCGAGCCTTCAGGAAAAATACAACTGATCTGTTTTAATTGTTTGTGTTTTGTTACTTATTTAGCAAAAAGCATCCGACAGAATTGTTGTGTCAGAACGTATAATAAAAAGATATGCCTTTTTATAAAATGAAATTGATGTAAATTTATCAAATCAATAGATAAATCTCACTAGTGATGACAATAAGACACATAATGAAGCACAATGAACACATGTTTTTAACTGTTTTGTTCCTTTGTTTCTTTTACATAGAAAACATACAAATCCTACATATCATCAAATTTGTCCAAGAACTCACCTATTTGCTCTATCAAATGCTGTTCTTTACTTGATGATCTGAATACTGTTCCAAAAATTTTTTTTTAAATTTCATTTAAATTTAAACCGATGATATGAATGAATGAATGAATGAATGAATGAATGAATGAATGAATGAATGAATGAATGGTCAGGTTGTACCTGGCTTGCATGATGGATTCTGGATAAATTTGCCAGCGTCCCTGTGATTATGATCCAGTTAAAGTGGATGCATACATATGCATTTATCAGTTTTTAACTATCTAAATTTAATCTACATAAATCCTTTCTATGTGTCAGACTGGGATGTGCTTACAAATAATCTGTTTTGAACAAAGACCCTATTTTAACTACTTTGTAGGCGTTAAAATATGACTCCAATGAAAGAGTCATATTTTAACTTGTTCCGGCCAACTACAAAGCAATATGGGTTTTGTATGAATAACACCCATGTATATTTTTATGTAAGTAGCAGAGGACAAGATGAAATTCAGTTGGTTGCATGGTGCACCATTTCTTTATTTATTGCTGTGTTATGTTGTTGTCCTCTGTAGCAACCACTTACCACACCCTTCATACATGACAAAACTGCAATAAAAGTACTATAATTGTATTACAACTTAGATGGAAAAAGATATGACATCGGGAAAAAAGATGGTTTAATATAATGGTAACAGACATCAATCCGTGACTTTGTGTTTCACTGCACAAAAATGCAGAAGATGAAAAGAAATGCCCAGCACAAAGCACTTCAAAAAGGACATACACATCTGGAGAATCTCCTCTGCTGGTGTGGGCAACACACAAAATGTGTGTAATATTCTGCCTTGAGGAAAACAATCATCTCTTTTCTTACACAACACTTATGACATTGCATGTTACGCCGTCTTCTGTTTCACATGGACACATAATGAAGACACAAACATTTATCTCCTGCATTCCATCTAATATTTTAAGAACAAACAAATGTAGTCACATGGATTCACTGTTCATGTTTCCAGGCATCCTTCTTTATTGCTAAGGGAGGAAGCTGAGGATTGGTGGAGAAAAGGCGAGGGATGCTGTGACCAATGTGAAACAGCATTGCGTGCACAAGACACAAGTACAGTGTGCACCAATCCTGCACTGTTACATTCTCTGCACACTGAGAGCTGCACTTTGACATATACAACTCATTTACCAAATGATCAATAATCTCACAATGGTTGGCATCTTATTTTATTAGAGTTAATTTTTACAGAATTTTCAAGCCAACTCTGCCTACCTCAGCTATTTTTGTGTCCTGCATAGTAATCAGAGCTCTCTCTGCTCTGTTTGGCAATCAAGAAGCTGCTGAGATTTTCTTGTCCCTTTTGGATGTCCAAAAGGGACAAGATTCAGCAAATTAATGAACGTTAGATAGTATCTGAAATAGAAAACAAAGGACAAAATACATTTGTCACAGATTAAAAAATATTTCAATTATTTAACAAAGCATACTTCACCCATTTATTGTCATTGGGCAAGAGGCAAAGCACACACCAGACAGATTACCAGTCCATTACAGAGAAACACAGAGATATAGAGAACGGTTGGAAAACATCACGTGCAACAGTCACGTTTTTGGGCCATGGGAGGAAGTTGGAATACCAGAAGACAACCCATACATGAGCGAAGATAACGTCCAAAACGTCAGGCCAGCGTTTGAACCCAGTACTCTCTGGCTGCAAGGAAACAGTGCTTCCAAAAACCACAGCTGCATGCATATTTATTTAACTCTTTAATTTTTACATACAAATGTTTTGCATCAAGGTCTGCCCATTGGTGCATTAGTTGGTGGTAAAAACACTATTAAGGCACAGACAGTGGACAGTTTAAAGTATTTCATCATGCACTGAAATATAGAAGACATATATACAGCCAATAAATTACATAAAATTAGAATATTAATGAGAAGTTCATACATTTCAGTAAGCAAATTCATTAACAGAATTACATTTAATAAATTACAGAGACTGATGTCTTCAAGTTTATATTTCCTTTAATTTGGTAATTTCCAATTTTGAATCAGACTGTTGCATCAGACCACTAAAACAGTTTTAGTACAAATATGAGGGGTTTGTGAAAACCCCTCATTTTAATGCCTGCTTAAAGGCAATTGTACATGAAAGACACTTTTAATGTGACAAACAAAATGGTTATTTTAGTTTATTGATTATGAATACAGAATATGTTACAAACAATGCCAGATGATAATTGCCTATTCGTCATAATTTCTATATTTGTGTTTTGTTTGCAAAATAAGGTTATTCACAACTTTAATATAATTTTACATATTGAATTTGAATTTTAACATATTAATTTCTATATAAGGTGTGCTTTTTTGTTAAATATTCATGGACTTTATTTGTTTATTTGATGTTTTTGAGTTATGATGTTATGCAATGATGAAATGATTTATCTTTGTTAATGCATTGCCTTTGTCATGTTTAAGCTCTGTTTTTTCAATAGTCAAGTCAATTCAGCTTCAGAGTTTGTATTGAGGGATCAGATAATCCAAATAGTAGTAAATTGACTTCACTATTACATTTAACTAATTTGTATTACGTTGTGTTATTTAAACTTTTGTGACAAACAAACTAAAACCTGTTCAGTCTAAGACTGTGTTTAAATCAAACTATCTCTGTAGTTTTTGAACCTGTGGGTTTTGAAAAAACTAAATCTGAAAATAAAGTCATTCAAAAATTAACAGGAACTTGTTTGAATGTTCACTCTATTTCACAAGTTCAACAACCTGATAGCAGAGCTTTTTTATCCATTTTTACCATGACATGTCTTACACTCACACCAACTCACAAGAGAGGAAATTCAAGGGAGAGAAGGAGGTATGGGGAGTGAGACACCTGCTTTCTATTAGTCCAGTAGATTGCAGGGAAATTGAGTGGGAGTGTTAAACACAAGCACATCCATCTATCTGCCCCTCTGTCTGCAATAATTACACACTTCCTGCTCTAAAATGCTTCTCTGATAGCTTTTACACTAATTGAGTCTTTGTTTAAGCTCAAGTGTGCACATGTAGGTATTCAACAGAGAGCAAGTTTCTCTGGGAGTCTCAAAAACTAGTCACCAAAGGCTACAGATATATTTTGACAAAATATAAAACACACAGAGAAGTATGAAAGGCATCACTGTTGAAGGACACATTCCAAAGAAGGCAATCAAGCACTTTTAGTCAAGGAAAGCAATTTGGTTTTAAGGTAATCTGATATGTCTGAGATTGAGTGAATTATAATTTAAGAAGAATCACATAAAGTTCCTATAATATACACTTAAGATGGTGGTTATAGCTTGACAAAATGTAAGAATGCTCTGGAGCTACGAATACTTTGGTAAGGCACCGTGAATAAATGTCTGAAAACTGTAATGAACTAACAAAACAGACTGTTTTGGACAAAATCTCTACAATTTGATAGTCATTCAGAAAATAACAGCAGTGCAGTTTTGTTACTGATTTTCATGTCCAGGGTTGTCATTCTCTGTGTCCTCTGATGGAAGCTCAACAACGTTGATGCATATCAGTGCAGTGCTATGTATTTTCTGCTCGTCTGTCTTGACACACGGGCGAAGTCTCCCTCTGAGGGTCTTCAGAGCTTTTTTCCATGTCCTGTTCCTCATTAGGTGTCTGTCATGGTGCCAGAATCAATAAGCACAGATGGAAGGAAAAAAAAATATTTATCCTCTCCTCGCCTCTTTGTGAATGGGCAGATCATTAGTAAATTCCAAAGTGAATACCATCATCAGCCTGGAAAAGACCCTCCTCAAATATACTGCTTTCTTTTTTTCTATTTTAGAAAAAACAGCCTTATTTTTATTCCTTATGATCCCAGCTTAGGGCTGCAAAAAAATGTTTAAGGCGTCCACTTAGACTTTGGGAAATTGAGAAAATAATTGTAAATTAGCTCAACAATCTCAATCACACATGGAAATATGTAGTTGTGGGTTTCTTTGTATTTCCCTTATTCCCGGACTGACTTCCCCCCTACATGGTGTTTAGAATGACGCATCTGTTTCCATACAATGTTGCATGTTTTCTGGCAAAGACAAACAGCACAGTTTAAACAAGGAAGAGGGTGGTGGGGTGCTCATCTGGTTCTGTGTGTGAGTGCCCACCAGGACTACATTAAACACAAGGAAGAAAGCGTGACACCATCCAACCTCAGTTTGTCTTCCTCAGTGTAAACGGATGTACATCATGCTAACATCTCACATGTGTTCGAGAATTCGCACTCGTAGCAGTAATGAAAAGA
Source organism: Poeciliopsis prolifica (assembly GCF_027474105.1). NCBI lineage: Eukaryota > Metazoa > Chordata > Actinopteri > Cyprinodontiformes > Poeciliidae > Poeciliopsis > Poeciliopsis prolifica. Next base: position 1,882,862 of record NW_026562389.1, read on the forward strand.
AAGGGAATGGAGCAAGATGGATAAAGGCAAAGGCAGATGGAAGCAGAACAGAAGTAAAGGAGTGCAGGATAAATGTTTCCAGTGTAAATGGATGAGGGGGAGATTGTGACATTGGCTTGGCACCACTCTCGTCTGTAACGCAAAAAGAAAATGCAAAGGGGGCTGGGTGGGTTTTCTACCTCTACAGAATAAATGATACGAAGGGAAATGGGAGTAAACAACATCAGTCATTATAATTATTCTCATACGGCTACTCCCTGCACAAACCAGCACCCACCCTCCTACCCTTCTCTTTTTACCCCTCTTCCTCCTCCATTTTTCCATTGGTCTTAACTTTCAGTCTTTTCTCTGGCCATTCCCTATGGCTAGGTTACACCTTTTGCTTAATTACCCACAATTTGTTGGCTATTTCTATATGTCCCTTCTTAATCTCTGGCTGTTCGAAAGTCAAAGTCAAAGTGTCTATCTCTGAGCAGAGTGGTTAGGTCCACCCTAATTAAACATTTTCACATTTTGTGTCATCAATGTATTTTGAAGACACAAATGGGTTTATTTGTGGATTGTTTCAAGTAAGAGACTAACTCAGAGAATCACATTATTATGAAGATGGATGAAAACATTTTAAAAAATTAATCTGAGAAGTGAGGTGTGGCCAAACAAGGAGAATTTTTATCAATGAAGCAGTCATGAAGCCTGAAGGAAATCCAGAAGAGTCGCAGAGATCTAGAGGTGGAATTATTTATTGGCCCAACAGTTGAAAGTAGCAAGTAGAAAGCCATTGTTAAAAGAAAACAATAAGGCTCCGGGTCTGGCAATTAAAGCTCTTCAAAAGCCTCCGAGAAGACACAGCAAACGTGAAAGAAGAAGTTTCGTTTAGATGATCTTGATGTATTTGAGTCTGTCAGGACATAGATGTGTAAAGTTGAAGAAAAGTTTTGCTTCTTCTTTTTTATTTTCCTTCTATTTCATGGCACATTTACAGACTATTTTATGTTGATATATCTCATAAAATCTAAATAAAATACACAGAAGTTTGGTGGTTGTATTTTGTGAGAATGTAGAAAAATGTAAGCCGAATACTTTTGCAAGGCACTGTATGGAAAGAAACAACCAACAAAAATCTTTAATTTATGATACAGCTGGATTTATGTCTTTCGTTTTCCCAGATGAAGGCTGTGAGAATAATCCACTTGTTGGCTCTGTAGCTGATTGTCTCACATACTTGATGATTCTGAATGCGATGCAGTGCGCAGTGAATCATGTCGGCTCTTTCTTGAAGTCGAAAGTATTTCCCTTGCTCTCCCAGATCTGAATGGTGCTTTGCTTCCCAAGTGTTGTCCTATTCATCAAACAGTTCCTGGAAAGCCGAAATGGTGTGTTCAAAAACAGTGTTTAGCAAATACTTCATAACCGTTTACAGAGTTATTGCGAAAAAATAAGGTTTCCGTACCAATAATTATACCGACTGTGAGTAGGTAAAAACATGTTTACTTAAACTAGAAGAGGATCTCTTTTGTAAAACAGCACTGATAGTGCAGCAGCATAATTGTGTGAGAGATTTGAACGTTGTCAGTGAATGATGTTAATGCAGGATTTAAAAAGCTAGAAAAAAACATACAAAGACTACTTGAATCTCTGAACCAAAGTAAGATTTCTTGCTTTTATGCAATAAAACCGATTCTGAGAAAGCAATACATTCTACAGCATCTTTCAAATTGAATGAATTTCACAAAAGTTTGCAAAGACAGTCAAATCTAAAGGCTTCTTTAAATTCCTGCAATACAGACCACTACAGGAGATGCTTCCTCCCCACAGCCATCACCACCTTCAAAAGTAGTTTACCTACACCTTTGGGATCAATAAAGTATTTTTGAATTTGAATTTAATTCAATTTAATTATTTACACTGGATTTAATTTAGCAATGTCACACTAAAGAGGGCTGAATACAAAAACATGCCATGTTTTTCAGATTTTTTTTATTTATAAAATTTTATTTCATGTTTGTGCAGCACATTAAGTCACATTAAAATGTGAAATTTGTGCAACACCACAAAAAGAGCAAAAATATTTTTACACCTTTTCAAGGAACTGTATATTGCATAGAAATTACTTTTGGAAGTGACAAGGTGAAACAAATGTTAATTACTTAAATCAAGTGGAAAACACTTTAGGTTGGGAATATTTTAGAATAATTTTAGAATGATACTTTTCCATTCCTCACTCATTTTTCTCAATCAATCTGTTATCTTTCCTCTTTCTCCAAAATTTTTAAATCGGTATTGACTTTTCTAAAAACCAACAAAGGACAGCAAGACATCATGTTTTGGTTCATCAAAGAAAGTCTACAGAAGACTGAACAAAACTTACGCAGCTATTATATGCAAAAATATGCACCTGTATTACAACGCTGCTGCTTATCTCTTTATAATATATAAAAATGCCACAAAAAAGTTCTTTATGTAATTATCAAGCAGCATTGTTGCCTGGAGAACTGTTCATTTGAGCCCAGTAAGTCCTGCCACAGGGGACTTGGACATACAACTTGTTTAGAACGGCTGTTGTAGGAAGAACAGTTCCTCTGTGGGGGTTGAGAGAAGCAGTCAAGTCCAACAAGTTCCTGTGATGGACCAAACACTGTGAAAACTGTGAACCTTGGGTACGCTTTCCAGATACCATTTCAATTTTATTTATAGAGCACTACAAGACCAAAATACTGTACATCATAAAATCAATAAGCAAAGTTGGTTCATGCCAGACCCAGAAAGAAGGCAAAAGACCTTGTGAGGGTGCCGCCTGAAGCTGTAAGGATGTCATTCTTTCTAGCGAATCAATTCCTGTAATGATATGGTTTGAATTGCTATCATCTGATCAGGTAAGAAGCCAATATTCCAAAAGAAACATAAAAGCCCAAAATATATTTTGCAAATGCACTCATTGACAAATAGTTCAGTTATTGGAGAAATGTCTAGTGGCTTGATGAAACTTTAAGTGAAGTGTTTGGCTAAAATCATAACGCCTTCCAGTTGCAGGGTAACCGTGGGTGTTTTGCTGTAGGATGTGCTGCTGCACCTAAAGTATAGAGCTTAAGAGCGGTTTAAAAAAAGTAAAGTAAATGTTTGGAGGGAACATCACAGACATGATTTATGTCCCATGAAAAATTCAATGGCAAAAGACATTTTGCCTCAAGCCAATTTTGGCTTGAAATTCCTGCAATCTTGTGATGAACCTTTGAAAGAATACTCAAAGCATTTGAACTAAGTGATATGATTTAAAATAAAGTTCTATAATAAGCAAGCTTTTCAATTTTAAGTTTTGAAAATTTTTTAATACATTTTATTGCCTTATATTGTGGCATTTGACAAGTAGAAACACTTTAAGTAATCAAAATCATCTAATGCCAAATAGTATGAAAATGTCTATCCGTTTTTACAGTGTATGTGAACATCAGAATGTAAATATTAGATTTTTTTCTGTCTATTTTTGTGTAGAATATAAAATCTGTAAACCCACTGGTGGCTGCAATCCACAGTTTTGTTCTTAGTGCAGTCAAATTCTGCAACTTAAGGTTGAACATTTACAAAGCTCCCAAGGCTTTGACGTCAATCACATGAAAAGTACTTGTTCTTAAGTTTGTTGTCGCCCACAGACAAGCAGGCACAGACACAAAAGCAGGTTCATGGTTGAACGCTTTTCAAGGTGTCTCTAAGGCCCCCAAAGGCAAAACCCGTATTAGTTTGGATCTGGAGTCATATCAACACACCATGTGATGTTTCCTGCAGATTTATTCTTAAACTCCCCTGTTCATAAAGAATGTGCAAACCAGGCCCTGGATTTGGCAGGAGTGATCGCGCATGCATGTGTGTGTCCCGTGCAGTCATGTCAACAGAGCAATCATTCATGTGGAGCAAAGTATACTCTTGGAGGGCTTAGCTCTGCCGGCATGTGATGATGGACAAGCCTTTCAGGGAATAAGTGAGCGATGGAGAGAAGGAGGGGTTGGGAGGTGGGGGATGGATAGATGGAAAAGAGGGAGCTAAACACAAAAACCAGGAAATCCCTTTCTATAATTGCATTCACAAATGTAGGTTGTAGATAAGAAAGCAAAAAAGTTACATAAAGAAAGATAAGCTTAGCTGAATGTCCGCTCTGTTGTCAAGTGAGCTGGGCAGAAAGCCATGGCTAACACTCTACTAGTCCAGAAGGGAATAAACTTCCTAATTGCCCCCACTTTTATGCTTCCCCCATCTTTCCAACCCCCTTTCTGTTGGCTTTAAGGACAGGTACCGGAAACACTTATTCATTAACAACCTTGAGCTTGTTAGCCTCAGTGAAGCACTCTTCAGAATGGGAGGGGAGTTTAAGAGAGTGTGTATGCGTGTGCAGATGTGTTTGTGAGGAAACAAGAGGTAAGGGGGGGTTAAAGGGTAAGGCAGGACCATTTGGAGGGGGGTGTCTTGGTTTGGTGACCTGGGGTCCTTGAACAGATGAGGGGAGTTCTGGTGAAAGAAATCTTAACAACATTGCAACTCAATGAACCATGTCCCTTAGAAGCAAGCTTTGGGTGGGCACATTCATTTTTTGGATGCCTTGTACTTTTAGAAAAATATGTCCAATGTCAAAATGTTGAGATTTTATGTAACAGACCAACACAAAATTAGCCGCTAGGGAAAATGCTACGTGATTACAGCAACCTGACGTCACTATTGCAATGGAAAATCATGGAGGTGGCATCACCATGCTGTGGGGAGGTGTTTTTTTTTTCTGCAGAGGCAAGGAAGTTGGCCAAAGTAAATGGAGTTCAATTAAATACAGAAAAAATCCTGTAGAAAACATATTAGAGTTCGGAGAAAAACTTGGGACTGTGGTTGAGGTCCACCTTCAAACAGGACTACCCTCAGCATACAGCCAGACAGACAGCGGAATGGTTTAGTCAAAGTCCAGACCTAAATCCACCTGAGAAGCTGTGGAAAGACTAGAGCACTGATGTCTCTGTAGGCTCTCTGCCACATCTGACTGAACATAAGCTATTTTGCAGGAAGATGATGGGAAATCAATTCCATATCTAAAGCTAGTAGAGGTATATCCTGAAAGACCTGCAGCTGTAATTGCAACAAAAGGTGGCTCTATAAACTACTGACTTCTGAGGATGACCACAAATTCATAGCACATGAAACATTTTAGCATCCACTTTACAAACATGCACTACTTTGAATTGGTCTATCTAAATCCCAATAAAATACAATACAGTTTGAGATATGGCTTGAAATGGCAAAAATATGACAAAATATGGGAAACTTCACGGATTAGGAATACTTTGGAAAGGCTCTATAGATACTAGGGGGGGGAAGCAGCATTTAACTCTCCTTCTGCTCTGTATTATTCACAGCTGTCTGTATTTGTATCCTTACTTCTACACGACAAACTCTGTATTTGTCTTCTACCTTAGCTCCGCGCTCTCATAAAACCACAGCATAAAAAAGTCAAGTCTAGTTAGAGAAGATCAAAACATGATGCACAACATCCGAGTGCTGAGGTCTGCAAACATGTGCAGTCGTTTCCAAGACAGCAAGCAGAATTTGGTGTTTTTATTGGCTTTAAAAGATAATTACATGCCTACTGCTTTCCTCTCACAGCTGATCCAGGGTCAGCAATTTTCCCCATGCAAGCACGTTTCAAAATCTATTGCATACTTTTGTCTTGATCATGACGCTTTGTTGAAATTCAGCTAAGGCTTCAAAACCAAAACCTCTTCTTTGCCACCCATGCAGCTGACAAAGCCCTCCTTGCTCCACCATCAGTGGAGTGAGCTCAGGACCACATGCCCTTTTTCATTACTCTGAACAGGCCAGCTGTATTGTAACTACAACCAATTTCCTTGCAGTCTATAAAGCTGTCAATCAAAATCATACAGAACAGGGAGTGGAGGAGGGAGCTGCAGGGGCGGAGCTGGGTGGGCTTTGAGGGAGGGCTGCAGGGGCAGGAGACCAGATGTCAAGAAAGAGGATAGAGGTAGTAAGAAGGGGTTAGAGGGGGTGTTCATGAAGCAACAGTAAGACCAAAGCTTTCTTTTTAAATTTCCATTTATTAAAGTTATGAACAAAAGAGGCAAATAAGTTATATTTTAATTTGTTAGAATTCTATCAGTGTTTGAACATTAATATTTAGAGAGCTAGTACAAAATTCCTACTTTCATGGCTAGCTTCTGATAAACCCATAGAAACAGCTGTCTCTCTCCAAGGATCGGAACATAATACTGAAGGGGAGGCGGCCATGTTGTCTCACACAACAGTTAGCAATGAAAGTGTGCACCTTAAGGCTTTTTCTCTCTTTTTTTCCTTTCTTTCTTATGGTATATCATTACATATAAACTCTTTCGAAATATACTTCTGTCAAATACCTTGACAACTACTATGTACACTACAAAAATAAATTTTCATATAAATAAATTATATGGCATACATTTATCTTTGTAACTGAAAACAGCATAAATCCATGCCAACAGTGACCCAAAAAAAAACCCAAAAAAAAAAAAAAAAAAAATGGCAGTCTGAAAAAGTCTGATTTTTTTCCTTTTAAAATCCTCTAAGAGCTATGATGAGATCTGTTGTGTACAAAACAAAACGTTATATACTCTTCTCTTCCTATTTAACATTAGTAAGCACTTTATACAGATCAACTCCATTAATGTAAAAAACATTACTGTAATAGTGTTTTTTTCAATAGACATAAAATCCCTGCATTTTGTTATCCACTGGCATTTTAACAATAAAAAACATCATATTTTTATATTACAAAAATATAAATATAGAAATTGAACAAAGTACAAACAGAGAAATGAATAAAATAGTTGCCAGCTATGATTCTCTCCGCTGCTGCCAATGTGACAAATGGGAGAAAAAACAAAAAAAACAAAACTAAAACAACAAAGAAAGTAACCCATTTCAGGCAAGCAGCTGATGTACAGTGGCTCTCAAATAGTACACACCCCATTAAAATACCCACTTTTTGTGATGTAAAAAAGTGAGACTAATAAATCCTTTCAAAATGGTCTCCTTATTTAAAATTGCACACATAAATTTGCAACTAAAGTGAACAAAAATTTTCTTTAAATAAAAAATTCAAAGCTGCACCAACTTGTTTGTAAAAGTGTGAACATTCTTAAATTAATACTTCCTTTAATGCAGTTTTAATATTTAGTTTGTTTTCACATTTCACTTCCCTTAAATTACAGTATTTACACAAAGTTACATTTTGGAGCTCCTATAAGGATTGCCTGTTCATTTGCTAACTTTAGCTCAAGCTGTAGTTTGCACAGGGGAGGTAACAGACAAATACAATTTTCTCAACATTGAAAGGTATCACTCAGGGAAAGGCTATAAACAATTCCCACAGCATTAACTAGGCACCAGAGCACACTATAGCAATAGCTGGAGAAAATATGGCACAGCTGGAAATTTACAGTAACTGTTAATTTCTCCAAAACTAATGAAAATATGAGTGAATTTTATTTTGTTTTATGGAGTCTACACACATATTTGAATCAGTGACAGAATGATTTTATTTTATAAGAGGAAAATTAAAGAAGTGGAATTGCCTCCCTATAGTTCAGAACTAAATCTGACAGAAAATCTGTGGGATCATCTGAACAGGGAGAAAATGTCTGCTTATTGTGATAAATTTGGGGAACTTTTGTCAAGCAGAGTGCTCTACAATTACCAGGTTGAGATGTAGGGATGGTTCCAGACTCCTGCCAATGAAGACTAAGTACTAAAAATGAAGTGTTTGTTTATACAACCAGGTTGTTGGAGTGCTATTTCCCTAGATACAGATTAGATTCTTTATTAGTTGAAATGTCACAATGAATGAGGAAAAGGTTCTGAAACATTTATCATGACCAATATTTTTACATCACGAAAACCTGATATTTCAACAGAGGTGTGTAGGGTTTTGAGAACCACCACAGCTCAGTGAACAGGAGAAAAAAAAAAACCTACGCATGTTCGAGAATGAGTTGGAGTGTAAGAAAAGGTTGTTGTGGAAGGAGACCAAAGGGGCCCAAGAAGTGTACAGGTACGCCTGCTGGCACTGACACCAGCAGGCCATATCTGCTGAAGGTGGGGTACAAAAAAACTGACCCGGTTCTTCCTCTTCCACCTTCCACCCCCATAAGGCTCAGGGTTGTGCAATTTAGCAGCTGAGTGGAGACGTCCAATTAGTGTCATGGCCTTATGTTGTGGATTTTTAAGAGCGGAGGTCAGTGGGGACAGCTGTGGCCAAACTATGAGGCCCCCCTTTATTTTATTGCCATAAAATAAAGGGCAGAGGACAGGAGTTGTGAAAAAACCACTACACACACAAACGCACACAGCAAAATATGAGGCCTTATTGGTCTGAGCCCTTCGAAGGCTGCATGGTCTAGCTTATTGGATGGACAGAAAGAGCTACTTCAAGCGAGATATATTCCTGTGAATGAAACGCAGTCAAGTGCCATTTTGAGTTGGGTCATACAGTATTATAGTTTGAGCTTTAGCTTATCCACAAGACAAAGCCACTTTATAAGGTGCAGAGGTAGCACCTTGTTTTTTGACCCTGTTCCAGAATCAGTAACGTGAAGGTCCCTGTAAAAGGTAAGAGTTAATTTCTGAGGTGGGTTCTGAGGCTGCTCAGAACCTGTTTGAGCCTGCCAGGGTTGTTTAACATCACAAAACCTCTTACAGTAAAATACAACCAGCCTAACAGACAGTGATACATAGCTGAGTGCAGAAACAGGTTTCAAGGCCGTAACTAAAATAAAAAAAATTAAAAAAAATTTAAAAAATCTTAAAATGTCTTCATACCAACTCATTTTAAATAGCACGCATAGCGTGTCAAGTTAAAACAGTAATTCTTTCATATCTACCACAGGTTTGTGATAAAAAATTAATAGTTTTACAAGCGTACCTTTATACAATAATAAAAACACACACAAACAGATATACCATAGCTTTGTTGGATGATTCTAACAGTTTCGCTCATGTTTTAAATGAGTGTAAATGTTAGTCTGAACTGAGGATACATCTGGTGAATGGAGCCGTTTCACATTACACAACCTGACACACAGACACATCCACGCACGCACACCCACTCATATACCTTGACAGATCACTGGTTCTGTTTGAAGAGACATTTGCATAGTGTTAAAAATGTACATTAGTATAAAAAATTAAAAAAAAAAAGTTCTGAGCAGCAACTGTGAATGCTGACAGGCATGTTTGTCCTACATTGAGCTTCCTATTGGCACAGATCCACAGAGAAGTGAACAGTAATCAAAATACACACACATTCATTCACGCATACACACACACACCTACAACATATACAGCCCCAGTCTATTAACAAGTAGGAGTTGTACAGCTCCTAAAAATTATACCAACTATTTGTTTATATTTACATATGTATACATCTTTTAAATATAGATAGAAACATCTAAAACAAGAGTCCACTGTGTTACAGTAACATTGAGCACCATTATGGCAACACTGGCGAGCTTTTACGCTACATGGGGTCAGAGGTGGGGTTGTGCCAAGCTGCTCAACTGCTTAGCAAGACAGGGGAGTCCATCTTTGGCCATAGTGCTTCTCTTCCCCAGATCTGGAAAAAAGACAGCATGTGCATTAAGATGAATGGTCAGACATTTTACATTCAGACACCAAGTGAGTTATTTTATTGTTGGAGATGCACAGAGAAATAGGCTGGTGATCGTAATCAAGATGATTTTCATCTAGATCAGTTTCCAATTGGTGACCAGCTGCTCAAAAACAAAATAAATTGACCTTTTTTTGAATCAGTCATTTGAAGCTCATATTTAAAAAAATCTCTAAAACTATAACAAACAATTTCAAATGAAAAGATCATGTTTTTTACTAAAAGCTTTTTTTTGTGCTTGGTTTAAAAAAAGAGCTTATTTCAGAGGTAATTAGTAAAAATCCAATCTTAGAACAAGGAGATGTTTTCATTTGTATGGTAATTTATCAACATGCATAATTACCGCACCCTATCTTCAAGATAATCTTTTCTTAATTTAAAGCTCCACAAATTTGAATTGTTTTTGAACTCCCACTGATGTATATCGGTTCACTTAGCACTTTTACACCTTTTAAACTATTATTCTGATATAGATGTGTGTGTTCTTTTTAACTTTTAAGTTTTGCTCTTCTTATTATAATGAATAATGTTTTTTTTTATTCATTAGTTTTAAAAATTGAGCCTTTTAAACCTTTTCCAAGGACTGAATCAAAAAGTTAGCAGTCACCTAACACCTAAAGGGCCAATAAACAAATTATATTTCAGAATCTTGCTCAATAAGTACTTTAATTTGATGATTTGATGCAGACATTATACATTTAAATCTCCTTCCTTCAGTAACAACTTCCACACTAAATAATTTTGTTGTTAATTCAACTTAGTAGCACTAAGATATAGAATTAAACGGATTCTGATGACTTGTCGATTTCTCTGTGCACTACAAGTATTATTGTTTTATGCATTGTCCATGATTAAGCCAGTTATGTCTATGAAAAAATCTACCAATGAATCTGCTAAAGGAACCGAAGCATCACCTCAGCTAGCCTGTTGGCCATGGTTCCTGTCAGCTGCCTCTAATTCCAAATCCTGAAGCTCCACAGATTCCACCTTTGCCTCCCTACCCCCTGTGTGGGTGTACAAAGGCACGTGGGGGTCTTGGAAAGCCGATTCTGTCTCCTCTGGCCCCGATGGGTAGTAACTGTTTGTTCCCGTGTATTCTGGGAAGGAGGAAGCTGGACCTTGGGCGGAGAATGGCACAGGGTGAACGGCTACAGTGACCGAGGCCGATGCCGTTACTGTGGTGATGGGCTGACAAAAAGGAGCGTTGTTGGTGTGTTGGTGCGGGAGGTGGTGATGATGCTGTTGGTGATGATAAGGCTGTGAGTTGTGGGAAGAATGGCTGCTGTGGCCTGCTGAGTGTTCTCTGTAACTGCGAGAGCTGTGATGGCCCCCAGCCTCAGTTGCAGTTTCAAAAGCGTCCGTGCGCGGTTGGGCCGGGGGCGAGGCCTGCCAGTGCTGCTGGTCCCTGGGGTCCCTGGTGCAGTTTCGCTGAGTGTTGCCATGCTGGAGACCAGAGTCACTACCCTGAGAGGGAACAAACTGTAGAGAACCATAATAAGATACTCTTTTAAATCTGACACATGGAAATTAAAATCCATTTGTGATAGTTCCCTACCGAAGACACAGTATAGGCTGGGGGGTCAGGCTGTTGTCTCGGTGAATACCGTTGTCCTGACCCCACTCTCCTTTCCTCCTCTGGTCGGGCCACTCTGCCCCTGCTGGTCCGGAGGTGGTGGTGCTGCTCCTCTGGTTGAGTTTGTCCTCTTTGAGGGTACAGGTTGTAGTTCTGCACCTCTTGGCTTATTCCGGATACTGTGGCATTCGAGCTGTACTCCGAGTCTGACGAGTCTGTGGCTGCACCAGAGTTCGTGACAGGTCCAGAGGTTTGGTGTGGACGGACTGAGAAATGGACTACTCGAGGAGGGGCCTCTGGGCAGGGAGTGGGTAACCGACTTCGGCCATCAGTGGGTGAAACCTGACCAATGAGAGGAAGACAATCAGTTTTTGGACATCTGTAAGTCACTTTCTATTGACAAAATCACAATTGTAATGTTCAATAAAGACTCTACTCTTAATAGGTTTTAGAAGAGGTATAAAGATCTCAGCACAAGATTTCACAATATTTCTCATAAATATTAAGTCGTTTCTGTCATACATCATCCATCGATGCTTGCATATAACTTCATCAGGCAAGGTTAAAATTGTGAGGTATTGTGATCTACCATTATAACCTCCAAATAAGGAGGAGGATACAAACAAATTGGCTGAAAGCACTCAATCACATTTAAAAAAGCCCTTAACACTTGAGAGGAACCAACTAACCAACAAAGAAAAAATTGTCATGGTAATCGGATCTTGGCATAGTATTGGAACAATTTAATTACTAAAGAATAAACTAACTTGTTTGGTTCACACAGTCACAATGGGGAGGACTGACTTCAAACCCTTCAGTTCATAAATGAACAGAGAATCTTACCCATTCTTAATCCATAGCATTTAATAGAGAGTCGGCCCACACTTTTGCAACCGTAACTCATTTAATAAGGATTTCCTTAATAAAAGTCTCAGAGGAATATTTTTAACAATTTTTTCCAGAATCACATTTTTGAGGTCAGACATTGACGTTGGACAAAAAGGCCTGGCTCACAGTATAGCTCTAATTTAGCCCAAATGCCTTCTTTCGAAGACCTCATGTCAGTCAATTTCTTCCACAACAAACTTTCTTAAAGAACCTTGCTTTGTGCATTGGGACATAGCCATTTTGGAACAAACTATTTCAATTTTAAAAAAAATGTTTTGGTATGCTTGAGGACTAAGTCACTGACTTAGCGACCCTGGTGGTCCTGGTTTATTAAGACTGCATTCTGGTTGAGGTTTCATTTTTGTATATCGTACCTCTGGATAAGGTCCAAAGTATGACAATAATACTGGGAGAAGGACCAATCCATTCAGCACTCCAAGAACTGTCAGGATGGCTAACACTGCAAAGAAATACCTGCAAAACAAAACAAATGTATGAAAAGGATTAAAAGGAGTAAATAAAATGCCAACCTATTGCAAAGGCTGAAAAACAGCATTTACTATTTATTTGCCTGTTCAAAACATTTTCTAAAAATACAATAAAATAAACATGGAACAAAGTGGATGACATTGCCAAAAGCATGGGTATAGGGTTGCTTAGACTAACAAAGACAGACATGAGGAAACAAAGAAAATACACCCAAAGACCACAGATGTTTACATCTGGAGAGAAATGCGCAGGTTCATTCGCCACACATGCCCAAAATAATACTTCCACACTGACACCAGCCACTCCCCAAACAAAACACACATGTACAAACCCCCCACAGATCGCTGATGCGTGCACTGTGGTTCTGAGGAGCAGAACAGAAAGGTACCTTGTGTGTGTCTAAGTCCTGCCAAAGAGGGTTAGTCTTAAAGAAGCCACAGAAAGAAAGGAAAGGGGAAGCATAATTAGCGAGAGCTGGTTAATTCAAAGGCACAGGAATAAAAGGGGGGAAAAAAGAAGAGGGGGAGGAAGGGTTATTGGGGTGAGGGCACTCTCTCTTGGGTGTGCAGTGTATAAGCAAACATGGGGAAAACAAAGCAGAGTGGAATGTGAACGGAGGGGTAAAGGAGGTTGAAGAGGGAGGACATTGGGGTATAAAGTGAGGGGGGGTACAAAAGGACAGGGGCCTCTCTTTCCTCTCTGGTTTAAAAAAGAGAGAGGGGCAAACAAATGAAGTGAAGGGTATAGAATTTAAACAATTTAGTCTAGGGACGAAAAGAAGGAAACCCTGAGAGCACCACCCTTCCCTGGCCTCTTTCCTCCCTCAATTTTTTTATTTTTCTCTCCATCTTCTTCACTCCTTCCTTCCAAGCTAAGCTTCTGTGAAATTTGCGACCACTCCACAATCCCCTCCATCTAATTAAATCTGTATGTATCAGGTAAGACCCCACACTCTCTGCTCTGAATCTCACCCTCAAATGAAGTCACCTACATGAGAAATAGCTCTCCTTGGCGCTAGCCATGTGAACAGACACTGTCAGGACACCCAGATACACAGCAGCTGGCCTGTCTGTGCAATTTCTGACTTTTGAGTGAGGCTGGATCATTTGAGGTTCTCAATTGTTTGTGTGCAATACAGATGATACTGTAGTGTTTTGCTACAATAGTCTTTGTAGTTTAGACAGGGCTGCCAACTCTTAAGTGAAGGCTGCAATGAGATCAATCCTTTGTTTAGTTCATCAGGACTATTTCAATAAAATTTGCATTGCATAGCTATCCAGTTAGAATATTTGCTCTACATTTATCATATGTGGTAGGATTGTATTTTGAATCTATTTTAATTAATGCAGAGAGAAGAACCTGATGGGTTTTTCATGTCCTGGTTGTATGCACTGCATTGACTTTTGTTATAAAAGTAAGGTTACTCATTTTTCATACAGATATCCCATACTTTTTTTGACTCCTTTTTCCAGATTTCTCAGTCATTTCAAATTATAAGAAACAAACATTCACTGTGAATTTAAGGAAGATATTTTTACACATGGCACCATCAAAAAAAAAATTATAAGGGAGGAAGGAAGGACAGACAGACTTAAGGACACATGAAAGAAAGACATGTATGTAGAACACAACAAAGACACAAGGAAGAAAGAGAGAAGAAAAAAGGAGAAACAAAGGAAGAGTGGTCGATACATGGACTGCAGTTCACTTAGAATGAAAGATGGTAAGGAAAGTCATGAGGCCAGAGGGGCCTTGTGATGGACTGGCAACCTATCCGACTATCACCTGTATGAGAAAAGCAGGTATAGAAAATGGATGGATGGATGAGGCAAGATGGGAAGGTAGGAGAAAGGAAACAAGAAAAGAACGAATCACACAAGGAAGTAAAGATGAAAGAACACAAATAAGGAAAGAAGGATAGGAGACAGGCTGCAAACACAAGGAAGGGCCCAAGAATCTTAAGGCAGACATAAGAAAGAACTGAAGAAAAGAAATAAAGGAATGGAGTAAGGGCCCAGGGAAATAAGGAAAGTCACCAGTATAACAGATAGGACACCACAAAGAAATCAAGGCCAGAAGAAAGACAATGAATGGCAGTACGACAGAAGGAAAAAGGGCAGAAAAAACAGAAGGAAAAAGAAAAAGAAAGACATCATGAAAAAAGGAAATAGGAATAATGGACACAATACAGAATGCAAGGACAGAGGAAAGGAAACATTTACACAGTAGAATAGGTAATGAAGTATGGCATTAAAATACTTTTCATACTAATTTGGGCCTGGAAAAAAGAACTCAGATCAGATTCCAGATTGTTCATGACAGCATCAGGACCACATTAAGCCTTGTAGCTTGAACATACTGTTTGCAAACCTTTAGCTTGAAATTAATTGGGACGGAAAGGTCCAAATGATTAAACATTTGATGTAATTTTTGGCTTATAAAAATGAAAAACAAGCAATTAAAATGAATTACATAAAAACAATAAATAAGATGTGTCAAGTAAGGGTCTTGCTACTATGATTTATTTTACTAAAACAGGATGTTGGATGGATTAGTTCATTCAAATTCTTGTCCAATTAGTTAACCTATGAGTGTCCCAAGAGCAAGTATGAGGTAGAAAACCTTTTCTGATTTATTATGCCTTGATTCCACTTACCGACCACACACATACACTTTTACAGCTTCAAAGCATCCATCTTGCACTTTTAGTACACATCAAAACCATTCGTGTAAATCAATCTAAAACACCAGCACTGATAAATGCTATGTCATTGCTTGAATTACATTTACTGTACATACAGATGCATGCAGCCCACATACCGGGCAACGAGTCCCGTTGGACTGTTTAGAGTGAAAACATTCACAGGGCTGACAGAGAAAGCCAGGGAAACATTTCTTTCAGCGCATGCAGAAAAATACGAGCCGGGCCCTGTTGTTATTGCACCGTCTTGGGGCGCAGCTTTGTTTGCTCTGACAACAGCAGGACCTTAAAATGGAGGCTCCCAGACCGAGGCAGAAGCCAGAGGCGCAGCACACCGCTGGAGGTGAGGAGCGAAGGTCCATTGGCCTCCAGAGTTTGTGTTTGGATACGTGTGTGTATGTGTGGACGTGCAGGCATGCCATCATTGACCCCAATGATTACAGGGTCAGGGAGCATGACGGTGTGTGTATGTGTGTGTCTATATGTAGGGACTGTGTGTAACTGTTGGCATGTACATACATGAGCACAGTTTGTGTAATTGCAGATCAGATGGAGTTCACTGCGCCCAGTTCTTAAAGGAACAGGTCAGCAAATTTATACAGTTAAGTGCAAAGAAGAATGCATGCATTGAGCCTATTTGCGTCGAGGAAAATTCCTACAATAGTCCAGAGAGGAACGTACAGAATGATTAAAACCCGGCGTCAAGTAGAGAGACTCAATAGTTATAGTTTATTTTAATATCCTTCTCTACAGTCATCCCCCTTGTTACCCCAAAAAACAATAAAAATTGAAGCTTTATCTGTTCGTATTACTTTCATCTGAACTTAATGTCCATCTTTCAATTGTTTCAACACAAGAAAATACTGAACATGGTCATGGAGAAGGATGGCGATGAAAACATTGTCTGCAATATTTTAGGGAGATCCTCTTTAAACACTGGACATCTCATGCTAGGAAGAATTTATGTTTTTTAGAAATAGAGCATGCGGTGCAGATATAGGGGTGTAAAACAAAAAGACTGATGGAGGAAGATGCAGAAAGAGAGAGGCCTTCATGCATGAATGGTGGCTCAGGGACATTCCTGCAAAATGCAGGTTTAGACATGGTCTCAACAGACTATGGACGCCACACAGCTGCCATATGATAACCTTTAAGTGCAATCCTATGACAAAGTCTTGTTGTACTCACCTGACGATAAAGTCGAACTCAGAGCCTGCGAGCATTAAGACACCCAGTAAAGTGGAGAAGGCGCCGTCCAGCACGGGAGCAAACATGTGTTCCAGTGCCAGCACTGCCCGTTTGTGACGATCCCCTATAGCTGTCAGGAATGCCTAAAATACAGACAAACACACAGTTCAAATCTTTTTTATTCTTTTTGGGGTAGGGTTATGTAAATAAGGCACATCTCTTTAAACATCAAGTATTGTCTATAATTTACACTGCAGTGACATTTATTTTGATTTTGCTTTGTTTTCATGACCATGATGATAATAACATGAATAAATAAAACAGCAATACACAGTGAGAGCCATTACTCGTAAAAGGAGAAAACATAAAATATTGGTGATCCTTCACAGATGTGTCTGCACTGTCAAAATTGCTCTAAGAGAATCCAAAAAAGTAGATCATTTTCATTATCTGGTTTGTATTCCCAAATTAAACTGAGTAATTATATTAGAGAACTTTTTAAAACTGTAAGAACTCTGAACTTTGACAGATTTATGTATTTGTCTTTCATAAAATTAACTTTTTAAGGTGTTGACAACCTTATCTCAGGGGTGATTAGTGAAATAATTTCAAAGCCAACCCATAAAAGGAGTAATAATAATAAGAACTGTGAAAAGACATTCCAATTTAGTAGAAAACATAACATCCGTTGGACAATCATCTCTCACTTAAAGGACCCCAGATTTGAAATAGTCAGTAATCAAACAATTAGAATTAGTGCTTTTACAAGAACGGCTCAAAACTACAGGTTAGAATTATGGACAAATGTACATAATTTCCCACCACAACTCTGTCAAAATAGGTTGACTTAAGACTTGTGTCAACTTTGACGCAAGTTTTGTCACACCTCTATGTTAATGAAAGTTGATTTTGGGACTTCAGATGAAGTATGTGGGAGCTTTTAGTCTTTGACTAAGATGCCTATAGATAGGACTATAGTTTATTTTAAATATAACACTGTTTCACATCTTGTCACTGTTCAAATATATTTAAAATTATAAATAGACACTAGATGCTGTGGCACAACCAGTTATGAGGTTCAGGAAGGAACAACTTTTTTGCATCATGCCGTGTTAGTTTGGACAGCACTTTTCTCCAAAAACCAAAGTGTCACAAAAAGCAAAACAGAAGCACAGCAGAACTGGTGTTGAAAAGAGTATGCTTTCATTGGCCTACCAGAGCTACATGGACTGTAAACTCCACTCCAATGCCCACCGAGGCAATGAGAATGACCACAGGGACAGCGCTCAGCTTGATCGCCATCAGTCCCATGAAGCCAAAAAGCTCCACAGTCATGAGAGAGAGCACAAGCACCTGAAGATGAAAAAGAGCTTGGGTTTACTTAAAAAGAGACAAGTCAACATGCAGTTCGGGGGAAAAAAAAAAGAACAAATTCTTATCTTGTCCAAAATACAGCTCATATGTGCTGAAGTAGCATACAACAATACATCAGTATCTCAAAAATAAAATGAAGAATTGTGAGCTGGATGGTCTGGAAACTGTTCAGTCTTATACATATCACAAGGGGAAACTGGTTCGCAGGAAGCATCAGAAATACAAGAAACAGAACAATCCCAAAAGACATCACATTCATTCTCTTGGTACGACACAAATTGGGAGAAATAACTTATGCCCCAGTGCAGGGGTCCCCAAAGTCGGCCCTCGAGGGCCGGCATCCTGCATGTTTAAGTTCTCTCCTTGGTGGTAGTGACAACCTTTTCAGAAAGTCAACGTTCTTAGGCCTCTAACGAGTCATCATTAGATCCAGGTGCGTTAAACCAGGGAGAGAACTGAAACATGCAGGATGCCGGCCCTCAAGGTCCGACTTTGGGGACCTCTGCCCTTGTGCATTAAAGTGCAATGTGCTCCCAAACAGCGTTACAGTGCAATTTTCCTAAGCAACTTAGCTCTAAATCTGTTTATTTTGTTTTGTTTTTTTTATGACAAACGCAACAAGGACACAGTTATAATACTGAAAGTGTAAGAAGAAATTTTACTCAACTTACTAAGTCATAAAACTAAATGTACAGTACATCATCACTTCAGACACGAGCTTTGTGATTTTACAAATATTTCATGTTGGAGTTCAGTAAATGAACACACTCAAATATACACATTGCTGAGAACATCTACATTTAAGGATTACTATGAATTTATCACAGATGTCTTTGCAATGGAAGGATGAATTGGTGGGTGGAGAACACATGGAGAAAATCAAACATCCACACCCACCCAAATTAACAGTTGGTCTAAACTCTGACTGTACTCAGCAGGCAGCGAGACATCAGGATGTGAGCAAAATGTGTGCAACTCTGTGTGGAGAGTGGATTTTCCCGGGCAAAGCAGGACAGGACACTAGCTGAGGGTAAATACCATTATCAGCTGACAGGTGTCAGGTTACTTGAGACCTAAATCCTTTGAAGAGGCCCAGTGTGGACAGGGGACGGAACTCTGTGCACGGGTGTCCACTAGAGGTAATTGTTGTGGCTGTGTCATGGTCTAAGATGTATTTCCATTAAGGAAATTTTCTAACAAGTGGACGAAAAACTAAGAAAACATTACCTCATTAGGTCTCATTTTGAATCTTAAGAATGAACTGATTTCTGCAGTTTGTTATATAAACTAAAACAAAAGTATCAAAAGCTTGGATTCTTTGTCTAAATGCCTGAGGAAATGCAAAATGAAATGGAAATACAGAATGCAAATCATATTTGATAATTATTATAACACCAACATGAAGTTGATCACCTATAATCTGTATATGGAGACAATGTAGTGTTAATCAAATGGCTATAAGCTTGTAGAGCTAGTTGTTTGTTTCTTGATGCCTCTCTGTAACAAACCTTTTAATGTTGCTGGTAAAGCCTGACACATGACTGTGAATCCCCCTCCTACCTTATTTTAATGCCTCAGGAACTGCCTGTTGTAAAGTACAACACAGCAGAGAGAATAACCAGAGTGATCAGTATGTGTGTTTCTGTGTGAATTAAGTACCTGGACTTTTATGAATTATACATTATATAAATGCACCCTATTTGCTTTCCTGGGTCCATGGAAACTTCATGGGTGAGACAATTAGTAAAAGAGAAGCGCAGAGGATGGAAAACACAGGACAAAGACAACTTTTTATGAGGATCAGAGTGGAAACTAGCTGCTGGAGAAACTTAGAGTTCTTTCAACATTTATTTCAGCATTGATGTCTGGGAGTGTCAGACTAGACTAAACACAGTGGCCCAACAAAACAGCACAAGATAAACACTGGTGAGGGGCCTATGATATCACACAGCATCTCTTCTTTTTGAAACTTTTTTATCGTCAAGCTTTCAAAGCAGTTTTATTTTCAGAATGGTTTTTTTTTTTTTTTGCTTATCAAAAAAAAAAAAAAAAAAAAAAAACAAGATTAGATTAGATTTGCACTGGGAATTGGAAGATTTTCAGCTTAATTGATCCTTCCTGACTGGCCATTGTCTAAGTGATGAAAAGCTGCTGTAGCACCAACAATGGTCTTCGGTGTGGAAGTTACTATTCAGAGCACAGGACTCAAAGGGTCCAATTCTCAGAATCGGTTTGCAACAGCCCAGTCAAAGTCCAATTCTCAGAATCGGTTAGGTGCGAAAAAATGAAGTCAGAGAAAGCATAGCAATGTGAGAGGCTATTGAACAGGGAAATAGAATTTTCTATATGTTAAGACATATTTCCAACTCATTTAGGCAATGTTGTTTTAGCAAACTACCTGCATTAGTCACAGTAACTGCCAATATAAAATGCAAAATAGATTTTAAAAGATGACAAAAACTTTTCTCTTCAATACTTGATTGAATTATTATTTTTTATTTACACTTACTATGATGCCAGCCGTCCACGGGTTGAGCAGAAACAGGGCACAGACTAGAAAGGTGCAGGCGAGTACAACACTGATGGAAAGGAGAAGCCAGTGCCGCAGACTGACATACTGCTCCCAGAAGAGGAAAGGGTAGCCGTTGGGGTAGGAGGGCAGGTCTTGTCGGCTGTAGTTGTTGCAGATTGCTCGCACGCTCTCGATGGCCTCCACAAACTGCGGGGTCTCTCGGAGCCCGTTGAGGTAGAAGGGGAACTGTGCGTATTCGATGGGCTCGGCAGCGGGAACTGAACGGAGAAGAAGTGAGTAAGATTCATTTACTTTCGATGGATATGTACCGATCTTGGTTTTAATTTGGTTATAACAACATGGATAAATTTTAACTTGGGGAACCAAATGCTGCTGGGTGCTAAGGGGAAAAATCAGCTAAAACAACATTGGGAAGAATAACCTTGGCAGATAATACAAATCTGTCCTGTTTAGGCTCTGGTAGCTATTTAATAAATCAACAGTGATCATTTAAGACAATTCATCTATACCATGTTGTGGTCAAACTATCCTAAATTCAGCTTCATTCAAGGAGTAGTTACATCTGTGGGTGAGTGTGTTTGTGCTTATGTGGAGGTGGGGTGTAGAGGTGCATTAAACAGAGCTCCATTGACTCAAACCTGGCCAGACTGAAGCCAAGTCTGCCTAATGAGGGCCTATCAGTTCCAGACACAGCAGACTGTCAGAACTAAGGTTGATTCACAGTAATTACAATGTCAGGATCATTGCCATTACCACACCCTAAACACAGCACCACCACATAAAGAATAATATAAATGCACAAACACGTATACCTGCCTGTCACTCGGCAATGAAGTCATACTTGCTGAAAAACAGTTTTTATTCGGATTCATGCTGTCACGTCTATGGTGCACATGGCAGTTTTAAGGGATTTATTTAAAGGATTACTCAGCAGTGGCATTTCTATATACAATGCCTTTTAATAGTATTGATACATCCGTTCTACATTTTCACGTTGTCATGTTGTAGCTGCAAAATTACATTTTTGTTTAAACTGTAAATTGGTAGGAAAACAATATACTGGTTTTCCATTTTTTCAGGGGAAGTTTTTACAAAAACACACATTATCCCTGAGGTGGCACATATTATTGGCAGCATCAAGGGGTGGGAACAAGATTAGGATGGTCAGAGTTGATGGGAAGAAGGGTGAAGCTAAATACATAGTAATTCAGGAGGAAAACCTGAGCAGAAGTCACGGTCCAGCAGTAAAATACTAAATATATAGCCAGAGCTACAATGGCATGGTTTAGACCACAAGTTCTCGTGGTTGGAATAGCCCAGTCAAAATCCAAAACTAAACCCAACTGAGAGTCTGGGTCAAATCCTGAAATTGTAGTTGCAGCAAGAAATTCAAAACACTTAGCAGCATAAATCTACACTGGTGGATCACACTGTATAGTACCTAATGCAATAACAGTATCCCAGTCCCAAACTTCCTACAGGTTCTCTGGACATTCATTCCATCCAGACTCGGGTTCTCCTAAACTCAAATAAGAGGATACTGTAGTTGTATGTGATTTTCAGTCTGTTTGTGGTAAAGAAATGAGAGCAGGTTGTGTGGCATGATTAGGGTCACTGAGTTTTAATAAAGTGTGTGTGAGTGTGCTTGCAAGAGCCCCAGGGTAGCCAGGATTATACCACTGAACCACAGGCACAACACTGAGTTGTGTCCCAGCTCTCAGCTTTGCAACCTGAGCTCATGCAAGTGCACACTCTGCTCTGGTCCAGCAAAGTCTATTACCTCATTTTGAGCTTAGAGATGGACACAAAGCAATAAGTCAGACCACAAGAGGTAAACACAACTCAGCGCATGGTAGCATGGTACCAGCAACAGGCAAAAGCTAGTGTAGAGACACCACTACATTGCACTGCAAGGCTGTCCTGTGTGTTGACTTACTGCTGAGACGTGTCTCAGGCATGGAGTCAGTCCGGTCGTGAAGCCACTCAGGAGGGTGTGGACGGATGTTGGCTTGTGAGGCAGCATAAGCGACGGGATCGTTGCTGACCCAGGCGGTTAGGTAGATGTAAAAAGCCCCAGGATTGATGATCCCATCTGCATCCACGAGTCTCTGTCGAGTCAGCTACGAAACCCACAAAGGGATGGATTAATGACAGAAACCATTGCTAATACACACTTAACAATATGGTCTGCTGACAGGTCTTTCATTAACGTGCGTGTACCTTCAAGTACACGCACTTGAAGGTTATTTTTCATTTATGTTGGGCTGAAAACTGTAGTCTGAAATGTAACTATCCTTTAGAAATAAGAAAAAAGATTTTGACATTTAGTAAAGATTGTGGTGCTGCAGCTGTTTTTGCCACGATTCTGTGGAAACCAACCATGTTTTACCATAACATTCTACAGGTGAGCAGAGTGCAGAAATGTTTCCCTTTACACATGGATGAGTGCAAGAGAATGAAACTCCATTCAAAGACAGGAGGCAAATATTAGCCCCGCTCTCTCTCCGTTTCCAACCCCCCCAAAAAAATCAACAAGTCAAACACTGGTTGCCTTCTCTGGAAATTCCTGTATTTCTGATCACAGCTTCCCAGAATTATCATGCCACATTAAAACATGGAAAATGTTGAATCAGCTTCTCCCTTTATATACAGCAGATACTGGCTGGTCTACCTCAGGCCATCTGTCCTGACCACTCTGAATAAACATCTAAAAGTAACTTTGGAGCCCTCTCATACCAAGAGCTGCTAAGGAAGAATTAACACTGAGTCTTTATAGACATAAATGTGGAAGGACTTTTGTAGTTATTGGTGAAAAGAAAATTAGGTGTCAATTTTACTGCAAACAGTTTTACACGACTCGTCCATATTCACGGTTATTCCTTCAAACACCGGCCAGATTTTTTGTTTCTGTCTTGAGTGTTTCTTTCAAAACTGATAAATGTATTTAAGAATATGATGGCTGTCGTGTATACAAGCCCCCAACATATGTAAATAAGTAAAACCTTACTTATGTAGCACCTTTCAGGATTTAATGGTCACAAAGTGTTTTACAAGACTTGTTAAACAAAAGCAGATTCAAAAAGATAGGTTTTTAAATGGCTTTTAAAGAAAGCCACAGAGTCTGCTTAACTCAGTGCATAAGGAAAGGAGGTCCAGAGTTTTGGAGCCACTGACAAAAAGGCTCTGTCTCCCTTTATTTTCAGTTTAGTACCATTAGTGTGCACTGATCTCAAGGAACTGGGGATATATGGGTGCAGTAGTGCTCTACTATAACCTGGTGTCTGCCCATGAAGAGCTCTCCATGTTAAAACAAGAATCTTGAAATGTGTTCTAAAGTAAACTGGGAGCCAGTGCAGTTGCATCAGCAGAAATATAAAACGTGAGGATTTGGATGATGTGTGGATGTTAGAATGAAATACTGCCTTTTTTAGTCAGACCAAGAAGTTGTAGCTTGGACTGCTTGGGCCACAAATGTCAAAATCCTGTGCTGGAGGGCCACTGAGCTGTAACTTTCACACCTGAGTAGAATAATTTGGTCATTAAGGCTCTGGAGAACTAATGTATACAAGGAGGAGTCATTGTTTTGTACCTGTGACACATCTAAAAACTGCAGTAGATATTTAAAATATCTACTTCTTTTTAAATCATCATAACTTGGTACCAGTCCTTCTACCAAAGTTTTAAAAAGTGCTTTGAAAAACAGCACATAAAATTTCTTCTTTGTATTTTTCAAAAGTATTTATTTTTCTTGCATTGCAAAACTAAAAAACATAAAGTTTATACTCTGAATGATTGCTCTGTCTGCAGAACATTAGAATTGAACAAATAAAGTTAATGCTTAAATTCGTCATGCAAAATTGCGACTCTAAGCTTCTCTAAGGGGAGAGTTACACAACCTGGCATTCATCCAGTATGAATCAGAAATACAAACTGTTTGTTTATTTAGTTGGGTTCTTTTTGTGATACCTTCATCTGCTATTTCATTTAAACAGTTGTTCAGTACATGAATAGCTGTCTCACTTAAGGCTGCTAATTTAGCCCTCATATGGGGAAGCAAAGGAGCGTGGCCTAGCATCGCTGCCTCCTGAGAGGTAAAACCATTACTGTACAATTCCGCCATTCTGCCTTCTAGGAACCATAAATCTATCTTTCACAGAGGCTGGGAGAGCTTTCAGGGGTCGAGTTGGACTCACCGGGTTACGTATATGAAGAAAGGATTTGGATTTTTTTTTTTCCTCCTCACATTTTGTGGTGGTGGTGGAGGGGGTTAGCGAGAGAAAAATTGCTTGAGTTAGCGTAACAATAAAAAAAATTGGCCGGAGTCCCTGGGCGCGTCTGTGTGCAGTTAACCTGGTTGTTAACACTGAAGGAAATGCCACCCAGCAAATGGAGTAGAGCTATAAAAATAACACAACATCTGTACAAATGTTGCTCACACTTGGTTCTCCTGACCCCTATGGGTACCCAGAATGCCTGGCGCCACAGATTCAATCGGCCCTAAAAAGAAAAGAGCTCTTGATAGTGTTAGCCTTGTCTTTTCTTCAGACTTTCAGTCTTTTCACCTCCTCCTTTGTCTGCTTGCTCTCCCTCGTCTGGATTCACTCTGTGAAATGTCTCCTTTCTGTCACATTGCTTTCAAACCGAGCACAACAGGGCTGAATAATCACCAGGAAAAAAGATAAATTGGAGAGCAGAGATAAAAGTTCCTCTGCAAAGGACTGTAAAGTGGCATATAAAAATGAAATAGTTGGTGAAGATCTCCTCTTCTGTTTTAGATAGGAAAGAAAAAAAAAACTATTGCAATATGATAACAGTGCTGGTCCAAGTACAAAAGTGTTTCGTCCCATCTCAAGGAAGGAGTACACTGGAAAGTAGCACAGAGGGCACAGGTTTGTGAAGGTAATCCTCAGAGAGGGAGCAGGAGTGAGAACTGAAATCCAGACGATCTGGATTGAATTTAACAATCCAGAAGACAATTGCATGTCTTCA
Organism: Poeciliopsis prolifica; assembly: GCF_027474105.1. Classification (NCBI taxonomy): domain Eukaryota; kingdom Metazoa; phylum Chordata; class Actinopteri; order Cyprinodontiformes; family Poeciliidae; genus Poeciliopsis; species Poeciliopsis prolifica. Next base: position 1,908,282 of record NW_026562389.1, read on the forward strand.
AGCTGTCATGGAAGTACAGGCAACTCCGCCGGCGGCCCCTCGCAACTCAGAACAAGTACAATTCCCTCACAGGGAGAGGAAGTGGTGTCACAAGGTTGCACACCAGAGCTGCCTTTGCTTTCTGTGAGCTAGAAGAAATACATCCACTGTAACCTTAACACTACGAGATCATTCTCCAAGCAACGCTCTTTAGAGTGGATGATGTTACTGAACATGAGTAAGCAGTTTAGAAACTATATTGTCTTCAACATGCTGAGAAAAGACAGTGGCCCATTCATGCTGTAAGAGAGCAAGAGAGAGCATGTCTATCAGCAGATAACAGGAAGATGCTCTCTTATAAAAGTGGGCCCCTCTTCTGTTAGAGGATATGCTGGATGTGGAAATATTTGCACTCTGTTGGAAAGTCTTAAGTTAAGTTAAGGGTACTGATATCAGTATATCTCTATCCAGTCCCACTGTCTGTCAGAAAAGATGTTATGAATTTTGTTGACTCCAGTTAATAGTATTTTTTAAAAAAATCATTATTGTGAAATTTTTTTTCAAAAACTGAAAGATGCAAAAGTTGCCACAGAGTTCTGATTGCTGTATTTTTACACAGGATGCTGCAGTGTATATTAGACTCGACAAAAATGAGCTCAGTGTTGAAAAGAAAATGGATTGTTTTGTGTCTGAGGTTCGCAGGAGTCCTGGCCAAGAATTTTGTTTTTATATTTCTTCAGGTTCTTATCTCTGTTTTCACTCTTCTTGCCAAAGAACGCAGCAATGAATCTACATCTCTTTTGTTTTCATAAAGTGGTTAAAAAAACTTTAAATTAAAAACACATACAACCCTCTGTTGTCTTGTTAAAGCTGTGCAAATTTCCTCAGCTCCAAGAACTCAATCTTTCCCCTTATTTCCTCCCATTTTCCCTCCACACTCTCTCTCATTATCAGCGCATTGGTATCTTTCTGTTGACATATACGAGACTTGATTTGATCTTTTGCAAATTTCCTTTCAAGACCTCCATCTGAGATCCAGGCTACTCACTGGGTTGACTTGACTCCTAGTTAGATAACAACATCTCTCACAACGGCAGACTGGAGACAAGGCTGCTTCCACAACTGAACTGGAAATTGTGGAATGATAACATCGTTTGTTTCATACTTTTCTAACAGCTTTCAAGTCAAGGTGAAGTGCAGATCTCAACCAAGTGCTGCATAAGCAGGACCTCTCAAAAACAGAGTAATGGCCTTATCGTTGCTCTGCCAGCACTAATAATGAAATGCAGTGGGTGCTAAACTCAGACCACCAGACAGCAGAACGCAGCCCCTCTGTCCAACTGGTGTGCTAAGCTTTGAAAACAGAAGGAGCTAATAACACACAAGGGGGGAGCGACTCACTGATCACCGATCTCATGATTCAAATGCAGAGTTATTTTTCAGAGGCAAACCAACATTTCAGCGAATGAATGCACAAACAGTGAGCTGAGTCTCTTTGGGAATTATTTACATAGATCATGTAATAAACTGATATTTAGGTTTAAGACTCAGCTCAACAATATCTGCTGAATCTAAACTCTAAGTCTGTGTGCTCCAAAAGAATCTTACTTTATTTTCATAAGCTGCAGGATATAGTGGTCCATAAGAGAATATTGACTCCCAATAATCTGTTCCCGTTGCTCTCCATAAGCTTTTGTGTCGCCCCTTGTTATATCTGTTGTTAGCATGAAAGGAGCTAAGAGAGCATCTAAATGATTACAGGTTCATCTCAATAAATGACCATTTTATTCAGAAGTAAATTTATTTGAGAAGTTAAAGAAATAAAGGCGTTCCTGTTGAATAGGATGATCACATATTTGCAGAGAATGTTGACATTGCGCACATGGCGCAATTGTTTCTCGTTTGGTGAAGTGACTGAACAGGAAAGGTTTAAATCCCCCACATACCTGGTTGAAGTTGATGGGTTTGTCCCTGCGTCCCGTCTGCACCAACAGTTTGTAAGCCAGAACGCCATCATCGGAACCATTCTTGTAGCTGTTGACGGTGATGCGGCCGGCCTCCCAGTCTTTGTCAAATGCCTGCTGGAGTCCTGTCAGGGAAACCAAGTCGAGACAGATTGGTTAGATTAGGATGTTTAAGAGGTTACATGCTCTGCTATCTTCCGTCTTCCTCTATATGACAAAGCACAAGCTCACAAGAAAACGGAACACGTAATGACCCGACGCGGTAAAACAGAACATGACACAACTCTGCAAGTTAACCTTAACCTCCACAACAAGAGTCATTGATTTCATATAACTCCATTTTCAACCACAAAGCGAGACTTCAAAAGCCTGAAATCTGCTGGCTTTAATTCATGGTGATCGTTAGGGGATATATCAGTAACATATGCCTCCTTTTCTATACTTCTCCCCTAATCCATATGTGTATCACTCCCCTCCTGTCTACGCTTCCCCCTCAAGGCCCATGCTGTGGTCCGTCTGTGGGAGATGTTGTTTTGGGTCTCTTTCCTTGGCCTGTCTGGCTCCAATTTGTCCCACCATTGCGGAGAGGAATATCAGACACGGCTCTCTCTTTCTCAGCACCCCCCACACACACTCTGTGTGGTTCTTCAGCCGATTCGTATACAGACTCCCACAAGATGCCACCGCTTTTTTTTTTTAATAAGATTACATGCTCGTGTATTTCTCATGCCAATGCTGTATCGACTCCAAATTAAAAGTCAAGTAAATCTATTCCACACTAGGATTCTTATGCATTTTTCATTCTATACTTCCATACAATTTAACCCGTCCTTTCTGAGGTTGTTTGTCTTTTTTCAGCAAACTTATAAAGAATTTGTATAAAAGCAAAAAATTTACATTTAAGTTTTGGGAGATTTTTCTACACCAACCTGAGTACAAGAATAGAACATGGAAAAACAACAAACAAACCAAAACACAATGATTTACAAAGGGATGGACCCGACTAATAGACAAGGGTATAAAATAAACTCAAATTTAAACCTTTTTATAATTTCTCAGGAACCTTGATTTCACTTTTGACTTTTAGCATCAACTTTCCAAGTTGATGCTAAAAGCCCAGAATAAAAATATTGTCTTTAACATCTTCTCCATGTGGCTGATTAAACTCTAGCTTTTGAACTCCAGCCTAACATCCTGTTTGCTTGGATTCATGTCAAACAAAGAAGAAAATGATGATCTCAAATCTTTTTCACAGGAAACTAAATCCATGCTATTCCTCTGCTATTCTCGAGAAGTGAACATAAGTGTCAGTGACACGGTAGTGGAACCAAATTTTGAGTTAACTGAAACTGACACAAAGAGCAGTTGGCTTAACATCTGGCCGGAGTCCTGATTAGAAACCAGGGTTAATTTCACCTTGCAGCCAGTCCCTGAAGTAGTGGAGCCACATGCGGGGAAGCTGGCCGTTGTCCTCCTTCAACACGTAGCGAATGGTGTGGAATCTCTGGTGGAGCTGGTGCAAGAGGGGTTGGCTATGGGCGTACTTGGCCCGCTGCGTCACCACGTACATGTTGTAGAATGAGAAGAACTTGAACTGAGCGCCGATGAAGTCGTACTCGCTGGTCTCTCTGGGCACGATGTCCGTCAGTTCCAGGCCGTCACGCACCTGGGTGGTCCCGTATAAACTGATTCCCAGCAGGCCCAGGAATAGCATAATCACGACCACCTGGAATCAGAGGGATGGACACAAGGATGGATTGATCAAATAATTGCATCTTCTGTCTTACGAGCCAAAGAGGAGTACAAATGTTAAAAGGCTGATGCTTCATCTTAAAGTGTCTAAAATCCTGTGTTTTAATCAACAATCTTTTGGTCAAAGCAAGCCAAAATGCAGTTATTTGAAAAACTATCCACATCCTTTAAAGTATTTTACCAGAGTGTAATGCCATTAAGCATCGTAAAGACCAACAAACACAGCTGACAGGCCATGGCATAACGAATTAATGTTTAAAAAAATTATAAGAAATAAAATATTCTGTAGGCAACATATGGAAACATTTGGAGGAATGTTCTATTGGTCTACCTACATATGTGGCGGGAACTTAAGACTGAACAACATCCTGAATACAAGATCACAACTGTGAACATGGTGATGGGAACATCACTATGCTGCCATCGCCACGGCAGCATAGTGGTGACATGAAAGTCTTTTTTTTTTTTTTTTGACTTTTCAAAGTCAAAAAGACACAAACAAACTCCAGCCCAAAAGCTAATTGAAAATCTGTGCCAAGAAGTGAAAGCCGGTGTTCAGAGGACCTCTGAGACCCATCGGCTCAGCTTGAATTGTTTTGCAAAGAACAGGTTGTAATTGCAATACGGACTGAATACCAACACATATCACAATTTTGGGATTTTCATTTGTCAAACACTTAGAAAAATATGTTTCTGTTTATTTCTTCTTCATGTAGACACATTATTTTTTGTTAATCACATAAAATCCCTCCATAATGTGTGCGTGAATACTTATGCAGTTCATCGTATGTTGTGAAACACTTCGTCAAGTAAAGGCCACAAGGTGTACTTTAGCTGAGAAGAGTGGTCACCCAGACTGAGGTCAGTTTGCTGAGTGTGTATGACTCACAAAAGACATGACCACAACCTCCACCCCAGATTTCGTCTTCCTCAATTCACTCTGACTAACCCTCCCATTCAAATTAGCACCCCAGTGACTCAGTGAAGAAAACAAACAAACAAACAAAAACACACCACTGGCCCACACAGATACATTAATTCTCTCTGTATTTTCATTTTCTAAAAAACATATGTATTGAGGAGCTAAACTGACCTTGGTGGTGGGTCGCAGAAGGAACGGCGCATAGTGCTTCTCAGCAAATGAGGCCAAGGTCCAGCGGGAGCAGGAGGGCTCGAGGCAGTGCAGACCCATTGAAGCCTCTCCGATCTGAGACAGCAGGTCCCGCGTGGAGCTGTTGTTCTCTGGGCTCTGGCTGGTCGTAGAGGCTGAGTCACCCTGAGGAACGGTGCAGGCGCCGGATGTGGGCGCTGGGCAGTGATGAGCGAAGGCGGCAGAGCCTGAGGAGCCCCCATTACCTCTGCTCCCACCGTGGTTGTTGCTGAGGCTGCTGCCTCGGCTGTTCATGCTGCTTCTGCTGACGTTGTTGTTGTTGTTGTAGTAGTCACCGCTGTGGTTGCCCCTCGTCTGAACTGGGTTGATCGGCTGCACAGAGATCTGCGACCGGGGCTCGGCTGTGGTGTAGAAGGCCTGCGTGCGGGGGTCGTATTCTGTCCTGAGCTGCACTGTGGACTGCATGGTGATCTGGGTTTGCTGGGCGAAGCTGTGGCTGCTGTAGCTCGGTGGAGGCGTGTGATAGGAAGGAGGAGATGTGCGATACGATGGCGGAGGGCTGTAGTGTCCCGCGTCTGCTCCATCCAAGTACGCCTGAGGCTCGATTTGAATCACTCGATTGGCACATGGGCTTTGGAGGTGGACAGAGAAGAAGAAAAAAATGAAGCCAGGAACAGCTGTGAGATTTGATATATATAAGTTAAAAAAACGTCATGGCAAAATGAAATGCACTGCTAAAACCTTCAGTTTTGTAAAATGGAGCTCAGCATTACATCTGTTAGAAATATTGTTCAGCCTTTTGGCATTTTGGATCTTCCTCCGCCAACAGCATGAAATATAGCGGTAACAATGGAATTTAATAGCACAAGTACACATCTGCACTAACGCAGTGCCAACAAGCATGCCCAGGCTGGCAGGAAGACCGGTAGAGTCTAATAAAGACAGTGACAGATAAACACACAGCAAAACAACCGAGCAGCCAGGCAGACACAGACAACTTTAGCTCTAATTAGGTTCTGATTCAGACGGATTATTGTATGGATAACTGGGAGATAATGTTGTCCTGAAGCTATTTCTAAGAAGATGAAAGCACAGAGAAAAAAAAAATCGTGAATGGAAATAACAGGAAAGCAATCACTCACAAATGAAGGAACTGATCTCACCTGTAGAAGCAGCAGAAGATGTCAAAGCGTCTTTCTTCTCGTCTGTAGAGATCCATGCTGAGGATGGCAGGAAAGATGAGCAGCACCATGGCAAAGTTAAACACCACAACCACCGCGGCCTGCAAGACACAGAGACACCCCATTTTATCCCCAAAGAGCTGGTAGAGTCACAGAGAGACACAATCAAATGCAAAAAATAAATATGTTTGAAAAAGTATTCTTATTCTGTAAACCTTTAAGCATTTGTATTTGTGCTTATTTACTCTAGAACTGCTTAATAAAAATAAAGGGGGATCAAATGCCTTCAGAAGCCCCTTATGAAGACATTGAGATGCTCAAAAGTGGATTTCAAAGTCAATTCTCAAGAGTTTCAAGACTGAAGTAGATTTTTCTAATCAACTACAAACTGTTCAGTAATGCCTCTATCACTGTATTCTTGTAAGTTCTGAGGCGAAACCCTATACCATTTTGTCACATGAGCATTTGACAATTATCTTTATGTCAGGTAACCTTTCATTTAACATGCAAAAAACTTTGCAGCATCAGTTTATTCCCTCAATTTAATAAGTTCCATTATCAACTTACAAACACATTGTCTCACCACACTTAACACAAATCACAAGTGAAAGATAGCATTGAGTGAGTCAGCTTTCTGAAGAAGCTATTACCATAGCTGGGAACATACAATTTTATACATTAATTCTAAAATTGATGAAGATTAACGGAGCAATGTTGTGCTTTTTCCAGGCACATAGAAGCATTTTATAGCATAACCAAAGATTAAAGGACTCCTCAAACATGAAATATGATTTTCTAAATACTATAAATATGCACTTAGTTCAGAACAATAATAGAAATCGACAAACACCTATGGGTTTTATTTTATCTTTGCAATGATCTAGTTAATACATATCCGAGTTTTAGTTCATGAAATGATAGTGAGAGTTAGATGCAGGGAAACATTGTAAGAAACCTGTTAGAGGCTGTAAGCGATTTGATACTGCAACCAAGGATCACCTTTCACCAAGACAATACAAAATATGCAACTCTAGAATGGTGTAGAATAAAGTTTATTTATGCTAAAATAGCCATGTCAAAGCTCTAGAGTGGTAAAAAATTTGCATCAATGGTTGTAAGTTTTGTTTATATTCTTTCTTCTTGACAATTATGGAAAACTTTATGTTGGTCTATTGTGTAAAATTTTTGTGAAGTACATGGAGATCTGTGGCTTTAACAAGATAAAATGATAAAATGTGAATAAGGGATGTAAATACTTTAGCAAAACACTAAGTATTTATTCCAAAGAGTCTAACTTTTACAATCCAAGACATGAAGTCCAAAACTGTAAAAACAACTATGAAGATGAATGGCCAGGACAAAAAAAAAAAAAAAAAAAAAAAAGAAGACCGGCGTGGCTTTCAAACAGATAAAAATAAAATTTGCAAACGTAAAAGGGAAAAAACTGCCTTTCAACACATTTTTAGTCTCTTTCAAGACTGAAACAGAGACTGTGCAGGGAGAAACAAAAAGCAGGGGGGTGAGGGAGAAGGCAAGGCATGTGTGTATGTGTAAAAGAAGCCAGTACAATGTTGTGGTTAAGTATTTGAAGGTGGTGCACTGGAGCAGAGGCTGGGGGTTGGGTCCCTGCCCAGAACACAATCTGGATATTGCGTAGTTGCCAGACCACTACACACACACACACACACACACACACCCACACACACACACACGCACACACAAACACGTGCGCACAAACGCACGCAATCGCATGTGTGTGCCAGACCACCCAAGAAGCCAGAGGCCCGCAGGCTCTGAGGTGATGAGCAGGCACTGCGGCTGCACAGACAACACTCACACAAAAATGCACAAAAATGCACATAAACACATATATATCTTGAGCAGCGAAACTGTACAGCCTCCCACTTAAACCACACCTTAACACCAACCAGACACACACATTAAAACACACTTTCTGACTGGGTCAATGGGAGTGAAACCATGTCATAGTTTGTGTTGTGGATTTTAATCGATCCTGAAGGGAGGAAGTGAAGTAAGGAGAGGATAGATGATAAATCAATCAACCACAGGAAGCATTTAACGCTGATAAAGAGGCACAAGAAAAGAAAAAAAAAACATCTTTGCCAGTAAAAAGCAAGAACTTTCATCTTCTATCCATGAAGTTTGTCCTCTATTATACACAAAACCACAAGTACAAAGTATGCATGGCATGCGAATGTGTGTGTGGTACATAAGCGTACAAAATGAGGCGGCATGGATTAGACCCACGGGGTAAATGGATCATGTTTGACAGACTTGCTGTACTATAGCCATCTATCCACACATGCTAATATCGTACTCAACGTGGCGACATCTTACCTCACTCGGCTGAGTGTATACGTGTGTGAGAAACGGAGTTTGAGCCCAAGAGGAGAAAAGCCGAGAAAGACGATCACTTTGGTCAACTTCAGCAGTAAAATCTGTCACTTACGTAACTGGGAATAATTGAGCACATATGTATTTTTTTCCTTCCCCTGTCTCAAAAAGAACTATAGTTTGAATGTTAGATTGCAATGAAATGACATAAATGAATTTTTTTCTTTGTCTATGTAAAACAAACAAAACAAAAATTCACCTTTTTGGATTTCTACTAAGTTTTTAAAGGATTTCCAACTGCACGATTCCATTTTTTGTTTTGAATGAAAGCTCCGCCTAAATTAAATTTAACAGTAAAGCTAAACCCCTCTGAAAACCCAGACATCCCGAGCAGGTTCTGGTTCTCCTTACAAGATCTCACCCCCAAAACCAACATCTTGTTTTTTGGTAAATTTGTACAATGTGCTTCAAGAGAAGTCAAAGATCTTAGAAAGTATTTACAATATGTCTACACTTCATTCAGGCTGCAAGAGAAAAGCTTTCAGCCGATAACAGGCAATCTGACCATTTTAGATTAAACTTGTGTTATATCATGTTTTTGAATGAAAAAAAAAGACAAAACAACTGGCAGAACAGAAGGCAACTTTAGCATCATAAGACAGATGTTGTGTAAAGGCACATATTTTTCAGGTGAGAAACTCTTAGTATTGTGTATGTTTTTGATTAAAAATTATTTGAAAATGGTGGAGCTACTTTTCTTACTCATTTTGCAAAACAGAGTTATTGTAACTGCGACTCGATAGAAGATTGATATTCTTCACCCTGATCAGAAATATCCAATAGGACAATTTTGTGCAACAAGATCTGGTTGCAGCAAAAATGAAAAAAGTACAATATTCCTATGCCAAAACTTAATAAAAGTCCTAGTTTTTGCAAAGAAACAATTCATAATAGACCTATCATATTGACACTGCTGGCTCATAGCCAGTGTTATACTACTGACCAAACAACAAGCTGCTACCTGGTTTTAAAACATGTTTCAATTACTCTCACTCTACTACTGGGAAAATTATACCTTTCAAAAAGCAATCATCAATAGTTTCATCTCTTTTTCCCTTTGTACGCCACGACTGGGAGCATTCACAAGTCTGTGATTATTGGAGGCATTTTGTCAGACACCGCTCTGGTGACGTCTATAATTATTGACAGATGTTAGAGAAGTCAGAGCTCCCCGCTGGTTCGCTCAGTGTTAGTGTGGGAACACACACACACTTATACACGCACACGTACACCAGACAGTCTGTTGCTTTTCAAACCTCCCACACAGACAATACGAGCCTCTGCTCAGCTCTCGCACACAGAAAACCAAAGCGAGGCGATCCAAGAACACCCATTCGCACATGCAATCAGATTCAGTTACACGGACCTCGGCCGCAATCTGGACAGAGACCGGGACCACCGCTTGACAGCCTCAAAGAAAGGAGGGAGAAGAGTGGGTTGATTTAAGTGGAAAATACACAACTGCCTTCAGTTTGATGAATGAAATCAATAAAGCGACAACCTGGAGGCAATGACTACTGTAGCATGAATTTTGGATGCAAAGATCTCGCACGGATTTTCTCACACACTTGAGGCTTTGAGCATACCTGCAAAGAAAAAGCTCGAAGTGCTGGGATGGGGATGAGGGCTGCCATGAAGAAGGCCGTGACGTTGCTGATGGAGGTGAGAGCCACGCTGGCCCCAGTCCTCTTCAGACACTCCCCAGTGCGGTCCTGACGCAGACAGAAAGAGCAAAGCAAATGGAGGGAAAAGCTATTAAACTTCTGATCAGCCCTCAGCCAGAAGCAGATGTGTAATGCAGCGGATTATGAACAATTATTTTAAAACCAGCATGACTGAAAGTGATTGGGAAGCTTTTTGAAGCCTTGAAGTGCTTGGAAAACTCTCCTGGGCCTGTCTGCCTCACTTTAAGGTCCAGGAGGAAAAGCAGAAATGTTCACTTCTCACAGAAAACAGACACAAAACAAAGAGTAGTACACATTCCCACAGCCCTGTATATTTTTTTCTGTAACTGAGTGATGATACGGAGACGTGCGGGACCACACACGGAGCATCTGCAGGCGTGTCCATCCTTGTGTGTGTGTGTGTGTTTATGTGTGTCAGACAGCAGAGATCAAGTTCAGCTCTGTTTAGTTTTCATCTAAGTCACACAAAGGAAGCTCAAGGGGGGAGGAGGGAGTGGAGAGCTGGAAGGGGGGGAAAGCAACGGAAAACAAAAACAAGCAAATACATGTCTGGAGATGAACTGTTCAAAATACAAACAATTACGTCCCATGTGAAGATGGAGAGATATACGCTGCGTGTTACAATCTGCGTTTGAAATCGCTATAAGCATACAAAGTACTTTTCGTATGGAAAGAAAAACATACAATTTGTGTATGCTTACACTAAAATGACAACACAAGAGCTTAAATTGTGGCAAAAGAACACAGACATGAAAAAAAGAGTAGAGATTGCTTGACAAGCAGTGAGAAAAATCATACTTCTAATACGGAGCATTGCTTAGATAAGTGGGCTAAGTGTGTGGCACATGAGCTGTGTGATGTTACTTCACAGGCACAGACAGGCTTTCACACATTCCTCCTCAGTGGAGATAAGACATGAAAGGAGCTGGATCAGCGTAACTGTGGATGTTTGCCTCACCTCAAATGGTATCCTCTTGTTCTGTCCGGTCTCACTGAAGGCATGGGCGAGAAGGAAGACATCATCCACTCCGACTCCCAGAGCCAGGAAGGGAAGAACCTGCAAATGGCAACCAACAAATATGAACTGCTGAGAATCCACTTCAACTTTTACAGGTGATGGTAGTGAGAAGTTAGTCCTTAAAGATTTAACCAGATTTTATTTTATCTCTTAGAAATACTAAATCTACAAAACATGTATTCAGTTACTTGAAAGAGCTGTCAGAATATGATTGGCCGGGAGGGATTGCTGCAAAATGGACAACTCCAGCAATCCACCATCACTCTTTAGAATTAGATAACTTCCATCAGTTGGTCTAATTAAGGGAATTTAACTCAATTATAGTATTACTAGGATAAAACTGGAATACACATAGTTGAATGCAAATGTATCTATATGCTTGAGTTGGATTATTTGATTCAATTATATATTTCTTGGTATGAACTGGACTTCTTTGTTAAGTGCCTTGTTAGAGTATTTATTGTGAATTGGAGATGTATCGAAACGAACTGAACTGAATTGAATTGAATACAAAAGGCGTAACAGGCGATGGTGGCGACACATATAGGAGTTCGTCCCACAATCAGCAATCAGTTTTTGACACCCTTTCTCCAGCTTTACTTTATGTTTTGGGTTTGCATGGAACCTTGCTCACATGCACCTTTTCAGGTGTGGCCACAGTTTAATGGAATTAAAATCAGGACAGGAAGCTTGAGGGGGGAGGAGGGAGGCCAATGACTTTGCTGTTTTTATATAAGTAATAAGTGACTGTCTGCTTGTGCATTTGAAATACCAATTTATTGGTGTTTGCAGGCTTACAGGTTTTCCCTTTTCTTCCATGGTAAGAAGGATTGAGCCAGGTCCTCTTCCTGTTTTTTTTTTTTTCCAATTAATGAAACCTTGACCCAACTAACTGATGGATGAAAGGAAGCTGCCTGCCATCATGTGCGTGAGGTACCTGCGTGGTGGCGGCATTGAAGGAGATTCCCAGGAGAGAACAGAGGCCCAGACCGGCCGCCACAGACAGCGTCACCAGAAGGACTCCAGCCAGCCCCACGGCACCCTGGGACTTGGCACAGTCCCACCGCAGCATGGTCAGACACGCATAGGCCAGCTGAGCACAGACGGGAAAACAATCAGTCACATTCCCCATGCTTTAACTTTATATCTATGAGATTTACTTTAGTAAAGGATTTGCTTTTAGTTATGAATGGGCTCTCACCATCAGCAGGTATCCACTGGCCACCCGGATAACACTGATATCAGAAAAAGACTTGAGAATATCCTCCAGAGTGGTGGTGGTAAAGGACAAGACCTTTTGGGAAGAATTTGTTGCCACACTATGCAGCACTACCTAAAGAGAAATAGACAAAAGAGAGCGACTCAGGCAGAAACTAATGCAGACATGAAAGAGCTCAGGCAATAAAACTAAACAGGCATTTTTCATAAAAATGCAATGCAGAAAATGTGGAAAAAAGGACTTTGATTTCTCAAGTTTAAATTTTGGGCCTGAATGCAAGACATAATGTTCGGAAGAAAACTATACCATTCTATGCTATATTAAACAAGTATAGCCACATGCATTACTGGCATAAATTCAGTGTATTTAATATTTGGCTAATACTGAGCATAGTCCAAGCTTTTCTTGGCAATATTTATATTCAATGCAGGGACATAGCAATAACAAAAGACTTGCAATATATTGTGCAGCCCTAGTTAACAGATGCTCTCCATTCAGTCTTAAATTGTGCTACTTTGCAAAGAAAAATGGGGAAAAAACATTGACTCAAGAGATGCCAAGCTGGTAGTCACACACCCAAAACACTGGATTTGTAGTTAAAGTAGCTCTAAAAAGTAACGTCTCAATAAAAACAAAAGGAAAAAAAAAAAAAAACTGATCATCCTCTTACGTTTTCTTTATGATAATGCAGCACTTTCTCTTTTATTTTACACACTAAATTCTAATAAAATATTTTTAGGTCTGCGGTTGTACCATAGTAAATGTTTAAAAGTTCAACATTTTTAAATATTTTTGCGAGGCACTGCGGGAGCCTGTGCAGACGGAACCATGATCCCTTCTCTCTGTGTTTTACTATCACAGACAGACAAATAGCTTCAACCTCAAATTCTTGTTACAGCTCAGTGGGGAGCAATGCTGGCTGACACACATTAGGTAACACACACTAGATCACCCACATGTGAACTTGCACATACTGAAATGCATGCATATTTTTGCAGACACGCCTAAAAATTCATACACCAAAACACACACTGAAAATATCTGGCATCTCTTTTCTTACTCAATGATTAATTTTACAGTCAATTATTCCCTAACTAAAAGATCAATACCACACACATGTATAGGGTCATGTGGAACAGAGAGTTGGGCCTCCCAAAACAAAGACCAGATGATGTCACACATAAGCCACCAATGGGGCCACAGCTGGGAAAGTGATTGTGTGTGAGCTCTGGATTGTTGCATGCGTGTGTGTGTTTGTGTGAGAGTTAAGCTGAAGAAAAGAGAGATATCCAGCACTCTCTTAATGTATTCCAGACACGCATGTTCTTTTGCTCTATCGCTTCTCTCCAATGAGCAGCTAGAAGCTTCATCCCTTCTACCACACACCAACAGAGGTTTGACTATCTATCAGGGGCCTGGGCTTTAGACGAGGCCGTTCCGTGTACACCTGTATCCGGCCTGTGATTTACTGTGTGGTTGTAGAGGATTTAGGGAAGATTTCTTTTCTCTTTTCCTTTTTCCTCCCCCCAATTCTGAGCCTTTAGCCCTCACCTCAGAGTATTTCCTCTGCCAGGCTTCCAGTATAGCTGCGGCCTTTTCTTCATTCCAGTTGATGTGGGAAACCTCATCCCAATCCCGAAAGTGCTCAAACATCTGCTTGGGGGTCATCAATTGGAACATGGTCTGTAGAGCCTGAGCACTGGAGAGCACATAGGGAAGAAGAATATTGAAAGGATCAAGGACAAGGAACAGAGTTACATTTGCTTACATTAAAGACACAAAAAGAAAGTGCTCTGGTCACACTCTGTCTTTGGGTTTATTATAATCAACTAATAAGCATCAATCACCAGATAGGAAGAGGAGATGTTGTATTTTGAACAACCTTTGACAAGGGATGCATGAAGGCTTCAAAATATCACTTATTCAGGAGCATCAAACCCACCTTCCAAAAAAAACAAGCTACTTCCAGGAGTACATCCACTAGAAAACACACATACAACGCGGGTTCCAGTTTTAATGGAGGAGTTCTAAAACAAAATACAGAACTCATTTTATTTTTTTTTATTCTTCTTTGATTCAAAAGTACAACAGGTGGATTGATGGATGGAGGAATGAACAGAACAGCCACATTTATGCATGTAGTTGGAAGAACTAATAGATGTACAAGTGAATGGGTGGATGAAAAATGCAAGTTTTAGATCGGACTATTTAGACTTTTTTCCAACCATTCTAGACTCTAAAAGAATCCTGTTTTGATACACCTTTTTTAACCACTACAAAAAATAATGCAGTTAGAAAGGTGAATCCTACAGACTAATCAGCTGAAAAAATGTCACTAGGAGCACATCTATTTCTTAGATCCATCATCATTTCTGAGATTTTTATTTTCAGATTCTCAAAAATATTCCAAATGATAAAAATGTATTATACTTGTATAGCAATTTATCAAGTCCAGAGGTCGACAAAGCGGTTCAATTAGATTCAGTAATTCACCGATTGACTTGCTGCATGGTGGCAAGTTACTCAGCTGTAGCCACAGCTCCCCTCAGAGGGGAGGCTACCATGCACCAGCACCACCTGGCCCTCTGAGCACCACCAGCAAGGCGGATTAATTGTCTTGCCAGCTCTGTCTACCAATTACAAGACAAACTCTGTCCACTGTTGGCCCTATTTTCCCTTTATAAGGTCTAAGACATCATGTTTTGTCCACCCCACATCTACCGTTCTTCTTAAAACCATAAAATGAACAAATTGCTGCTATAATCAGGGATAACTTTACTTATACACAGTACTACTGCAGCCTCCCTCTGAAATGCCTTCTACAAGAAACCTGAATAGAAGAGCCATGATATCAAGTATAACGAATACTGCACAGCCTTAATGAGCACATTAGCAAGCCAATAAGGTAGTGTAAGTGATTAGTTATTAACAAATGAGACCTGACGAGAGAGCAACTTGTGAACAGTGCTCAAGTCAGTCCGTGTATTTTCACATCATCAAAAAGCAATGAAACAAACAGCAGACATTAGCTTGTCATTCTCTTTATGAATGTGATCTTTGTGGTATGGTGATAATCACGGTAATGGTGGCAGTTAGTAAACAAGATGTAGAAACCGAGTGCCAGCAGCAGCAGCACACTGACACACTCACACAAGCACACGCACACAGTGCAGGAACACACCAGCACTGTAATGACCCAACTTTGCCAGGAAAACACAACCGCAAAAAAACAAAGAATGCAGCCAACTGTACTCTGCGAGCAGGATGTGTGTGAACGTGCATATGTACTTTTCTACGTACGTGACTGTGCCATAAACGCCCTAATTTAGCAAGTACAAAGTGTGCAAGCAAAATATGTAATAATTTTTCTAACTGCAAAATAGACCCGCTTTTTTTTTTTCAATAAGATTTGAGTTTCTGTATGCATTCGGTATTCAAAAGTCATGGTTTGAACATGAAACTGTGTAAATGATGTATGCACATCACCAATTCCACAAGCTTTGACCCCGTGCTTGTGTTGGACTTAAATCTGTGTAACTTAAATTGCTGTATATTTGAAGAGACTAGCTGAGCAATAGATCACTCTGTGCCCGTCTCTGTGTATATGAGAGTCAGAGGGAGGGTAGAGTCCAAGCAGTGCAGCCAGAGCTGAGGAGCAACAGCTGGAGCTCTTAGAATTTCACTGGAATCTGCTAATGACTGCAAGATTTATCGCATACAGCACACATGCACACTCAGAAAGCGTAACAGAACAAAAAACATCCAGCGTCTCCAAAATAAGCTTTGTTAGAATCCCTGTGGTGTTCTTATGAATCTGCGGATGTGTAAGCCTGGGTAGGCTACCTGAGTAGGGGTCCGCTGCCGTTCTTTGTGGTGCCTCCTACAATGAGTTCCTCTTGCCAGTGCATGTATTTCCTGGACAGACCGTGGCAGCCACCACTCAAAGCCCGTGCCACGTTGAACGGCTGTTGTAATTAGAAAGCAGAAGTTGAGAATGTATAACTTGATACTACGCACTAAAGATGCATAGTAAAATCAGCTATTAACAGGCTTTGTCTGAAATGAAAAAAATACATAGTTTTTGTAATCAGTGTACCCATCAGAACCCAGCAGAATGCACTAACCATCAAGAATTTTGCAGGGTTTATGTGAGTTTTAGTAAGGTAAGTTTGAGGTTTAAATTTAAGAGCTCCTTAAATTAAGAAAATTAACTTCTTGGACTTGTTTGTAATTTACCTTACAGTTTTTACAAGTTAAATGAAACTCTGCTAACTCAAATTAGTTTACTTAAATTAATATTTTTAATTCAATTAGACTTATAAATTTACAATTATAGTTGGATAAAATCTGTATAGAAAAATGCAAGCTGAAATTTACCACCAGTTTTTGATTGAATTGATGAACTGCTGATGCTGCATATGCATGCATAACATTTTCAGTCTTGATGGTAGTCATGCACCAACCTTAGTTGAGTTCTTATTGGGTGCAGTATCGGGGCAGTCGGGGTCAGCAGGGTTCAGACACGGCCTATCCAAGTAGCCATGCCCAACATCCGCCTTTTCCAACATGTCCTCAAAGCTATCCACATGAAAGCTTGATCTTCGTAACTTTTCAAGAAATCCCTTGGGGTCAAAATTGGTCCATTTCATAGCGTTCTCACCTCTGCAAAGTTCAAAAGCAAATGTTAGCTTCTCTTCTCCCAACCACTGTTTGAAGAAAACCTTTTTTTTTTTTTAGAAAAGGGTAAGAGATTCATTTCTTATTATTTTTTTAATTGTATTGCGAACTAATATAATATAATATCTAAACTTTACAAACGCTAAAACTTTTGAGTGCAGTAAATCATTTCTGTGCTAGGTGACCATTTCCCATCGTGCAACAAGTAATTTCCTGCTCCATCCCAGATCTTGTTTCTCCATTCTCTCCTTTCCTCACACATTCCAATCTCTCTTTTTTTGAATCTCTCATTCTGACTACATTGTACGTGCTTAACCAGGCTTAAGTTATTATTCCCAACCTCCCAACCAGAACATAGTAAAAAGGTTTATTTACTATCCTAAACAAATAGGAAACACACACAGAGGGATGTACACATCCATTGATGACAGCAACCCAAACCGGTATGCTTTCACACATGTACAGACACATGGATGCACCACCGGCGAAGGTACACACTTACTGCGTGGACAAACTCATGCAGAGATAAAGGTCTGCTGAGTATTACTGTAGCAGCAGGCTATTAGCAACAGAACGGTCAGACAATGGCGTGAGGCCCAGGGCTGGAGGAAAACCATTTCCAGCGATACGCATGCCAGAGACCACTACAATAGAGCCTTCAGAGGGGATGAGTTCAGGACACACATGCACACACTCCTGCTCTTTTATGGTGTCTCTTTGGATGGGCTCAATGTGCTAAAGTAGCCTCTTCAACCAGAGGCAAAAAGAAGATGCAGAAGAAAGCGTCCTGATGCAGTTTAAGTTGAGCTAACATTATTAACCGGTGCGGAGAAGTTCAGCTGTCAGAGACGTCCCCAAAAATATTTTTTGATCAGTTTGCTAACTGACCTGACAAATAGAAAAGCGATTATGTGTGCCTAATTAGGATTTCCATCGGCCCTCCGTGTGCGTGTCAGAATATAGTCGAGCAGATAACATGTGGCAGTACAAGGCTGGAATTTTCTAAAATTATTCATCTCAATTTCAATATGTCGAAATGTGGTACTTACGGGAGATAGACCGTTCCAGGATGGAGTTTAGCTCCTTCCCAGAAACAGTCCAAAGGAGTGATGATGAGGCAGGGATGGAGGTTTTCTATAATCTGATTGGATAAACACAAAGCAGAATTCATACCAAATGACAGATTGGTCTCAAAAATGGGGAGTAAATATTAAAACAAAAGATTGTCTCACCTGATTCAAAAAATGTGTTTCTGTGACTAGTTCTCCTGATTTGAAGCATAAGTGCTCCAATGTCCAATGTCTGAAACAAACAGAAATGAGATATGCATTCAGTTTTTTTTTTTTTTTTTTTTATCAGGGCAGGCTTTGAGAGTCAACAACATGGACTTTTAAAATAAACAGAGTTTAACGTATTACAGCTCTATCACAAACATCTGAGATAAGGACAGAAAATATTAGTTACCTGTTATAAAGGTAAACATCAACTTTGGTGGCTCGGAGAGCAGACTCCAGGTGCTGTAGAAGGGCCTCTACCGTTAGTATGTTGGCTCCCTCCTCCCGCGGTGTCTGGATCATCAGCTGAGGGTTAAACATGGCCTCCTCCCCCATCTTCTGTCGTGTGTACTTCAGTTCCTGGTTAACACGCCCACCGACTGGACAAAGAAGAATTCAGTCATTAAGGTGTCTTTATTTTTTTACCCCAATGTGCAAATATTTGAACACATCTCATGTGTATTTGAATGCAATATTTAATAAGTTAGTTTAATCAAACCCTTTAGAATTCACAAGCACATAAACTTAATGATATGCATTCGCTTATTTAAATTGAAGCGTGAGGCCAAAGTGTCTTTAATCGAGGACTTTAACTTAGAAGTGCTCAACGGGTGTATTTACACAGGTGGAGCGGATAGACTGAACACAGTGGGCTGCAGTGGCTGATGCTTAGCGCAAGTGTAGCTTTACAGACCAACTGAAATATAAATTTTATAAATATAAAAATGGGTGCCGGAACACACCCTGGCGGTACATAGCTGGCAGATGTGTTGCGCTGTGTGATGAAAGTGTCCAGTCTCATTGCTAAAATGGACGCAAATGCTGGGCAAAGTGAGCGTTTGTCTATTAAATTGACAGAAGATGAATACATAAACTTATAACTAGAGAGTAGACATTTTTTTCAGAAGTGTATTTACACAGGTGGTGAACGGGAGATGAACCTACCGTTATATTATAAAAATGAATATGATTTCAGATTTTTGCATCGTTCTTGTCCAGATTAATTTTTAAAAAATGACCTTTTATTGTTATAGGTTAATTTTATAAATTATAGAAAAGTAATTGTTAGGAGTGTACACATATGAACATTTGGGCAGATGTTGATATCTGATATTAATACTGCTGTTGTAGGAGTATTTACCAGTGTTTTATTTTACCACTTTTTTTTTTATTTGGTTACTCTATCAGTCGTCAGAATAATCAATAGATTACTTCATTAGTAAAATAATTATACTAGTAAAATAATACTTTAATCATATTAATTTAATGGACCAGACATCATTTAGGCAAAAAGTTCTAAATTATATATATATAAAAAACTCTGTAGTTAACAGGATTCTCCAGAATAGACTGATGAAGCAGAACATTTTGACTATAATGTATGTTTTAACAAGCGTTTTAATAGAAAGTGACTCAAGTCCTGTTCTTATTACAGCAAATAAATTTGTTCAATCAAGTCCAAGAGAAGCTGAAGACTACATGTCTTCCTTTTGATACAACAAACATGCAAAATTATGCATCTACAATTTAAAAAACATTAATTTTGAAAAAAAAAAGTCCTGAAACAAATTTTTATTTTGAAATATGAATTTATTTGTAATAAATTTTACTTTCCAGAGCAACATTTTTTTAAACCTTACAATAAATGTAATGCCAATTTTGTCTGTGTACATATATAGTGTGTAGTTGCAGTGCTTGCACAAAAGTCTGCTTTTTATTATCTGTATTCTCTAAAAAGGATTGTGACGACTAACTGCAGTAAAAAAAAGAGGAAAAACATTTCTGTGCAACATTTAGAATTTTGCAATTCTTTTCTGAACAAATCTTTTATTAGCCGTGACAGCGATATTTACATCAAAAATATTCCTAGAAATGCATTTAAATTTTCATATTAAGGCATTCCTAGGAATATTTGTATTTATAAACTTCAAAATAAAAATGAAACAATACTTAAAACTGATTTTAAAACAGTAATCTAGTCATAGATTTCAGAGAGTAAAAACCATTCTGTAGTGCAAATAGCTTGTTTCAATCCATTTGAAACAAGCATTACAACACACATAATCAGTGGCAAAAAGATACAGACTGGGCTACTTGCTTTAAAAGTGATGAGAGAACAGAAGAAATACAATACAATAAAATAAAAATCACCAAAACCATCACAGTTCAATCATTGTTGTAGCATTTTCAATGTATGTGACTGTGCACAACTTCATTTTCAGTGTGCCAGATTTATGAGCGGACGATTTGCACCCCTTCCATCATCAGAAACTAAACACTCAGTGAAATCTCAAGTAACTCATAGATGTCTTCTTTCAATGTCTCACACACACACAAAACATGAAAAATGCCTAGAAAGAGTGTTGGATGTGTGAAAAATCTGTAACATTTTATTATGCCTTAATCCAATTTAACAATTCGGCTCAATTCGTGCAACAGTAGGCATGGATTGAATGTTTTTACTCCATTGTAATGGCATTAAAGTTGAACATAAGCAGGCCTGTTCTGCTGGGCCGGACCACCCAGTCAGACCAATAGAACAGGAGGGAGGGGGCCATGTCTTGGGGCATTAGGAAAACACACTTGATTTCTTCTTTTCTGGACCCAAATAGCATTCCCATCTGATCCTGTCTGAAAGCATGTTTATAATACTCATCATTAATAGCAGGCCGAGCCTAACTAGAGCGACATGCTTTCCAGTACTAGGCCAGCTACACAGCTATGTTACACCAGCAACTGCCTTCAAAGGAGAATGCATGGAACTTATTAGGACCTGATGTGCACCGACAGCGCACTAACAAGTCAACTTGTCCAATGCACTCAGCACTCGGATGCAAATCTAGCCTCAGGCTCGGTGTAAGTACACTGCCAGAAGGAAGAAAGATAACACTGATACAAGAAAGGAAGCACATCTATTTTCACCCTGCCTCTCCGTGTGCGAGAACATGAAGAAAGATCTAATTGGAAAAAGATGGGAGGGCTGTGCTTAGAAAGAGCTCACTGTCTGGCCGGAATGCTTTCCAAGTTGCGGACAGCCACCCAAAAAACCCTCAAGTTTTCAGCGAGTGAGCAGTAAAGGGACAAGTCAAAGGAATGCGGTCTTCTTCTACAGGAAACAGCACATTACTGCCTTGGGCTTCAAGAATTCCTCACTTCACAAGGTTGCAAAGTTTTGGGGTCAACACTCACACAGCCGTGGGGTGAAATTAACACCCCAGCTGGACCAGGAAAAAGTGTGAGTGTGTGCACACAGCACTGCGTACGTGCAAGCATGTGCAAACGAGTGTGTGTACACACAGCTGTGTTTCTTCAGTGACACATATTCCCATAGTCCTCCTCCAAGGAAAACTGGGTGACCCCAGCTTGTGTTGATAACTTGAAGGTGTTCAGCTCCAAGTTCAGCTGCTGTGACCAAAACAAAGTGTCACTGACTTTTAAATACTTGCTTTAACAGCACAATTTTTTTCCTGATGAGTTTTTCTTCTTTCATAACATAAAAATACACTGCTGCTTCAACACTCTGGACTGTTATACGATCTGCAGCAAATGGCACATTTAGCCTTAAAAAGAAACCTCCAGTATGCTCCAGATCAGAGCTCAGCATACAGTTTTTATAGTAGAAATTTGTCCATGTTTTTGGAAGAAAAATAGTGAGAGTTGAGAACACAGCTGGGTGATTTAAGAAAAAGAGCTGGGTGTGAACCAGTTGGTAGTGGTTGGTAAAGTGAAGGCAATTTTTCCAAAAGACACACAGAGAACTGTTAACCAGCTTCAGTCAGTAATCATGGTTGCAACTAAAAATTTTATATTTATTCAGATTGAACTAACAACACCTATCTTCAGTGTAGAAGTCATTACGGTAAGTATGATGTGTCATCTCAGCAGACTCTACTGCAGAGAGTGTCTTTGATTTCTAACATATTGCTTTGTCTTCTCAATTCTTCATTACCCTTGCATGCTATAGTCAATACAGATTCATGACTATCTCCTAAGCTGGACTCTGTAATATTGTTGTGTTGACTTCAAGTCCCTCATTCTACGTTACGATATTCCAGCTAGTCATGATCCACAATAAACACGTTGAGAATATCAAAAGATAAGAAAATTTGTAAGAATCTAGATTTTTGCTAGAAGATGTGTGTTTGTATTTCACTCCTGAAGTTCATCTTTCAGAAAAAGGCAGTTAATGCAATCCATGATGAACATTCTCAAATTTAAGCATTTTTATTCATCTTTTAAATGGGCAAAGATGAAGGATGAAGTAGAAAGACATATATGAATTGAAACACCATCTAGTGATTGAATTTGGACATTGCATCAAACCCCCATCATTAGGAAAAAAACTTGGTTTGTCCCTTTTGATGTACTGTATGCTGATTCTTCAGTGTAACAGGGATTTGTTTTTACTTGATAATGGGAACATAAATTCTTGTATACTTTAGATCATCTTTTGTCAAACTTTGTACACAGTGCAAACTTGAAGAGCAGCTCTGCCCTTTCCATATTTCACATACACTTATGCCACAAATACTAATAAAGATTGAAGAAACATGTGATAGAGCAGTAGCATTTGGTTTTTAACCAATGTTAAAAACAATATCTTAATCAACATTTAAGTTTGGAATGACCAATTTGTCAACACAAGAAGATTCCCCTCCAAACTCTCTACATCACTGAGAAAATTACTGAGAGAAGAGAAGAGGTTTGTGTATGCCCCTGTGGCAGAGCCTTCAGTGTGGGTATTGAACATGTTGCATAACATTAACCCCTGGGCTCCCCTATTCTCCAAGTGTTGGAGTGGGGGGCAGTGGGCTATGAAAGGAGAGGACGTAGGTTTCTAAGGAACTGACATCACCCCCTTCATCCTTTCAGTTCTGGTCTCCCTCCTCCCATTCCTACTCTCATTTTCTCTCTCTTTGCTTTATTCAGCTCTACCCTGTGATTGGCCAGATCATGATGGCAATCAGCCCGGCCCCTCTGTCAAAGCCAGCCCAGCCCCCTTTTCTCCTTGCCAACTTTCTCTTTTTTCCATGCAGGACACACAGCACCAGAGCCCCATCCCACAGACATCTCTCATGCAGAAAACGGAAGTAGCTTACACTTTCAAGGAAAACAACAGCAACCACGTCCTTTAACTGGTGCGTGTGATGTACACGTTGGAGAAATATTAGATATGACAGAGAATGCTTAAAAACATTCAAATCTGCGTTAAACAGATGTTCGACTAACATTAGAGCATCCAAGATGTATGAGTGTATTCAGTGTACATGCATGTGGCTAAGCACACCTCAGTAAGTGTGTGTCCACACGTGTGCATGTATGGAGAGAATGGATTAGCTGGATTAGGTCCCATCTCAGCAAGAACCCCCTGTGGTGTGGGGAACCCCCCCCCCCCAGAAAACCGGGTCACCTTCCTGCAAACAGCAAAGAAATGTCCCATACCCAAAGCTATGTCCCATACTCAAAGGATGGACAAAAACACTTTTCAACCCAGATAAAAATCACCCCAAAAAAAAAACTACTTTAATCCATGGTTTCTACACTGAAAACAGACAAAGAGAGTGATTTAATCTCTTAAGAGTGGGTATACGTGAATCTAAATTCTTCCAAATGAAGATTATTGCTCCAGACAGTTTAAAGATACACTTTAAACTGTATGACTTGAAAGTGATGTCAACAAAGAAAACAGCACAATGAGACACAAAGTTGCTTTTCTTTTAGTAATTTCAAACAACTCAAAACAACTGAAAGTAAAAAAACACGTTCAATCATTTTTGTCATCGCAAAGCCACAGAGTTCAAGTTTCCGAACAATGCGTCCTCATGTGGCCATCACCCCAAGGCCCATCGTGACTGAATTTGTAAAATTTTTCAATTGTAAACTTACATTCACTTTACAAATGAAATGATCATCCTTCTTTTATGTCACTGAGCTCAGTGATATTACACCTATAAGTCTTTTTCTCTTATGCTGTGACTCAAGTGACATGGCCGTGACAAGAAGAAATAAGATAGAAAATGGTGGCTGTAAAGACCACAAACTGGGTTAATCCCGATCCTGTTAAACAAGCAAGCATAAACAGTCATGTACTAAAAAATAGTTTAGTGGGCAGAAGCAGAGAACTTTTGAGCTTGATCTGCACCAACTCCACTCTCTCAAAATGATCAGTTAGCGTTTTCCTCATCAGTTAGATCTTTGAAATGAAGTCAGAAGTCATCACTCTTACATCCATCCTTTCTTTCTTCCTTCCTGCCTTTCTTCTTTCTATCTCCTTCCTTCATTCCTTCCATCCATTAAGCCTGTAGATAATATCATCATCGCAATATCAGTCTGGACAATATTCATATTGGAAGGGATTGTTTCGAATGCTAATATTGTTGGCCAATATCACTAAAGTGTTGTGAACATACATTTTTCATGCTAATGTCATATTTAAGCATATTTCAGGACAGAAGATGATTATACAAGACACAGAGGACAATGCCCAAAATGCTAAAGATCACAGAGTGATGGTAGCCCACATGAGGAAAAACAGGAAAGAAGAAAATAGGAACATATTAAATCTCATATGATCATCACAATATTTACCAGTTCTTGCCACTGCAAGATTTTCTGGTACTGCACAGCCTTACCATCCATCCATCCATCCATCCATCCATCCATCCATCCATCCATCCATCCATCCATCCATCCATCCATCCATTCATCCATTCATCCATCCATCCATCCATCCATCCATCCATCCATCCATCCATCCATCATCCATCCATCCATCCATCCATCCATCATCACCTCTTAAAATAATTTTTACCATAAATATCAGTACTTCTTAAGTCAACACAAGCAAACCAATAGGACTGACCAATTTCAACTTGCACTCTCACTAGAAGAATAAAGCACAAGCGCAACAACAGCTGTAGTAGTTCCTTAGAAGCAGCAAACATAGTAGTTGTGAATGCAGGTGTGCACACAGCCACAAGTATGTGATGAAAGGACTTACTGAGCGCAGAGACCCTATCTGACCCATGACAAGCCCCCCTCTTTCGCTCTCATGCTCTTTCCCCTTATGCTCTCCCTTTACTCTCTGTTAGCATTTAGAAAGGAGTAGGTTTCCACAGAAGTAAGTTAGAAAGAGGGTTCTGTAAAATGATCGAAAAAGTGAGAGAATGACAGAAAAGAGCGACAGAAAAATAAGAAAAGAGCAGAGTAGAAAGCCGAGATGTGCCCAAAACAGCCCGACCCCTGACACAAATGTGACACTCCAGCTGCCAACCGCTGCACCCCCCAAAATGCAGCATTACCATATCTATGGATACCCTCACCCCCGATTATGCTAATCACCTGTCCGGCCCTTGCAACTCCTAAAATGGGTGTATTTAGCAGTCGGCTGGCTCCCAATGCAGCTTCTCCTGGGCCCGAGGTGTACATTCACACAGTCCTCAATGGGCAGATTCTTCCACGTTGTTGCCTTCATTCAAATCCTCAATCTCCTCTACCAACCCCCCAAACCACACTCCCCCCCCCCCTAAAAAATTCCTTTTCAACACCAATAGATTCACAAGGCAGCAGAAAGAGTTTATGGTAGATGTAGAAGAAAACACTGACAGTAAAATGTCTGTTTTTGCAACATGTCCATGCATTTGTGAAGTAAATGTTGCAAGTAATAGGGATGTACCTTTATACCTAAACTAGAAATGGATGCATCTATCATTGCAAGGTGTTAACATTGTTAATCCTCAGCAATTGAACCACATAAATTAAAACCATGCAGATGGATACGTATTCTGTCAATACCTGTAAATTTGAAATCAGGTAAGCTTTCACTGCCTCCCCTGCTGGATTTACAATCTTGTGATTGGCCCACCGCCTGAGCTGCTCAGGTTCAGACATGAGTCTGAGTAGCCAATCTCAGCCAGCCATCTCTTTGTCATTTCCTGTAAAGATGGCCCATGATTGCAGGTATCCCAAAATCACACATTCCTGAGTGCGGAGAAGAAGGCAGAAGCAGAAACAGAAAGAAAGTAAGAGGAAGAGCAAAAATGATCCTGAGAGCATTTCAATATTCCATTGTCCTGTCACCCTGCCTGACATAAACCAGTACAGTGCAGAAGGGCTAAACAATCTCCAGTTCGTTTATGCTTTCCTTCAAATTAGCCAAGAAGTGTTCTTGTGATGTAAAATTTCTGAAGCTCTTAATTTTCTTTGGACTTTTGCAGACCAGCAACATCTGCCATAATTGCAACTTGATTCTGTCTTCTTTATTCTGCATATAAACCATTTTATAAGTAACCTACATAAATTATCTCTGTAGTCATTGCATCATGGCTAATCGTTGCACTTGTTTATATATCCAACCACTTGCTGCTGTTCAACTCAGGACGTATTTGAATTTCCAGTCTGGATGACACGAGCTGGAAGATTGAAATTAGATCATATAAAATATGATCTAATTTAAATATGATCAACGTCAGTTTTACTGCTGATGTTGATGTCTGGGCTGAACCTTTGCAATACTGTTATATTGCATTTTTATTTACAATTGTATTGGTGGCTTGCATACTTGTAGAATGAGAGAGGTGGATTAAATCGGTTAAGTCCCTCTGGAGGCCCACATACCAAATGCATAGCCCTCCTCTGCAATTTTCTAAATGAGGCTACTAAGGCAAGCTAAGGGCAAAAACCACATACACATTTGACAACATGCTGAAATCAGAGCACCATGTAGTGGCACGACAGGACAACTATAGCGAATTCAAGGGGTCTTTTCTCCAATCAATGTCCGAAAATACCAGCAGTTTTCAGAAAGTGGTCTGGTGTACAATAGACCATCAGACAGCTCTTTCACTGTCACTATGGTGTTCACTATCGAATCAGGCAGACACCAAACTAAATGTCTGAGTGTTCTGATCACATGCTGCTGATTTGATGTGGTTTGTTATTTTAGCAATTTTAAATGGAAATAAAAGTAAAGGAGTCAATATTTATTCCACAACTAAAGTTGCTAAAATATTACACCACCTGCTTACCTTAGCTTACTCACAAGCTTCCACAACAAAATTAGCATTTTTTTTGTTCACATTTTTTGTAAATTGATTTTACAAAACCAATATGTTGAAGCACATTTACAAAACCTATAAAGTTTTATAGAGTGTCCCAATTTATTTATGTACTTATTCATATTTTGCTCCCTTTCTATTCATTTAATGCCAATAATAAAATATTTTCTCAAGCTATTGCACTTTAGTTTAGTAAATTATTTTTGTAGTTGGGTACTATAAAAACAATCATAAAAAAGTCTAGCTCTTACATATAGTTTAATTTACCTGTGTATTATTTTCATAAGACTATTTATTGCATCCTGTTTCCAATAAGTTAGGTTCTGATCCCAGTTTTGCCATTTGACTCCTATTAAAACGTAACAGATTATGATACTAAATCAAACTAAAATAACTCTAAGCGACCTCCTTTTGGTGAATAATATTTATTGGAGAAACATAATCCCATTTCTGTCAGTAGAAGTAGAAAATTACCTTCCATCATCAGTCAAAGCAGGCTCAGAATTTCACAAGCTTTTTAGGCAAAAAACATCCAAAACTGCAAATTTACAAAATGGTAAATGAGAATTTAGTCAGCGCTCCATTATGTTTAAAAATCTAACCAAACCGAAACATACATTTGCTGCCATTTTATTGTTCTGACACAGACTCAAATCTAAACTCCAAACTCCTCAATCATCTGACAGAAAATATTTTCTCTCTTTTCATGCCTTGCATGTGCTTGTGTGGTACTTGCTGTTACTGCCAGATTCTGTGACGACGTGTTGCAGGAATTGCAATGAACTATAAAGATATGTATGTAACTGTGGTAAGCCAGAGGGGCTGCATAAAATTCCAGCGACGAGCACGCATACATACATTTGGATATGTTTGCAATAAAATTCTCCACACTGCAGCCTGAGATGTATCAATCCACACGCCAATCTCTCGAAGTCTTTGGCAGATTCAGTGGCCAAAACACAAATACACTACTGCTACTATACTTCTTTCTCTCTACTCCAATACACACACACAAATGTGCTCCCTATCCTGTTTTGTACTTCTCCACCCTCCTGGCAGCCAGCACTGTGAGGGAGGGAAGAGAGGAAGGGAGAAGAAGGGTATGGAAGGAGGGAGGCCAGACCACCCTGCTCTCATGGCAGGGCTGAGTGTTTACATTGCCGTGGCTCACTCTGTAATACATCTGGCATTCTGAGGCCACTCTCTCCAGCCAGGGAGGGGGGAGAAGCAGGAGAGAAGGGGGAAAAAAAGAAGCTTGAGTAAAAGAGAGAGTCCTTTCTAGCAGTGGGGAAAAGAGAGGAATAGAGGAGTAAAAGAAGGAGGTAAAGTTGGGGGTCATGGTGGTAACTTTCTCCACAGTCTCATGTGGTCGGTCATTTGCAGTGCTCTGGTTTTTGAATAAGAGCGCCTGAAAGAATGCAGAATGTAAACAGAGCGCTTGGAGGCATCTCAGGAAGTTGTTTGTGAATGGGAGTGTGCTCTCATTTGCAGCATGCGTGCACACACACACACACACACACACACACACACACGGATAACTTAACAACTCGAAATGGCAATGCACTTTACCTATCGGCAAGGTAAGGCTTTCACTAACAAGTCGATTTTCAAATACCGGGGATCCAACTTGAGAAAACATCCCTGCAAAACTCTGCTTGCAGAACCAGAGGCTCAATGTTCCTCCAACACCAAGTCCCTCACCAATCCGCCTGCGCTTTTCATCAACTCATAAAGTTTAACACAACACACGCAGGAATGTTATTCCTTAAACCACGGGTTTAATCCTGTTTGTGGCTAACTGATAGACACACACTTAATTGAGTGTAGTTTATATGAGTGTCTGAGCGCGCAACTGTAGAACTACCGTGCAAGAGCAAAACAGATGACACGAGAACGATAGGCGCCTACAGTGACTTCTCAGCTAACTGGGAAAAATATTGGGTGTGGGCACACTTTTTTGTGTTCTCAGTGCTTGCGGTTCTTGAATGAAAGCTGGAGAAGAAAAAAATACTGCAGTGGGGGAGAAAAAATTTTTACGTGCACGACAGGAAGAAGAAAGAGATAAAAAAGAGGAAAAAAACACTCACACAAAAAGGGACGTCTAATTAGCCTGCACTGGTCAACCACCTCGTCATTCACAGAACCGGAACCTCAAAGCCTCTCTGCGTGCAACAACAGTTTTAGAATGTCTGTGTGTGTTTGTGCACATGCATTCATGCATGTATCACTGCTTTTATGCACATCAAAAGCTGAATATTTCAACCATGCAAAACCACAATCGTCTCAGCTGAAGACACCACATTCTGGGAGGCACTCCCCCCTCCTCTTCATCTTTCTCCACAAGTTTTTCTGCAAGCACTTAACATTAAAACTGCAGTCTTTCTCACTACCATTCCCACCAAAACAACCACCATCTTGGTCGGCTCTGCTGTTAATCACAGTATGCACAAAAGCGAAGCACAAAGGAAGTGGACGTGTCCTCAATGTTAAGTGCTTTGATTGATTATCTGGATAAATAATAATGAAATACTGCCATCTCACATATAATTCATTTTAATATAATTTTGTATATTGCATCTTTTTTCATGAATTGGGGTTTTGATCCCTATTTGGAGAAGTCAAAATAAGGAAAAATGAGCAGTCAATGTCCTGGTTAAAATCTGACTGTAACAGTGTGTATGAATAGTCTTAATCCAGTCAGTCCTAGAATAGGTATGAACATGACCAAAAAAACCAAAAGTACCAATTTGTGAAGGTGCAAAATGTTTACAGTGACGTTTTTTTTGCCATTCAGCAAAATAACCATTTTAATCACACGAGAATGAGTCAATCACATGACAGCACCTCAATGCTTTTAGGCATTTAAGAATGGTTAAGGCGATTTGAACAGAGTATGGTTTTTAAGTGTCTCATGGTTTTTGGTTCAGAAAAAACAGGTACAATTATTTCATAAAGTGCTAATTTTCACACACAATTGTCTCTCAGGTTTTAAAAAAACAATATGAAAAAGAGAAACTATCCAGTGGTTATCCAACAGACTTGCTTAAGATGAAAGACAGACCAACAGTAGCCCTAATAACCACTTGTATAAACCAAGGACTGCAGAACACAAGCGACACTGAAGCAGATGAGCTGAACCAGCAGATGACCACACCTGATGGCCCTTCTTTCAGAAAAGAACAGGAAACTGATGCTGCATCAAACACAGACTCGACAATAACAAATTGAAAACATTTTTGCCCAATTCAATGAGTAGCAATTTCAGCTGCTCAAATGGTAGAGAATCTGAATTTGGCATAGACCAACATGAAACCAGAAATCCATCCTGCCTTGACCAGAAGCTCAGCCTGGTAGTAGTGGTGTAGTGATTGATGGGATATCCTTTTGTTACACTTGCAACCCGTTTGTACTAAATGAGCATTACTTAAATCACAACAGTTAACACCAGCTTTATGGAATTGTTACTAGCCACATCTGTCCCTATATGAACACAGGTTCCCTATTTTATGGCTATTTCTTCAAGTTAAAACAGGATATCACAATTCAAAAATTATTTCAAGCAGGTTTGGTGAAAATAACACTGTACTTCAATGGCCTGCAGCGTCACCAAAGCTCAAACAAACTGAGGTGATACGGTACAAGAAGTGTTTTTGATAATAGATGTGCAGGGCCAAAATCTATGAAGTATGTTTCTGATACCCTGCTGAATCTATGGGACAAATAAAGCATCTCTGGAGGCCCAACCCAGAACAAATAAGGTGTACATAAAAGTGTCTAATGACTGTATATTCCCTGAATATACAGTCACCATATATCATACAAAGAAATATGGTTGGAACCATTAAAATCTGGGAAACTATCATTTATTTTCAATTAGAGAGCTCATAAACATCAGCTCAAAGATTATACCTCAGATTTACTGCCCTCTGCTGGACAGTTCTTTTCACACAAAAATAAAACAAAATCCATTTTCAGACTCCCTTCTAACAGTCTAACTGGCAGGTTCAAGAGATGGACCTCTTCACATCAGTGCCTTGGTGACAGCTGCGACTTCTGCTGCATTTCTTGCAGCTCCCGCCCTGCACCCCCTCTGCTGTGAGTCTTCACTCTGCACCCAGGCCACAGGGTGAGTATCAGGTGAGGTTTTAAATAGCGGGGCCTCAACGAGATGACCTCAGGGTCTCCGGAGTCCATGCCCGTGGCCCCTGGCCTCTGCACTTATGCACCCAAAGAAAGTGCTTCGGGACCCCGGGGCCTCTCGTCAGCCTGTAGCCATGAGACTACAATTCATGACTCTGTGCCCCCAAGTCCACGCCATAAATCTGGGCAGTGTGAAGTCATTTCAGCTTGAATTGGGACATTTCCGTGAATGCAATGAACTTCACTAGCACTAAGACCAACTCTAGCTCATCTGTTTCATCAAGTTCAATCTATGCTCAGAGCTTGTAAACTTTTCACCCACTTCTTGCTACTCCTTTTTGCCAATCAGCAAACTGAGGTGATTACCAGTTTCAAAGTCAAAAGCATGGGGGACTTTAGTAATACAGTAGGCCAATGTTTATTTAATACTGTTTTAATTAGAGGCAGGCAGTGGTCATATTTTCTTTACAATTTGGCCTGGGCTCGCCGTAGCCCCTTGATGCTGTGAGATACCACAACTTGCTATTTGTGGCCAGGAAGAACAACAAAGCCTTCATGTTCCTCAAATTCACGTCTCTTTTCTCTGACAGTTAATCATTACACTGATTTGAAATCGAGGGTGCATCTTGAGTTGAACACTCGCCATGAGGCATTTTCTCCAAAGCTGACTCCAAGCAATGTTTGTGTGTGGGGGAGATCAAGATAGGACATCACAATACTACAACTTCCTGCTGGAGCTAATCATTTCCTATGAGTGGCACAGTGAAAATAAACACAGAGCTTCTCAACAGCGTGGATGCATTCTGACCTAAGTCACTTTTTTCAAAGAAAAGTGGACTTAAAATATTACTACCAGAAAGGCATGAGTCAGTCACTGGTACACACACTGCTGTTTAAATAAGTTATGCATCCAAAACATCATAAGTGTTCTGTAACACAGTTTCTGTATTTTTAAATCCTATCAATGGGATGTCAGAGAAAGACCCGGAGAGACCAGGGTTTTTTCCAGCTTTAAGAAGGGTAGCCGAATATAATCCTGCCCCACCCAAACCTATCACTGCCGGTCAGCAATCTCAACAAAATTCATGTGTAGAAGAATATCAAATTCAAAGTAGAATTATCCTTCACTATTACAAAGTCTTGCAATGTTTCAAAACAGTTAGAGGTTGGGTACCACAGCAGATAGCTTGACCAACAAATCCCACTAATGATGAGCTTTTTATGGTTGTATTGTGGTATAAAGGCCAGAACAACAAATCATATTTTGCACAATATGCACTGAAATGTATTCCAAATTTTTAAAATGTAATACCAATAATATTAACAGCGAATCTGTGACTTACAAGAATAGCACTTTTTGTTTCACATTTTTGCATAAGAAATGATATAGCATAAAAACATGTCATAATTACAGATTATCAGGCTTTGAAATCATCATACTGGTCTCTGTTAATAAAGTAAACCTTTGCAGGGCTTAATCTCTACATGGAAGTCTGAAAACTTTTTTTGATTTGCTTCTCTGATCCATTTTTTTCTCTGGCTTAAGGAGGGAAACAGTAACACAATACTTCCCCTTATACACATGTTGTTGCACACTGACCGCCAGCTGGCTGAAAGAAGACCAGTGTACTTAGCCCACGCATACAAGAAAGCAAAAGTTTGTTGTTTGGAAGTATTTTGTGCTGTGAAAATATATAAGTAT
Source organism: Poeciliopsis prolifica (assembly GCF_027474105.1). NCBI lineage: Eukaryota > Metazoa > Chordata > Actinopteri > Cyprinodontiformes > Poeciliidae > Poeciliopsis > Poeciliopsis prolifica. Next base: position 1,941,455 of record NW_026562389.1, read on the forward strand.
TATAAATATTACTTATAAATACAAATATTCTTGAACTTGCAAAGGTAAACTTTGGTTATTTACTCTCTATATGGATCAAAAACAAAATACCAGTCTTTGATCGTTATAAATGAAAAGAATCCAACTGTAATAATCACATTTTTACAGTGATAGGAATAACTCCTATCTTAGTGTTTCAATTAAATGCAGCTAGAGTATTTTTTGTTTCATATCTTTTGAAATACATTGCTTCTTGTTGATGATCTTTTACTATCCCATTCCTACAACCAATTCCTTATTGCTTGAAAGATAAAATACCAGCTGTGGCATTGGCACAGGGGTAAAGCGTGACCCACGTATGGAGGCCTTGGTCCTGAATGTGGCTGTTGCAGGTTCAACTCCTGGCCTGATGACCTTTGCCACATCTCTTCTCCCTCTCTGACAACCTGCTTTCCTATCTGACAACTGTCAAATAAAGGCCACACAGGGGCAACAAAACCTTTAAAGAAAAAATACCGACCACTCCATGTTTTCTCACAGTTCAGGGTGAACAAGGAGACAATCACCCCTTTGCACGAGGTTGTGTCTCACTCCCAATTTCTCTCTGTCACTTTGTCTAATAAACAGAACTTCCTGTGTCTGAGCATTTATAAACAGTGCAGAGAGAGTGCAGTGAGAAAAGACAAGCCCGGCTAATGTTTTTGCACGTGACAACACGTAGAATAAACACCCAAGACAAGTGCTGTATGCAGTTGATGGTGGACGGCTGGGGGATTCTGGCTACAACCAAGAAAGCAGGCATGAATGAACCCCAAATGAAATCATGCAGAGCTCCAACAGTTTTGTAGCGTATGTGCGTCTGTGGGCCACACAGCTTCCCAAGGCGGGGTCGTCTATGGGTCGCCTGCGGAGGGCAGTTCCAGATGAAACATAAACAGCTGGTCTGTCCTCTTCTCCTCTCGCCTCTTTTTCTTCTCGAATGATGGGCCAGTTCCCCCAGCACGGCCCAGCACAGGGCTCCGCGGTCCAGGCAGAACTAATCTATCCCTCAGCTGTGCAGTCTAATCTAAACAAACAGATCTCTCCCTACCAGCATCTGGAACCCCTCATGCACCGGGACCAAGGAAACCACCAAAGCACTGTCTCCTTGTCAGTGTATGTGTGTGAGAAGGTCCCTTTTTGTAATCAAAGTGTGTGTGCATTTTACTGTTTCCTAGAGATCCCTTTACTACCAGTATCACTTGAATTTAGCTTTATTTTATAAAGAAACAGACTGTTTGGTTGGGTTTGCAGTTTCATCAATTTTTTTATGGTTGTCTGAAGAACAACAATAAATGTTAAGCGTGCTTCAGAAAACATGATGGAATGGAGTCATATCACAGTTGCTTAGTTGCATCAAAACACAGTAAAAGTTGTAGAGAAGAAGCCAATTTGGTAATGAGTAAGGGTTATTTTTATGAAAGCGATTGTTAGTGTCAGATTTTTTGACTGTGTGCATTGACTGAATTGTAGACAAAATAGATGCATTTAAATGTATGACATTACATCATTTTTATTATCCACACTGGTCATTGCTACCAGACTATTCTAAGAAATTGTTTTCTTTGTGTCCTTTCATTTCATATGCAAAAATAAACCTCTTTGAATCAATGTACCTAACCATTTGTTTATTACAATAAACAACTATAAAAAGTTTAAGTATCACTCAGAAGTGAATTTATTTGTATGGTATATTCTAAAAAAATGTCTATTATACCCTTTTTCCATTGATTGTGATTCTAATTAAGGCAAGCCACATGAGCTCAAAATGTTATCATATCTTGGGCATTTGTTTTGATTGCCTTTTTAAGCATAAGGTACAATTGACACACTGCATACATTCAGACAGCGTTAGAGAACACAGAGTCTACAAATAGCTAAAATCTGCAAATACCTAGGACCCATTTTAAAAACACTTGTACTTGACAATTTTAGTAGTTCAAACACAAAATATACCCTAATATACATCAATTAGCACAACTAAAGAGTCTAATTTCTACAATCTTTCATCTCCATTCCCTTTGGGGAGGAGTCAATCAGCACCAAGAAAAAAGAACAACACTCCTGGATTGGCTGCTTTGCAAATGTGAGCCAATAGCTTATTAAGTAACATCACATCTAGGCACCTCACCATCCAAAGCTAAATTTCCTTTAAAATATTTTAGCTGTGCTCTACAAAAATAATCCTCAAGAAGGTAAATCTGCGAATACTAAAGCCTGAAAAAGCAGTGCATGTTCCCAGATAAAAAGTGCACATAGATTTAAAATCAATTAAAATCATACTTTGAAGCACAAACAAATTATTTTTGATGTTCTCATGGAAATAATGATGAAAAGTGGTTCAAATCCCAGATGTTAAAAACTCATGCTGGCGTTTTTGGGGATTTATAAACAATAACAATTAGAGTTTATCATTATTACGCTACGATGAGTAATTGTGATGGTGATGTGATGTTCATGATGACATTTAAAAAATAAGTAATTGAATGAAAATTTCTATTTCTGATCCCCACTAGTTGTCAAATGTAGTGAAATAGATAATGTATGACCCCCAATCAAATCAAAAATTTGATTAAGCACATGCCTGGTGGTAAAATAATATTTATTAGACTTAACTTATATTCCCACAATTTAATGCAGTAGACTACTGGCATGATTTTAGAAAATTATTTCAAATATTTGGTTGTAAAAGTAGCTTTAAAATCTTTTAGTTGTTATGGCAGGCGATTTCTTTTTGTATTAGAAACATCCATAAAACAACAAAAACTGCCAAAGTACTAAACTGCAAAGGAACACAGTATTTCACACTACTAATGTTCAAACAATAACATTTTTACTATTCAGAAACATTTCCACCAAATATATCCATTAAGTTTAAAATGCCTTATAATATGCAAAAGATCAGATTATCACTACTGAAAAATATGGAAAGTTCCCCAATAGTGCCAAAAAACAGTCCATTCAAAATCTTATTTAGCAACAGTCATAGTAGAGCAACACAAAACTGTCAATAAGATCAATAAGTTGTCTGGAGTTGCATTAATAGTGAATTTCTGCTTTCCATTTTTGTTTCTATAGATTTTTGTTTAAAGAATCTAAATAAGTCCCTTCAACATTTAAAACATGTCAGCCTGAGTGTAAAGAATAAAGCAAGAAAACTGGGTACTTGGTCAACTAGTGATCGTTATATTTTCAGTGGCTTTTATATTTGTTATAGGTACTTTGGTAAAATCCAGTTGCTTGTGTTGTTCACTGGGTAACATTCTGTTACTGTATTGTCGTAAAAGGAGAATTCCCATAATGTGGGACTAAGATAGGACTATTCATTCCCATCAAATGAACTTTCAACACACACTTTAATATCTGATAAATTAGAGTTATTTTCTTTAGTCTGCTCAATCTATAATAGAAAAATACTATTATAAAAATACTATTATACCTCCTACTGGAGTAGGAGGTAGATCATAGTTATGATGGTTTTATCAGGGATCATAATCTGTCATATCACATATCAGTCAATGAGAAAAACTGGTTTACGATTGCATTAAATAGAAACAGAATCATGCAAAGAAAATCTGATAATTCCATTGAATTATTTGTGAATGTTGAATCTCACTTAAGATTTATCCTCACAATTTTTAAAAATGACAGCAAATGTTTATTTTGCCTTAAAAAAACAAACAAACATTAAAATGCTAGATTGAAGATTGAACAGATTTACCCTAACAGCTAAAATAAATTTTCTATCACTCTCCCATAACATTCTGCATTTCCTGTAACGCCCTCTCGCCCCGGTCCTCCTGACCGTGGTTCTGGCATGTGAAAACTGTGTGATCCTCTGAGTACAATCAGGAATGTGTGTTTGAAGAGGCTGCTTTCTGCACAAACCGTGATCCAACTGCGCCTGCGCAATGCATTAGAAGACCTCTGTCTGTCAGACCCCTGCAGCAGCACGCAAGGATGGGCTAGGCCTGCATACCCAGGGGAAGAGGTCGGGAGTCCGTCCGCTTTGAAGCTTAAGCTCAAAAAATGTGGATTGTTTTCACGTAAAAAAAAAAGGAATTGAAGAATAGTAAAAAATGTATGTGAAAAAATATTATTTTATTTATTAAAACATACAGTTCAGTTCCAAATAGCAGATTCTCTCTTTTCATTCATGAGTGGAACAGCCAACTTGAGCCATATGTACAGGAATGCAGATCAAAGAGGGAGAAAAAAAAAACTCAGCCTCATGCCTTTACCCCCAAAGAACCACCCATGCATACGCTCTCTTTCCCTCTTTTAAATCTCTTCATTTGCCTAAATTCTTTATAAGAAAACAAGAAGACTGAGTGACACTTCCACCATAGCTCCTGTCCGTGCTCTGCTATTTCCCTGCAGCCAGAAACAAATCTTTTTGGAAAGTTGAGAGCTGTCCAAAACAGGACCACACACACAGCCTCTGAGCCTTCAACTGCTGGGGGCTGGCTCTCACACACACCAACACATACACACACTCACAAAATGGCGGCTTTGACAAAAATTTCCTCAACTCCAAGGGCTGCTTATGAGCCTAATTACAACCTTCTTCATGGGTGACGTTATTGTTACCTCTTGCGAATCCAACACAGTTTTGTTCGGCCACTTTCCAAGACACAAACTTTAACCAATTCTCCTTGAAAGTCTTTATAGCTGGTGATTTTCATACATGCACTCAAGAAACTGTGCAACTTAACAAAAAGCCAATAACCAAACATTGTCTTACCTTCCACCCAGAGTTTCTCCACGTCCGTTTCCAGATTAGCTGCCCTTAAACCCACGGCAAAAGCTCCAAAAATCATAAGGCCCACAACCAAAAACTTTCCACAGTTCTTTTGTATGTAACAGCCGAGCCTGAATAAAAATCTCTGGAACTTTGCTCTCAGCCACAGAGGTGCTTTCCTCCCAGTCGCCTTCCCCTGTGATAAGACAAGAGAATGAAGTTACTGCCAATGAAAGCAAACTGATTACACTTACCTGACCAGATAAAGCCATTGGAATACAGAGGAAGAGGTTATTTACACACATGATGTGCATAAAGTAACAAATTTTACCCCCAAAAACACATCTGAGGGGACGTTCACGTTGAGTAAAAATGCACCAATCAAGCTTTTCCAGGCCAAAACAGATTTGTTTATTTTTCTCTAAGAATTTTAACATATAGAAGCAGAAAAGACAGATTAGTTTTAGAAAAATATCATATTGTGTTATCTGACCTGCTACTCACAGATCAGAGGCAATCAATGAAAAACTGATTACCTCAATTTTTCTGAGGCAAGCATACGAACAACAACCATATGTTGGCATAATCTGATTTCTAATCCATTGATCAGCACATCTCTAGTCATTAGGATTAAATTTGATAATGCACATGAATGCATTTCTAAACAATAAATCCCTTTATTGTTCCATCCTGGAATATACATGCCTGGTTTATCGGTTATACATCGACTGCTGTCAATTTACAGCTGCAATAATAAGCTATGAATAGAGCGAAACTGAAGAGTTTGAAATTGGTTTCCAGCTGGACCTCCAAAGTCGATGGAGGTAAATGATGGGAAAGAACTGTCAGCAAGGCCTGCATCATTTCATGAAGATCTGCAATTGCGTACAAATTTGTATAGTCAACTCATGGTCTACTAGACAGAAATGGTTGACTCCAATAAATAATTTCTAACAGGACATTATTTTAGATCTACTCAGGGGAAATAATCTATTGTATTGAACAAACATAGACTATCCTTAATAACTGATTAAAGACAAAAAGTTATTCATCATTATTTATGTATTGGGTACAAAATTATCTGTTTACTGGAAGTAATGGAAGTAAACATCTGAGTGAATGTCAACGCATGGCAACAGGAATATAGTTTCCAGCCAAATACTGCATCCGGTAACTGTTGTGTTTCTAATATTGAACAGATAAACCGGTTTTGTGATTAGATGTATTGTGCAGCTCTACTGTCAACTTATAATGATGAGTTGACACTGGAGGCGTTTCCACTGTGGGGTTTTGACTTAATCTCTTTAGCCATTTATTTATGCCTTTAAAAGCCAAACTCAACAGGAGTTTTATATCTGAAAGCTTGAAACTTCAGCTATACATACATGGCAGATATCCCACTGCACAGACACTATTGTATTCTAAAGGGAAGCAGCCTCTGAACTGTCCCTGGGGTGGCTTTCACTTCCACCGTTGCACGCCCCACACATCAATAGGTGATATTAAATACCCTGAAGAGTGCATGTGGTTAAAACCCACAAATACCCCCACACACGTTCACACACACACACACACACACACACACACACACACACACACACACACACACACACACACGCAGACAACCCCTCTCCCTGTGGAGCTGTACGTGTGTTCTGGTCTGCATGGGGAGTGGAGAAGCCAACGCAAGAGAGAGAGAGTGTGTGTGCGTGTGTGTGTGTGTGTGCGTGTGGGGGTGTCGGGGGGTTACTGACAATATTTGTGAACGGAAGAGAACAGCCACATGGATTTTCAGAAGACTCGTTCAAGTCGAGATACCTGTCAGAAAAATATATGTGCAGCTGTCTTTCCAATGTATAGGATGAGGTGCGATGTTTTTGCCATGTGCGTTAATAGCTTGGAATCAGTAGTTCCCGTATTGATAAACACAGCAAGAAGCTTGTTTCACATGCGTTTGAAATAAATAGAAGCTTTCTCTCCTCTCTCTCTCTCTCTCTCTCTCTCTCTCTCTCTCTCTCTCTCTTCTCATGCCCATGCTTTCAAGCACGTCTCGTTACCTAGTAGCGACTGGGCATAAAGTTTGGCCACTTTACCCCCCAGTAAATACAATGAAACAGGCACCACGCAGCTCTCCTGTAGTGAAACATGAGCCATAAGCACCTCTGATATTTGCTCCAGAGCGAAGCCCGCATCGCAGTAACTCGGCCGCTGTAAATACTCCAAATCCAGCGGTGTGCCGCGGGTATAGTCCCCCCTGTTCCTCCGCGTTATCCTCGGCCGATCGGGGTCTCTGTTTTCCTGCTCGAAGGGCGCATTAGCAGTCGAGGCCATGTTGCGGGGACTGCGAGGTGGTTACCGTTTCCCACTTTATAGTGTTTCCCCGAAAGCGTGTAGCGATATCCCGAGGCGACAGAGTTTCACTCGTGGAGACCTCACACCCGTGAAGTGGGACTTCATACTCCTGTTGGAGACGGCGAGTCAAAGTCTGCGCCTTCCATCCCAACATTTCGCGATCCGGAGGTCTCCGCTGCTCTCACCGCTTTCACCTTGTCTCTTAAAAAAAATATTGAAGAAGGGGAGGGGGGGGGGAAGGAAAGAAAAATGAAAAAACGGAAAGTTTCTCTCAAAAAGCGAGGCGCGCAAAGGGATTCCCGCACGCAAGTGGTCGGGTATGAAAGCTCGATGGTCGCAGCATTCTGCTGAGATCTATGTGGTCTTCCCCTGGGCCGCGCGTCACGGCCAACTCTGAGATTCAATAGAAGAGGGAGAAAAAGACCTCTCTCCGTTTGGAGGCAGAGAAAGGAGGAGGGGTGAGAAAAAAAAAGACTCCAGATCCCGCCTCTGGGGCTGTCAGATCGCAGGACTTTCTTGCATCTGATTGGTTCCAGAAGGGCAAAAATTACTCAGCAAACACGACTATTATTAGCTGCTTAGCAACAGCTCACTAAAGTAGAGAGACCACCCAGGTGGACGGACCTCGTGTGTGCATCTCCGACTTCAGGGGGTGGGGACGGCGGGGTTCTCCGAGAGCGGAACCTCTCGGTGCGGTCAAGTTTCTGCACAGCGGTCCGTTGCAGGAGGAGGGAAGCGTTTCCACTGGAGGAGATCTCCAGGCAGAGGACAAGTCCCGGACCTGGACGCCGGAGGAGAGCTGAGGAATGTCAGAAGTGAAGTTTTTAACTCCCCACCCCTCACTGCCTTCACCATTATGGTTGTTGAGCCTCGGATTACATTGGTTCAAGGGGAGTTTTATAACAGTTTTGGTTATAGGTCTGTGGATAAGTACCACTGGTTGTACTTGAGCTGTCCTTTAGTAGGTATTTTTAGCAGAAGTCAGTTTGATATGAGTGATGTGGCTCTCCTCTCTGGGCGGCATGGCCTGCTGCATGCCATGGAAAAATGAATAAATAAATAGATAAATTTAGGAGAAAAAATAGACAAAAATACTTGCACAAAAAGGAGCTTTCTATTGCTCATTTGCATTTCCAGTGATGGTTCCCCTCTCTTGGTTCTCAAAAGTCAACTTTTCAGTGCTCCGAATCAGGAATAGAAACAATATATTGAACATTCAGGATATATGCTGAATGTGTGGAGCCCAGGGAGAAACTGTGCATTTGGAATCCTATATGGTTGGGCAAATCTAAAATGTAGTGAATCTGATCTATATAAAGAACTCTTAAGCCCTTTTAACAATTTGAACCTCTAAGCCAGGGGTGTCAAACTCCAGTCCTCGAGGGCCACTGTCCTGCAGTTTTTTGATGTGCCAAAAACACAGGAATGAAAAACACAAAACACAGGAATGAAATGGCTTAATTACCTCCTCCTTGTGTAGATCAGTTCTTCAGAGCCTTGCTAATGACCAAATTATTATTTTCAGGTGTGGTGCAGCAAAGGCACATCTAAAAGTTGCAGGACACCGGCCCTCAAGGACTGGACAGACTGCATACTACATACTCACTCACCCCTGTTGTGAAAGCTGACAACTTTTTCAAACTTCTTCCAGAACCAGAGTCCAGAAATGGATACATTTCTCAAAAAATAAAAAAATATACTGCTGTGAAAATAAGGGACTGTCAAGTAACATTTTTTTGATGATTGATCTAAGTGGGTGAGTTATTTTTTTAACTTTCTTATGCAAAACCTCTCTTACATGCTTCCTAAGTTTCTCTCCATTAATATAGGCTACCTGTCTCCCAAGTCTTCAGATACATAAAGCCATTTCCTCCTTCAAGTAAACTTGTATTTTACCTGCTTTCAAAATCATGCCTTGCAGCACCTATCTTCAGCCGAAAATCTGCTGGCCTGCTCTACTTTGCTCTCCAGGTATGAAGTCTGGGAAAAATAGCCACCCGCTATGAGAAATTACTAGCCATAGCACATCTTAAATCACATTCAAGCCACTCATCTCTGGAGTCGTGGACTTTCTTCAACCACTCACGTCTAAGAACAATTTCTCATCTGGGGTTTTGCATGTGGGTCTGAAAATTAAGCTTAACCATGACTTCCTAAGCATTTTTGTCTTGCAAAACACTAAAGATAAGATTCATCCAGGGAGTTTTAATGTTGTGCTCGAAAAATATTATTTCTAATAAAACAGATAAAAATGCATTTTTTTTTTTATTGAAGCTATCAAAGTTTTCCTATTTATAAGGCTGCTGTATTGGAGTTCAAGATCAGGTTGGTGAGAATATTGACATCAACTACATCAAAATTTAAAAGGAGCTGGCTAAAGCAGTTCTCCATTTATTTATTTAAACCTATCAGTGTCTTTATAAAAATGTATACTGTACAAAAATATTTTAATGGTACCATACATGAGTGTGGTACCATGCTTACAATGCTTTACGACAAAAACTAAGCTATGCTGCAATGCCCTCTAATGACGATGAACTGAAGTTTGACTTTGTGGGGTAAGACATTACTGGAAACAAGAGTCATAACTCCTGGAACATATCTGTGGGATAGACATATACATGTTGTTTTCCAGACAGTACAACGCCGCTGGGTTCAATAAAAGTGCCGTGGGACATTGTGAAAAATGGTTCTCTTCTTTGAGCACTATAGTGTAAAGGCAGTAAAGATATGCCTGTAAAATTGCTCTGGGAGATTATATTGCGAGCATCTGTGTGGACTAATGAAACACGTGTGCACATATGATGCCCACACACCCTTGACCAAACACGAGGATTTCTCGTGTTAATTTTTTTGTTGTTGTTTGTTTTGTTTTGGGGTCTTTTTCATTAACAGTCATGGGCTAATATAAATTACTTGAGCCAGGAAAATAAATCAAATCGATTAACAATTAGTCCTATTAAAATCTCATCCAACCTTAGGCAATAGGAAATCTTATTGTCTAAGATTTCTTATTATCTTGTGCCATTAATTGATATCATAGCTGGCTGAACATACAGCACAAAAAGCCAGTATCAAATATTACACATTAGCTGTATTGTTACATTGCATGAACTGTGACTGGGTGAGCCCCTCCTTCAGTACCCTACAAGCAGACAGTAACTTTTCGACAAAAACTATTGACATGCAACTTAACAAAAAACTAAATGATATTTATCTAATAGTAATTCATCTGAACAGAGATTTATTCCAATAATATGTTGGAGGAAACAAACTGCCAAGCACATTGATGGTGTTGGATTCTCTACTTGTAAAATATTCAATTATTTTCTATTTATCAGCCTGCAATAGCAATGTTTCAGCCAATGTTCCAAGACTTGGCAGTGAGCAATTTATGACTTTAGTCCAGTGATCTGCTCTGGCTCAGAACAGAACATCACATCATCTTTAATGTATGCTGACGAATCGATAATGGGGTTGAGTCCTCCTGAACTGTCCACTCCCAAATTTTAGATGTAGTCTCCACGGCCAGAGATAGCCAATCGGGTGCCCTCGATTCATCTTTTTCTTGGGTACGTTAGTTTTGTACTGCTTATGTATCATGGCGTGCTGTACACAGTTTTATTTTAAGTATATTGTTATTATGATTATTATAACAGTTTTTTCACCACCCTGATTTTTTTGGTGCCATCCCCAGACTGTTGATTCCCTTAGTGCACTGCTTTATCCTTGTGAGCATTGCGTCAGCACTGGTCGTCACTGATAAACCTCACTTTGTGGAAGTGAGCACTGATAGCTTGGAGGATAGAGTTTCAATCCCTACACAGAGATCATCTTAAATGAGGACAAGCCTTGCTTTTCCTCTGAGGGAGATACCACCCCACACTGCCTCCACCAAAAGTGTTTGGCACCGGCAGAGAGGATTTAGCAAGTTTTTTATAGGCACAACCCACATACTCAGCACTGCTGCTCTACCCGCAAATGAGTTTTCCTTACAAATGTAGCACCATTCAGTGGCAAATAAATTGGATTTCCAACTGCATTAGACTTGTTGCCAAGAAGCAGTGTTAGCTCAAGAAAAACGACAACCCAAACACAAATTTTTGTCCTTTTCTGCTAAGATTGGTAGGAAAACGCGATGCAATTGCAACTGCAACTAGTTGCAATTACTGAATATGTACTTTTTGGCTCCAAGGATTTTGAAAGTTTCCTTGAATATGACTGGTGATTGGTATCCAGCGATCTTCCATGGCTGCATGGAGGAAGGAGATGACGTGCTTCATTAGGAAGCACGAGCATGAGTCGGTCGGGCATTGATCCAGGAATGACTTCATCTGCCTATCACCTTCTTTGACCTCTGCTGGGGCCCTTCACACCCTACAAGGCTGGTCCACTGGCTAGCTGCCACAAGGAGAAGCGGGGAAAAAAAAAAAAAACCCTTGCTGAGTTCATTCGCCTATTTATGATTTGCAGGTGGATTATAGTTCAAAGCAGAAATGTGGAAACACAATGTAAACTTCAAAAACTAATTCTGATTTTTTTTTTTATCTTGTTCACTGTCATGCTTCATGGAGCAATATATAAAAACGTGCTTCACAGGAATAATTTTCAAATTGTAATCGCATCCTCCTGATGCATCAACATGAGCCAAAATTCATATTTTGATGAATTCTTGAATTAAATTCTATAAATACCAGAGAGCATATTTAGAGTGTTGGTGGATGGTCATCAGTTTTCTGTCATCAGTCATCTCAAGCCAGACATGAAGAGAAGAAGAAACAGAGGTTGAAAGCTGAAAAAAGTGAGCAAGAGAATGCAAACAAAGCACACATCTTTATTGAAAACAAATGCGCTCAAGATCCCAATTAAGTAAGAATGTCCTCTCTCCCTTTTCCTGTCTCTCTCTCTCATCCCAACACAATGAAGGAAAAAAAGAGTGAGAGATCATTTGTGCCAAAAGTGTAATCTTATATATTTTATTTATAGAAAGAAGCACTGTTTTTATCCAGCAGTACTTATGCTAAGAAATGCATCACCACACAACATTAAATACAGTCATCTATGTGCATACACAGGGTGCTGCAAAGGGGGGAAAAGTTATGACAATTCTAAGGGTCCCTCACCAACAGGGTCCCTCCACAATTTATTTATTTTTTGTTTATAGAAATTTAAAAAAAAAAAAAAATGGGGCCCTGTCAGTTACAAAATTAATCATATTGTATTTTTGAAGATTGATTTCAGCAGTAAAAATTGAATGTTACCCCTCCCAGACCAAAAAACACACATTCATATTTGCCCTGACAGTATTTTTTTCAAAAACAAAAAACTCAAAATGCACTGTTCCAAATTATTATGCACAGCAGATTTTCTGAACATTTTATGGATTATAAAGAACTACAAACTGTCATTCTTTGAATGTGCAGCATTAACTGGTCACATTTACTAAAATCAAAAGCTATTTCAATCAAAAACATGTTAACAGACCGAGTTACATGTTAACAGACCCCTTCTTAATATCACCTGCACAATTCTTGCATCCATTGAACCCGTGAGTTTGTGGATAATTTCTGCTTGAATTTCTTAGCAGGATGTCAAAATTCTTTCCAAAAGCTGATGTTTTGATATGAACTGCATTCCACCCTCAGATCTTCTGCTTGAGGAAACTCCAAACAGGTTCTCAATAGGATTGAGGTCAGAGGAGGATGGTGACCACAACATGAGTTTCTCCTCTTTTATGCCCATAGTTGCTAATGACACAGTGGTATCCCTTGCAGCATTAGATGGTTCATTGTCATCCATGAAGATGATTTTGATACTGAACGTACAGCTCTTCTTTTTGAATCATGAAAGAAACTGATTTGTCAGAAAGTCCATATTCTTTGCTGAGGTCATTTTCAAACCTTTAGGCACTCTGAAGGGGCCGACCAGGTCTCTCTCTCCCCCCCATGATTTAGGCCAAAAAATGACTCCACTGCGTCCTTGCTGACGTCACAGCTGTATTGGGATGTGGTGTCCGTCCACCACCAATCCACTACTGCGTCTATCTGGACCATCTAGGGTTGCACAGCAGTCATCTGTGAACAAGTCTGTTTGAAAATTAATCTTCATGTACATCTGGGCCCACGGTGACTGTTTCTGCTTGTGAGCACTGGTTAGGGAGGGCCGAACAGGAGGTTTATGCAAGCCTCTGGAGGATCCTCCACCTGAGGCTCCAGTTATTAGCAAACAGCTAATAACTGTTTGCTGCTTTGCAAGGGCATTTTAACAGCTGCTCTCTTAATCCAATGAATTTGTCTAACAGAAACCTTCCTCATTATGCTTTTATCTGAACAATCCAGTGCGACGATAACGTTTCAGTTTTTGTTAAATATCTAATGTCGTCATACAACACTACACTGATGAGCTGATGATTTTTGTCAACAGAGAGATCCTTTCTCTTTCCCATGTTGCTTGAAACCTGTGGCCTGCTTAATAATGTGGAACATCCTTCTTAAGTGGATTTCCTTTAATTGAGCTCAAGAGACAAACTAATCAATCCAGCTCTCTAAAATTAATAATAGTGATTCAAAGAGCCCTCTATAAATTTAATAGCACAACAACAAAAAAAATAATAATAATCTTTATGACACTTAAATCCAATTTGCATAATAATTTGGAACACGGTGTAGTGCTTTAGTGTGCATTGAATTTAACTGTAAATGTGTAGATTGTACATATTTACAATCTAAATGTGTAGATTGTACACAACCTACACATTTACAGCCAGATAGATGAAGTGTGCCTCTGAACACATTCCTTTGTATGTTTAAAAGACATGACAGGTTGGAGCAGGAGTTAAATAGATGGATCTGGGGCTCGTCTGCAGTAATACAGACACTACTATGGTCATGAAATGTAGACTGTGAACAAAAGACAGTAAGGAGAGCTTCCTGAAATGAACGTGTTTCAGAAGGGTGACTGGATTCAGCCATTGAAGATAGGGTAAAAAAAAATATTCTGGTGACCTGTATGCAAACCTTCAAAAGATATACTTTTTTAGATAATATATAAATTATGGGTAGGTGAAAAAGTCTTTTGAAGCAAAATTTGTGTAAGATTGTGTAAGATTTAGTTGGTCTCTAAAATTGTCCTCAGGAGTGAATACACGCAGGTTAGGGTTAGGCAACCTCTGAGAACTTCAACAGTTCCACTTTGCATCTAGTTTTGGAAAAACTGTTATTGTAGAAAATATAACCTGGTACCAAGGTGCATACAGACAAACATCTGAGCTGCATTCAACACTTGGAGCATTAAGAAACCAATTTAATTTCACCAAATTTCTACCTCCTTCGTAGAGTCAAACCTCCATCGGGAAAAAAAAAAAAAAGCAATTTTTGTAGTAGAAAAAAATAGCTGCAAAAAACCTTACTATAAGCTCATCTCTAATCAGAAACTTCACATTACCTCCAGTGGTACGGGCAAGTTATAAAGCCACCCCTTCTGTTCCTCAGTCAGTCCAGCTTGTGGGGGCTGAGTGCCTGTGAAGGCCTGCAGGGATGTTTATGTTTGAGCTCATGATTGTCTTCAATCATACACCGAACTGTTTGACAGGTCGCAGCACTTCCTGGCCTCTGTTTACCTCTCCCAATTTCTGAGAGGCTTTGTGTGCACAATCAGAGCAGCTCTGCGAAGATCCAAGAGGCCTATTTCACTTTTTCCCCATGAGCAGCAGCACAGCGATGCAGACCAAACATATAGTAAATGCTTATGTTTGACTCAATCAGCAAAGGTAAACTCTCCAGTGGAAAATGCAGACCAGATTTGTAACATATGTTTTTTTTTTTAATTGTTCACCTGATTTAAGCCCCTTGATGACTCACAGAAAATGCATTTTTCACGTTGTTCTAACGCAGAAATTAATTTGCAGTGTTTCCAGTTGGCATGTTTGGCGCATTGTGCATCAAATGGCATGAACATTTAGGTCCTATTAGCCCCATTCTGATTTAACGCAGAAGTTCCCTCATTGTTTGGCTGACATTTATGCCGAGATCTGGAATAGACAAAGTTACTGCTGGCAGGTATTTAGACAAGCTAGTGGTCTGGACCTTGGAACTGGCCTGTGAAGTTGTAATTTTTGGAAACAAGTTCAGCCTCCAATGTTAACAGGAAACTTGTACTGCCCTGAATGTATACACATGGCCTCAACAAATAAGCAATATTAAACAATATCAATGCTGTGGCTCTATGGAAATCTGAGGTCCAAAAGAGGAAAAGGGATACTAACTGAATCTCCCTGTAAAATACAGAGAGCAGCCAGATAGATGAAGTGTGCCTCTGAACACATTCCTTCGTATCAGTTGTTAAGGGAAAAGGGAAAATCTGAGTCACAAATTTACACTCTCAAACAAATAGCTATAGTAACTTGCAAAAGTACTTATATTCCGAGGACTGTTTTATATTTTGTGATGTTACAACCATAAACTTCACTGGACTGAGTTGGGATTTTATGTGCTAGACTAACGCAAAGTAGAATAGTAAAATAATATAAGGGTTTTAAATGTTTTACAAATAAACATCTGGTGTAAATTTGTATTGAGCTCCATTGAGTCAGAACCACCTTTCACTGCAATTGCAGCTTCAAGTTGTTTGTGTCATATTTGTATCTGCTTTAAACATCTAGATTTTGAACTGTTTGCCCATTTTGCTTTGCAAAACAGCTCAGGCTCAGCCAGATTGGGTTTACAAGCAATATTTAGAGCTTACCAAAAATTGCATTCAGTTTTGTATTTTTCTTGGGCTAACAAAAAATGGATAAGATTTGGCGTAAACCATGAGTGTCCAACTCTGTTTCTGAAATACTGGTGTCCTGCCAGCTTCAGATGTGTTTGTGATGGAGACCAGGAGTCCCATCACTACTAAAGGAGTACTGATATTGTGTTGCGTTTAATTTACTAAATGTTTGATTGATCTTAGATTAGCTTGGTTATAATGATTTGTATGTATGCAACTATTTATTGGTACCATTTATCATTTTGGTGTTAGGTTTGTGTAAATGTTTATTTCTTGTTCATTTTTGATTACCCCTTTTTCATTGTATGTTTGAAGTTGCTCAAACATACTATGTTTGAGCAACTGTATGTTTAGGATTGTTGTCCTGTCAGAAGGAGAACCTTGGCGCCAGTTTCAAGTATGTAGCAATTTGATGGGGATGTTATGAGTGAGACATGGTAGCAAAGTAAAACTCGTGTAAAAGCCATATTCTTTGTCTCACTGTAATTGTGCTGTTGCAAATGTGACCTGCAGTATTTTACTAAACCCACCTCAACTGTATTTTTGTTGTCATGCTTTCTTTTAAACGCTGAGGTCATATCGACAGTTTCTCTGCTCCAACACAGCTGATTCAAATAGCCTAATTTCCTCCATATCATATCACAAAGTTTTGCAGAGGCCTGCTTAGGAACCATCATTTCACACAAGTGCTGTTCGTCCAGGGGAACAACTACAGCATGATTGGTACTGGTTGATGCTTGACTTTGAATATCTCTGATCAGACTATTCCATTGCTGCTCTGGGTGTATGTTTAGGATTGTTGTCCTGTCAGAAGGAGAACCTTGGCACCAGCTTCAAGTACGATGGAACTATGTAGCAATTTGATGGGGATGTTATGAGTGAGACATGGTAGCAAAGTAAAACTCGTCAACTTTGGCCATAAATAAAAACTCAAATCTTTTACTTGCAAAAAAAAAAAAATTATATGAGCTGAGGCGTACTGAATTAAAATGAAAGAGTCAAAGGGTAATCTTATTTGAACTTGTTCAGATAGCTTTGAGTTTAGTGCTGGACCAGCTGGCAGGACTTCTGGTTCATACTCTCACGTGAATACTTGATTTTGCGAGTCTGGTGGTCCATAAAGGAACCATCAAGTCAGAGCCTATGTGTCAGGAAAAAGTCTGATGGAAGAAGTGTATGTTGACCTTTACTTGCCCTCTATAGCTCTATCCGTCATCCCATCATTATTTCCAGCCAGGCTGTCCTTTCTAAAGGAAAAATCATTACACTCTGGGAATGGTGTGAGTAATGTGAGAAACAAGGTTTAGAAAATGTTTTGCTAATCTCACCTGACCAGAGAATTTTTTTCTTTCTGTTTGCTGTGTCCCATTCATAGATTCCTGTAAGCTCCACGAAGGACTATTATAATCCCAGGGTCATCCTTTAGTTCTTTTGTGTGTTCTCCCTGTTCCTGTAAACCAATTTACTCCATTGACTGATTTTTGGGTTGTAGCCATACTTCAAACCATGAAGGACTGAATACAGGAGAAGTGGTATGATAACTATTGATTTAACATTAATGTTGGTCCCAGCAACAGGAAGAGGAGGAGATTCAAGGAAGAAACTAAAGTTACGGAGAATCTTCATACACCATGCCTGGGAGACCTTTACTCTGGAGACAGGACACTGCCCAAAACGCCCTTTCTCTGCTGGCAGAAGAGGGCTATTTTATGTCGAGGAGCCTTGGAATCCAAAATACAGGGGTTTGTATTATATTAGCCTAAAGAAATAAAGATTGTTCCTGCTTTTATTCAGAACTCTGCAGAAGGAATCTTTGGTTCAAAATTTGGTTTTGGGGGTTCTATTTCTGTTAGTCATGTGGATTCCTCAATCAATGGTCTGATGATTAAATCATTCACACACCTGCTATAAACTTATTGCATCTCTGACAGTGCTGTTTACATTTCATTCTATGTATGTGTCATATAAGATACATTTATTGGTGATCGGCAGATTCTTACATGTGAAACTGATCTTGTGTACCTCAGCAAAGATTTAAAAAAATTATCCACTGTTCTCTGCTGTGAGAGAGGTTTGAATGATAGACCGGACCACCAGGTCATGTCTGCACGTTTGCAGTTAACAATAGTCACCCTACAGTTGCCAACTCAATGACTTTCTTGGTATATTTAGCAACATTTGAGACAAAAAAATTGGTACTGACTAAAATGGGAATCGGTAGGTAAGGGTTTTTTTTTAAAGAGCTCGGCCAGAAAACTGCAAACAGTGCAGACCTTCTTAAGAAGAAATACATACAACCATGTACTTTGATTAAATTAATTAATTAACTAGTTAATTAATTAATTGACTGTAATGTTGAATTCCTGTGGTTAATAAGCAAGTGTATATTTGACAGAAGTTGTATTTATTAATTCTGTAGATGTGTGGGTCAATCACTTAATTTAAAAAAATAAATAATGCTCTTCAGCCATCATTCATCTCTTCTTTTGTTGATGCATATTAGTTACAACTTTCTAAATATGACAAAGATTGGAATGGAAGTGTGATTTTCCATGCTTTCATACAGGCCAAATTTGTGAAGCGCACAACTAACAGTTGTCATGTCCATATATTTTACAACTGAGTTGTAAATCTCTGCAGCTCCTCCAGAGTAACTCTTCAGCTCCTGAAGATTGTATAGAGCTTTCACAGTAATACAAATGTACACCACAGTTTTCAGACTTTTATTTGTAAAATTTTCTTTCTTTTTTTTTTTTTTTGAAAGTCATGTTTGTTTGTTCCACATTGTCTTCTGTTGGTCTATTTTATGAAATCTCAATGCCATTGTTTTTGAACGTGTCGGCTGTACTCTTCCAGTCCAATGTCTGGAATCTTTCACATTTAGACTGCTCACCATTACCTTGGTGGAAGGTTTGCTTACTTTTATTAAAGTGAGGGTGGGTGTCTGTGGTAGGCCTGTTGGAAAAAGTGATACACTCAAAGGTAAGCACTTAATAAGCTGTCCAGACCTCCTGTTCAGTCATGTCTGAGCCACAGCAGGAACTGTTACCTTCCTTGGTGGAATTTACACTCGTAAACAAGCAGCATCAACCTTTATTAGCAGGAATTTTCCCGACACTGCAGGTCGTAGATCTTTACCTCCCTTTCCTTGTCCAAAGAAAGATTTCTCCAGAGAATTAAAATTTACTTTGAGATCAATTCAAGCATTTCTGAGTTGAAATATATAATATATATTTCAAACAATGTTGATGACCCTCAAAAACTTATTGAAAAAAATCTTCAAGCAGAACCATAGATTGCTGTATGTCAGGGTCTACTTCATTTCACTGGTAAATGTTTACAGTTTAAAGACATGCATTAATGAGCATAAAGGGGTATTTGGAATGCCTGAACTCCTCTGAGGTGTGTCTAATTACATAATTAACCTGCAATTAAGGGATTTTGTGTATGCTTCTATAAAAGCAATTAAGCTGCATTTCTGGGTTTCACATTAAGTCCGACAATAGTCAGACTGAACGTGTGAAATACTGAAAAAATTGACTCAAAGTAGCACATTTTTGGTGTTTTAAAATGACCTGAGAAGTAAAACTCATATTGAAGTCTGAAAAAAAAGCTAGATTCTCTGTGATAGCCTTGCAATACACAGTGAGTAGGATAGCAGGTCATTGACAGCTCTTCTGAGATACATTATTACATGAATTTAAATTCCTGCAAATGTGCTGAAATTGAAGCTTTTTGTCAGATGACAAAAAACATTTCTGAAAAATGTGGTTACATTAAATTTTATATCATAAAGACACCAAAAACAAAACAAACGATAACAGCTTTGAAATGGTAGACATGTTTCATAAATTGTTGCTCCCTTGCTGAAGCACGTCAGTACAAAAGGTTAAAAAAAAATTTATAACATGCTGCCTTCAACCAAGTCAGATTCAGACCATTGTTTTTAACAGCCTTGTATGGGTGCCTAACATGCATTAGCATCACCTGCAGCCAAAACCAAAATTTTTCTGCCTCATCAAAGTGCCATCATCGTCATCTGCTTGTTTTCTCCAAAGTACCATGAGGTCATAGCTTAAGAGGCCAATTAACCAAAACACTAAATCTAAAACAGCTCCAGAAATGGTTATGGCAGGATAAAGACTGATGATTTCTGACTGCTTCCTTGGATATTCTTGCCTATCTATTAGTGCCACAATAATATTGCTCCTGTGTGTTAAACTGTGTGCATTTCTGAGTCATTTCTTTCAGTTGAGACTTGCTTACTCAGCCAGTAAATTTGATTAAAAAAAAGTTACTTAAAGAACAAGAAACAATTTGTGAAGACTGGAGAGATCTAGGTGTTTGAAGACTGTGTGTTGTTCTGCCGCTGTCAGAACAACACAGAATAATTCTATACATTGATGACGTATTTCTGTACTGTTTAAAGATTCTAACGTATTTAAATTATTGCACAGAAATGCTGGGCAATCATCACTTCAACACCTATTAGAATTACAAAAAAAGCTGTCTGAGTAAAACACAACCCTAGTTTATTTTTTACAAGCAAATTATTTGACTTTAATTTACTAAAATTGCAGGACATTGTGAAATATCAAACAGGGCAATCTGTGTATAAAATCTGCAATAATCTGTTTCTTATGTATCTTCTGGAAATGTTTGATGAAAGTGGTTGTGGCTACAATTTAAGGGGAATACTAAAATTTAAAATCTGTAGAATCCTAACAACTATGAAAAGATTTAATATTACTAAACCTTTGTTGTTCTTTTTAGGGAACATGAAAGAGCATTTTAAAACTCGGCATCCATACTTTGTAACTTAGAATCTCAAAAGTTGCCATGGAAAAGCATTAACACAACTTGTGCTTTTTCGCATTCGGTCACATTACAAAAACAAACCTTCATGTATTTTACTTGCTTGTATGTAATAGACCAACATAAAATAATATGTAATTAAGAGGTGAGAAGAAACTGTCTCTATTCAGAATGGCCCAGTTTTTGATTACAATATAGAAAGATGTGAAAAGGTCAGGTGTATGAATATATGACAGTGATGAAATAAGATACAGCAGGCCACCATCTGGTGACATAGCTGGATGACAGTTTTTATTGACTTTGTTTAAATTGTTGCTTTGCTTTTCCACAGACCACCAGGGATTGTTATGTATAAACAGAAAGTAGTGTTGACAGATTATCTGGAGTCAGCTCTGCTTTGTGCATCTGTTTGCAAACTCAAAGCTCCAGGAATATCAGAAGAATCTGCTGCTCAGATCAATAGGAGCATTGTTTGGGATTTTAATGGCAAGGTTGAGTGTGCACTTCTGTCACCGCCATCTCTCGATATGCTGGAAACAAATCACTGGGAAGTTATTGGCTGAGAGTTATAGGACCTTAAGGCATGTTTAAACTTTATTAAATCAGAATATCAGTTGATCACAAATTGCATTCAGAGCTGTTTTCACACGACGTTGAGATTGCGTGCGCAGGTTTGGCTCCGTGGACATCAGACAAACACATTCATCCGTCCTCTCACCACCATGCTGGTATGCAGCACAGAAATGTCAAACAATGAGAAACAAAGTCAACATGCACTTGTATACAGAGAGATGTGTTTGTAAAAACCACTTTCCTGTCTCAATAAAAGTCAGACTTTAAGGATTGTTGGTTTTGTCCTTATCTAAGAACATAAAGAGAGACAGAGATCCAAACATGTGAGAGATAAAGCTTAGGAACAAAAGTTTCTTAATCCAAGCTATTGATGTCGCAGTTTCCATCTCTGTCCTTAAATAATAACGTTTTAATGGCAGCCCAACGTGAAGACGTCCTGACCCTGTAGAGCAGGGGTGTCAAACTCCAGACAGTATTTTATAGTGTGTTGTATCCAACTGTGAAATGTAAGCAAAGAGAATATGTGACAGGAAAAGATGAACCAGAAACAGTAATAACTGTAGTATTGATAGGATAGTCCATTAAAGTCCATTCTGGTTGAGGTGGAAGTCACCAAAAGCTGCTAGACATATGGGAATCCTGAGCATGGTCTGCACATGTTCCATTCCTTGTGTCAAACCACTGCAGAACCAGACTGAGAAAAAGAGATGGTCTATTGTGTGCTCCAAAGTTCTCTTTTCAGATTAAGGTAGTTTGCATTTTATTTTAAAAGATCACAGAGTCTGGAGAAAGAGTGGAGAGGCACAGGCATGTTGCTTGAAATCCAGTGTTTCCATCTTCAATGATGATTGGGGCTGCCATGAATTGTGTTTTCAGCGCTAACAGGTATCGAACAGGAGATTTCAGAGAGCTCGATGCTTTGTTTTGCTGGTAAGCTTTAAGGTATTGATTTTATTTTGTAGCAGGATTTGGCACCTTTCTAAATGTACCAAAAAGTGGAATCAAAGCTGGGGACCTAAAGGGACCAACAACCTGATAAAGAAGGATGGTCACCAGAACATCACACGAAGAGTTTGTACGTCCTTTGCATGTCTGTTTAAATATTGACTGTAAGCGTCCGTGGGCTTCAGACTGCAAATCTCCAGAGTGGTGAACACGCAGCTTGTTCACTAGGTAGTTAACTCCTGTATGTTGTAGTGGGAGCTTCTCCACATCATCCGATATATTGTCTTTCTCTCTTTCATATGAGTTGACAGTAGCAGTCTTGTTCAGGTATCTTTCTCTTGTACACTGTTCAAGAGTGTCCACATATTTTGTTTTCTTAAACCCATGGGTTCGCTATACATTGTTTGTGCTTGCCTACCAAGATGGTGTGAATCAGTTCCGATTCAGACTTGTGGGAACTATGTATAGAGTTTACTTGTATTGGTCTAATTCACAGTATCTGATCTAGAACTATGTTTGAGAAAATGTAAAGAGTTAATGGAAGTAATTGCTCCTTTTGTGACTTCATCCAGGAGAGAAATACAGCTGAACAGACAAGCTCTGAGCCAGTTTTCAGGTTTATAGGCCAGAAAGAGCACATGATGTTAGTTGCAGCAAAAGTTTAGCCAATACAGGAATAAACTCTCTAAGACAGGCACCCTGTGTACCATCTACCATCAGGACACACATGAAGCCACTGGGACCCGTAACTCTGATTATATCCCTCTTCAGGATGATGTCACAGCTAAACAGGACACCAGAACCAAATGAAGCTTTTGTGAGAGTCCTGTCAATAATTGGGGTATTGACCTATGAGCACAAATTGAGCAAGTTGCATTTTTGCACAGAAAACCTCAACTTTTGGTTTTTCATAATACAAAATCATCCCAAAGGTTTCTATTCTTTTGTTTTGTCTTCTTTTCAAAGAAAGTAAGACATGCCCAAACTGCATGATAGATTTGCTTAATTACTCTACATGTTCTCTGGCAGTGCCGACCTGTCTGGGACTTTTGACTGAAAGTATGAGAGGACCTACCAAGATGCCTGGAGCACAAGCTTTCAATCTACCCCTTACGCTGCCTGTTGATATGGAAACAAATGTATTCCACACACAAAAAAGTAATCAACTAATGTAATCTGTTCAGTGTTTCATATGATCTTTAATTAAAGCCATGTTTAAAATTGGCTTAAAGATGGCTATGTACTCCTTTAAACATAATCCAGCTTGTTTTATCTTCTTTACACTGAGTTGTCTGTCTGAGACACAGACAGGCACAATAAGCCACACATGACAAGAACTGACGATCAAAGCCTACTTGTGTCTGCACCTGCCTCAGGGGAAACACACTTCAAAAATAGTGATTACTCACACAGACAGACAAGTCCTGGTGTCTGACATACAACCTAATCACTTACTCACACATGCATGAATCACAGGACTGACAACAGATAGACCACATTTTTGCCACACATGTTGCCTTCTATATGACTCCACTGGCCCTTGACTTTAGGTGTCGAGGATTGCTGTCGTATATGCTAATGTGGATTCATTTTCTGAGTTTGAAATTGTTTCCCGATCTAGTGACCAGCCATAATGAGAAAAAAACACCAAAGAATGGCAGGGCAGTTTTGAAAGACACAAAGTGCCATGCAAAGTTTTTCATACCTATTGAATTGCTTCAGTCTGTCACATTGCAATCACAGACTTTATTTTATTACAAGTTTATATGATGTAGACCAATGCAAAGTCGCAGACAATAAATTGAACTAAAACCTTACATTATTTTCAATGTTACATTTACATTCAGTAGTCCGGGTCATTAAAAGGAGCTTTCACTATAACTACAGCTGCAGTTCTCATGTCTCTACAAGATTTGCACAATGAATTCCTAAATTTGTACCCATTCCTCTTTGAAAAGTAGCTTACCTCGATTAGTTGAATAAAGAGCATAACATTGTCACAAAACATTATTTCAGATTTTCAGCTGGATTTAAGTTTGGATTTTTACTGGGATAGTCTGATACATAAATGTGTTTTGAGCTAAACTTTTCGAATGTAGCTCTGGCAGTATATGGTTGTTGCTTTGTTGAATGGAAAACTTTTACTCCAGTTTCAGCTGTAATACATA
The DNA here is from genome assembly GCF_027474105.1 of Poeciliopsis prolifica. NCBI lineage: Eukaryota > Metazoa > Chordata > Actinopteri > Cyprinodontiformes > Poeciliidae > Poeciliopsis > Poeciliopsis prolifica. The sequence goes on from NW_026562389.1 coordinate 1,965,836, forward strand.
TTTATCTGTGGGCATCTTCACATTAACTTTGTACTGCTTCCATCACTCTTTCCTGCACAGTAATGTTCCCTCAATGTTTCAACGTGGAAAATTTTACATGTAGGCCAAGAGGTTCCTCTTTTCCTGATCTTTACATGACTTTAGATCAACCATGGCTTTCTTTAGGACACTCTTCTATAAATCCAGGTCTATTCAGTACATGGTTGTCAACAGACAATCAAACCTGAACTCTGGATCTCTGCATTTCTTCCAGGATTTTACCATGGATCTCCTGACTCCATTGTTTAGTCCCTGTTTAGTTGGATAAGCATGTCTTGGTAGGTTTGCAGATGTCCCACATGTTTTTTTTCCAGTGATGAACTGAACAGTGCTTTGTAAGATGTTATAAGCTTTGGATATTGTGTTAAAATCTAACCTAATGTTCACCAGTGTTCTTTAAAAATACTGAGGCCCTCAGGGAACAGTTGTATTTACTGATCCTTTGCACATGAAGTCAAGCTAACTATTTCCAACTTTTGTAAAAACTGCTGTCTCTGAGCCACAGCCCGGTATGTTACGTTCATAGTCAAATTAGCTTGATTCAAACAAGTAGAACATGAATATATTGGCAAAAATGCATTGGAAAAATAATTTCAGTTACTTTGTTCAATACTCCCATCGTTTACTTCCAATGTCCGTCACGGTGCCTCGAGTGAATAAATGACGTACCTGCAAAGGGTCAATACTGAAATTAATTGTACACTGATGGGATCTATTCAGTAATTTGGAGGTTTGTAAAGGTTATCAGTTGAATTTACCGACTGCAAAGCTTTTTCTGACTTTTCTGATTTGATTTGATCATTTCTTCTTTCATTTATCACATAAAATACCAATAAAACACGAGTATTTGTAACTTGATAAGTGTGAAAAAGTTTAAGTGTTAGGAATGTTTTTGAAAGGCAGTTTCTACTGTGTAGTTTGTAACAACAATTAAAAAAAATGCTTCTAAAATGTCTCAAAAAAAGGGCAATAGCAACATTATTGACATTGCAAGTCCCTGAATCAGGGACTAGCAAAACCCTTGAAAAGGGTTTTATTCAGCTGAAATCCAGACATATTTTGTAGGCAATCATTGAGTTACTTCCCCTGTGTTCTGGAAGAAGATGACAGGAGAGCCAGTCAACTACCTCTCTGAGATTTTTGCTGTACTGGATAAACAAACAAACTCACATAAACATCAGCGCTGATGGCAGAAATCATGCAAACCCAGCAAAGACTATAATCCTGAGCCAAAATCTTCTTTTGTTTTCAGTTCAAGTCAAAATGAGAGTCTTTAGATCTGACGGAAGGAAAAGGGGAAAAAAAAGCCTGAAAGTGAAGAATCCACTCTAAGCTGCATTGGTAAACAGTACAAACACAATCAGCATCACAGGAGCCACATCTGGGTCTGGTCGAAATGGCCCTTGACTCTGATTGAGGGACCCACAAGCCTTGCTAGTTTCCCCACTGTTGTTCTGTTGCATGCCACATGAGGGGTAACATGGATTATGTGCTTATATCAGTTCATACATTCAGGAAGTCTAATCACCTGTCAAAATAGAGCAAGTCAATACATGCAGGTCTGTGGGCCAAAATTGACCATTCCATGTCCTGCATTTTAAAGTATAGTTTTTGTTGTTTTATTTTTAAAGCTTTTTAATCTAAATTATTTAAGGTAGACTACTAATGTACAATTTAAAAGTTGAAACGAAAAAGGAAGAGGATGCATGTTTTGACATGTTAATACCTAACTGAGCATTGATTACAAATATCCACTATGCAACATCTTGCAAGTAAATAAGATAAGAGGCTAGTTCTTTTTGTTTCCACACAGAGTAACAAGGAGAACGTCAGGAAAGCTCTCAAGAGAGAAATGGGACTGAATATAAGTTAAACATCTGAGTAAAAACACAACTACATGAAGGTTTATCTGGCTTGAGCTTACGAGACATAGTGAAATCACAAGTTAAATACATAACACAGTTGCAGCTCTAGAGTTATGCATAACAATTATTATGCTGCAAGTAGGATGCCCCAAGAAGGCCCCAAGAGAGTTTCCTGTTCTTTATATAGGTTTAGGTTTTACTTCATCAAGGCAAAACAAATCATGTCTGTATTTAACAGTGTCACAAACATTCCTTTTTTCTCAATGAAAATAGTAGCTATGTCTTGTCAAATGAGGGTGTGGGAAAACACAGTGCTATCACCCATTTAGACACATACAGACGGCTACATCTGCATGATTAATGGTCTCTTGTGATTTGATATTTTGAATGCAATTTTAGCTTACAGACTGTTTTCCTTCTCTCTTAGTTAATAAAAGTAAAAGGATAAAAAAGGAAAAATTCGGAAGAAGAAAATGTGGAATTTAATGGTTGTTCCGATAACTTAACACAAGCTTCACTGCCAGCTGAGTAAAACCAATGTTACTATTTTGGTCTTTGACTGAGCAATGGGAAGTTTGTAAATAACTGCATCACAAATGTAGAGATGGAAAATATTGAAAACAGTAAATAACACTGTGTTCTTTGAGTGTTTTTTTTTTTTTACTGCTTTAACATGTCAGTAAAAAGTTAAAGCTAGGAACAGAAAATGTTTTTGTATCTATTTGTTATCTCATGCTTTTGGGTTCGATATTTATGTTTCAGATTTTCCTTAATTATTTCTATAAACCAATGCCACAAAACTCTTTCCGGGCTTTAGAATTTCAATGAATCACAGTGAGACTCATTATTCACAAAAAAAGAAGGTGGAGAGTCTTCCATGTGGAGTCCAACCTATCAAAATTACTGCAGGAGTGCACAAACATCTCATCTAAAACAACATCAGAAGCACAGAAGGCATGAGCTGTTCAGCTCAAGTCTAAAGTTCAGCTCAATGCAGGTTCAAGGAGCAGATATTTATACAGGTTATTTAAGCTATATGACCATTTATTATGACTATAAATATCTAAATATATACCATTATCCATGATTACAATAATAATTACATTTATTTTATTTTATAAGCACATTAATCAACATTATCATAATTCATGTCAGGTTTAGCTATTTTATACAGGAATTACTACAATAGCTAAATTTCATCTTTTCTCCTAAGACAAGTAAGCAAAAATAACAAAGTAAGAAAAATATAGGTTTATGACAGCTGGCACCAAGTGACTGAGATTTCATCACTGAAAATATAATAAAATATTAAAAATGAAATAATTTCTGTTGTAACATTTAGCACTAAATTAAATGTTTTTGTTTCGTTTATTGAAGGATTGGACTTCAAAAAATACAGCACAGCTGACGTAGCCCATCAATACATGGGAAGAGAAGAAAATGTTAAAAGATATGTATATTTTCAGTTCAGAAATGGAACAAAGGCTACACAGTGATGATACACCAAATACATACTTTGTCTACTGCCAGCGCTTCACTTTTTCTTGACTGCCACAGCGGGTGTTGCAGTCAGCATGATGAAGGTCAAACCTTTGTCCTTTTTTCCTAGTTTAAAGTTAACATACAGTCTGGTCTCACAGTGTGTAAGTGAGAAATGTCTCCATTCTTTCTGGATAGTTGCCCAGGGAAAAGAACGGTGTTTGACAGAGCAGCTGATATATTTGCAAATATCACAGTAATCTCCATGGGGCCAAACATGACACAGTTTGTTTGCTTCTTCCACATAAAAGAGCAGTCCATTCCTCAATGCTTACACCAACCTTGGGAAAATATTTTCATTGTTGTGGAGACTTCTGTCTCTTTCTCCTTTTCTAGTACTTTTGCTCTTTTTTTACAGAACCCGGGCAGCGCAGAATCAACACGGACATATCAAGCCTGGAGGTCTTTAGACCACACACAGAGCAGCATACGATCTCTCTCACAGATCAGTTACTTTGCTTATTTTATTTCTAACTTGCCACCTGCCACCTCATTCTGGTTGTTTTAAATGGTCACTAAGTCAGAATGTGTTCTTTTTCCTTATATTTTTCTGTCTCTGTTCCCTAATTTCACTCCATCTCACAGTCCAGTTTGCCTGAAATAGAGCTTAAATTGTTTGGCCTCCATTACTTATCTTCGTCTCCACTGTGGAAACACATTCTGCCATTCTGTTTAAAAATACGGATGTGAACTGCAAAAAGAAGAGCTCTTTAGTATGATATTTGTGTGTTTGGGACCACCCAATGAGTAGACAAAGAAACTGGGACTCAATGCTTTATTTTTCAACGCCTGCTCTGTTCCCAGGGCCCTATTGCTAAATGATTAATCCCTTACTGCCACCAGTAGTATTTGTGAGAAAACTGGCCAGATTGGGAGAAAAATTGGATGTGGAAACATAATGTGTTTCTACACAAAGAAGAAAGTAAGTTGAAACAGTGTCTGTTTGTGAGATCTGTTTAATTGTTTCAGAGTGAAAAGCCAAAGTAGATGAGATTCTTTGACAAGGTCAAGGTCTGTGGAAAGGTATGGGCACTTCTGCAAGCAATGTGAAAATAAATGTCTCAAATCTTCTTAAAATAATTGAAGGAACAAAAACAACAGGCCACCAAACATTACTAAATGTATTTTTTTTGTGTGTGTGTGTTTTCTTTTGCATAGTTTGTGTTAGATTACTAACACAGGACTTGCAGACACAAGAATATATAAAATAAATAAATAACTATTCAGTTTGTATGTAGAGGTAGAACACTGCAAATATCACTGTCCTCTGCTTAAATGATTCCCAGTCCTATATGGAAAATTCTTAGAAAATGAATAAGAGAGCTGTAACAAACAGCCAGTACCCAGAGAGAGGTAGAGAGAGAATGAAAGAGAGAGAGAGAGCGAGAGAGAACCGAAACTGAATGGGAAAAAAACAGAGAACAGCACCTAGTAAAGCTTTGGTATAATAAGTAATTCAGGATTGTTCAACTGTTTGCCAGTACAATATAACACTAACATCAAGTTTCTGGTTGCTGCCTATTAAAGCATTTCAGAAAGATAATATGCTGTCTTTTTATGTGAGAGGAAAGAGTTAATTAAGATTTCTTAAAGGATGTAAAAAGGCATGAATGGCCTTGACTGGGTTCATCTGATGTGCCAGTTGATACTGTGGATTAGGATGCCTCGCTGTCACGTTGGGTGGCACAAAGTGGAAGTTGAGGATTTACAGTGTCTCCAGACCACACACAGACCAAATGAGGGGAAAGGAGTGATTAGAGAGGGAAAAAATGGGCAATAAAAGGATAAAAATGTCAAATAAGAAAACAGACCCAATTTGTGGATGAATAGATAGGTTTTAAAGTCAGATAAATGCCACCTGTCATGTATCATGAGTACATTTAACTTTTGATGCTATGTATTGTACATCTGTGTCTTTTGTCCGTTAACTAATATCTTTGGCTTGACAAAATCCTGGTTTGCAGCTCCCCTCTCATTTGTTGTCATTTCATACCATCTGAAATAGCAAAAGAGAAAACCAAGCAGTGTGAGAAACTGACGTTTGCCTCATGGCATCCATTCAAGAAGTTCATTGACTAACTGTGATGAGTCTCTGTTCAGAGTCCTGTTCCTCCAAACCACCCCGTGGTTAACACTGAGTCATTGGGCAAGGCATCCGTGTAAATAACTCTTCCACAAAACACGTAAATATCAACATATTACTCAGATGTGGAGCTATTAAGCACAAACAGTTCCAAAAAGATGAGTTATTCAAGCTGATTAATTAGATGGATTTGTCATTTTTCTGCTTTTTGTAATGTTTTGAGAAAGATCTGATCAGATAAAAAGAGTCATTTCATGGAAGTGATTTTTGCTTCAACTTGAAATTGGATTAACATACAAAGCAGTCATGTTTGATTTTCAGGTCAGGGATGGTGACAGATCTTTACATTTTACACTTTGAACGTTCAATTTTATAAAAAGCATTCTGTAAATTTTTTTACAATTTGAAACATGTACATTTTACCTTCTGTGCAAAAATTGTCTGAATAAATGAACTTCTTCTTTAATTCATCTTCCAACCAATCGCACTGTGTCAATAGATAAGAATATTTTGTTATTCTCATAAAATAAGCTTCAGGTTTTCTAGATTAGTGGGTATTTACATTGAACAGCAATCGACTGAACACCCAACCTTGAGGTGCTCCAGTGCTAAGCTGAAAGGTTCTTTTTCAATACAGACTGTCTGTCTCTTAGTTAGGAACCTCAGAATCTAAACATAACTGGAAATTTTCAGAAATGTCAAGCAAGAAAATTTTCTTGCTGGACTACACGCCCCCTAGAGGAGGGAAGGGGGTGGTCTGACCTGTGGATGAAGGCTGACAGCTCAGTTAGTGCAGAAAGGGCTAGATAATTAAATTCATTCTTCATTCTTCTTTTTTATATATAATTATTTCATTTAAAATTTTTCATAAGCATGTGACAAGTAGACCAATTTGTTTGGCCTATTAGTTAGTCAGGCTAATATTAGTTTATTTAAAAAAAGTTAATATACAGATCCAGTGCAGCTTATAGATTTAAAAAACTTATAATAAAAACAAAACTGTTCAAAATTACTATTTACAAAAAATTCAAGATGACTTTTACAGTGACTGCATTTTATTTCCTTGAAAAAGTGAACAAAACGGCTATGCCACATGCTGTGAAATGAATGTTTAGTGCAATTTCACAATCATTTGCTAGGAAGGTTCAAGCCAAATACTGCAGTTGCACTGACAGATTTAGACTGACAATATCAAACAGTATGAAGAAAGTAACATAAATTGGGATACAAATGTGCCAATAAATACAGCTTTGTGAATCCCTCGGGGTACTTTTGAGGCCTTTCTTGGCAACCCACTGTATACTTTTCCAGCACTAACCTATGTATGAAAAGAAGTGCAGTACGGCCACAAAGCAGAAAGCAATGTGTACTAAATGGTCCATAAGCCTGCTCCTGAGAGCCCCTCTGGACCCAAAGCGGTGAATGAGTTCATGCTACATGCATGGACGCATGGCCTGCATCCCAACAGGACTGCTGTCCATTGAATAACATCTCATAAAACACTAACACAAACATCCAAACACATTCATATGAGGGTGAAACACATAAAGTCAAGCGAAAAAATTAAGACATGATAAAATTTGCAATTGTTTACAAAGAAACAGCCACATATCAGTGTCTAAACTTTTAGTAATTTGTGGAATAAGTTATGTAAGTACAGATGCTAAATAAAAATAGGCATTGTTTTATACATCAAACAAAACACATGAACAAAAATTTGCTTCACCTGAGGTTTAAGGTATGAAACATTAATTTCACCCCTTTGGCTGAAATAGCCAATTTTGATATCATCTTCCAGTCTCTGACTTCGGTTTATGATAAGTCTGCCTTGTTATAACTCATTTCAGTTGTGAAATATTTGGGCTTTTTCCATCTTCAGCTCATTTCAAGTCATCTTGCTGCATCTCACTGAGATAGAGATCTAGTTTTTGACACAATCTAGATTTTCCATCGCCTTTCCTTCATGGCGTGAAGGAAAGTGTGGTATATTTTGGGTCACTGCCATGTTTCAGGGTCCAGTTTTGTTTTTTACTTCAATTGTAATCTTTTTGAGGATGCTGTTCGATTTTCCACAACCACCCTCTGTGATTGTGAGCTGGCTATGATCTAGCTACAGAACAACATAACCATAGCACTTTCACCTCCCTGTTTCACAGTTGGTTCTTTTCATGGAATACAGCATTTGGTTTATGCCAGACATGTTCTCTGTTCTTGGGGACAATTAGTTTTCTTTAAACTCTTCTGTCCAAATTATTCAAGACTCCATGGTCTTTCTCTACATTCTTTGTGGCACTCTACAGTCTGTCTTTCATGTATTCCTAAGAGAACAAAGAAAGTTTTTTCTTGCCTCTCTCTCTCTGCAATTTCACATCAACAGCAGCAAGAGCCTTTTTAAATGGATAACAGTTTAATGTTTATGGAGGGCTTTCTTCTGGCATCTTGCAATCTACTTTAAGGATTAACTTGTTTGCATGACCAAACTTGGGCATGTTGGCAGTTGTTTTGAATTATCTCCTTTTATTGACTAAATTCCATATAGTGGAATGGCTCATTTAAAATTCTCTTGAAATCCAACTGAATCTGTTATCAGATTCGCAAGGTGCTACATTCTTCCTCAGAGAACTGTTTTGATCTCATCGTGGTGTTCGCTCTCACTTTAACAGTCAGGACAATACCTATATAAAAAGTCTGAGGTTCAAAAAGGGAAATTCTTCTTCAAAATACAGAGTAATGATGATGTAATCTTGTGCATCTTGTGCAAAAAAACTTTGTGGTGTGCATCATTCTGGAATGATGCATTTGTTTCATGTCAAACACAACCCCTGTGAGTGAGGTGTGCTCTATGGTCCGAAAAATATGGTAGACAGAAGTGAGGTGGAAATGGACAGATCTAAATATTAGACTATCCTGGAAGAAAACCTGTTATCACTTGTCAATCTAAAAGACTTCCGATTAGAGCAGACCTTCACCTGCACTACAGGTAAACAGCCCCAACTACAGCAAGAGCTGAATTTGGCTTACATCCAAAAACATCCATGTGTTAAAATGTGCCAGTCAAAGTCCAGATTTAAGTTTTTTGCAAAATAGTATCAGCAAAAACTTTCATTTTAAAATATGCAAGGCTGGCGGAGAAATACCACAAACAAACTGCAGCAATACATCCAAAGAAAAGTGCTAATATAGAGAGTAGAATGGTGAACACAGATGTGGGCAACACTTTTATTTATTTGAAAAAAATGAAGAACTTTTCTTCCTTCTCAGAAATGTGCACTACTTTGTCATGGCCTATTAAATAACATAGCAGTTAAATATATTGAAATTTGTGGAGTGTCAAAATGTGGAAAAAGTGTAAGGCACCAAATTTAATAGCAAACAAACTGACAATCACAGCACCAAGGTCCTTGCCTCAGTATCTCCAACTGTCAGATCGAGCTACTACAAATACCACGTTGTACTCACTGATCCCAGCAATGAATTGGTGAGTGGAGGGGTGTGTAATTGCATGCTTAAATGCCTGAGAATTGGACATCCAGTTCTGCTGAGCTGGTGCTTTCTGTGTGGCCTCATTGTTGAGACGAGCAGTCATGCAGTTCTTTGAGTCCCAGTCAGCGTTCATGTTGGGTTAGAGGTGGTTCGGAAGAGCAGAAGGAGGGGGACTCTTTGTCTAGTAGCCAGATATTTTATTGCAAGATAAAACACTTTGTGCGTGTCCTCTATGGCTGGCAGGAGAACTGTGGTTAATGCCAGAGTAGAGTAAATCTGCAGTCATCAGAGGGTCTTCTTTTTTCTGTTCTGACCTGTGGTTTAACATTCTTATTGACAGCCAAATAATCAGCTGTTATAAAAGGGTCTGTGGAGCCTCTGATGGCAAGACAGAAAATTGAAAAAAAAAAAAATCAAGGATTGCACTGCACACATTGTATACTTGTGCACAAACATGCACAAATGCCACTGTCAGTTATACTTTCTGGTTGATGTGCTTAATTTGACCAAAGCATACAAACAAAAGACCCCTCTATGCGACTGCAGTGTAATGAGAGGCAGTTTGATCACAACACAGTCCTGTAGAGTTTTCCATTTCACTGCAGGACAAAGGGAACAAGCCACCAAATTCAGGTCATCTGGGACTTTTACTTAAAAGTAGAGTTGACGTTTAAAAAGTCCAGTCATAGGAACATTGGAGAGACTGTGCATGAGAGCAAGAGCAGCTGAAACCTGCAGTAAGAGAAATTGCTTCTGCTTTTGTTTCTAAGTACTTTCTTATCTGCAAATTATAATTTGAGTCTTCAGCCATTTTAATCACATTTTATTGTAGTGAATGGCTTAGTTTATTAACCATCCTTTTGCTAATATAAGATTTAGAGTTGAGAGGAACAGTGGAGGGATAATTTTCAATGTCACATTGAGCGTATAAGTTAAGTAAATATTATGTTAAAGAACCTTAAAGATGCAATATTTAACTTTTATTTATTTATTTTTTTACATATGTATTAAAACTTTCACCCTGTGATGATAGTTTGTTATGAAACTGATTATCACTAAAAATACTGATCTCCTCCACCTGAGCCATCTGAAGAAATGCATTGCTCCCAACCAAAAGCAGCCAATCAGAGCCTGGAGGAAGGTCTTAATACTGTCACGCAACCTCATGTACTCGCTACTAAATATGCTAATAGCAGAGAAACAACGTACCGTGACCGGTGGCCATGCTATCTAGCCTGAGCATTTACAAAGGATCTACTGACGGGAAAAAGCTGTAATTGCAGCAATGAGCAATGGGGGGAAGGAGAAGAGCAGTGCCACATGAGATTGTGATTGATAGCACTAAGACTTGCCTCTTGGCTCTGATTAGTTATTTCTAGTTAGCAATGGGAACACTAGGAGAAGGCATAAGAGCTCAATTTCTTCACAGACCGTACCGTACTGTCATGATAACAGTTTGCCAGAAAGAATGTAGACAAAGTGTAGACGGTCAAAAAGGACTTCTTTTCTATGCACAGATTGTTCCAAAATGAAATAATTTGGACACAAGAACAGGGGCTGTGTTTGACATGAAACAAATGCATCATTCCAGAATTTAAAATATCTTGCACACTGTAAGGCATAAAGATAGAAATATTGTGGCATGGAGATTCTTTGCTGCAGTATTACATGCTCACTATCATAATTCCAACATGAATTCTACCAAGTATCAAAGGGAACATGAGAAAAAATAAAAAAATAAAACCGAGGCCGAATGGCACTCTGAAACAAAACTGTGTATGTATGTTACAGCTTTGTATGCTGAATTTGAAATGTAGACCTCATGAAATCTTTTGACTTTGCAATATGTTTTTAAATTGATAGTTTGGATGCTAACACTAATGTAAATACTTACATGCAAGGTCTTTTTTTGTCAAGTGATGAGTTTAATAGTCAACCCTTCCCTTTATTACAGCCCACTTAGAACAATCAGTCAACAAAGTAAAAAAAAAAAATTTGTGAAAGAGTATGTTTTCACAAAAACTTTTTGAGAACAGCCAGAGATTTGTCCCAACTCTCTGTGGTTCACTGGGACTGTATGATAGCAAATGTGACCAGAAGAAACCCGGATGAGTCAGAGAACTAGTGTGTGAAAGATCCAGACCATCATGTAAATGGTTTGACATCAGTGTTTGGGATTTCTGTATGAGAACATCTGCAGCTGCTGCCCTATAAATTTTCCAGTGTTGAGAAAGCACAAAAAAAGCACTATTTTTGTATGGCAGTATACCATGACAAGAAGTGGACCTAGACGTTCTTCATCTCCAGCGCCATGACAGGGTTTAGGGAAAGTAAAATTGAGGTTGGAAAACTGCAGCCTTGTTGTGTGTTTGCAAATCTATTCAGCATAAAAACAAGATGAGTGCAAGATCCATCACATTTGACTAAGAATGAATGTCATTGTGGTGTCATATACAAAGCAATGCTTCTTTTGTTGGAAGATTATTCGCATGACATTGTTTTTAATTCATTGAGCATTTTATTTCTAAAAACGGATTAAAACAACTTGCTAGTTAACATTTTTTTTTCTTTTTTAACTTTACATCTAATGTTATGTTGCTTTTGCAATTGAAGGCTGAATGCAAACTGGAACAAAATTATATATTTTTATTGCATATTTAGAATTCTTGAAATCCTGCAGAGAGTGTTTCAAAATGTATTTATTTATTTATATGGAAGATACTCACCAAATGACTCACAGCTATCTATATCAATTGAAAGTATTTAAATAAGAAAATCTATTTGTGGCTGGGAATTGAATAAGTTTTCAAATAATGAGATTTGCTGTCAAGAGGCATTATGGACAAAAATACATAAATAAAAATACGTTTAAAAAAAACAACACAAATTTATGTTTTTTTCTGCATTAACTGCATGGATATTGTCAGATTTATTGTATAATTAGCACTTCTTGGCACGTATGAGGTAGATATTCAGGAACTGTTGAATATATTTAAAGTATGCAGCTGAACAAAGCAATCAGATTTTACACAGGACTGGTGTAACGAGGAGTCTAGATGACAACGTCGGAGTAAATTATTTAATAGTAACTTTATGATCTGACATGAGTTTCCATTCAGTTTTATTGTCCTGAAAAAGTAAACATGAAAATTTTCCTAATGCACAGTAAGACTCAAAAATGTAAAACAACAAAGACTTAAAATATATATATTACGCAGTAGTAGTGGCAGCATATGCAACCATCGAAATAGTACATCAGCAGCGTGAGCACAACCAATTTGCTGAACAAGGAGGACGATTATTCGGAGCACTTTCACTATAAATACACAACAATATTTTTTAAAAATACATTCTTTGTGACTGGAAAACAATACATTTGAATTATGAATATATTCGCGTGATTTGAATCTACCCACAGTTTTTCTTGGCAGATTTTTCCAGGTCGTTAAATAAGTGTCGAAAGTGCGCCCAGGTTTGTAAAAATAGATAAACACTGAAAGCTGCAGTGGAGTTTCACCGGGACGGTTGCTACCGGCTAATCTGTTGGCTTTTTTTTTATTTATTGTACACATGTAAATAAGGAGAGAGAAGTAATAGCGACAGAGCGCTATACGATTAAATCTGTGCGACATGGCTGCCTGTTTCAGATTAAGTGGAGCGCTTCAATGTGTCGGTGATGTTTGCTAAGCTAACAAAGCTAGCCCCTTCCTAGAGGCAGAATGGCTTCAGCGTCTGCTGCTGTGAAAGGTTTACAGGACATTTTTTGCTGTACAGTTTGTGTTTTAAATTTTCCGAACCTAGACGCAGTTGTATTTTTTACAAGACGATGTTCTTGTCAAACTTGAAAACTGTAATTGGTCATATGAGAAAAATATATATACAGTCAAGATATCGGGATGTTTTGTAAAAATAAATTTCTTGTAAGGTTGTTAGTTGACATTACCTTCGGAAAAATATCCATTCCATTTTGTCATAATTAACATTTATTTGAATTGTGACAGTGTGTGATAACTATGTAGCTTTCAGTTTTTGAATTTTACTCTAATGGATTAACTTTGGTGATATGCTAATTCATTAATACACCTGTCTATGTGATTTATTCATTCCGTGATGCAGAATGGCGAGAAGGGGACTGCTGTCTTGCTCCGAGTTCTCCTGACGGCATCCTGAGAGAAGCCATCATACAGAGACTGACCTCCAGTACACAGACTAATGATACAGCATGGGTGATATTCAAGAGAGAGCCTGGAGAGGAAGAGCGGAAGCAGGAAGCCATATCTGTCACAAAACTTATGAGATCTGGCTTAAAGCAGTCTATACAAGAGAAACCCGTGTTCCCTGGCAGCAACACCGACACAATCCTCTGCACTCCTTTACATCTAAGGGATGAAGACAGAGTTCCTTATACCATCAACAGATATTTAAGGGATTACCAAAGGGATGGGATCAGGTTCATTTACAACAACTACATGACCTCCACTGGTTGTATCCTGGGAGATGACATGGGCCTAGGAAAAACTGTGCAGGTACAAGACATAGGCAGCAGAATTATCTTAACAATTGTCTAAATGTAAGTTTTATTATGTACATGTCACACTGGCTTTGTTGCTTTTAATTTCTCCACTTTTTAATCATAGATTATAGGTTTTCTTGCTGCTGTGTTGCACAAAACTGGGACATGGGAGGACGTAGAGAACAACAGGCCTCAATTTCTCCAAACTCAGATACCCTCCAATCACAGTAATCCTAGCAAGGTGGGTATTAAAATATACCACTATTGTAAACAACTTCTCAAATCCCTCTGCATTCAATCATGTGCCACAGATTATAGTATAAGTTTGTCATGAAGCTGATTAAAGTGTTGTGTAATTCCATCCAGGTGTTTCTGATTGTGGCCCCACTGTCGGTGCTTTATAACTGGAAGGATGAACTGGACACATGGGGTTACTTCCAGTGTGTGGTGGTCCATGGGCTGAGGAAGGAGGAGGAGCTCGCACGCATCAAGAATGGCCGCATCGAGATCGCTCTCACCACCTACGAGACTCTCCGCATCTGTCTGGATCAGTTTAATAAGTAATGAAAATACAGCGCTTATACACCTTTTCTGGTTGGATAATGTGCAGCAAACTCAAACATGCTACATGTAGCCATTGATAAAGGATGACAGATATGGAAGGGTTGGACCTTTATATAGCCGGGATTTTGCAAAAATAAAAAAAACATGCTAAAAGAGTATATTTGATAAAAATATATCAAACTTGTAAATTGTACAGGCAGAAATAGCCTGACTGTACAAAGTTCTTAGTTCTTTAGAGTTTATCAAAAAAATATATAGTTCAAAATCGCCCCATTGTTATCCTTTTTTTAGTTAGCTAAAAATGCTAAATAGAATTCAGTTTGAGAGACACCCAGGTCATTCCTAAGGAAATATTTTAGCTGAAAACATGGAGCTGCTATAGATGATCAACTTTTTTATGGTCCAGCTCTTGGGTTTTGTGTGGGATCTTTCCTATTTCTTAAAGACATGCTTTTCCAACATTGTTCTTCTTTTGCTTTTGATACGCTTTTTTATTATCACATACATCTATCTTTTTCCTAAGGTTTTTTTTTTATTATTTTTTAAATCAATCGACAATAATTTCCTGATATTTAGGTCGATGGACTGAAAATTTGTGAATTCAGCCAAACTTAAAATATAATTATAAAACTATTAAGAAAGTCCAAAGAGGAACAACACTACTTGAATAGCTCAGAATTAAGTCTCGCTTGTTGAATGGTTAGTTAAACCAAGCTAGACAGGTTTTAAAACCTTTCCACATGGTCATATGACTCAGTTTATTGTTACTGTCTGATTACAACTGACATAATTTTAAGGCATTTCACAAACAAATCCAATTCATATTTAGAATCCACTTTTTCTTCAAATTTAATTGTTGTATTATTGAGGATCAACAAATTTGTACAAAGATAAAAATAAATAAATTTGATACTTCAGAAATAAAATATCTATGTCCTCCTCCAAAGAATCAACTGGTCAGCAGTGGTTGTTGATGAGGCTCACAAGATAAAAAACCCAGAGTCCCAGATCACTCAATCTATGAAGGAGCTGAAATGTAAGGTGAGAAGAATAAGGAGTATTTAATATCATAATGGATATTTTCTGTGTATAGTTAATAATTGCTGATGGTTTTAGGAATATTAATTAAAAGCACTATTATGTTAAATGTTTTCAGGCAAAAAAATACAACAGCCTCTGTGGTTGTGTGTTTTCAACGAAGTTTTAATTCTTACGTTTTTGTTCCATCAGAACAGAATCGGTCTCACTGGGACCATCTTGCAGAACAACTTGGAAGAGCTGTGGTGTGTTATGGACTGGTGGGTTGATATGATTTGATTTTATCATAAGATAATATAACATCTGATATTATTTTGTATTAATTTTATGAATTAATTTGTGGATTCATGAATTCATTGACGTTTATTCTATTCAGGGCCAATCCAGGTTGTCTTGGCAACTTGGGGCATTTCAAAAACAATTTCTCAGATCCCATCGAAAAGGGGCAGAGGCACAGTGCGACCAAACGTGCCCTGGCTACTGGGAGGAAGACTGTTCGAGCCCTGGTGAGGAAGATTGCTCCTTTTTTCCTCAGGAGAACGAAATCGCACATCAAAGAGCAGCTGCCAAAAAAGGACGACAGGGTAAGTGTGGAGGCCCTAAAGAGCATCAAATACCTGTTCGATCTCTTCTCAGTTTTTAAAACAATGATACCTTAGTGAGTCTCCTTGGTATGTTTTGTCCCAGGTAGTGTACTGCTCTCTGACAGACTTTCAGCAGACTGTTTATCAGGCAGTGCTGGACACTGAGGATGTGACGTTACTGCTGAGATCTTCAGAGAAATGTGACTGCCAAAGTGGACGCACCCGAAGGGGCTGCTGCTATCAAGTTAGTTCTTTTTCCCCCTTCTTCCATAGTGTTACTGTTTATGATATGTTTATGGGGTTAGTTAAAATTTTAAAGTATAGACAAAACTATTCAACCTACCTTGAAAATTTTAACTAATCACTATTTAGAGTCATCCTCTTTTTCACTTAATATTTTTTTAGTGAACTGCACACTATCTTGCAGTTCTTACTACGGTTCGATGCATCTTTTTGTTGAAGTTTACAAACTGCCTCAGCGACAGTCTACCATGAATTAAATCAGGTGATCAGTACTTTAATTTAGGAAAGAACCCGGCAAATTTGATTTTGTTTAAATCTCATTCGTACATCATGTTGGTTATATTAAGTTTTCTCCAAGCAATTAAAGATCATTTTCATTCCCAGAAAAACTCTCAGGGTGTTTATGTAAAGCATCTGTACTTTTCCTACCTAACCATATTGAGGAAGGTTGCCAACCACGCAGCCCTTCTTCAGTCTTCTTCAGGCACCAGCAAGAAACAGGTAAAAAACTTATTATGTATCAGGTTAAACTGAGTCCTCTTTTTTTTTTATAATGCTGTTGATTGAATTTATTTATTTGTATCTTATAGGAAAAGTATGTGAGTTCCGTCTGTGCTAAGGTTTTCCAGAAGTTCCCAGACTTTGTGCACAGATGCAAAAATGAAGCCTTTGAAGCTCTTTCAGACCCGATGTATAGTGGAAAAATGAAGGTACCGCACTCACATGAAAACATTTCCATGCAATATTCACAGAATGTTTCAGTGCTGTTGATTTGCAAGTGTATGCTTTCTTTAAGGTTTTGCGAAAGCTTCTGAAGTACTATCTGCAGAAGAGAGACAAAGTACTTATCTTTTCTCAGTCAACCAAGGTGAGAATTGCTTTTGAGTGCATTTGTTGATTGATCTGGTCTTACACAGTTAAGTCTATGTTACTAGTACATAAGATGTACAGTGTTTTGCATATGTATTCATATTTTGTCTCGTTGCATCCACAAAATTTAATGTCTCTGCTGTGAGATCGCAACTCGCCTCCAGTTAGAAAAAGCTGGAATAATAGTTTTCTCATGACGTGCATTTTTAGGCATACCTTTGGGATTTTGACAGCAATTAGATCGTTATGGATAACTAGACTGTGCACAATCCAATGGCTGCTGTCACCTTATACCATCCAATAATATTTGTGGCCTCTATGGGGTCATATTTTTATGACCTGTCTTTTGCTTTTTTGGAACACAAGAGCTCTTAAAGGTCACAGCAATGCATACGCTATAGCATATATAAAAATATACAGTCAGAGTTCCTAATGCTATCCTTTAAATATTGCTTTACATATGATTTGTTTGTGTAGTGTCTTGTTTTTATCCTGTGTAAACCCCTACTTTTTAATGAGTTGCATTCACATCATGTGAAGTTATTTTTGTTCTCTTAATTTTCTTATATTATCGCCTGCATATCCTTTCAGCTCTTAAATATCCTGGAGAGTTACTGCATGGCAGAGGGACTGGATTTTAGTCGATTGGACGGAACCACCAAGTCCAGAGAAAGAGTCCAGATTGTGAAAGAATTCAACAGCTCTTCTCACGTCAATTTGTGTCTGGTTTCTACCATGTTAGTGGAAAAACTATACAACTTTTCCATTTTTTAAACATCCTGTTCAGCTTTAAAGGGGAAATATTTTTAAAGTTTCTTTTCAACTAAAATATATAAAAAGCATTAACAAAAGAAGTGAGCCATAAATAACAGCAGCGTAATAACATTTTGTTTTGAGCAGCAAACTCTGGAATCAGAATCAAAAGAAAATCAGCAATAGGACAGTTTGGCTTCAGTTTGAGTTCATTAAGTCAAAAAGATTTATATTGTGATTGATACAATGAGGAAGTCAGGAGAATTGTTATCAAGAGTGTAATGGTGTATGTAATTAACAAAGCTGCACCCCAATGAGGGATTTAAAGATACTCCTATGGTGAGCTTAGTTTTAGGAGTAACGTGTGAACAACCACCTTTAACATAAACTGTGATTTAAAACCTCAGATTTCTGTCAGCATTCAGTTTGGATGCATCAGTTTATGCATCAGCCATGCTATTTTTCCCTGAATGCTTCACATTAGGAATCCTCAACTTTGTTTTTTTCACATATTGATGAAAGTATTTTTTTAACTGATTAACTTTTTGCTCACAAACAACTGCAGTGCTGTTGCATGTGCAACTCCCTGCCTGAGTAATTAGTCCTAGCTGTGGTATGAACCATTGTTTACTCATCTTTCAGCTTTAAGTTGTTGGTTGCTTTATATCAGTTTCTGTTACCAGTATGCGCACACATCCATTCCACATATGCTTCTACTAATAAAAGGTTTATTTTTGGAAACAAGTTATTCTCTCTTCATCCACAGAGAATTGCACATGTCAACACATCACTTGATATGTTCATAAATCCATTATTTATATATGCTACAAGCTTAATATTTTTCATTTGTGTGACTCAAACAAGCTGTCAGAAGAGTAGGTTTTCACTTTACTTATCTGCTTTGAAAAAAATTAGAAATAAGTGTGATGCATTTAGTTTTATATCCTTAAGACTTTCAGGTTTTATTGTTATACAATATAGTTAGCCTTTTAAATAAATCTTTCTTCTTTTAGGGCGGGGGGTCTTGGTCTGAACTTTGTAGGTGCTAACGTCGTTGTGCTGTTTGACCCCACCTGGAACCCAGCCAATGATCTTCAGGCTATTGACAGGTAGCTTTTTTCAACATAATACTTACTTAATTTTAGTTTTTTGTGCACAAATCATTTTATTCAGAATCATATTAATAGCATCTTAATGCTATTAATGTGATGGTTGTTTGTGTGTTTGTCTCTGCAGGGCGTATCGTATTGGCCAGTGCAGGGACGTCACTGTTTTCAGGCTGATCTCACTTGGGACTGTAGAAGAGGTCATCTACCTCAGACAATTATACAAGCAGGTACAAAACAATTGTAATGTGGTTTTAAAAATATTTTAATATTTTAGTTTTTTAAAATCAACTTCTGAAAAAGTTGAGATATTGCTTAAATATAAACAAAATGCAATAATTTATCAAATAGGCAAAATGTGATATTTGATTTTTTTATATATATGTATATAATTAGATATAATTATGGTTATATCTATTAGTCTGATATTCATTTGAATTATATTGTTTGCTGAAACCTTTTAGTTAAAAATTAAATGCATCTAGTTAATCCTGATTAACTAGATGCATTAAGAGAGCACAGTAAGGTGCTGAGAGGAATTCACCAAGCTCTGATTAATATTTTAAGAATAATGCCAAACTTAAAGAAAGTGTCTTGGGTTTTGTTCACAGCTTAGATTACTGTCATTCAGTGTCCAGAAAATTTAAGGAGAACATTAGCTTTTAACATACTGACTCACATTTATCCTTTTTATTAAACAAGTTTCTTGATCAGATTTCAAATACGATGTAAATGCAGCTCATTTAAGTAGGAAAAAGATGTAAAATTGACATTATTTTCACTGGATTACGTTTTGTTATTTTGTTTTCTTTTCTCTCTCACAGCAGTTGCAGTGCTCAGTAGTCGGTAAAGAGAATGCCCGGCGGTACTTTGAAGCAGTGCAGGGAAACAGTCTCTATAAAGGGGAACTGTTTGGGATCAAAAATCTGTTCAGGCTGCAGATAGAAGGAACATGTCTCACCCGCAGAATTTTAGAGGTTAGTCCTTCAATGTTTCTTTCAATGTGTCACAGTGTGTTTTCATTTGAAATTTGCTTTTGTTTTCATTTTGATCATACTTTGGTTTAAAGAAGCCAAACAAGCTTTGATTTCTGTGCATTCTCTAACAAACATTTTTTTGGGGTTTCCGAAGGTCTTTCTAGAGATTTTCTTCAAGCATTTTTGACATTTATTTAGTCCTTTGTGGCCACACCAATAGTTAATCTCTTGGGTCATAATCATTTGTAATAATCTGACTCTTTCTCTCAGGACAAAAAGTGAAACCTTTTGAATAAATTTAGAAAAATTTCAACTTTCTTGGTTTGGATTTACATTTTTTTTTTATGTTTGGCCCAAAGTAAGGAAAAAAATATATGAGGAGAAGCTTTAGACTTTGCCACAAACACTGCAGGCAAAGTTAAGATTTGAAGGTTTACAAGATCCACTGTTAAGTTTGATTGTATTTGGTGAAATGTGCTAATGAATGCATGCATCATCCTCCCAGCGAGAGGGACAAGTGGAGGCCGGTGTCATAACAACAAAAACGCACAAAGAGGGCGAGAAGGAGAACAAGACGAGCAGAAATGAAGTAAGTAACGCTATCATTCTCAGTGCAGCTCACCTTTCCTATCTTTCCTCTTTTCCCAAGTGGCCAATTCACTGCCCTATTCCCACGGAGACATTCTTCAAACAGGGACATTTGTCTGACAGTCAACCCAAACAACAGTTTCTTTCATGATTGTAAATGAAAAATAAATAAATAAATGCATCTTACATGAAGGCTCTTACACTTTCTGGAAAAGTTTGGAATTAGATCAAAGTAGGCATATGTCTAGATGAGTACTGAAAAATAAACTGAAATGTGGATAATTGTTTTTATTTTCCAGAATTTATCCCCCATTGTGTTGCTTAAATGTCATATCCAAGAATTCTTCCATTTACCCATTTGTTCATCTATCTTTCCACATGTTCATCCATCCATCTATCTTACCGTTCATCTCTTTCTGACCACCCTGAATATCTGCCATAAATTTATGTTGAGGTTTTGTACTTGTACTTAAAAAAATCAGCCTAAATAGTGCCAAGAAAGAAGAGAAGGAAATCTGATACAAGTGTTCAGCTTTTAAGAAAATCAGAACATTACGTCACGTGAGTGAAGTACAGAGGATAAGAAAAATTACAAATCAATCCCCTGAATTGTTGTCACTGAAGTTTGAGTTTTTTTTATGTTTAACATAAAGAAACCAAATACAATTTTTGCAATTGTATTTGGAGCAGATGGATTTAATCACTTGTTTGACCTCATGGCAGATGCAGACCACACTGAAGCATGTCTTCATTTGCCTCTTATTTTGTTTTCTTCCGATTACATCACCGTGCAGGACTCCTGTCACGTTGATGTTTACTTTGATTTGTTGTTGGAAAACATCTGTTTTAAATTTGCCACTTGAAATTCACAAGGGCTGGTTAGTTTCAAGATGACACAAAACAGAGAAGATTTTACGCTTTGGCTGCATATTGTTGCTAAATATTACACCAGTTTTCCTGTATGTGCTTTTCTTAAAATGTACATTTCTCCTGTTCTGTTTCAGGAACATGGAGACGACACGTTGTCAAAGGATGAAGCACCTGAGGAGAACATGCATGTCTCAAAAATCCCAAAAGGTGTGCTAGACTTCAGCAGTGGGAGCGAAACTGATGAGGAGTTGCAAGGGCCAAAGCCAAAAACTACAAATCCGAGTGCAGGCCATGGCAACAGGAGTGGGAAAGCTGCTGGTGGACCTGTTCACATTAGTCTTCTCCAACATGGCTTCTCCAGACTCCTTGAAACTGTAAAGGATAGACAGCAACTTAGGGAAGGAGACTGTAGTTCCTCTGCTGAAGATAGTCCCTTTGAGGAGGAGGCAGGAGATCAAAAGATAGACAATTCCTCCACAGGCATCTGCACAACTTCCTGTGAAGGAACTGGTGCTGCCCGCGTTCCACAATCTGAAACAAAACCCCGGAACAAATCCATCGGCTCAGACAGACAAGACATAGATGATGGAAATAACATTTTATTGTTTAATAAGGGGAATTATGCTGAAAGACAGAAATTGGGCCTGAAAAGACGGCTAAATAAACAAACAGCAGTGGATGACGAGAGTGATGGAAATTCCTCACCAGAAAACAAGAAAGCTAGTAGGCTTAAAACTACAGTTACAAAAGTGCATCAGTTTGAAGGATGCTCTGAAGAATCTGAGGATTTAGACCTAGAGGCACAAATATGTTCCAAAAGGGATGCTTCAAATTTGTACAACAAAGAAGAAGATGGAGGCAGGAGGAAGCTGGGCCGTGGCAGAAGAAGGCAAAGTGCCGGAGCAAGGGACAAGGCAAGATCCAAGTATACAGAAGTGATAGAAGCTTTTACATCTTCAGAAGATGAACGTTCAGCTCCAGGGACACGAGCGGGAAGGTCAGAAGTTGCTTCATTTACAAGACTGAGAGGTTCAACAACTCCAGCATCTGAGGAAAAGGAGCAAACCATCGACAATGTGCTGGGTTAGAGTGATGGTTCTTTCGTTTTATGTATGAATGATCATACTTGTAAAATGGTTATTTCTAATATGAACCATGTCCATTATTTGTGTAAAGGACGTGTGCAGGAGGTGGTGTATATGCACTCTAACCAGCAGGTGGTGGGTGGCAGCAGAGCAGAGGAGCTGATCAGCAGGGCAGCTGTGCGGGACGTGTTTGAACGCAGAATGTTCTCACAGCTTCCGGCCAACAACCTGCTGGGAACCCAGGAGGTACGTAGAAACAAACACCAAGTCCAGTGGCTGTGTAAATACAGAGTTAGGAGTACTATTGTGTGAGCTCTAATTTACAATTGTATGGCAATAAAAATATTTAAAATATTTGTTACATCGATGCAAGTAGATTTTTCTGTCCTGAGAGCTTTAAAATGATTGTAAGATTAGGTTTTCCCTCACCATTCTAAGCTATTTTGCAGATGGATGGCACTGGTCTTTAAAAATTTGATTATTGCATTTTGAACTTCTGTTCCAGAGCCTGCCAGCGAGTTTACCAGCCAGCCAGTCTAACTCCAGTGCCATCCATCTGCAGAGGCCCAACGTGGATCATCCAGTGATCTTCTCAAGCAAGAAGATCCACCACACTGGATGCATGACAGTGATTATTGGAGATACTCCCAAAGCAGTCTGCAGGTATTTAAAAGCAGTTCTAATTATTATACTGAATAATTGAAGGCAAGCAAGAAGAGCATAAGGAATAAACAGATTTATAAAAAATAAATATAAGCTATCAAGGACGGCTTTAATGTATTTTATTTGTCAGGGGCTATGCATACTAATTAACATTTTTATAAATATGCCAGAATTAGCTAAAATGCAATTTTTCATCTGTCTTCCTGGATAATGAGATTTTTTATCTTGGTAAAAACAAAGTAAGGTCATGCAAACGAGGTGAAAATGACTGAACTACACCAATTCTATCAATACAATAAATACAAACGTTAAATACAAAACCAGGACACTAAAACACAAAAAGTATAATAAATAATTAAATTAAAGTTGCCACACGGCTGTCAGAGAAAATCGTTTTAAAGGAGGATGGAAGTAAGAATTAGAACCAACATTTTGGAAGAAGTAGAATAATGGGCAAGAAATAAAAGAGGAGAGGGATTCCTGGCAGTGTTGGGAAGAAGGCCAAAAACCCACCACAGAAACAGTGTTGAGAGCCCCCACCTGGACCTTAATAACTACTCATGTGTGTATGCAGAAAAAGACCACCTCTGAGGCTTCCCCTCTACCTATTTCCCAGCATCATGCCAAAGATTACCCAGCTATGATCAGGCACAACGCTGAAGGAGTTTCCCCCTTTGCAACCGCAGTCCTCCTGAGACTGACCAAAAACGATTGCCTTAGGTCTTCCAAACCCGCACATTCTAGCCAGCATTTATGTACACACACCCACACATGTGGTGTTCACACACACAGACATAACTCCATTCTGCTTCATCACCTCGCCTCAGTCGCCCATATATACTGACACACAGACCCCTTTATAGCTCCAGCCTGGCTCCCAGCTGGGGAAGGCTATATCTCTCCCTAGAGGTTCACCAGTGAATGAAAATACACATCAGGTTATGTTGATGTCGCCTCGGTTTGTTTAATGATTTGAATCCATATGCACGATAGGTTTTACTATCGTTACGTTTACTTATTGTGTTTCCAGTGAAACGCCACAAATGGTCACTTTAAGGTGCTGGTGTCACTGAGTATGGTTTTTAATGGCTCCATGAAAGCTGTTAAAATGAAGGATCATCCTTATAACCCCTGCAGTACTTCTCATCTTAGGTTAGACCTTACAGACCTGCAGAATATTACTCTGAAGAAGTACTCTGAGAAGAATTACTCTGAAAATGTTAAATGTGTGGTATGCACAAACATAATCTCATGATAAGAAAATCAGCCAAGTTATCATTTATTTTTCCAACAAAGAGTTATGTGTGTTTAGGCAGGTATTGTCTATTCTGGTTGCTTTTAAGCATTGAAAAACATTTCTCATAATAAAGTTTATTTAAATCTTGCTCTACATACTGTATCTTTAAAAATGTTACTTATTTTTTGTCTCTGTCATTCTTTGCACAGGCAGCAGCTGGAGGAAATGGCCCAACATTTCAAATTTGGTTCAGTCCATCAGTTTGCCACTGAGATTCTGAAAGGAATTTCATCTCATAGACTCGACTGGCTCTGTCGGTACTACACTTCACTGAGCCACTCTGATGTGGCCGAAGCTGTCAGAGAAAACTTCCCTGACACAACAGCGCAGCCTTCCTCTCCTACAACTGCTACTTCCCCATCATCTACTAAAATGTCAGACAAAACCCAACAGATTAAATCTTCCGGAGTCAGAAAAGTAAGAAAATACAGTCAGACCAGAAGAACTATCCCCAGATCTCCACAAAACAATGTTTCTTCACCACAGAGTGGATCTGGCGTCCTGAAAAATAATGGTCTTGAACCACCAAAAAAGGCAGGGATAGCTGAGATGAATCTTCCTGATCCTCTACAGGATGTTCAAAGGTTCATGTCAGGGGAGCAGGAAGAGACGGTCTCCAGTGCCAGCAGACATTCAAGGACACAGAAGAGCAGTGTTTCTACTGCTGGAGCCTGCCGAGCTGGTGGTGGTCTTGCCGTAGATCGGGCCAGCAGCGTTGGTCAGGGGTCCAGGGAGTCTGCTGTTGCTGCTTTCCTGAACCACACAGACAGAGACTGCCCTTCTTTGCCTGACCTCAGGCGTTGCAGCTCCGCCACGTTATCCAAACCCGCAGCTCAAGACAGGGAACAAGGAATCCAGGAAACCTCACTGAGGATGGGGGTAACATCGCAAGAAAGTTCTGAGCCTCCTACTGCCTTGTGCAATAGCGCCCACCTCAAAGATCTTATAGGAGATACATCCATTCTTGATGATTTGCTGAAACCTAAAGGCAAGAATGCACAACAGAAAAGTGCCCCAAAAACACCTCCTGTATCTTCTTTGCTGCTAAATCCAACACCTGACACATCGTCTTCACGCAAACTAAGTTTAGGTACTGATTCGAGCTCAGTTACACCAAATACTGCGCTGGTGCAGAAATCAAGCAGGACTGGCAAAGACATCTGGGACATCCTCAGTGAGGGCAATGAAGAGAGAATCAACAAACTAACTGACCCAGAGGAGGTGCAGAAAGTTTGCATTAATACCACTTTTGCCGCTCGAGGTTTTTCTGGGCAAAAGGAAAGCAAAAATCTCTGGAAAACAAATGACAAGTTCCTATGGAGGAAATGACACAATAAAGCCTTTTAGAACATTATTTTATTTTTATTTTCAGAATTGTTAAACTGCAGTGTTGCTCAAATACTCGGCTATGTTAGTGTACATATTTTAAAGTTTGTTTTTGTATCCTCGGTGGTGTGAATGATTGTGCCTTTTATGCATCAGCTTAGTGAAGTGCAAAATAGCATTGTATTCACTAACTTATGGAAGCTGTATTATTTAGGACTGTTTTGCTGTTGCAAAACTGAACTTGAAGACAGTGGCTTTTGGGGGTTGAAAAGAAGCCACGTTGTTTGCTGTAAATGGTCAGATCCTCCTGCAGTTCTTTACTCTAATCCGAGTTGTCAATCGTGCCACAAAAGTCCCCAAAAAGTGACAGCTTCCAAGCAAAAAAGCTTCCAAGCAGTTAATGACCTTGGGAAGGTTTGAATGGATTGTCCTTATGTTCCTCCGTTTGAAACTCTCTGTTTGCTTTTATTTTTATATGTCATATTCAAACTCTTGCAACTCCTGCTTGCATCATCGCCATAACTCAAAAGCAAAGGCAGGCTCATTTGTGCGTCAATTATTTCATGAGCATGTCGTAACACACAGCCGTTTTGACCCCTTTCAGCTTTTGTGCTGAGGTAAAAAAGAAAATCTGTGCTCCGTTCCGTGTTTCGCAGAAATTAGAACGTGCAGATAGCTATCAGTAAACAAGAGAAGGGGATGGATGTCTCAAAAGACTGCACAAGTTGTCAAAAAGCTTGTGTTCGCACTACTGGGTGGTAGATCGCTTCATGCAAGTGTTTGCCGTAGCCACACCCGTGTTAAATTGTACACAGGAAGAAATAAAACACCTTTTTTTCCCCCCAGAACCCTAAACCACTTGCTTGTTACTTCTTTTTCTTTCATCTGCAAACTTGCAGATCCCAGTTTTTTTGTTTATTTTTTATTTTTTTTTGGTTTTGTCATCAATCGAACACTTGATTGCTGGGAACGGTTTATGTCTAAACGAACAATGCCCTAATTGTATCTTATATTTAAACCCATTTAAGTTTGCCAATGATGGAAAGCCAAGTAGCAGTTAGCCGGTGGATATCAGGCTGTGACACCTAATGTGGTTTTGCAAGACTGTTTGTGAGAGTTGACATCCTTTCTGAGCTCGATTGCCACTGATCTTTGCTTCCAATCCAAAATTTGTGAGCTCTTTGTGACAAATTAAAAACTTTACCCACAGATGGAAAACAGTTGCTTTTGGTTAATAAGTTATACCAGTTTTTTTTCTTAATACATGCAAACTTGCAGTTTTCTTCAACTTGAATGAAAATACTGACTTATATTGGAGCCTTTATGAATTCTACTGTTGATTTGCAAAAATCAATATTGGATTCAAATATAAGCACCGAATTTTTGTTTGTAAAATTCCTTAGATCTACTGTATTGTTACAGCAACTTATAAAGCGATGGTCCATCATGTCTCATGAAGCCTTTCGAGAAGCACTGTAATCATGAGGGAACATGATGACTTTGTTTAAGTCATTAAACAAAACACATAATGTGTGTGGAAAGAAATATTGCCCAACATTTTAGCGCAAGATTTATAAACAGAAACTTTGGGGTGTCTCATCAAGCTAGCAGCTGCAGTGGAGGGGTGCAGAGTTCTGCTCTTACCGTAACAGGCAGAGGAGGTCTCTAAACATTAAAAAAACACCTCTCTCCCTTCATTAGGAAATTACACACAATTTGCCCCTCATTCCTATCCAGTTACCCAGGAAACTGTTAGCTGTAATTTGGGTTAACACACTGGCTCCTGGGTTCTTCCGTTCCCCATTGTGCCCCATCATAAAAGAGACATAATGCAAATGCATAAAAACTTCTGCCAACCGAGTGTCTAATACTCTGACTCACACAGTAAGGGAGGCTAATCCTCTTTTTTTTTCTCATAAAGATTATCACTTGAAATTAAAAATGGTAATAAATTCCACTGGAAAGATTTCACAATATTTGTATGGAGCGAAAGCTATTCAAATTTAAAAAGACTTTTAAGATAAAAAAAAAAACATCTACTCAAACAGAGCAGAGTAGCAGGAACTGGAGGGAGGTCTGCTCTTTTGCTTCTTACAGACAAAAGGAATGGAAAACTGTGTGTTTTACCATGGGGTAAATATTGAGAGAGCAGAGATATAAACGAAGTGAAGAACTGCCTGGGTCTCTGTTGCTCTGCCAAAAGCATGTGCGTCACTTGATCCATTGTTTAGTGTGGAGAGGTCTCTGCAAGCAGGCGGCTGCCTCCCTGCTCCAGCTGCGGCCGCTCCACTGTTTATGTTTGCAGGGCCCTTCGCCTTGAAGTGAGGCTATGCAAGCAAAGCCCAGCCATATGTGAGCGTTTGGCCATCAGGAAAGAAAAAAAAAAATCACTCATCTTCTCTTTTTTTTAATCCATACTTCTACTGTTTCTCACCCTCAAGCTCAATTTCTTTGTGTTTTTTTTTTATCTCTTATTTTGTTTACTTTCCACCAAATTGGTGGCCTGATCATTTGGGGAAGTGCAAAGGTTGAAATAAAAAAAAGGTTTGGTCTTGGATGAGGGGGGCACAATGTTTAAAACCTTTGGAGCTCAATGTCAGATTATTTCACCTAATATAAGGATGAACAGAACATTGCCTAGATAGTTAATCAGACAACCCAGGTGAACAGCCACGATAATTAGAAAATGGATGGTGCCAAATGCAGAGCAGTCATGGAACAAAACATGTTAGTGGCTACAAAATAGTTGAGACTTTGATAGATAATTTGTAACCTGAACCGCATTGAAATGGTTTTGTTTGAAGCAAATTAAGATGTTTGAATATTCCAGTCATAGTCTAAACTTAAATGCAATAAAAAAAAAATGTAGCGAGCCTTGGAAACAATATCGAAAGTTATTTTTAATGCAATTTGACTGCTAGAAGTGTTTTGGCAGTGAATGAGCCATGAGAATGACATCTCCCCACACTCTTTGGATTTAGTCTTTTAATATTGTTTTCCATACGTTTTACAATTGTGCAGTATTTGGTTCTGATTTTTCCCCCAAAACTCCCATTAAATACACTGAACATTTGATTTGACACAAGATGAAAAAGTTAAAAGGAGATGAAGACTTTTGCAAACATCCAAACATGCATCAAAGTCTTCCAGTTTTTGAGTATTTGGTATTTGTTCCAACCATCAATAATTTAACAATTGCAACATCAATATTTTTATACAAAATCAGCAGTTTCCATCATTGGCAGATACAAAGATACCACTGTTGGACTGAATCAAGGATAAAAGGGTGAAAAAATTCCAATCTCCATCTTAAATTCCTCAGTCAACCTGGATAATTTCTTGTGTGGCAGCTTCCCTGCGTCAAAGCGAGTCTGTGTGTTTTCCGAGGGTTAGCTGTCCTGACCTTGACTCCTGGGTGGGCTGCATAGGCCATGTGCTTGCCTAGAAACATTGGAGGGTGCTTCTGTTTGCTGAAACAACACACAAGCGGCGTCAACGCAGGAGAATGGAGTGGCACAGAGAGCATCATCACAAGCAGTACTTCACTCCCATTTTTAGACACAGTCACAGACTCACATACACAGAAATTAAGCACAGTAAAAACCATCTTCAGAGACTTCCATCGAGCTTATAAGTCATGCTTATTATGTCAAATGGAAGTAATCATTTTCTTTTTGCCCAGACTAAAGTATATTTTTTAGCTTCAACAGGACATGTTGAAGCTGCTCTCATCCACTGGTAGAAAAAATAATGTAAAAGGGTACCTTGATTGAAGTTGACCTTTTTTTATGGACAGTAATAATAATAGTAATTAACCCTGTTTGATATTTGCAATACTTTGACATAAGACATCAAAGAGTTGCCATAATTGCATTGGCACCAGTTGAGTCAAGACCACCCAAGATGCAAAAACCCCCTGTTCTTGAGAAAGCAGGGTAAACAACTTTTGATTTCAGCAGCAGGTGACACAGACATGCCTCTGCAGCAGCTTTTTCAAACTTAGATTACGGATAAGAGGCCTCCAAGAAATGTCTAAATCAGATATGGCGTTTTAAATTAAAGTGGCAGATAATATTAGCCACCATCTTGTTACTTATTTATTCCAAAGCACTCAAGTTATTCTCATATGCATATTTATCTTTGCAATAGATACACTGAAACTTCCATTAGAGACGATTCAGAATAACAACCCAGCTTGTATTTCACAGTCTGTGCATGTTCTGCCATCTGGTGGCGATTTTCAGTATTGCAAGGTTCACATGAAAAGTTAAAAACCTTACAGAATTTCCCATAGCCTTCTCGATTGTAAATTAGAATGCATAATCCTAATTTTTAAGAATTTTATATTTGTACATATAATAATATATATAAATTTTATAAATACAATTATTGCTTTTATACTCCATAGTTGTCTGATACGTCTGACAAAATTTAATAGACAAGGAAAATAAAGAAAGAAGGGTGTGTTTAAACTTCTGAAAAGAATGGCAAGATTGAATAACTGAATTAATAAGCAAATAAATAAAATACCTAAATTGGTTAGCATTTACTAAAGGGATTGGATTAACATTATGAATGACACGATTGAAAGTGACCAAAACACAGAAAGCAGTCAAACTCTGTTAGAAAGCAATATAATCCACGAGAGAAAGATAATGCAAGCTAATCTTATTGCACCACCTATGGCAGTGCACGAGTGGGGTGCAGTGAAATGCTAATGTCTGTGGTAACTGCGCAAGACGGTGCCCTAACCTCAGATCAGTATGGAGGCTTTTATTTTGAAATATTCAGTAAGCTTCACATCAAATGGCCAAGCTATCTATCCCTGCCAGCCCTGTGATGTGATGTCACTCATCCTGTCTGTGACATCACTGGCGACTGTCTCTAAATTTCCAGATTCCAGAGAGAGATTCATTTGCAGCAAGATTACTTCAAGCTTGAAGAACCAGAATAATGGCAGAAAGGGGTTTATTTTCAGCTGAAGTCAGAAGTAGTGCAATGTCAGAAAATGATTTTTTATTGGCAAAAATTGAGATTTTAAGAAATAGTCGAAATGAATATAAGACACAAAACAGGGAACTTCAAACAAATATAGATCTTTTGAGAGCAAAAATTGAACGCTTCTCCAAATCCCAAAATAATAATGCCAGGAGCTGGCAAATTGAGAATGAGCTCCTGGAATCAGAGAACAAGCACTATAAAAATGTGATCAAAAAACTAAATTCTGATTTGGAGAAATCTAACATTAGAATAGAGAAATTAAAGGGTGACTACGAAGCGATTCTCAGGTCATATGTGGTTCTAGAAAGAACACATAAAACAACAGTAGAAAACGCTGAGGCAGCATTCGCAGAAAAGTGCAGGGAATTGGACTCTATTCAAGTGAAAAATGAGGCACTCACAAAAGAAATTTGTGATTTAAAAAATAAACTGAAAATGATTAATTCAAGGGCAAATACAGAGGCTGTCCTGCCAAGAGAGGAAACCGCTGATGAGGGAAGTCCCACAGAAGAGCAGCCAACAATCCTCCAAAGAATCGGGCAAACTTTTGTAAATATGTACAATTCAGGCACATTAAGATACTGGGTACCATCGTGGATATTTTAATTTTTGACTGATCTTTGAGGGAGTTATTTTGGGGTCAGTGGGACCAGGAGCCTTGGAGGACACTGGCAGCAGAGGGAGACATTTTGGGGGTCGCTGGCACTAGGAACCTCTGAGGATGCTGGCGGCAGCAGAAGAAGACAGTTTGGGGGTCGCTGGTTCAGGAGCCTTAGGGGATAGTGGCAGCAGAGGGAGATCTTTGGGGGGTCGCTGGCTCAGAAGTCTTGGGGGATGTATTTAAAGTATTTAAAGTATTTCAAGTTAATGAATGTTACTGACACAATCGCTCACACACTGTTATATATAGGAATAATAATAATAATAATAATAATAATAATAATAATAATAATAATAATAATAATAACAATAATAATAATAATAAAACTATGGATAAAGTTTTGGGGCACAATTACATTTGATACAGCTGATTCTGATAAAACGTATTTATTGATGAACACACATACACCTTAACAGTGGTGTATTCATGAACATAACACAATTCCATTATTCAGTGTGTATTTGCTCTTTCAAAATATAAATAAAAAACATAACATCATCAAAATTTTTAGGCATTCTATTGTAAAGACAAACTTTAATGATAGTTGTCAAACTTTAGCTACATAAACTTTAGCTACATAAACTTTAGCGTCGCTGCCCACAACTTCGTGTCAAGAAGTATTGTCACCCGCTTCTTGACACAAAGTGTAAGATTACACTGTAATCTTATATTACAGTGTAATATTACAGTCAACTCACATGCATGTCAACATGCTTGTGAGATGACTGTAATATTACAGTGTAATTGACTACTTTGTGTCAAGAAGCGGGGGACAACGCTTCTTGACACGAAGTCGTGGGCAGCAACGCTAAAGTTTATTTAGCTATAGTTTGACAACTATCATCAAAGTTTGTCTTTACAATAAATAATGTATGGTGTAATATGTAATATTACATTTTGTAATATTACATATATTTAATGTTACAGTGTAAAATTACACTGCAATTAAAACTAGAAAATTCCTGAAGAAATTTAACTGGGGCCTGCCAAAGTGTGCCCGTCGGTTTGGACCCAGCGTTCTGATGCTAAAAATTAGCATAAATGCTAAAGAAAGCTGCAATGTAATAAATAGCATGTGGAGACTCACAAGCACGTAGACTAACATGGACTTGCACCATTCAGCTTGTTAAAAGTAGTGTATAAGCCAAAATTAGCCAAACTGCTAATATTAGCGTGAATACAGTTAGTAGCATGTGGGGCATCACTAGCATGCCTGTAATTGACTTACTCCATTCAATATACTAAAAATTGCTAACAAGCAGACAATATAGCTAAAAGCTTATTCAAGGTAAAAGGCTAATGCTCCTCTCGGGTTAGGCAGAGCGGGTTAGGCAGAGCCCTAACCCGAGAGAGAAAGGGTTAGGACTTCGGCTAGCTAATCCCTTCAAAACGTGTTTAGTGTGAATGCACCATTAGAATGTCCAGCTTCAATGGTAACAATAACATCAGCAGTGATGAAATCACTTTTTGATGCATCAAATGAACAGTGTAGACAAAGTATGTCATTAATATATATGTGTGCATGTACTCCATCTTAAGTCCAGAGCATATTAGAAGTCCAGAGAATATTAGAATACATATCAGCCACAACTGGCTGATATGTATATAAGATATAACAAACAGCACTATTCAGAGATGCAATGAGTTTATAGCAGTTGTTCCTCCATGTTTGTAATTCTGACATTCTGCCATCACTGCAGTTCTAAAGAGGAGCTCAGAGGGAGACAAAATTCTGTGACCCGTTGGTCTATTTTGAGTGTAACTGACATTGTTTTGTGTCAGTTAGTCTTTTGTTTTGACTTGAATTTGGCTCGTTTTTTGTTAATTATGTCGCCACGGTTACTCGAAATGCCAACAAAAGTAATAGCTCCCCTCACCTGATCGAGCCACACGTTTTAATATAGATATTGTGAGGGGGACGCAGTGGTAAGGGTCGCATTAACCCTAACGGTAGTAGGAAGCGGCAGTTATTTTGAGGCGAAGAATAGGTACCTGCCATGCATTTCTATGCCAGGCCCCAATAACAAAGAGGCATTCTATTAGGTGAAGAACAATAGGTGCCGGCCATGCAATGCATCGAGGCAGTGAGTGCTCTCCTTATGCATTGCTATGGGCAAGCCCCAAAAAGTGGCATAATCTAGAAGACAGACAATCAAAAATCACTGGAAAATACAGAGTACAATAAGAGGATCAGTAGTAGTTAAATCTACAAAATGACAATCAAAATTAAATGATCAAATCAGAATCTGAATGCAAAGCAAACAGGCCAGGATGAAGACATATATAAATATCAGTTCCAACCTTGGAAAATTTTGACAAAATAAAGTGACCTGTAGGGGTTCCTGCAGAATGAAAATGTCACATTTAGCATTTTCTTCATGAACAGATGTTAGAGTTTATTCCTGTAGATCATGTTATACTATGAAACTTCTGATTAGCTATTCTGTTTTAAATTAGTTTTTGAAAAACATGGGAGGGCATTTTTCAATAAAATAACTTCATCTTTCACATTTTTTAATATACCTATTTATGCTTGAGGTTTTAGAGTACTTGATGTGTTGGGGGTCTGTAGGTTTCTAACTAATTGAACTACAACAACAATTTCTAGCTATATTTCAAAAGCAATAGTTATGTTTATCAGCTTACCTTTGCCAAATCCATCCATCCATTTTCTTACACCCTTGTCCCAAATGAGGTCAGGAGGTGCTGGTGCCTATCTCCAGCTCCTTTGCAAAATTATAATTGCAAATATTTTGGCACAATATAATAGAACATTTCACTGTGTTTATTAGAAATTTTATGTGACACTTCCACTTGGAAGAGCTGCTGAATCCTTGTTCTATTCTCATCTAAATCTTCTTTTAATGCTTATTATACTTATCATCACCCTCATTTAACAGTTATATGTGTGTATTTTTTGAATTTTAGACAGGGATGTTCAACAAGTGCAATAAGTTCACAAGAGTGGACTTTTTTTTAGTTTGTAGAGCTCCCCCTTCTGGCTGAACTGTGTAGGACAGTTTTTATGCCCTGGCTCTCCGGAGGACAGGTGTTCAGGTTGTTCCTCTAGAACTGGTTGCTAAACATCATGTAGCTATCTCTGATGGATGGAGAAAGTTTGGAGGCCAGACTGTCATACTTTTGAGCTTTGATTTAATGCATCCGCAGCAGAGGAAGGTCAGTGGTTTGTCATGATATAAACTTTATGAAAAGTTTTCAGTAGTGTGAGTCTGGATTTTGAATGTGCTGAAGTGTCTTTTAATCTTTCCCTCAGAACTAGCTCTGCCTTCTCACTTCTTGTGTCTTCCTATGTACTTCTTTACATAGGAAGTACAGCAGAGATATCTTCCCTGTCTCTGTTGAAGTATTTCCACATTAAGGTGGAAATTTTTGCGGTGTTACATTTCCACCACACATAGCTGAGCTAGTTTTTCATCTCCATTGTGACCCTCAAACCTGAGGTGCTTGTTAAATGGTCTTTTATAAGCTTAGTCACATAAAAGTCAACTTTTAAAATTTTCGAATGACAAAAATATTTCTCAAAGCTACAACAAGCCGCAACACTTTCAACGTGTTTTATTAAAGAATGTTACATTTATAACTTTTTTTGATACCAAAGTTCCACCTCATCTGCCCATTGTTGCTTCCACCTCTGTTTTACTGATTGCCACACCTTAAAATCATCTCATTAAATGTCATATAGGAAAAATAAAGACTGTTCTCCTTTGAGTTAGTGTCATTTAGTTTCAGTTTGAAGCAGTGAGAGCAGGCGTGGAGGATTTAAGCTCAGGGTCACTCTGACCATCTCCATCTCCGTTTCCCATCCCCTCCACTATCTTTGATGAGGGAGGATTGTACATCATGGCTGTCTAAACATGCTGCCGGCCTATGATTTTGGCTTTTCTCACAGCACAAAAGGCCATGTGAACCTGACCGTGCAGGCAAATGACCGGACTTCTTTGTGGTTTTATCATTGTACGTCATTTGCAACAGTCTTTTGCAGTAGGTCTTCTTGGTGTCTGTTACCATTCTGAACCAAACTCCAGCTTCGTATAACGTTCACTTTCTTTCACTATGCGTTTTGTTCAAGGTGAGTACATTTAGGGCAGCGGTAAGGTACCAGACTCATAAACTAAAAAAATGTTTTTTATGATTTATAACAGGATGTAAAAAATAATGTGAAATAATGTTAAAATATTTAGGACACAATGTGAAAGAGTTTGTATTTTTCAACACATTTGGACATATAGATTTGTCAAAGATTAAATAAAAATAAAAAACTGAAAGAAAAGACTCATTTTCTTTCTGTAAAATGCAAAACAACAAATACAGTTTCTGGCTGAGAAGAAATTTGGACATCCACGCATTTGGCGTAAAATTACGCCAACTATATCACATCATTGCACATGATTAGAACATTGTTGCTTTGCATTTTGATTTCCATGTTTAAACTGCAGACGTGTAGGTGAGCGTGAACACCATGGTTAGCGCCAAAGAGCTGTCTGAGAAGGAACACAATGGCAGCTTCTGAATCTTGTTCAGTATCTAAAGACATCTCACAAGAACTAAAATCAGTGAGTTCCACTCTACAGAAAACGATGTATTAGTGAAACATTCAGAACAACTGCATACATGCTCAGGTCTGGCAGTACAAGAGAATTCACCCTAAAATCAAACCAGATGCTTAAAGAAGTCAGTCTCATAAAAACGTCCACTTCACACATGTTCACTGGACATACAGCAAGCTCTGGTTTATGAGGCCAGGGCCCTTAAATGCCACCCTCAAAACGCTAAGCGACCTCATAGGTACATGAGGACACTGGTGTCCTCTGACACTTAAGGTGTTAAGCAAATTAAGTAAATCCGCCAAGGGCTGGCTGAGTGTTAAGACACTGGACCGAGTTAGAGCTTAATCTTAATCTGACTGAGACGCTGCAGGTTGACTTGAAAGAAATATTAGGTCATTAGGCTACTGTCACAAATGTAATGCGCTGCCATCCTGTTCCCTCAAAATGAAGCAGTGGAGAGTGATGATGAGTTATACAAAGCTGCATTTTATTTTTAATAGTTAGTGATACATTTATCTGACATCTATTTGAATAACACTATAGCAGATACAACATAGATTGATAAATCAGGACATAAAACACAAAGAAACAGAAATTATGACAAGAACTAGTTTCAAACAGTTTGTACAATAAAACTGTATAGCTGCGCATTAGTGTGTTAAGCTTCATTTATTCAGGGCTTGTTTTTACACATTTGGAAATAACAGAAAATCATAGGTCTTTATTATTTTATCCATAAATATGCATATTTAAAAACACAAAAATCATAATAATCAACTCCTTCTGTTGTTCACAGCATCCATCGGTTCCATTGTTAAAAGTGGATTCAACAATTTCACGTATTCCTATTTTTTCATACCATTCTAAGATTCCATTTTTGACTCAGAAACTGATTCCCTCTGACCTGTTTTCTTTTTAACGTAGTCCTGTAAGCCTTGCAGCACAAACTCAGCATAGAAAAGCTTAAGAGGAATAGACTGCAGCAACCAGGCCTAAATGAACAACACAAAGACATCCATAAGGATATATCCTCATACCATATAGTGCCTTGCACAAACTCTTCAACTTTTTCAGCTATTTCTCATGTTTCAACCACAAAATTCAATGCATTTTCTTGTGATTTTATCTGAAAGAAATATACTATTTACTGTTTAACAGTGAAGAGGATATTTTTCTGCCGGCGAGCTTTGCACATAAATAGACTGAACTTTTAGTCCATTCTTCTTTGCAAAATGTCAATAGCTGGGTCAGAATGCATGGAGAAACTTTGTGAATCTTCAAGTCTTACCAGAGACCCAAGGCTTACCAGAGACCCAAGGCATGTAGTTGCACCAAATCATGTTTTGGAAATGTCAATATGAAGGGGGTTGATAATAACTTCACGACACTTTGAGATGTTTACATGAAAAGCATTTAAAAAAACAAATATCATTATTTTTCCACTTTGCAAATATATATATATTTTTGCCTAACAAATAAACATGAGAAAATGTGGAAAGTTCAAGATGTTTGAATACTTCTGCAAGGCACTATTAATTGGTATCATGAGATACTTTTGTAAATTGCTTTACCAGGAGTGTGTGGCAGATAGTGCCGTTGATTTTGTCTCCAGCTCTGACGTACTGCAGGGATTTTTGTACAAAGTCTTCTGGCAGCAGAGTCACAATGTTTGTCTTTTGGAAACCCGCCATCCGAGTGGAGACCCCGAAAGGAGCCACAGCCTGAGAAAATATTCAAAATGTGCTGTAAGTAACTTGTTTATAGAGCTGCTTACTGCAAATGCCTATGAACCTGCAACCGTTTGCTGCAGGCTCATAGCAAACAGTTTCAGCCTATTTGTGGTCCAAAGTTTTTCAGAGAAAGTATGGAAAAATATTATGGTACCTGTATGATGATCCCTCTATCTTTGTACTCTGCTTGGAGACCTTGAGAAAATCTTTCCACAAAGACCTGGACAACCCGACATTCATGCAAAGATTAGAAATGATCCAATCATATGGCTTGCAAAATATCTTTGATGGATCATTTTACCTTTGATGCAGCATAAAGGGTATAGAGTGGAAAGGGAAAAGAAGCAATTCCTGAAGCAACATTGATGATCACCCCTTTATTCCTGCAGAGCCACAGAAAGAAAGATTCAAAAATCAACAACATATTTGTGAAAAACTGAACTCTGTTGAACAGCATATTATAATATAACTCTGTTAAAAATTACATCTAATGAAGAAAACATGGGACCTGTTCTCCATGCCTGGGAGGATTATTTTGCACATCTGAAGATAAATGAAAACAAGTTCAGATTCAAGAGAAATAAGAGTATTCAACAAGTGTCTAAAGACTGAGAAAACTGTCAGTCAAATAAAAGTTAAATATTTTGCTCTTTTGTATTTTAAAGTCTGTTCAAATCATGATAAAACAGAAGCTGTCTTACCTGGCACAACGTTTTCACATTGCAGTTTATCACCTTTGTTATTGTCTGAAAATACACATTAAAACAGGTCTCAGTTAATCGTTCCGAACTTTCAGCTTAACTTCAGAACAGGTCATACTGAAACAAGCTGTTTTACATTTTATTTTAAAGGAAATTTGACATTTTGTTTATATTTATTTAGACCCCTGAGATGAAGCCTCTCTGAAAGTGTTCACCGTTTTGTTTGCCTTGTGCATAAAACTAGAGGATTAATCATTTAAATAATTGGGAGTTTCACTTTTTGAATTGAATTAGTGGAAAAATTGTTTTAAATTATATTCTGGTTTCTTGAGATGGTCCTGCTATGCATTTAAATAGAAATATAGCAGCTCATCTGCTCAGTTTTAGATGTTTCAATTTTCTATTGGGACAAGTAGATTTACTCAAAACTAACATCTTTAAAAATAATATGTTTATATCTGTACATGTGCATATTAATGCACATTAATATGCACATTAATATGCACAACTAACTTAACTTGGGTCAAGTTAGTTACTAAAAATTCACATGGGCTTTCATGTACGAAAGCCCATTGAAGTATCACTGACCTTGTCCAGTTCCTCAGAATCAAGAAACTTACAGGGGATAAAGGTGGGGAGCACCCCAATGTTGTTAACTAGGTACGGGGAGACAAAAGATGTTGTTTTGGAGAAAAAATCATCCTTCATAATTATGTTTTGAATATGAAATAGAGGAAAAAGTAGGAATGTCTGACCTAAAACGCCAATGTTAAGGTCTTTTAACTCTTCCTCTATTTCACCGAAGACATTCTCATCACTGAAGTCTGCCACAATCACCTTCACCCTCCGTCCTGTGGTTTCACCTGAGACCAAAAACTGACATTACTCTGAACAACAACAATCTATAAAAATGATTGTTCATACATTTGTGGATGTTTGGCAACTACAAACAAGTGTTTTACCTATTTCCTCTGCCACCTTTTCCAGCATTGCTTTCGTTCGACTCATGATGACAACATTCATTCCTCGGTCAGCAAGCTGAGAAGCAGTGTGTGATGATTAATCAGGAGCAAAATGTTCACGTGCAAATATTAGAGTTCAAATAATAGGTAAGTACATTTAGGTTGCAAATTTAAATGCAAAAAAAAGTTTACCACATTGTTTAAACAGTTACTTACAGCAAATGCATAAGCTCTTCCTATGCCTTCTGATGCACCAGTCACCACTAAAAGAGAGGAAGCAAAGAGTAAGATATTCAAGTTCAGTCAACTGCTTGACTGAATTTGAATCAAACAGTTGATTGATTCAAGTTGCAAACAAGTTGCAACTAGTTTGAAGATTGTTTGAGGAAATTCTGAGTTTATCCAAACACTGGTTTGCACACCAGTGTAGTCTGTGGGGAGTGACACAGACCTGTGTTTGAGGTCTGTGTCCTTCTGGAGGTCCTTCTGGAAGTCCTTCTGGAGGTCCTTCTGGAGGTCCTTCCAGCACTGTCAGAAGGACCTTGGATCCCCGTTTTAGAAAGCAGGATTACTGAAAGTCCTCAGTAAATATATACTGGTTTCAGAAAGCCAGACAGCTGTTACCCTGAGTCAGCCTTTTACCGCAACTTACTTCGTGAACCATCTCTGCTCGGCAGCAGGATTGTTTGAGTAAATCCTGAGTTAATTCTATCATGTTGCTGGCTTAAGGAAAGTGTCAGAAATGGTGTTTCATTTCCTGTGGGAGCCCATAAATGTTCGTGGTGGATGTGGATCAATTAGGCTAATCATGTCTATGAAGTTCTCCTCAGCAGAGTAGAGAGTGTCTCCACCTGACATGGACACATTGGGGCATGTGCTCTCCATTAAAGATCTTTTTCCTTATGTTATTGGTATCAAGCACAAATTGTTGAGTTTTAAGAAAATTTTATTGAATAATGTAGCTTTTTAAACACCGTTGGACTGTAGATAGTTGTGAATTGAAACTACAAACACTGTTGGTATTGCAGCATCAACAGTATTGCCTTTTTTCTTGAATATGTTGTGATATTACCCTTTTGGCAACATTGAAATATGGTAAGCAACGATGCTCATTATGAGGTTCTTAAGGTGAGATTCTCCTCTTCTGAAAACCCTGAGTA
This sequence comes from Poeciliopsis prolifica, assembly GCF_027474105.1. Taxonomy (NCBI): domain Eukaryota; kingdom Metazoa; phylum Chordata; class Actinopteri; order Cyprinodontiformes; family Poeciliidae; genus Poeciliopsis; species Poeciliopsis prolifica. Next base: position 2,006,105 of record NW_026562389.1, read on the forward strand.
TCAGAGAGCTGGGTAGGTTTATTCAGAGTCGCTGCCTTCTCAGAGCTTGTTAACCCTCCTTTCTGAAACAGGGCCCAGGACTGTGTTAATGTTTGTTTACACTTCAGTCCATTTTGTTCTTACTCACTGTGCTAAAACAGCATGTTCCTCAGCTGATAAAATGTTTGTTGAGAACAAACAGAAACTGTGTTTGTTTCCAAGGCTCACAACATCACAACACTTCCCTTTGGTTCTGACAAATGTATAAAATTGTGTATATATATATATATATATATATATATATATATATATATATATATATATATATATATATATCTATATTTATATATATATATATATATATATATATATATATATATATATAGTTTGGTTAGTTGCTATTTCATGATCTGCTTTCAATGCATTTGAATGAATTCAAATGGTTTTACAACTTTTTCCAGATTGATGAGCAGCAAAAGTTGCTTTTGCTGGTGTCTCTCCTCTTTGTGTAGCCTTGTTATATAACCTGTCTTATTGAAATGATTTTAGCTACAGCGACTGGAAATCAATGTTTTTCTGCATCACTCCATTAATCTTTCACATCATCTTTGAAAATCATTTCTAAATGTTTTCTATAATGTTGCATCAGTTCTTTGAGGTGTGCTGTCATTCATTTCTGCAATGGCATTGTAAGCTGGAGGGGAACTGGACTTTAACTGGGTCATTGGTTTGTCTTTATTGTTTTTTTTCCTGGCTCCGTTCACTTTGCCCAGTTTTACAGATAATGAAAAGATAATGAAAGTGCATTTTGTTCTCCATGAATCAAGATGAGTGTGTTGTTTTGTTGCTCAGTGTAGTGGAAAGACAAGAGAGTTAATTATTGCTGTTTAATTTTTCTGCTTTGATTATGGGTTGGCAGCAATGGACCGTTGGAAAGAAAAGTATAAGCTGTTTGTCTTACGGTAAAAATGTGAGCTTAAGGTTTTATTTCTTAAATTAAAATAGCTGAGAAGGCCTCGCTTTGATTTTGACTTTGCTTTGAAATCCTTGTGATTGCTTTCTGAAACTGCTCACATGAAAAAAGAGACTGTTTTGAATCAACATGGGCTTGATACAACTGTCTCCCTTTGCAATCTTGCATCACCTACTTTTCTCTGAACGTGATTGAAATGCTGGTTGACAGAGAGCAAAGGTTAAGTTTTTCTTTCCAGATTATTTTCTCTAAAGCATGTCACTGTCAGATTTTGAGCCTTAAAGTGAGATGTTGCATTCAATGAATCCCTGTTTTTCCAACAACTGCAGATGAACAGACCAATAAGGAGTAAACACATGCCAGAAGAATCACTTTATACATGACTAAATCCCTATTAAATACTTTCCAGTTGCACTGAACACCCAGATGTTAGATGGTTTCACCGGGGGAGCTGATGTGTACAATATGCCACAGAAAAACAAAACAACTGCTGGAACATGACAACAAACAGATGCTGAGAAAATACAAAGACAGAAAGGAAGAAGGCACCTTCAATGCAAAACCGACTGACTAAGAAATGAGATAAATCATTAAACATTCAATGATATAACTCAAAATAAACTGTATGTATCAATCTAGCAGCTCTTCAAATTCACTTGGTACCCATGAAGTAACACTCAGTTACAGAAAGGTTCGTGACTGCTTAATTACACTTTATTACTGGGACTGTTTAATGGAAAATTAGGGTAATCAGTTTCAGGGGTTTGAACTTTAGTTGCAAAAGAGCTTCTTTCTCAGAAAATGGGCTGCAAAGGTTATATTTTCAAAATGAAATAAAAAGAAAGACAGCAAACAGAGAAAAAAATCTGTAGTTTACATTCCTGATTGTTGTTCACAAAAAAACAACTACTTTAAAACTTCTTTCAAAAGCTGTGAATGGTAAATGCCTCTATAGCTCTCTACATCTGACAAGATATTATTAAAGTGCGTGGATCTAAAACTCCAGGAAGCTGAAAAACAATTAAAAAATGTTTGGCCTGAGGTCAATGTTTTTTTCATTGTCTACTGTGCGGTAATGATTTCAGAATGCTGTCGCCATGAGGAATTTTCCCACAGTTCTCACTTGCTGATTCATAATGGATGAAAACGATCTCAACAGGTTCGCAGCAGGAGAACGCACCCCAATTTACAGTGCATTTCAAAAGTATTTATACCTCTTTGAGTTTTTTCACATTTTATCACAACTATTATGAAGGTCTACAACAATTCCTAAACATGCAATGTGATTTAAGACCTTTCAATACAAAATTGCTTCAATTTCTGCATAGCAAAGCAGTTTATTTTAGCATTTAAACCTACAATGTATTGGAAAATATATTGAATCTCCGTTGAACCTTTTCATTTTGTTTTATCACAACAAATATTATTGTATTTTACTGATATTTTTATGATAGAATAGCACAAAGTAGTGTATAAGTGAAGTTAATGAATATGATAGTTTCTTATTTTTTCTTTCTTTTTCTTTTTTTTTTTTTTTTTTTTTTTTTTTTTACAAATTACAGCATTGTGTACAAATGTACCTTGATCCTGTACGGAAAAACTTGTCAGAGTTTTTTTTTTTCCGTCATTCCTATGGTAAAACCTGCTGGGTTCAGCATCTTGTTGTGTCAATACCTTTATTCAGTAGGAGAATTAAATATTGTGAAATTCTGGGCTTAATCTGAGCCCTATCAATCTAAATATCGACTTGAGACTGGGTGAAAGTTTACCAATAACCCCATAAAAGGGGCAGAGTAACAAGCAAAGGAAAGGTTTTATATCAAAGCATGTCCATGTTTTAGAATTGTCCCATTAAAAGGCTAAACCTAAATGAAATTGAGAATTCAAGAGATCTGAATAGATTTGCAAGGCAAAGACATATGGAAAGCAAATGTAATCAGACCCCTGAATACAAGGAGATAATATGCATGTGATCACTTGCATATGACCAGTTCTGACTATTTTATTCTAAGACAAACCACTGAAAATCCTCCAAATACAATAGTCGCTGTCAAGTCATAGAACAAGAGGAAACATGTTGCACTTTAGCAGCAAAAAGTCTACATCACTTCTGCTCTCCTATTCATTGTACACAACAAAAAAAGCTGGAATGTTCTGCTGTCAATGAATTTTGATGTGAGAAAAAAAGGAGGGAAAACATAACAAGTTTCACTCGTCCTACAGGTTTCTGAAGAGCTGGCATAGCTTCTTTGTAAATTTAGCTTGAGCCAATGAGATCCTGCTGATACATGCAGCATTTTCTCCGTTGTGGAAAATACATAGCAAATCTCAACATGAGTTTGCAAGATATCTTCTTTTGCAAGATATCTTTAAAAATCCAGGTTATTTTCGGGATGGGCATATTCTGATAGAAATGCAAACCTATGCAAATGAGGCTTTAAGTTGTCAAAATAGGACTGAATGCAGAGGTATGTGCAGCCTAGAACATACTGTCCTGGAAGTTTTCTTCTGTGCTGGAATGGAATGAGATTGTTCTTTAGAAAGAAAAATCAGTCCAGCATTCTGTGTCTTTCACAAGACCTCCTCCTGCTCTGTGGGAAGCAGTATAAACTCTTCAGAAGCTGCCAAAGTAAATCACTCAATTTTGTTTAGCTGCTCTGGGATCAGCAGGGGGATTTCAATGGCAACTGAGGTCTAAGGCCTGAAACAGAGCTCTTAGTGCTGTCGTTGTGTTCGAGTAAAATTGACATTCATACCAACTTTTCAGGTTGTCGTCATTGGATCAGTTGGGGAATGCAATAGAGTGTGTCCTATATTCGCTAAATCCCGTATCAACAAACCATGGAGGTGCTTTACAATTTGGGTTCAGAATCTTCTTCTTTTTCCAGTTAGTTTTACTTTTCCTGTTTTTTTTTTTGTCTCAAGAATAAATCGAAACTCAAGAAAAATCACCTGTTAGAAGAGCTAAGCTTGATTTTACTTATTAACCCTCATTGCTTTTTATGCAAATGTGAACAGCCGTTGTCTTGGTATGCATAAGCTCTTCTGAAGCAAAGTCAGGATATGCATTTCAATGTTTGACATTGCACAAGTGCGAGACAGTGGAACACCAAGGGTTCCAAACAAGCCTGAGCTGGATGAGCCTCTTTCTGCAACAATTCTGCACCCGCGTATTCCTGCTCCAGGTGACCTCCAGCACAATCCTCGGTTTGTTGGGCATCATGCACTCGCAAATGCTATGGTGCTCATCTACACGGTATGTGGCTGCATTCATAAATACAAAGTATTGAGTTATTTTTGTCGAAATGCGGTGAAAACTTTCTCACCTGCCCATTCTCCCATAGAAGTGAAGAAGGTCTTTGACAGAGGAAAACACCATTTAGGAAAAAGCATCCTACTGAAGAGCAGAAGCTTCCCTCCATAGTAGACGACAACTGCTGCACCCAGCAAAGTGAATATCAGCTCCAGGAAATCCATGTTTTTCTCGTGCAGGGAATCAAGATTTAAGCCTTCCAGCGTCTCCGTCTTGCGTCAGTGGATTTGTTCAGTCTGGTAATAAAGACTGAAAGAAGGGAAAACTCTGCCAGAAGACACTCCCCCTTTTACAAACTGTTCACACACACGCACAAAAACACGTTGTGGCGCAGTCCATCTGTGCCACAACGTCTATTTATCTATCAATCATTCTAAATATCGACACATTCATCTGATAAGAGGTTTGTTTGCCAGGTAACTCAGAAACATAGACACTTCTCTCAAAGTCAGTCCAGCTGGTTCATAATTGTTTTCTTTGATATGCTATTTTGTTAAATAGCCATCTGTCATCCCTGTTTGCTTCACAGCTGTTTTTTTCTTGAGGACTCATATATGTGAAAACATTTCTCTTGCTTTCCATTGAAATGTGACAGGACTCATTTTCTCTGCTCCATTTACATTCTTGTAAATGTTATAACATTTACAAGAATGATTTTTTATGGGTTGTATTTTTTTTTTTTTTTTTGTCTTTTGTGGCCTTTTGTTTATTTCTTTTTTCTTTTTTTCTTTTTTGGCCAAAATATCTATATTGAACAGTTTTATCAGTTTAAACAAACACAGCACAAACTATCAGTAAGATGAACTATGTTCAAACCAAATACAAACAAATCCAACAAAGGATTGAGAGGACTCTCAAACTCCACATGTCATCTCCATATCAAGGCATCAAATACAACAGTGTATGTAACTTAAGAGAAATACTTATATTTAGAAACTGCAGTGTACGCCTCTTTAAATGACTTCAACTGTCATCAGGCATTTTTAGATTTTTAGCATACATAATGAACGAGTTCTCAAGACACTCAAAGAAGTCATAGTGGCCATTATTAGCTTGTCAGTGATCTGACAAGCTCATTTTCCTTTGTTGACCTTTGTTGACATGGAGCAAATGTCAACAGATTGGGACGTGAGGCTGTGATGGGTGAGTGTAGGACTGAGGCCTACATGGGTTGCACACTATTCCTATGCTATCACCATTCCCAACCAGCATAATGAAACAAAAGAACGTATTAATTACATATTGCAAGAACTATACCTCAGTGTCTGCTTAGAGCTTGTGGGGAAATTATATATGACAATGCTCCGCCTTGCATTTTTTTTATTAAGGTCTACAAACAATTCCTTAACACGTAGTGTGAATGTAAGTGCAATGCATGCAAATTTTCTTTATTTTAACTTTTGAACCTACACCATCTTCCAAAAAGAACATTTTTGTCAAATTATGTACACAAACTTCAAAGTATTTTAGTGTGATTTAATAGGATAGACTAATAAGTGATGCAGAATTTCTACATTTGTTTGAAAAACAAAAATCTGAAAGGTATAGCTCATCAATAAGTTGTTCTAAACATGTAAGTAAGTGAGTCAGTAATTAAAACGTGTATCTAATTTTAATGAAGGAGTCAGACACATACAGATGCACAATTGAAACCAGATATTTAGATACACTGAATAAAAAGACACACACACATTATTTCTTCATTGTCTGAAGTTAAATTAGACTAAACTTAGTTAGAATTAGCAAAATTATTTATATTTGCTGAATGCCAGAAAACTTGGCAAGATCATTTTTTTTAGAAATGTTTTTTTTTGACATTCTGCAAATTCAAGTTTATGCATATTTGGTCACTATCCAGAATAATTATCTTCTAAACTGTATGACATGGATCAAACCTTTAGGGGTTCCTTCCACAAGTTTCTCACAATACACAGTTCTGGTTCAGAACTGTGTATGAGAAGGTTGAGAAGGTAGACAGAAAAATACTGGATAAAAAGGCCCCATATTACTTAAAATTGGGACAGTGACTAATTTTCTGACAGGACAACAAATCTCAATGCACTCTCAGAGCCCTATTAGAAAATAGAAGGCTTAGCAGAGCTTGACAACAACTGATGGGGTTATCCAGGACATGTGGCTGTGGAATGTCATCTCTTGTACCTGGAAATGGAAACGATAGAATGTCATGAAAAGTAATGAAACTGTTATACAGCAGCAATCTTTGATCACAGAAAAATTTCTGGGATCTGGACTACTTAGTTGACTTCCAGGAAAATCTTTGCCTTCCTCGTCACTTATTTCTCCTCACTGACCCCTAAGAAGTTGTTGTCTGCCTACTTAGTCACTTGATTATCCAATTGGGGAGATTTGTCTGTCTGCCTGTGGTCATTTGTCCCAGAGGTGCAATCTGTCAACAGTGGCAACAGTGTTTATGCTTATGCTTTTGTATGACCCTTACTGCTGCATGCTTGGTTTGGCACAATGAGAAGTGTCCCTAAGCAGAAAGCTACTGTAATGGTCATGCTTTTGATCAGTTATGTTCTTTTGTGTCTCTACTTTCCTTTGCTCATTGTTCTTTGTTGCTATGTGTTTTCTGAGCTTCTCCATTAATTTGATAGCCTTCATTAAGTTGATTTGTGATGAAACTTTGTTTTTTCTTTTCAAACTATTTATTTTGTGCCTTATGGCTTCAGTTATTGCCAGAAAGAAGGAGACAATGAAGAAAACATCCAAATGCAGAATACAGGAGACATAGCCAAGGAATTTGATAATCTATTCAACACGAGGTGCAGCCAAACCAGGAATGATATTCTCAAAATCAAGCTAACCCTCCAGTGTATGATCTCAATGTAGTAGTTTAGGATCATTATGTAGCAAAATTAGGTCGCAAACTGACAATGGGCGTACATTCGAAACCAGGATGAAAAATTAGAAGAGAAACAAAAAAGTCAGGCAGCAGCATAACCAACATTTCCAAAACCAAACAGGGACCAGCTTATACAATGTCTTAAAAAGTGCATCATATCAGAAAAATTTTTGAGAGGAATAGAAAAATCCAAACAAGTAACGACTGGCTTTACAGCCACTCGTCCTGTCAAACAGAGAGCCCTCAGATGCTGCTGTTTTCATTCAGATCATTTGTTTTTGATAAGGCACAGCTTTCAGTCTTTGTTATTTCAGTCGCCAGGCTGTCTCGACCTTCTTTCCTGCCCATCAGACACTATGTCAATGTCATGGTGCACTGCAGAAGTTTTGATAATAAACATGAGAGAGATTGGTGTGACAAAACATTCAACATTTTATTTTTACACAACTGATGAAAAGAGAAATTTTACCTAGATAGGAAACATCTACCATATTCAGAAATGATAAGTTTAGTTCATTTTGACTGACATGACAAGCAAATATTAATGCTTATATATTTTATATTACATTAATAGTAGATATTTTTATATTCAATGGGGTATGTTTTGTTACTGTGCTGCCATAAGAAGTGAGTTTCCTCAGTATGGGATTAATTAAGGACTATACCATCATATTCCAAAAATCAGCAAAGTCCAAAATGGTTTGCAATTTGTTGGAAAGAATGAGAAACTATTACTATGATATGCAAAAATAGAAAAATCTTGTGAAGACTGAACTAACAGTTATGAGCCAAAGCAATTGAAATAAAGCTGTATCAGCAATTTGCTGGACTGATTTTTGCTCAAGGGTTATTCTAGTAAAAATAGATTAATTAAAATCTCCACACTTAACAGAAATGCCTAATGGACATTTCTGTTTAAATATATACATATTTTTTGGTGATCCTCTCTAATAATGTTTTTGCCATTGAGTTTTTATTATCTGTAAGCCAAATTCATCAAAATAACAAAAAACAAAACCTTTAAATATTTCACTCTACATTTAATAAATACTTTTCATTTAAGAGTTTCACTAGTCAACTTTCTGTTCTTGTGCTTTTCCATTAGTAAAATGTTCACATTTTCTGGTAATGTGTTGTGATGTGTTGGCTGTGAATGACCCAGAAAGACGTTCCAGCTCCTGAACACAAACAATGCGAGCTAACGGAATTTAGAGAATCTCTAAAAATGACCATTCAATACAGGATATACTTACTTTAATACATACATAACATACTGTTGATAAAAGCTTACACACTGTATTATTGTCAGTGCAGTCAGATACAGTATTAATGAAAATATATTTACATTTCTGAGTTTAAAAATGTATAGGACATGTTAAATTAATTAAAAGATATGAAATAGATTGACTGAGAGATAGATAGATAATAAACTCTATTTATTCCATTGCCATCTCCTGCACAGCACTCTTACATATATATAAAAACACTTTAGAAACTTAGCTGCATTGGCTGACTGGCCAATTGCCTAATTGGTAAACAGACTGTCTCCCCTTCACCCCTAAAGCTACAGTCCCTCTGCTTCTGTTGGCTCCTGTTAGCCCTCCATCCTCCCAGTGAGGAGTTCAAAAGATTAATTGCATGCTGGACAAAGGAGTCCCTCAGTCTTTTAGTCTTGCACTATGAAAAAAGCAGCCTCCCACTGAACCCGCTTTCCTGGCTGCTGATAACAGTCTGCGGAGCGGAGGGTGGCTGGCATTGTCCATAATAGCCAGGAGTTTCTGCAATGTTCTCCACTCTGTCACTGTTGCCAGTCTAGAGTCCAGTTCCCCAGAGTGGGACTCAGTCCAAGAGAGGTGAGCTTCTGCACCAGGGTTTGTGGAATTATGGTGTTGAAGGTTGAGGAGAAATCCAGAAAGAGCAGATCGATGTAAGAGTTTCTGCTCTCTCAGTGGGTGACGGTTGTGTAGATCACCAATGAGATGATATCAGGAGTGGAGCGGTTCCCCCTGTAGGTGTACTGATGGGGAACCACAGAGACATCAATGGAGTCCTTGATGCGGGTCATGACCAGCCTCTCAAAGCGCTTCATGATATTGATGTTAAGACCATAACTCAGTAATCATTCAGTCATTCATAGTATCATGGTGGAGCACTTAGGGACAGGGACAATAGTGGCTATCTTGAAGCAAGTGGGAACAGATGCCAATGACAAGGAGGGTGTTAGCTGCTGTCTGCCAACACCCCAGACAGCAGACGTGCACAGTCCCTCAATACCCAACCTGGGATGTTGTTGGGACCTGCAGCCTTATGGGCTTTGATTTGAGTTCCTGAAGGGACTTCCTCATATCTGCTGTGGTTACACAGAGGGGTTTATCACTAGATGGTAATATAAGTCTGGTGCTGAGGGGAGAGTTAGAATCCTCAAAGCGGGCATGAAACTTATTGAGTTCATCTGGCAGCAAGGGTCCCTTGGGCATAGTGTGTTCTGCGATGCACTTGATGCCCTTTTCTATGCGTCTGATGTTGTTGGTGATGAAGTGACGTTGAATTTTCTTGGTGTATGTGGGTTTGGCCCTCACAATGCCAGCAGTCAGGGCCTCACTTATCCTGTGCGTACTGATCCATCTCATCAGTGTAGGATATGCTGGCTCCAGCAGCATGAAGATGTGGTCAGAGAGGCGAAGATGGGGGCGAGAAAGAGTTCTGTATGCAAAGTGAATACACAGTCTAGAGTGTTGTCTCCTTGTGTAGGAAAGGTGATATACTGGTAGAAACTAGGCAGAGTGTCCATCAGTTTCACATGACTGAAACCTCCGGAGGCTTTATCTGCAGTGAGCTAATGGTGTCACACAGCTTCTTTGATGCTGTGTTACCATTAGCACTCAGCAGGATATAAACAATGGTGAAGAACACCACAGTAAACTCCCAAGGTAGAAGGTATGGGTAGATGCTATTCACTGTCATAAGTTCTATCTCCTCAGAACCACAGCTTTTGACCAGTCCACAGTAACCTTCAATCATAAACATACAGAGTCCTCCTCCCCGTGTTTTTCCCAACTGTTGGTCACTGTCCGCTCAGAATAACTGAAGACCATTGATCTGGAAGGCAGTATCTGGTATGTTGCTGTTAAGCCAGGTTTCCATTAGATCAAGAACAGCCCAGTTTCTCATCTCTGTAGAGAAACTCAGCCTCAGATGTAACAAGTCCACTTTGTTATCCAGTAAGCGGATATTGGCCAAAAAGAGAGTTGGAATCTGTGACTTCCTAGCCATCAACTGAGCCAACGCGCCCGCCCGCTTCCCTCTCTTCTGTTTTGGGGCACATAGTTTCCGTTTGACTGTTGTTCCTCGGAATCTGCTGCGCCAGTCCGTTGTCCTTAGGAGGCACTCTCTGCCAAGAGTGGATTTCAGCACGATGATATATTAGCAGCCGAGTTGTCTCCAATAGGGAGTCTTCAGTAATCAGTTGCCAAGCTGTAATTTAGTTGTGAATATGGCATTGAATATGTGCAGCTCAGTAGGTTCATTTCGGGAAGAAAAATGTACAAGATGTACATGGATGGGTATTACAGAGAATTATCCTTTCTCCATTTAGGTTCTTGATGTATGAGGTTGAAAAAGAGTCAGTGAGTTGAATTCATGAATTCCATTAATTAAGACTAAAATGCAGCACTGGCCTATTTGTTCATGCTGTCCTTAGGAGCCAACAGAGCAAAATGGCATTTAACAGCAGTTAGTTCTCTTGGCTGGCCTTTATCTAACGGACACCCGAAAGTGGGCGTTCCCTAGAGTGTCATTTCCTTTAACCTTAGTTTTGAGCGCGTTCCCTAATGTATAATTTTTTTTTTACTTTGCACATAATGTGCAAAGTTATGATGTGTGTGTGTGTGAATAGCTAAAAGAGGCAGAGAAAAACAGAATTATTTACTGTCAACAGTACAAACAACAAGCAAATTATTAAGAAGTAAAAACAAAACTTTACAAACAGGCATGTGTTATGTTTGAAGTGAGCTGCAGAGTAGGACTCCTAAATTAAAAAAATAATTGCCAAAACAAATATAATTGTATGTTCTTTTAACATAAAATGAATTCCCATTTTAATCAACAGTTTCCAAATTGACCTATGTAGTAATTTAAGTATATTATGATTGTAAAGTATTTGAAATATAAAAAATCGATTAGTCTGTTTCCAGTTCACCAGAATTTTTCAAAATGTGACAATTTCACTTTCTTTGGAGTATTTAATCATTATCTGGTATAAGATGATAAGGATGTGTACCTTTTTATAATAGAAATTGTTTTGCATTAAAAAGTTTCATAATACAATTTTTGCATTGCATTATAAAATCTAGGAGAAGGACAAGGGTGAGAGTAGTTCTTAGAACCTGACACATTCGGTTCTTGTTAGTGAACGGAGCTATGAATTCCATGACTGAGCACGCTAAACCTCATACGTCATCAGCATGCGCCAGCTGCAAGTCGCGCCATTCCAACCAGCGTGTTACCATCGCTCGTTACATTGAAAACGACTGGCAGAGCTTCCACGGTCGTCTCTGTTATTACTACACTTTCATTATTCTTTCGGCGTTTTTGAGGTGAGAGCTTTTTACTCGTTTTTAAACCTCATTTATTCGATTACAGGACGCATAGTAAGTGAGCAGTTTCAACGTTGACGCACGGCCGTGGGTTTCTGGTTGAAGAAGTTTAGCTTGCTAGTTAGCTCAAAGTTAGCTGTGATGTTTAGTGATGTGTACATTGAATAAGTCATTATTAAATGAGCTGCTTGTATTTTATGAATGAGTGACATGCGGAATGGTGATGTGAAGCAAGCTGTCATGACATAGCTACGGTCTTTTCCGAATCCCGACAGCAGATTGTTGAATATGAACATGTCTTAGAGCTAGTTTAGGTCTCGCCTGTGCTCGAAAAGAACATGACAGTTTTATGGGCACGCAGCATTCTAAGCACATTAATTGCAACAATTACTCTAATGCAATTGCAGTACAGTTGCTGAATATTGCACAATTTGGATTAAGGCTGCAACTGAGCCATCTTTTCCTGACTATTTGGTGTTTCCCCCCGTGCTGATGTCCACTTCGTTCTCCATTGGTTTTATCATTTTAGCTGCCTATAAAACTGCAGTGATCCTCCTAATTTGTGTCTTCAGGCATTCTGAAGCCGGTTTCCTGAATTTGGGAGCCCAATTGTACTACTTTTTGCTATAATTGAACTTGTATTGTAGAGCGCAGTTGCTGAGCAACAATGTTTAGGGTTTAATGTCTAAATTGCATCAACTTCCTCGAACCAAGCCATACCCTGCAAGCATTACAGGTACATTTCAATTAATTACAACATTTTCAAATGTTACAATTACTATTATTATTTTTATTACTATTATTAAACTGAAATGTTTTTCAGTTGACAATTTAAAAATGTGGCCTGTTTAGGTTCATTACTCAAATAGATATATATCTTAATTTGTTAAGAGTTTATTTCTGTTCATTTTGATCCTTATGGAGTCTACCTATTGAAAAGCCTAAATTTAGCTCTAGATGGGAATCAAATTGATGGTTAATATTTAGGAATTTGCAAAACTGGGTGACATTCCCAGGGGGCTTTTCAGCTGTTTGTTTAATGTGTTTTAGAACAGGTATGCATTCACAAGTTGCAGCACAGTAGCATGCAAGGACTGGAATTGGATACTTTTGCTTTAGAGTTTAAAGTTGAGAGTCAGAGACCTTCATTTCCACATCAAAATTTGCTTTCATCTGAAAAGAGTTCTTTGGAGAACCGAGTTAAATCCTTTTTCTTCTTTCCGCTGCTTAGGTGCTTTTGACATTGTCTGGGTTACATTTCAGTGAGTTTGCTTCATAATCCTCTGTGGGCTGCTGTTCTAATTGTTGCTTGTGCACCTTTTCCTACCACACTTTTTCTTTTGCTTAATCCAATAATATGCCAATGTAATATGCTTATATAAAGTACTCTGTGAACTGCCAGCTTCTTTAGCAATGACCTTCATATCATATCCTCCCTCTGAGGTGTGTTTTTTCACTGTCTAGGGGACAACTGACAAATCAATAATAGTTTTCCCCTTGAAGTTTTTAAGACACAGCAAGGTATTTCTGTTAATTATGCTCTGATCAGGTTTTTTGCTGCTGATTCTGATACAGACTATCCATGAGGCCGATCTTTGGTGATCTCCTGGAATGGCTGTTAATTTATTGATTTAGGTATACATGATGCTGTGTTATCTGGCAATAAATTCACCTAATTTAGACATTATAGACATATTTTAATGCATATCTAAAAGCTTTTATTTTTTAAAATTACATTCTGCAGCTTTAAGCAGATGTTCGGTGAGAGAGTTCATTGTATGGTGGTGGTTGAACAGCGCTACGTTTGTGAAATATTACTACCAGTGGCGTGTAGCGACGGTCCAACAACGGGAGTAGATCCCAGCGTCTTACACCACCAGCTCGAAGTCTTGAATGTTTTTTTGGGTTATTTGTTTAGCTTTCTGACCGTGATGCTAATCCAGGTGAGTGTTGGTAGTTGTGCACTGCTTTACCTGCTATTCGGCCGCTCCGGATGTCCTTTTTTCTCGATACAGCCTAACTCTGTCAAGTGCTTGTTTTTAAATGCCGTATTACACTTGTTGTGTTGATGCATTTTGACTTGCTTCACCCCCGAGATAATTTTCCACGGCAACACACAAATGTCCCCATTCACTCTTCACACCACAGGATTTGTTGGCGTGCGCATGCGCAGTGTGAATGAAAGAGGAGATGAGCTGCACACGCAGGCTATGAAGTGAGATAAATGTGATCGGCAACAAGAGAAAGTGATTGGTGACCACACTTCCAATTTCTGTATTAGACATCCTTTTTTAATTCATTTTGGTGTATAATTTTCACTCGCTAAAAAACTGACAATTAACAAAAGTGACAGCAATAAACACCTGAAATAAATAACTGTCAAGTAACTGAGAAGCAACATTACATTTTAAAAGAATGAAAGTGATTCTTTTTGTTTTTTATTTGTCTAATTAGTTTTACAGGTTTTGTTTAACTGTTCTGATATCAACAACACATTGTTGTTGATATCAGAACAAGAATTGCTGTGTTGAGAAAGAGGCAAATCTTTTGGATTTTCTGAAGAGTTCTGTTGTATATGAATGAATATTTGTTTCTGGTCTGTAGATGGCAACCTTGCACAAGTTTTAACCCTCCCCTTTCCTGAAATTCATATAATCAACCAACATACAATCCATTAAAAAACAGACAAAGATAATCCATCATGTTTTCAGAAATGGCCAATTTTTCAGATGGTTGAAGCAGTTAATTCTTGTTCCTAATTTATGCTTTTTAATTGGTATGGTGAAACTAGCAGCTGTGTCTTTGCAGGGTAATATATTTTTTCCCCTCACCAGATATATTCTCCCTACAATTAAAAGCATGACCCGAGAGCAGGTGTGGCTATGCAGCAGTTTAACTTCGTATTTGAGACACAGAGGCAAATTAGTCAGACTTGTTCTTGGAGATGAAAAACGTCTTTGGATGTGTGAAACTGAGGTGCTTAAGTAACAGCTGGGACATATATAAAGAATTTGCATGTCAGTGACATCTCCAACTGTTTCTGCTGGGTATACTTTTCTTTTTTGAAGATCTGTGTTTTTTTTTTTAATTTTTCAGTTCAGTACGGGTTTCAGCACCACTTGATCTATTATGAAAGGGGGTCGAAGTAATTCAGTCAGATAAAGTGAAAGCGAGTGTTTCATGTTCTCGTGTTCTTTGTAGATGCAAATCTACTCCAGTTTGCTCTTGATGTTGTTTTACATTTTTTCCCCCACAATGAAATAATAAATTTTTTTTTCTTTCAAGTCAACCTGAAGTTTTCGCTTTTTGTTTATGCTGAGCTTGACTCTCTTCCTTCTTATGGTGGCAGATATATCCAGCCATGGATGTGGACAGTGCCAGTTCAGTGGTGCTGCAGGCCTTAACCCAAGCCACCAGTCAGGACACAGCCGTGCTGAAGCCTGCAGAGGAGCAGCTCCGGCAGTGGGAGACACAGCCGGGCTTCTATTCAGTACTTCTGGTGAGTTACAATATGAAAGTGTAATAAAATCTATAAGAAACTTGAACAAATTGTCAGTTTGATGAATGTGGCAGATGAAGCAGAAAACTGGCTGTTGTAAAGTTAGAATCTGAGGATTGGTTTTTAAATTAAAGGGGAAAATCTTTTATCATCATTACATTTAGCAATACCATAATGAGGGGTTAGGCACACCTACATTTTTCATTGATAATTCATCCTGTCAATTTCACACAATAGTTGTAATCACAGGAAGAATTTGAAGTTGCCAAAAAGGCGAGCAGTACATCACAGACAGCTGGGGATTAATTTGTGTTAAAGAATTACTCATATTACTACTGAAAGGTTTTATTAAGATTTGGTTGCTGATAGTTAGACCGCAGATGGTATCTGTAAAGATGCAAAGGTGGTTCATAAATTCAGTCAGTACACAGTGCAATCCACCAGAGCGATTACTCAGATATTTTAGGAAAACTATTTGTTTACTGTTCTCGCCAGACTCGAATGATGAGATGCGTTTCACTTTCATCTCTGCAATTTGTAGTGAAATTGGCCCAGTATGTGCTCTGCTTAGCAAAACACAAAGAACTCAGAACCAGTCATGGGGAAAAAAATATTTTCTGTTTTATTTTGTCAGTAGGAGTGCTTTGCATGTAATATGAAATATGAAAAAAACACATCCCAGTCAACATGCATATGAAATTACCATTTTTATTTTAATTTAGCATTTTAATAAATAAGGAAGGGAAGGCAATAATTTAAATTTGAAAACAATCTTATTTATGCTGAAGTAGTTTATTACGCAAGTTATGTGTTTGGTGTGTTGGTCATTTCCAGAATATGACTTTATGTGCTTTATAATTTCTGAATCAGTGTTCTTTCTCTTTTATATTTGTATTCTGTTCCAATGCTACATTGAGTGTGACGTCATTGTAATTATTTTTACCTGCTATCTGTGGTGTTTTTCACACATTATACACCTGTAGAGTATGTGTGAAATGTGTATCGCACAACTAGTTTTGCCTGAAAATTTTCCATAACATCATTTCACACATACTTTACAACAGAGTTTCTGTTAGAGAGCAGTTCTCACGTATTACGAGGCAGAAGATGACACAAAATCTACAGTTTTGTCCTTGCTTGGTTGCTTACTGCATGGTAAGGATTGGGAATTGGACCCCTCGATTCATGTTTTTGCGTATTGGGCATTTTATGGTTATCAAAATATTCTAATCTACATAAAAGTAAATGAAATGCATACAGAAGCTCTGTCAACTTCTACTTTGACAATTACTACTTGTCTCTTGTAAACAATCTCGAATTCAACAATGAGACTGATTCTTCCTTTTTCTTGTCATTTTATAATTTTTATGCTACAATATTGCACTTCTAATTATGTGTAGTAGTGATATAGACAAATTTAGCAATTGTGTCTACATAATGGGAAGTCCTCGTCCACGTTGGGCCATTAACATTATCTACCGTGCACAATTTGGATAATTATCTGCCTCCCGTGTCTTCCACCTATGCTGCCACATTGGAATACCTCTTGTTTCAAGTGTCTGACTTGAAGAATCTCTTGCTGGGAAGTGTATGTAACAAGATGCAACTCCAGGCAGTCCAAAGCCCATCTCTAGACCTGATCATCAAGAGAGTCTTCAAATGGTTTTCTGAGTGTGTTTTGAAACACAAATGAAGCTTCGACTTCTGATGTGTGTTGTCATCGGTTCCACAGATAATTCAGCACTCACTAGAAATGTTCACAACAAATTTGTGCTTTGTGCGGCTGCTTGTGATGCTGTGGTCCCAATTAAGCCAGGGTGCACAATATGTCTCAGTTATTTCTGGAGAGTAGTGTCTGTGTGAATTGATCAAAAGAGAGCCAAACCAGCTTAATTCTAGCTCTGCTGACTGGATCTGATAAAAGCCAAGTGGCAGCAGGCCGTTTTTCACTTGCATATTGGAAGTAAATAGTTATGCTGTGGAGCTCTGCTAATGGTCTGTGCTGTTCCCTTAATGCAACAGATGGATGTTTTATATTTGTACAAAAGCCCAAATGTTAATCGACACACTTTCCAATTGGCAAAAAATGATAGCTGAGATTCCGATCTCCGATATTACTGTGAGCGGTCTTTTATGGAGCTCCTGCCGTTGCTGTGCTAACGCAAATAACTCTTAATACATAGCCTACTCAGACATGTTTTCAGGGTTTATTACCACAATTTATAGTTCAGACGTGTCGGGAATAATGGCCCGGACAGTCTTGGCTAGAAAGTCGCTGTGCACTGTGTTTTAAAAGGAGCTGTTCTGTAATTGTGGAAGTCCTGTCATATTTTGGTTGAAATTTTTACTTTGCAGTTTCAGTTTTAAGTCTGTAACTGTCATAAAACTGGATCAGTCTTGTCTTGTATTGATTATGAGCTATAACACTTTCATTGGTGGCGACTGTCCAAATTTGTATTTTTTTTCCCTCCCAGAATATTTTCAATAACCATACGCTGGATGTGAACGTGAGATGGCTTGCTGTGCTTTACTTCAAAAATGGCATTGACAGATACTGGAGGAGAGTGGCCCCTCAGTAAGTACTTGCATGTCTCATCCCCCAGACTCTCACTTCCATCTGCAGCTTTTTTGTCTCTGCAGTGTGCCTCATCTTTATGCTTTTATTCCATGTTTTATCCCCAAATGTCCTATCTATATGCATCAGTTTTAATCTCCTTTCTTGTCTATGAGGCTAAACTGTTCTTAGTTTTTAGTCCCTTTCCACCATTTTTTCTTTATCCAGGCTTTTATCTGTTTTAGCTTTCATCTGCTTGATGTTTCTCCAGCTGTCTTTTTTTTTTTTTTTTTTTTTTACTTTCTTAGTTTAACTATCCATCTCTTTGTGGTTCGGTTTGATACTCGGTTAATTCACTCATGCCTCTTGTGTCTTATGTAAGATTGATTTTGGGATATTTCAAGACAAACATCTAATGTTTGGGTACCTGGTTGCTATGGGAGGGAATCTTTTGATTATCTAAAGATTTAATTCAATTCCAATTTTTTGGACAGTGCTTCACTTTAAAATCAGCTTTTATTTCAAAATGATTATAATAATTTCTGCTTCAGTCTTTAGGATGGCAAATGGTCCTCATTATCTACTCAAAACTGCATTAGAAGGCAAAATGACAAATTGAGGTAGTGACTTTTTCACTTTAATCCTTGCTTAGATTGTTGCAAGTAGTGTCACACGTTGGTACCACTTTGGTCATTTTGGTTGAGGTAATGGGGACCTTTCTTTTAGTCTCAGTAAAGCTTTGGCATCACTGTCTCAGTAGTTCACCTCCCCTCAGAAAAACCCCCTCAGCGGTTATTTGAGCTACGTCACAATTTGAAGCAACTGGGGAAACAGAAATGTTGTACTGCAGGCCATACCTTGGTGAAGCGCTGTCTTAAGGTCTGAAAAGTTAAAAGAAATTAGAAAAAGACATCAGTTTATTGCTTTGTTTCAAAATGTATAAAAATGTTGAATAAGTAATGCAGCATAAATTTAAGCTTTGAAGTTTTTATGAAAGTAATATCGTGTCCCGTCTTGTTCTTGTGAGTTTTAGGTATCATTATACCCTAATAGAGTAGTTAAGTATGCTATGATGATAGACCACAATTTTTGTTGTCCGTTTGATCTTTTTACTATGAGAAGAAAATATAATTAAATAGGCTTGGACTATGGTACCATGCTGTTTTAATCAATGCTCAAGCAATAAGAGGGTGAAAAAATGCCCTGAAAATATGCTAGCAAATATCTCTTTAGAGCAGGGATGGCCAACCCGCGGCTCACGAGCCACATGCGGCTCCTTGACCGGTTCCATGCAACTCTTACGTTCATATAGTCGCATTTTGCCAGACGTGCAATAATGACGAGAAGTAGTCAAATGAACTGTCATTTATTGACAATAGCAGCACGCCATTACTGTTGGCCGTAACCACGCCAAAACAACACAAACAAAATCCTGATGCATTCGCGGACAATGGGAAATCATACAGTCTAATTTACTGGATGTTACAGAGTAACACACCAATACTTCAAGCAACAAAAGAACAACGTTTTTCTTATTATAAAAATAACCCAGCAGTGTTAGAGAAATAGTCAACTTAACACTATGTTCTCATTATTTCTGTTTCTTGCAAAGGAAGCAGATCAGTGGTGAAGTCAAAGTGTTGAAAGGGCCAAGATGTATTAATATTGGTAAATGTTGGTTATCGGCCATAGCAATACTATTATAATATTAAAATCAAATATTGAGATCTGCTGAAATGTTCATATTAGTGTATCCCTTGTAAGTGCCATAGTCACTTGCATACAGTAGGAACCTTCTGGGAAATACTTTAAATTGCATAATTCAATCAATTGTTTTACGGTGGATTTTAGCTAGTTAGTCCCATGATAAATAGGTACGTTGATGTGTTCCATATTGCCAGTTTATGTAATTGACTTGCATGTATGGAAATGAGAGGACAGTGCTGTCTTGGGATGTGCATTGCAATCACCTGTGATAATGTGCTTGGTGTTCTAGTGGTAAACACAGGATGCTGGATGGGGAGCATTTCATCTTCAGCCACAATGTTGCAAGTTTAGTCTGGAGTTATTTGTTTCTTTATTGTTATTGTGGCTGGTGTGCCTTCATAAAATCCTAATGAATTAAATAATTGTGCATCAAGAGAATTATGAGAACACATTAAACTCTAAACTTGTATGGTACTGTGCATTGTTTTCTCCTTGCCCGCTTTCTCCCTCTGAATATCTTTGTTTGCTTTGTTGACAGTGCATTATCAGAGGAGGAGAAGAGATCGCTGCGTGCTGGTCTTATCACAAACTTCAATGAACCCGTCAATCAGGTTAGTTGGGAGAATGGAATATACTGGCAAAAATTGCAAAAAGGATTTAACTCGTTTTTTTTTCCCCCTCTAAACAAAACTTGCTCCTGAACAAGAAAACTGATACAAAGCCATTAGTCTTTTCTAATGTAATTTTATTTCAACCTCCAGTTATGGAGGTTGAAAAGTCTGGGCATGAATGGTGGCCCTGAACGGTTGCCATTAGTTCTGCTTTCTGCAGCTTGTGTATCCCTGAGGGACAGCTATGTAATGTCAGAACTGATGGGATCCATATGGGAGGGAATGAATATACTTTTGAGCTCCATATGTCTCACCACTTTCAGCCTTTGCTCTCTCAATTCAAGCTTCTTGAGAGGCTAGTGTGTTTTGTCCAGTCACTGTTTCATGGTATTAAAATTCACATTTAGAGGTTCTCCAATCAATATGAACTCTTAGAACTTACCTATTCGTAGAACAAATAATGGCCGATGGATGTGGGAAAACTTGCATTCAGATATTATTAAACACAGAGTCAAATTAGGTTTATAGCTATTTCTAACATGAATATGATGATATCATTATATCATTACTTAAGTGTTTAATTACTTTTTTTCTCTTTAAACTTCAGCCATAGCTTATTAATTATATGTCTATCCTCTGATTGGCTAACTGGACAGGCTGCGGGCTTTGCTTTACTCCTGCACCACCACAGCACCCATATCTTTGCCGTTTTAGTTATATTTTGACATATAAAATTATACTTTACTCAATTGTTGACGTATTGCACTTCTTGCCCTCAATATTATTAATTGGTCAAGTTTTTAAAAGTATCATTCTGTCTTTTTCACTTTTGGCACTTGACCTTTTCTTATGAGGATCCCAAACAAGCTTTACCGCTAACAAGCTAATCAAAATGTCAGACCTTTGCAAAACATATGCAAGCTTATATTTTGCTCCAACATTAAGTCCACAAAGACTAATAAATATTTTGATGCATTGTTTCTGTTAAAGATAACTCTTCTGGTTACAACATTAAATACATCACATAATTTTTGCAAACATTTGGACATATAAATTCAAGTTTTGCACAGTTAAGTGTCCTATTCATCCTTATAATGTATGTATTTGTCTTAATTCATGTCTGTATTGATGAAAACAGGAGCTGTTGTGTTAAAGCCTTTGCTGAGTGATGCATTACACAGACATGTCGTTAATATAAAGAAGCAGTGAAAGCAAAAATGTATCAAAAATATTATAAGAGGATTCATCAAAAAATTTGCTCTGAAATGGCTAATCATAAGAATCAGATCTGATTGCTGGTTCACAGGTTTAAATAATGAAATGTAGGAGTTTTCCACATGTTACTTGATTGCATTAAAAGATAAAAACTGCCACCAGCTTGGGATTTTTTTTCTCTGCTTAGTAAAATTCAAACTGGAGTTTATTGCAGTTTGATTTTGTAAAAGAGAATCATCTTGTTTTTAATGTTAAGTGCTGCATACATCTTACGCCTGATATGTACATCTGTGGTATCGACTCAACTGCTTCTTTTTAAAAGTGGTTTGCAAACAATATATTCATAATAGATCTGATCAACTATGCTCTGCAGTTGTGCACAATTCCCTTTTAGTTTAGTTGACAAAACCACCTGCTGTTGTATTAATGCTTGCCTCTGGATATGTTCGTTTACACTGTTTTTTTTTCCTTCTTCTCAACAGATAGCAACCCAGATCGCGGTACTGATAGCCAAGGTGGCCCGCCTTGATTGCCCGAGGCAATGGCCTGAGCTCATTCCAATTCTGCTCGAATCCGTAAAGGGTCAAGACGGTCTGCTGCAGCACAGAGCACTGCTAACTTTCTATCACGTCACCAAAACATTGGCATCCAAGCGTTTGGCACAGGACAGGCGTCTTTTTCAAGATGTAAGTTCACACCAACAACATAAGATTTTTTAAAAATTAATTAGCTGCTATTAATTCTTATTCTCTAGACTGCTTTATTTATTTTGATCTCAGTGCCAGAGGAATGAAATGGATTTTTAAGTGTACACATAAAGAGGAAAAAAACTTTTCTCTTGGGAAACTTTGTGTTTGCTTTTTTTCCTCATGTTGATAGCAGCACCTTTTGAAAGCAAATAGATAAGACGTGAGATGAGATTTTTTCCTCCAGTTTCATCTATTTATATTGTACATAATGTGACATCCTTTTTATATGCATATTTCTTTTTAGGCAAGTTCTTTATTAGAAGTGTATGTCGCTTGTTGTAGGGATAAATGTTGGAACATAAATTAGAGCTACACATTCTTTTCACAATCCAGCACTGGAAAGATTAAATTGTGTGAATAAAAAATATCCAAAGACCCTTGTTTTAGGCAAAGCCCATAATAAAAGAAACTGACTAAAGAACAGCAGAAGAAGAAAGATAAAGATTATTGGACATGGGAATGAGTGAGTGAGAGGCAAAAAACAACTTCAGATGTGAGGCTAAAGCACTGTGCCAGAATCCATGCCAAAATGTATCCCTTCTACAGACAACTTGATACATAGTGGGCTCTGGGCCTATTAGGCTGTGCAGTTTTTTAATGATATACCATTTACTTTGACATTGAACAACCTACACAGTGTTCTGTACTGTTAGTTGGAGCATACTCAAAAGGTGGTTTGAAACACCACCTTGCATTTAATATACAAGGATTCTTGTCTGTATCATTTGTGATGGGTTTAAAGTTTACATACTTCACTACCTGCTACATAATGAAAGATGGATCTGAGTTTTCCCAGGATGTTTGATGATCCAACAAATAACTTCCGCAAATTTTAAAACGAGAAATGGATGCACTACTTTGAGTTTTAATGGGGATTCCCTCTAATCCGCAGCTGGTAAACGGATAGCCTCAACTAGTATTTGGTTAAATCCGTCTTACCAAGCTGTAAAGAAACTGCACAGTTTTTGGCCCCCCAAAAAACAAGCTTCTGGCATAATTGTAGCTCAATAGTTGCCCACATAGATTATCAAAACTGGAATGAATTTATATTGGTAGACTTCCTTGCACCAACAAGGTTTCAAGGGTAGTCCACAAACAATTGACCCTTACACTATGAGGGGAGAAGTCACATGTTTTGTTTGGGTTCGATGCTAATGAAAACCTTACATTTGAGTTTAGTTGGCACTTTTGTTCATTTCATGTCTTAAGATGTAAAATTGTCTGCTACTAAAGCAAAACTACTTATCAGCAAACAGCCGTTTTATTACATAGTTGTGTAGCTAAAGTAACATTTCTGTGTGTAGGCATTTATATGCTGTGTGTGCACTATCTCCTTTTTGTTCCTAAGCCCAAGACAAAGTGGTTGGTGGTGCACAGGATGATGGATCACTTGCTGATGCTCAGGGTGCTAACTGTACTACTTTGCCAGATGCAAAGGTAATTAGATGGTGAAAAAAATGAGAGCAGAGGAGGGATGTAGAGGCAAGATGTGGGTGTGCAAAGCATATGAGTGATGTACCTAAGGTATAAGACTGACAGCAGGTGGAATCACCTCTGAAGTTAGGGGTTAATGCAGAATATAAAGTTGAAAGAAGAAACTGGGACACTTACCAGTGATTTTAGTCGGTATGTCTTCAGAAGTATTAAGGAGAAGAAGTGAGCAGAGTCCTGCCTTTCAGGTTCCGCTTCCTTTCCCTGTGGTTTGATTTCTTAATGTCAGACAGTTCTTCTTTCCACTGATAATTCTCTTTTAGGTTTGGCCTTCAATAATTTTTTTCTGTTCATCTTTTTATGTTCTGTTAATACTGGCAGGGGTTGCTGTCTTAGCAGTTCACTTCAAGGAAACATTTACTTTAAATATGCATGTACTGGTCTGTGCAGCCCATTCTCTGTTTTTGATGGGCTGGCACTTTGGGACATTTTGCTTTGTATATTTTAATTAAATAGATTAATCATTAAATAGGCAATAGCAACTGAACCCCTTAGCTGTGCAATAGGGACAAGTAAATTATATTGTTTGAGTATAACAGTCTTCATAGTTTCAATTAAAAGTCTAGATTTGAGCCAGTCTTGTATAATATTGCTGTTAAGGTTGCTAGCTGATATTTATAGATACCAGATATAAATTTTAACTTTTAACACCATAAAAAGCAACCAGAACCAATGACTTGGCTTTTCTGCTTCAATTTCGTGATGAAAACACATAGCGAAGCAGCAACAGGATGGAAATAAACATTGGTTATTAAAACTGGGCCAGGGCTAACATTGTGTTGAACAAGGGCTAAAAGGTACAATGGGATACATTGGTGTTGGTTGTAATATCAATCTTAAGCTGTTTTTTTTTCTTTTTCTTTTTTTTTTGCTGCTTTTTGTTGGAATAGCTAGTACAGTTCCCAAAGTTGTTTGGGTGTAGATCTTTTTTATTTTTTTTACTCACTTTTCAAGTTTTTTGTGTGACTCTATTGAAACCCCTGCCCCCCCCCCAAAAAAAAAAAATTGCTATTGAACAATCCAGCTGTATGCAAGTACAACAGAAATCGCAGAACAGGCTCTGTCATATATATTTGTCTTCTGTCAGCTGGCATCACATTTTTCTAATAAGTACAAAACAGGAGCTTAGAAATGACTTGTTGGCAGCTATTGGTTAACTTGTGTTAAATGGGGTGCTTCTCAGTATTGTAGACTCCTTTCAGTGTCTGATAACAGAAATGGAGGGGAAATATGCAAATGAAAAAAGCTTTATTGGGAATTCAGCAGTTTTAAAATGCTCTATGTGAGCAGCACTGAAGCAACTGGATGTAAAAGCCTGACAATGGCTGTCACGAGAAAAAAATGCAAATAGAATGCAATGGCAAAATGGATATGCTAATTATTGCACAGCATCATTCCAGAGGCTTTTGCTACTTTCCATTTAAAGTTGGCCAAACTCAGTGTCAGGTAAAAATAGAGCTCCTTTTTTTAAAATAAAGGAAAAGCCTTGACTTCACTTTGGAGTACTTCTGACATTTTGGGTTGAATTGTTTAAATATAGCCCTTGTACCTTTAAGTTCCCATATAAACTACACCTGAATGTATTTTATCTATAGAAAGTTTAAAAGCAGCTATAAGTTAAAAACAGAAGAATTCACAGGTCATCTTGGCTACTGTAGGTCGTCAGCTGTGACAACCTTCACAGCCTCGGTTTCCTCTTTCATCAACAGGGTCCATCTACCCAGCTACCACTTGCCGGATGTTTTTGTCTGTTGGCAACCATGCTCTCAAATAGGGTTGTGGTCCAATATCCTACAGGATAATGTATTTTTTTTTTCTTTGCAAGAGCTGTGAATAAAATGATTCTTTCAGTTTCCTTTGGTGATGATTGTGTGAGGTGAATAGAAAATCAGCATGAAGAAGAAAACTGTTTTTTCATTGATTTTTGGCTTTTTTTTTTTTTAGCTTTATTTGTGTAAAGCTGGATGTTTTTACCCAGAGGTGGGGAAATATTGGCTTCTTTGATGTTCAGTCATTCTGCAGTAATTTTCCAAACCCAATATTTGGAATTCAAATGGTGCTCTAATCAGTGTTTTCCTTCCATGTAAATGTCGAAGTTATTTTCCATCTCCGTTATTAACGGTAATGCTGAAAGCTTTCTGTCTGCAGCAAATAAAAAGAGCATTGTAATTTTTATTTAAAAATTATTTATAGCCCAAAGCTTTTGGTTTTAACATTGTTTCTGTTTGTTCTTTGGTAATATTTATTAGAGCAAAATTCCACCTAAGGGCCATAGTTTTTACATCTCAGAAAATCCATTTTTTTAAGAAGCCTTCTGCTGAACCATAACAGTCTATTTTATTTAGGTAAAAACACACATTGCATGATCAGTGTTTTTATTTGCCTCCAACTGAAACATGCACTGAAGTGATGGGTGATTATATTAAATAATCATAAATAATCCAGGCCTTATCATTTTTAAAATATATATTTTTATAAGTCTCACCGTGTTTGAAGAATTCCATCTTTGTTTACTTCATTTTTAAAGCATTAACTCCAGGTTTTATACACAGTTTGATATTGGCTGCAGCACATTGCAATTGTGTCAAACCCATATTTTTGTAAGAATTATCATTTGGCAAGCAATTTTTGGACTAAAAATATTAGTAAGCTGAACAGACCTTATGGTGAAATTAATGCGTGTTCACTCATATGAGTTGAACTACAGAGTGTTGCAAACAGCATATTTAAAAGCTTCATAAATAGTTGTTTTGTTTCTTCTTAAAAATATTTTTTTTTCATTTGATTTTTCCTAAATTTGTTTCTCAATTTAATGATTGGGAGTACTGGCAGGTAGATGTTCGTTTATGTAGTCTTAAATAAATAAATGCATCTGGATAATCTCTTGGTATAGTCCATGTACCACGAGAGACACGATAAAATGCAGCTAACCACAAATACCTTTTATTTTTATAAATGCAAAGTCAAGTTTCAACTCCCCTACCAAATGCAGCTTTTTGCATATCAGTTAATGCAATAAGAATACAAACCAAGGTTCGATATAGAGATGAGAATAATGTGAGATTTTTTTTCCAACCTTGCTTCATTTCTTTCAGCTGCCATAAATTGGATTAGTCTGGGATCTGAGGAATGGAAAGTGGGAAGCTCTTGAAAAGTCTCTCTAAACAGAAAACTTGCCAGTCTGGCTGTTTTTGTAACATATATCAAAGCCTGTGCTGTGCTGTCAAAATACGGATTTCATTTTCAGCAGGCGCTCATCACCAGCACAGCCATTGGATCTAATTTTTTCCCATCTGACTCCGTAGTTTATTTTCTTTGAGTATTTGTTGCATGTTTACTGTTTTTCTAAGGTTTAAATGTTTTAAGATTTCACTTTGGTTTGTTTGCCTTCATCTTAGAATAAATGTTTATTTATTTCAATGTCATTTCGCATTTGAACAATTCTTGATTTGTTTCTTAGCTCCAGCGTTAAAACACTTAAATGCCAGAATGTTGAGCCACTCTTGGTATTGTAAGAGATTTAATGGATTTGGTATTTTTATTCTGTTTGGCAACCACTATAGCATTAAAAACTCTTTAGTATTGAGAGATTTAAAAAAAATATTGTCTTCAAAAATTTACCTCATCAAGAAGAAGAGCGTTCAGCTCTTATCTTAGAACTTCCACTTTCCTTTTGTGGGCTGGAGTGCAGCAATAACAGGATTAGTCTGTATTACAGGTGCAGTTCACAAACATGCAGATCTGTTATGCTCATACATAATTAACATTAATTAATTTCCCTTGTGTTGCACGGATGAAACGCCTGCTTAAATCCACGATAATGCTATGTGAATGTGACTGACTTTACTGTCATTATGATTGTTGGCAGCTGGCATCAGGCATCTACAGCTTTGCATGTTCCCTGTGGAGTCATCACACCGACTGCTTCCTGCAGCAAGTCTGTGCCAGAGATGAGGCTGCAGCGCTCAACTCGTTGGAGAGGACTCTGCTCTCACTTAAAGGTAACGGCTCCAAACCACAAACTTGACCAAATACAGTTCTTTGTTTTTGGATTTATGACCCAAATATATTTCAGAGCATCAAACAAACATAAAGAAATAAAGATTAGCCAAACTAACTTATCCCCAAGTAAAAATAGTTAATGATCCCCTTGTTGATTCTGGAATTAATTGTTTAAAGCCATTTCATCCCCTCTTGGATCAGTTTCACAAGCCACACCTGTATCTAATCCAGCAAGAAATCTCAGATAAAGAAAATCATACCCACCGCTATTCATCTTGGTTATGTCTGTCACAATAAGCAATAAATTGATAAATTAAGACAAGCTCAATTATTTATATGTATGATTTATCATTTTTCTCCTTTTCTACTAAGATCTGGATGACAAAAGTCTTCAATTTGGTGCAAAGATGATTTTTTTTACAGAGCATCCATAGTACATTTTATTTATTGTTTCTTTGTATTTATTTTGACATTTAAAATGTCTTCCAGTTTCAGTGTTGAACGTTTGTTAGAAAATTGTATTTATTGATCTTAGACAATACGTTCTTGCACTATTATGCTATTGCAATACACTCCTGATCAAAATCTTAAGACCAGTCAAAAAATTGCAAGAATTTGCATTTTGCACTATTGAATCTTAAGAAGATTCTAAGTAGAGCTTCACAATGTTAAAAGAAAATATTAGTGCAAGAGACAAAAACATTTGAGCAGGGAATTTTCTGAAAACTGCATTTACACTCAAACATGATTTTTTCAGCTGATCAAAAGTTTAAGACCATAGTCTTTAAAAGCCAAAAGCTGTGCAAAAATCTGGATTCCATGTCATGTTCTGTGAAGTCTTTACACTGTCAAGACCTCCAGATGGCAAAAGCAAAAAAATTCACTGACTCTGAACGTGGCAGGATTGTTGAGCTGCATAAGCAAGGCCTCTCACAACGTGCCATTGCTGCTGAGGTTGGACGCAGTAAGACAGTCATTTTGCATTTTTTAAATGATCCTGAGGGTTATGGAACAAAAAGTCAAGCGGTAGACCCAAAAAAATTTCACCAGCTCTGAACCGCAGGATCCGATTGGCTGTCCGTCAAGACAAGGGACGATCCTCTACCCAAATTAAAGCCATTACTGGTGCCGACTGCAGCCCGATAACCATCAGACGGCATCTGCAAGGGAAGGGCTTCAGAAACAAAAAACGTCTTCAAAGGCCACGTCTTCTTCAACTCCACAGAATTGCCCGTTTGGACTTTGCAAGGGTGCACCAAACATGGGACATTGAAAGGTGGAAGAAAGTTGTCTTCCATGATGAGAAAAAGTTTTGGCTTGATGATCCTGATGGCTTCCAACGTTACTGGCATGACAGGGAGATCCCACCTGAGATGTTTTCTACACGGCACAGTGGTGGGGGCGCCATCATGATTTGGGGTGCGTTTTCCTTCAATGGAACAATGGAGCTTCAGGTTGTGCAGGGGCGTCAAACAGCAGCTGGCTATGTGGAGATGTTGCAGCAGGCATCCCTCATGACTGAGGGCCCTCGTCTGTGTGGTAATGATTGAGTTTTTCAACAAGACAATGCTGCAGTTCACAATGCCCGCCTGACAAAGCAGTTCTTCCAAGAATAACATCACTCTTTTGGACCATCCTGCATGTTCCCCGGATCTAAACCCAATTGAGAACATTTGGGGATGGATGGCAAGGGAAGTTTACGAAAATGGACATCAGTTCCAGACAGTGGATGCCCTTTGTGAAGCCATTTTCAACACTTGGAGCAATGTTCCCACTAGCCTCCTGGAAACACTGGCATCAAGCATGCCTAAACGATTGTTTGACGTCATCAACAAGAATGGTGGAGCTACTCATTACTGAGTCCTTTTTTTGGCACTTTGATTTCTGTTTTGGGGGGTTTTGGAGGTTTTTTGAGCTATGGTCTTAAACTTTTGATCAGCTGAAAAATCATGTTTGAGTATAAATGCAGTTTTTCAATTAATTCCCGCTCAATGTTTTTGTCTCTTATGCTGATTTCTTCTTTTAACATTGTGAAGCTCTACTTAGAACCTTCTTAAGATCCAATAATGCTAAATGCAAATTCTTGCAATTTTTTGACTGGTCTTAAGATTTTGATCAGGAGTGTATATTACTTGAAAATAATAACAAAACAATGTAATAATCTATCACAATAACTTCTGGGACCATTTGTTGTCCAGCAAAATTTGTCACTGTGACGGTCCTAATGGTGGTGTCAGAGTGATGTTCTGGGGCTTCTTTGCTTCTTCTCTTCCAACCAGCTTGTTGTAATTGATCGGACAATGAGTGGTGTACAGTACACCAGCGTGTCCACCTCCGAATGGTTTCTAACAGAATTTCTCAATTCCAGTCCTCAGGGACCACAGCCCTGCATGTTTTAGCTGATTCCCTTCTGCCGCACACCCGACTTGAATCAGTGGGTGATTAACAGGCTTCAGCAGCACTTGATGCCTGCAGAGAAGGTCATGCAATCATTGGAATCAGGTGTTCTGGAACAGAGCCACATGTGAAATATGCAAGGCAGTGGTCCCTGAGGACTGGAATTAAGAAACACTGGTTTAGAATAACACACTGAACTGTGGCATGACTTTAAACAGGCTGCTGTTGCTGGAAAACTGTCCAGTGTGGCCGAATTAACACCATTCAGCTACTCAAACTTTGATAATGGCTATTACTGCCATGGGTGATACAATCAGTGTATAGCTTGGAGGACAAATACTTTTTCATCTATGGTTGAGTTGGTTCAGATTGCTTCTTTTATGATAAGTCAAATCATTTGCTTCCTATATTTACTCAGGTTAAAATTTAGTTACTTTCAATCATTTAATCATCACAGTGCAGTGGAAAAGGAAATCTGTAGAGGGTTAAATCCTTTTTTTTAAGTGTGTTGCCCTTAACTGCGTTCCCGAAGAGGTGACAGTAATATATTGGCAAACAATAAGATAACATTTTGAGTCATTGAGCCATATGTATCATGTAATTTTATTTACATTGATTAAACTAATGTTGTGAACTAAGTTACATAATGTATTTAGCTAGTTTTTGAAACACTATAAAGGAGGTGATGCTTGCTAGCCTAATTTATAATTGTTGATAGTGCTGCATACTAATTTTTTTTTTTCTTGTCCAAATTTTTTAGTACTTCGCAAACTGACAGTGCATGGATTTCAGGATCCCCAACAGAATATGGAAGTAATGGTGAGCTGCGAGTTTTTTCAGTCTATATGCTTTAGAACCTCTCATTTTTCTGAAGCTTACATTTTCTGTAAATGTTCTGAGTTAAAAATATCTCCAATCAAACTGTACAAAATATGAATGGGTTATGATAATTGAAAGTGCCTTTAGCCTTGTTTTGACTTAAATAGTCAGGCGTCTGGTTTTTGCTCTTCACCCACTCTCAGTGGGAAGAAAGTTCCACTCCATTAAATTGTTAATTCATTTTAGTTTAAATCTGGTTTAAAATAATCCTCAGAATGTGCTTCAGTTTTCCTCAGAGCTGTGAGTTAATGAATTTGTCAGAAAAAATAGCTGTGCTTTCAACTCCAACTCCAAAAATTGCCTTTTCATTTTTGTTTCTGTGATTGAATAATTGAAGCTAGAATGATTAATGTTTACTGAAAGAGGCAAGGAATTGTAAGATACTTTTTTTACTTTAGTTTTTATGTGTACGGTGTCATACATTGTGAAGTTGTTAAATCGAAATCTCAAAGATTTTACCTGAAGCTTAATTTGGTTTAAAACAAGCAGTTCTAAGTAGCCTATGGAGTCATCTGTCCTGTTTTCGACAAAAAAAAAAAACAATCAGAGCTATTCAGTCATTAAATATTGATAAAAACCTTATGCTCTATTGTTCTTAGAGTAAACAGAAGTTTAAGAAACAGAAGTTTCTTAAATGCCTTAAATGTTCCTTAAAGATCTTAAATGATCTTGAAAACTTGGACTCTCTCTTTGTCTTGTTCTCCCAAGCTTTTTCCTCTCCAAATTGACATTAGAAATGAAACCTTAAATTTTGTTTGGCTGAAGTTTTGAGTGTTTACTTTTTATTCAGAATTTTTTGGGGGGTTGTACAACTGTGATTTCCTTTGGAACACAATCACTACTAACTAGTTAGCCTCCCTCAACCATACACAGCCCTTCATTTATTGTGCAGAATAGATTTGTTTAGTGTGCAGAGCGCTCAAATTGAAGTCTTCTAAACTACAAGCAGTGCAGCCATCAGCTTTTGTTTGGCACTGTTTCCTCTTTCCTGTTTACTCTTGAGTCTCCACTATTACGCTTTTTGTAAGAGGAGTCTTCACACATGACATAATCATTTCAGACAACCGAAGGCTGTTTTCCAATCACAGTAGTAAAAGCATTGATAGAAAACCACACGGCGGAAAAAATTACTGCAAATAATCAGACCGTTTTAACGCAAGCTAAATCGGTAAAGCACCAGGACAAGTTCTTTTTAAGACTTTTAAATGAGTTATCAATGCTTGATTTTTAAACAAGCACTAAAATATTGAAACAAAAATATATCAAACAAAAAACATGCTTTGCTCCTAAATAGGCATGTTAATTAAAGCTTGGCCTGTGCAGTTAATCACATTTTCTTAATTGAATTTTCTTCTCCAAAAGACCTAAAAAACACTAATCAACATAAAAAGATTACTCAAACAATTTTGCTGCTCTTATTTTGTTCATATTGCTTAAATGCTGTGTAAAAATATTCTTTGTGATTTCACCTCTGACCAAATTGTGATTATTTTTTATAATATTACGGTCCTTACTAGAAGCCTAAAATGGAAACTATCGAAGCATATATTTGCAATAATAACACCGTAGTTGTTTGTAATAAATTTAGCAATTTGTAGCATGTTTTACTATTAATTTTCTTGCTGTTTTTCATCCTATCTGGATTTTAGTGTTTTACCAGTGCAGGCATTAGCTTAGCACCAGTTCTTTGTTCTCACCACTATAACCACCAGTCCTATCACTGATAACCTGCCACAATGTCAATCGAGGAACATTATGGAGAACCATCAACAAATCCAAATTTTACTCTGATTGACTTTTACTCCCGAGTGAGTTTCACTTTTAACCTGCAGAATTTTTCTGTCTTGCTTCTTTGACTTATTGAAAATCCCTACAGAATCATTACTAATGGCTGTTGTAATCTCTGCTTTCTATCATCTCCCCCAAGTCATTTGTGCTGTAGCTGTGATCCTTCCTCTCCTACATTAACAGTGTTAGGAACTTTAGTTACTGGCTTAAATGGGGTTCGGGATGTGTGATTAATGACTCTGCTATTGACCTCGTGGCTGAACATTAATGCCGAATTAAAGAGAGAGTCCCTCGATCTATCATCTAATTTCTCATGCTAAGCTACTACAACAGCAGGCTACATAAAATTGATTCTCTTTCATACTGTGAAGCTCAGATTTTATTTATGTTCATAGGCAGAGAAGCAATTGTGCCCACGCGTGCGCTCACACACACACACAGTTTAAGTATACTATATCTACTTCCCTGCGTTACATGTTTAGCGATCATAATTCAGCTGCAGAATTGACGAAACTTATCTCAGTCTGTCTTCATTTCTTCCTTTTCAGGGTTTCCTGAATGCAGTGTTTGAAAGGCTAAAACAGTTCTTGGAATGCAGTGAGTACTTTCCTCTTTTTCTGACTTGAATCTTTGATCCTTTCCTTTCAGTAAACAAACACTTTGCATTTCTTCTAGCGAATGCAAAAGGGTTGCTTAAAATGGTTTGACATCCAGTTGGATTCTTATAAATCTGTAGTCTGCATATTATTGGTGTCAACTTAAAAGTTCAAATGAAACGAGACAGTTAGAGATGTTTTAGTTTACATGATTTCTAGCTTAAAGATGTGTCTTCATGTACAGTTGAGCACAAAAGCTATTCATTTGCCTGGTAAATTTAGATTTAAAATGGTCATTCAACCAAGAAAATTTGTCTCGAGTGGAAATGAGGCCAGTGTCTCTCACAGTTCAATTAAAAAAAAGGTTTTTAAATACATTCCATAAAAAAAAAATCATGTCAAATTATTCAGGCCTTGATAATATATTTGTTGCCTTTACAGCAGTAAAACCCAACTTATAATTGCTTCAGAGTTTTCTGCCTGTTTCCACTGATATTTTGATAATTTATCTTAAACCTCTAGTCTTTGCTGCCTTATGGACACGTATCATCACCACCATAAGTTTTAGCTATCTTCACAGATTTTATGTTAGATAATCGGGTCATGGCAGGGCCACTGGAAAATGTTTAAACACATGTTAAGAAAATCATAATCAAGATTATTTTAAAGCAGAATTTGTCAGAGCTATGCATATTTTTGGGTTTAACTGTATAAAGAGATTAAATTACATGACTTTAAATCTCATTATTATGTGAATTCTACTAATTAAATTTACTTTGAAGCCATTGGTGTCAGACTACAGGCATTGAATATACATGCATGTCACACATTTCACATTTTCATTTGTGGAAAGTAAAAGTTATGTATCCTTTTTCTTTCACTGCATACTTTAAATAGTACTACTCATAAAATACCCATTACAATATGCATTTTGTGCTTATATTGTTTTAAAGGGGAAACATTAAAAATGTAACTCTTTTTCAAGCCCTACAGAGCTGTAATCGTATATGTTTCACAAGGCATTCTTAAACATTTTTATTTATTTATATATTTTTTACTAACTTTAGGGTATTTTCTAAAACCAACTATTATGAGTTACAAGTTTTATACTTCTTTAAATTCTCATTGTGGGAAACATAGATATGTTGCCAAACAAAGTAGTCTAGACTTCAGGATTGCTAAAATCCACCTTTAAAGGTTCACTGTGCATTAGTCATAGTAATGTAGTTGGAGAAACAAAGTTCTGCTTTATTTTATTCATGCTTTACACATATCTTCATGGAAAGTGAGGAGTAAACGTATGATAGGTCTCTGATTTCTGGTTTAAACAATAGATTAATTCTGAACAGGGTTCAATGTTACATTTATTTGAATGTGCTACATACTAATTAAAAGCACCTCATGAACAAAGAACTCTGTTTCCACTTCATGAAAAACGTCAAATTGAATTGATATAAAAATTTCTCTTGTTGAAATCAAGGTGATTCTTATGTTTGACGAGTAATTTGAATTCACTTTTAGCGTTGATCTCTTTATCAGCAATACGTCTTTCTCGTTGAAGTTTAACCTCCAGTTTGTGCTTAAAATGTAGCTAAAGGAACAGAAAAAAAGATTTACGATATGAACGAGAACATCCAATAAATACTGTTCTGATGGCAGTGGAGGCAGGTTCAGGGCCCAGTTGGTATTTGGATTCTGCAGATAGGAAGAACGACAGGGAAGCTCCAAGCCTGGATCAGCAAGAAATATCAGCTGTGTTCAGTGTGATAAGGTCAGCTATATAAATGGTGTTTTTTTTTTTTTTTTGGGACAGTCTTTGTCGTCCATTCAGATGTCTGGGTCTCTCTTTTTAAGATGTTTGTCTTCCACTGAGATCACCTGTCCCTTTTCATCTGTCACTTTTTTTGTTAAAAGCTATTTTATAAAGCTCTGCATCTGTCAGAAATAAAGAATCCCCTTTCTTTCTTTTGTCATCTATTTCTGTTTTGATTGGTCGATTTGGATGGCTCAGAGTGTGACCGCTGTGACTTTGATGACTTTGCATCACGTCTGCTAACGTTGCTGCCTGTCACACCTGCAAATGGAGTTAAAACTGCACAGGCACAAAGTCGATACAATACAATAGTGTATTGATTTACATAATGCAGGATTTGGACAAAAATCAGGAAGAAGCTAACAAAGCATTCTGAGAGCCAGCTAGCGATAATACGGTGTCACCAGTGAGGAGCCTGATAGATTATATAATAAATCAAATTAAACATAGCGAACAGTTCACAGTTCACAATGATATGAAGAATCCTACAGAGACGGTCTTAGGAGTCAGTTCATATTGTGTTGGCAGTTTATATTAAAATGTAATTATCATTCTTCACTGGATAGACCAATGAGCACAAAAGTAACTGAAAAAACCAAGACGAACTGGTATTTATTAGCTACTTCAAAACTAAATTAATATCTTGATTTCTTCTGATCATTCCCTCTTTCCTCTTTCTTACACACACTATTACAGTGTGTGTGATAAAGGCTGCTGTTAATACTAATCCACACTTCATTACAGACTTGTTTTAATTAAGGTGTTGATGTCAGTGGTTTCAACTCAAATTCTGACATGCTTCAGGTTGTATTTATTGCTTAATTGTTGTTAAATTGAACATTTTTGTTTAAATTTCCAAAGTAGAGTAGGTTTTTACTAATATTTCCTTACAAATAAATTACAATCTGTATTGTCATTATCAAATAGGTCTTTAACCCCCTTTAACAAATAATAATAAATTAATAAACTTGTTAGTCTACTAATTAATCAACAAATGTGAACCCCATTAACCAGGATTTTAATATTTTTTGTATCATTATTTGATCATATTTTACAAGTTGTTGCTAATAGTCCAGATTAATTCAATAATTATTTTCTTAAAGGCATGTATCAAGGATGATACGCCTGACATTTTAGAGTTCAGCTTAAATAATTTTAAGTGAGAAGTATTTTGTTTTGAGTGAAACAACTCTGTATGTATGTTTCCTTTGTTTTTGACTTCAGGTCGGCAGGTTGGTTCAGAGAGCCCATGCAGAGAAAAGCTGGAAAAGACAATAATACTGTATACTAAAGTTGTAAGTAAGCCGAACTTAAATAGATGATAAACCATGGGTGGTTCTAACTGGAATTAGAAAATGTTTCACGGTTCTGCGTGTCATACTTTGCTTTTCTTGTTGCTTTACAGTTGTTAGATTTCTTGGAGGACCATGCGTGTGCATTCATTCCCCTGATCCAGCGCTCCCTGGAGTTTGCCGTTACCTACGTTTTCACACCTGCTGGGGAGGGAGTGACCTTCGAGCGCTTTATTGTTCAGTGCATGAACCTCATCAAGATGATAGTAAAGAACGATGCATACAAACCTGCCAAGAATATTGATGGTGAGTTGAGTTATAAAACAAGCCTTTATTTGCAAGGTGCACAAAGAAACACATCTCTTTGCTTCTTTTTTGGCATCTAAACCCTCTTTTTTAATTCATTTTTTTTTTAAATTACTGAGATGTCAAGAATAAAAAATAGGGGGATTTGTTGAAGCTTTTTAAGCTTCAACAAATCACACTTTGAGTTGGAAGTGACCTGGGATTTTTTTCATAACATTGAATTCATGAATTATGTCCATTGCTCTGGTTTTGCAAGACTTTTTTTTTTCCATTAGTTTTCTAGGATCAACCTAGATTTACCAACTTAAGATATATTCACAGAAACTTATGTTCTTCCAAAAGGAAAGACATGAATGGAGCCTTACAAAGTTGTTTTGGCAAGACTCTACTTAGTTTCCTCCAGCAACAAATACATTTAAATGATAAATTTTTAAAAAGTATGCAAATTTGGAATTAAAACTATGTAGAAACTATGCAACAGAATCTTAATAAACACGATTATGAAGATACCTTTTCATGAAGTGAATATGTTTTAGCTTTAATTCACATCTTTTTTCTAACATTCAACATGAATACATTATTTTCAAAATGACAAATTTGAAAGCAAACAATTTATTTATAGCACTGACTTCTCCCTCGCCTCTCCTGCCTAAAATGGACAATTATGAAATGGATACTTGCTGTTTTTATTGCGTTGTGAAGTAATTTAAATCTGATAATGTGCTTGAAAATGTAACAACAGAAAGGAAACATGTGTTGGATTATGTTAGTACAGTTTATGCATTATATTATGTCAACATGAATACATTTTTATGATTCTTGTTCTTAGTTCTTCTCTTTCTCTTCGCTAGAGAGTAAACCAGAAAGTCTAGAGGCTCACAAGATCAAGACAGCCTTCTTCACTCACCCCACGCTGACAGAGATCGGGCGCCGACTTGTCTCACACTATTTTCTCCTCACAGAAGAAGAATTGGCAATGTGGGAGGAGGACCCGGAGAGCTTTGGTGGGTTTCTTACACCCCTAAAAATATTAATCTAAACATCTGAGGTACCTAGACCTTTTTGGGATTGGCTAGGTTAATGTTTATCATTTGTTGATACAGTCGTCAGATCAAACTTTATTTAAACATTTCTGGAAAGTGTCTTATTGTATTAAATATTGAAAGAACTGGCGTTTGAAACAATACATCTATAAAAACTGAATAGATCTATATGGAGACTTTATAGAACTCAATAAATTTAGAGGTATGAGTTGTGACAGCTGGAAACTCCTAAACCTGTTACTGGAACTGATGGACTGAAAACTGAACCAGCATAAAGCTGAACCTTTGGCTGGAGAACTTTTTTTATTTAAAGTGTTATTCCTTGGCATTTTAAAATACTCGTTTTGCATTTTGAGACACTTGCAGTGAAATAACGAGGTTAAAGATCGTGACTCTACAGTTTCTTTGTGTTAAAGCACACAACCCTCTTACTAGTCTGATCATTTGTACACCTGCAAATTTGAGACCTCAAATGCTTGGTATCATAAAGTGGTTTGTTTTTTATGTGATAGAACTGGACAAATCTTGAAACGCACAAGGCTTTTGAGTTATCAAGCAGCAAAACCATATTTCTGCTGTCTAATAGATATAGTCTACATGAGGAAGTTTTAATATATACACATTTTTATCATCTTTATAGCTGTTGAAGAAACTGGTGGTGATTCATGGAAGTACAGTCTACGGGTAAGTTTATACAGATGTACTGATGTTTTGTTAATTATGTCAAGCAGAATATTCATTGAATGGCAAATAGATATATATATATATTATTAGGGCTGTTGTAAACGAATATTTTGGTAATTGATTATTTTTACGATTAATTGAGTAATCAGATAAAGAAAAAAGATCAAATAAAACATTGGTAAATCTGGCATTATCAACATCAGTCCAACTTTTCACATTTGAGCTTCCCTCACAAAAACTTCAGTAGTTTAAAAAATTAACCTGTAACAAGAATAGCTCGCTTTCTAATTTAACCTGAAGAGAAGTTGTACAAATATCTGAAATTATAATCAATTCAATAATAAAGAGGCAGGCTCACAAATACGCTTATGAAAAATGTCGTTAATGCATTCATCTTCAGTCAGTTTAATCGATGAACTCTTACCTTGCCCAGACATTTGTAGCTTTTGTGTTCATGTTGGCGACGGAATTCGACACCTTTGTTTGTCACATACAGAAACTCATCTACCAGCTACTTCCTGCCACAATGAGCTCCGCCACCCATTTGTTGAGACCTGGATGATATGAAATACATTTTCTGGTTTGCCCGTAAAGCTACACTTACGTTAATCATCTAATTTTCAGCCAACTGCTGTGTTCAGTTTATCCGCTCACCGACCTGCAGTGCTCTTCCCTACCGTTCTGCTGCATTTTGCTGAATGAATACTCTTCCTTTATACATAAAGGAACCCATGTCTGTTCAGTCTTTTGAGCTTTACTGTATTCATGAAAGGTACTTTATACAACACAAAGCACATCTTTTGGTTTGCTGAAGAAGCAGCAGAAATTAGGCTTGAGAAAAAGTTCTTACACCAAAATAGTTGAAAAACACACATTTTTATGTCCAATTCTTCTAATTTACTAGTTTATTTTGCATTTGGTTGCAAACTTTGTGTACTTAGTATTGCCATTAGCTCTCACTTGCAGCACAAGAGTAGAGGTGCTTAAATATAGCTGTAAAATTCAGTTATATTTTAATTAGAATTTTTTAGGTCGCCATGTTGCTGTGAAAATAATCTGAG
Source organism: Poeciliopsis prolifica (assembly GCF_027474105.1). Taxonomy (NCBI): domain Eukaryota; kingdom Metazoa; phylum Chordata; class Actinopteri; order Cyprinodontiformes; family Poeciliidae; genus Poeciliopsis; species Poeciliopsis prolifica. Next base: position 2,045,518 of record NW_026562389.1, read on the forward strand.
CAAGTTGTCAGGTGCCAGTAGGGGGATAAAAGATTTACTGGTGTTTTAATTGAATTCTCAGAAAACATTTGAGGATTTGCTGCATTTCATTTTGTTTTCAGTAGATATATAAGAAACCTACAAAATAACAGTAAGCTGTGTTAGCATAGAAGATGTTGGGATTAATAACTGCTTAATAACTTTTCCTCTTTTTTCATTTAGCCTTGTACAGAGGTACTTTTTCTGGAAATCTTCCACAACTACAGCCAGACCCTGACACCAGTACTCCTGGATATGGTTCAGAATCTGCAGGGTCAGTGCAATGTTTAATCAATATTGTTTAATCAACACAGCATAGACTTCTATTAATGGCACAAATTTGGTCTGCTTTTCCAGTAATTTGTATAACAACCGAAAAGTTCAGCTTTAAAAAATTTAACCACTGCTTCTCATCTATGTTGTTGATATTGAGCATCACGGTTCATTTGGATCAGGAATATTTACATTTGTTTACTTGCTTTGTGTGAGAGGAGTCCCTGGGCTGCAATTCTGTGTTTATATGCATCATGTTTCATTTCATTTTGTGTTGTGTAGTATATGGAAGCATTGTCAGAAAAATTACAAGTAACTGAATAAATGAATTAGAATAAACAACATAATTAAAAACAGCTCTAAAGGTTTATCAATTGCATAACAATATAGTTTATTTCTGTAATGTGCAACAAACAATTGCCTTTATTTACCAATGCTGTGTTCCTCCACATAAATTCAGTTCCAAATTGCTTATTTCATGTTCATGTCTTGTTGTTTTGGTGACTTATTGTACATAAAAAAATGACCAAACACATGTCGTGGGTGGTCCCTGTATCTGAGACATGCAATCTGTAGGACTGTGAGGTTCCCAGGTGATTATCAGCATAACACCTGGCTTCAGCTCTCTGGTTTGTTAGTCATTCAACAAACCAGACACTGCTGCTGGTCTCCTGGGGGAAGTGGCATCTCACCCTTATCCTGTTTCTGAGGTAGCATAGGATTTACTCACATTGGTTTTTCACAGAAGTCTGCTTCCTCTGTCTAAAGATGGTCTCCCCCTAAAATGCAGTGGAAACAGGTTCTCCTGAAGTGAGAAAACAAACAAATAAACAAAAAAAACAACATTTATTTATTTGCAAACTTAATGGGGAAAAATGGACATAGAGAGAACATGCTGATAAGTTGACTTGAATAATATGGATTTAATGCTTTTAAGTTTAATATGATACATGGCACAGCATAAATTACACCTGGCAGAATATTTTGTTGCCATTTTACAATGTTTTAGCAGAACTTTTTCCTCTAAACTGCCATTTTTATATAAAGGTTTATTGTGTCTCTTCAGGCCCAACAAATGTGGAGGACCCTGTTCAGTTGCTGATGAAGGATGCAGGTTAGTTAAAGGTCTACTGATTTTCTTCAAGAATTGGTAATGGTTTGGCAAAAGAATATTGAGCCTGAATATTTTAAAGTCAATGTTTTCATCTTAAATGTGATAAACCTTTTGCAGTTCTTACTGTTGGGAATAAAAGACTTCTTCAAACCAATCCATATTTATACTAGCACTGACTGTCAACCTTATAACTTTTTTTTCTTGACGTTTTGTTCCTGCTTATTTTGGAATGTAAACCCAGAACTGCCACTTATTGAAAATTATGTCAAAAAACATGCAAGTTTCTACAGAGTGTCTCTGTTATATAGATAGTTTTAGACAATACCCTGACAGTTTAGGTGAAATGGTAAATACCGAATAAGATGATGAAACTATGCAAGCGGTAGTTTGAGAACTATTCATGCACTCAAAGAGGACTGACTTATTTACTTTCAACAAGGATGTAGAATGAAGTTGAAAAATACAGAATATTTTGCAATGGGATTACATCAGTGAATTTGTGGACCACAATAACTTGGAAAGTAGCTTTTCTATAAACCTATTGATTGGTTCATACCCTTAATATACAGCTGTCTGCTGTGTTCCTCAAACTTTATGAAGCTGTTCGTTTACTAATGTTCACTAACAAACCTCTTGAGACATTCGCAGAACATCTCTGTTTAGTACGAGTCTAAACATTAGATGCCAATCTGTTGCAGCAATTTTTATTTAGTTATCAAACTGAAGGAGTTTTTATACAAACCCAAGCCATGTCATTCAAACTTCTGTTTTTTTTAAACTTCCACAATTGTGCACTACTTCCTGTTGGTCTGTCAAATTATATTCCAATAAAGTACATTTATGTTTCTTGAGAAAATGTGAAAAACCTCAAGGAGTGTAAATATCCTTTTTTGCAAGATGCAGTTTATTCTACTTTGATTTCTGTGAGACTGTATTCTGATGGCAGTTACAAGTAGGAAAGCTGGTGTGTAAATTTTGTTGCATCGATCACAAAAGAGATTACATAATGTTTTGAAGCCCATGTCTAGTACTTATTTAGCTTTTTCCTGCAAGCACAAGGCATCCTTATCTGGTTTGTAAATATGTATTATTTCCTATAATTGGTGTAGTCTTTAGAGGTCTGCTCACATTGCAGCAAATGTTAATTCAATTCCTACAGTATGGGATGATATGTGTTGTCATTTTTAATTTGTGATTGTTAATTTGTGATAACTAATATAAGTTATGCACAGGGACCGTGCATAACTTATATTAGCCTTCTAATTTGTCATTTTTAAAGGCCACTTGGGCAGAGTTACCTTCCACTCCCCAAAATAATGTTCATTAGAAGTGAGCAAGTGTAGAGGAGCAGACCATTAGCCACCTGAGATGCTTACTTTTGAACCACTATAAATGCAAATGTTTTCAACATCTCATCCTATGTAGTCAAAATAATGTTAATCTGTGGACCAGAAATTAATTTTAAAGCATCTCCAGGGCAAATTAAACTGGGAGAAGACATGGTGCTAAGTCAAAGCAATGCACAGTGTTGGATTTAGCTGTCCAAAAAAGATGGATGGTGCAGATTAGTACATTGTAAAATTTTAAAGTGCAGATGCAGCTAAAATGATTCTTTTTTCTCAATAATAGTTGTAAATGCTGCAGATACTTCTAAATAGCTTAATGAAAATATTATAATTTGTGTTATAGTTTGTGGCCAGTCTATATAATTTGATGTATTATTTTATACATATTCTGATATTTTAAGATATTTATTTTAATTTTTTTGGTCACTTATGAAACACAATCAGGCTTAGTTATCAGCTAGGATGTTATCAGTGACTAAATGTAAAATAAGTACAAGTGTCTTATTTAGACAAAATTGTTCAAAATGCGTGGTGGTCTTTGTTTTTTTGATCCATCTATGTTTGTTGTCCTCCCCCATTCCTTTTCTTTCTACAATGAGTAACTGATGAAAGTCAATGCTCTTGATTCTAATGGATTTCAGTACATTTTGACAATGTTGTCTTTTGCTGCATGGTTGGAAGTGACCGTTTGACGTAACACAATTTTCTGTTTCATTTCAGTTTACAATGCAGTGGGGCTGGCAGCCTATGAACTGTTTGACAATGTGGACTTTGACCAGTGGTTCAAGAATCAGCTTCTTGGAGAGCTGCAAGTCAGCCATCACAGGTATTTTTTGAGAACAATTGTTAACAACCTGAACTATTATTCTGTATATGTATAAAAGATGAAAAGTGGGTAAATAATTTCCTCCTGAAATATGTACTTTCTACATATTTTGTGGTTGCCTCTCTTACTGAAACATTTATTTGTCTTTTTTGTGATATTCATGTTTGTGTCAAAAATGAAACCTGAAACAGCTAAGCATTTTTTATTTGGTTCTTTAGATTAGTTTCTCTCATTTAATTTTTATTTTTTGTTGCCGATATCTGATTTGTTACAAATTTAACTTTAAGGGTAGCTCATGTTAATTAACTGTTAACCTTTTACAGCCACTGATTGTAGCCAGTAACACACTGAAGGCATGCCAAAAGCGCATAAGTAACAAGCTAAAATTCAGCTGCTGTCAAGTTAATATTAATGACTGCATATTTTTCCTTTTAAATGGCTCGGTGCAAGTAGTGACTGCATGCATCAGAACAAGCTCAACTCACTCAGGCAGGTGAGATAAAAATGGATTTATTAATTGGATTGTGAGAAGTCAATGCACCCCTGTTAAATTCCCAGGAGACCTTAATAAATGTATTTCCCACATTTCTTTCACATTTTATGATAGTTATGGTGTATAAATTAGCAAAAGAACAAATTGTTTGGGAAATGTATGTATTGAAAAGAACTTGGTGACTTAAGTGTTTTGAAGGGTCTTGTAACTTGAAATTGGAAGAGGGCTATGGAGAGCAGCTATAAGTATGGATTTAAGGATCCACAGAGAGCTGCTTGATGAATTTATTTGAAGAAAATGAGAGAAGGAGCAGCAAAAGGCATGGTGGTGTGTTTGAAATCATGAACAAAGAAGTGCCCTTCACTCTCGGCACCCAAAATAAACAAAACAAAAAGCCTAGAGCACTTGGAAGGTCGTTCACTCTGGTTAGTGTTGACGTCAGAGAGCAGGGATGTTGATGTCACCCACGCTGTCCAGGTGTGAACAAACCCTTGACTTTTTACACATGTCCCTATTTCTTTCTTCTCTCTGAAGGTTCACCTCCACCTCCTTTATTTTTTTGATGCCATGTGTGGACAAAAACAATCAAGCTCATTAGCAAACATTGTTTGATTTAAGAGGAAAGCAACTGTTTGAAGTGGAAACTGGAAAAGGGAAAAGTTTGCACTTGGAAAAAAATGATTTGTGTTTCAAGGCTATGCCAAATAAGTTGCTTCGTTTGGTGTTTTTTTTTGTTTTAATTAATTTTATTTTTCTAAAGCTCTGGTTTGAGTTTGTTCAGTGAGTTTTCTCTTCCAGTAACTCACACATCGCACCGGAGACACTCTGGAGGGGCTTCTGCATTTTCCCAAAAATTTTCTTTCTCTGTTTTGTCTTCTGTTCTCTTATCACTGTTTTGATACTTGAATATTATTCGTTTCACCCACTTTTTCTTTGTCTGTAATACAGATTTAAACAATATGTCAGTTTTTCCAGTGCATTCATGTATTCTTTGAACCATCTCTTGCCATTGCTCCATTGTTGAGGAACTCTGTTGTACTGACTTCACTCAGACTATTAACTTTATACTTATCAGATACCATTTTATAGCAACATCTGCTATATTCAGACTACATTGGTATAACAGGATGCCATGATACAAGAGAACATTTTCAACACTATTTTGTTGGATAGTATATCCTTCTCAAAAAGTGGAGCATTTCATGTTGTAGTGCTTGATATCACTACAGCATGTACTACATCAGATTTATTATTTTTAATCACAAATTTCTTGGTTATGCCCAAATTGCTTAAATCTTTTTTTCAGATTTTCTGGTCAGTTCTGTACAAATGAAAGCATGTTGGTTAGTGGTCCACATTAATGGGAATAAACAGTTGGGCTTAAATGGACAGCCTTTTCCCAATTAAAGGGGAGTATAAATTAAAAGTGCATGTACTCAAAAAAAGTTGTCTTATGATAACTTTAGCTTTGACCTCTTTAACCTTCTAATCTCATTAGCCAATGGAGTTGCATATTTACCAAAGCAAACACACTAATTGGTGATTAAAGGAAAGACAAGTTTAGATTTAAACTTTGTTTTGTTACTTGCTGTGAAAACTGTTTATGTTTGCAGTTTCATGTCATTGCTATTGACAACGGGGCACGACTCTTGTAGAAATTATTTCACAAGACCAAAATATTTTTATGTTATGGAAGTGAGTTTCTTTTCTTTTTTTTTTATTTTTATCAAGACTGCCACATTTTTTCCCCTTAAACACCTTTTGATTTCAGTGTTGAGAACTGCTATATTTGGCTATTTATCAGTTTTACAACATGAATGTTAAACAGTGGCGTGTTTGATGAGCTCCGTCACAAGAGAACCTTGATTTCTGATTGTAATCAGAAACTTAGCATTTTCTGTTGCATATGTATGTTTAAGCCTCACCTTCATGTACCTTCCTCTAACTGCACATATTTTCAGTGTTGGTGCACAATTTATTCATATTTGTATTTCAGCTCCTTATAAAGGGTATAGTATACTTTAAATATTTTCAGATGACTCAATAAAAAGTTCAATTTATTTATTGATCATGATCTCCAATAGCTGTGTGTGGAGCAGTACATTTAAGTTGTGTATATTTAATTAACTTTCAACCAGATGTTAGATAAATTTGTGGTCATCAATTTGTTCAAATAATTCTCATCTCATACAGTTTTCGAAAAGTAGTTCCTAGTGAAAATGGAAAAATTCTTACACTCTAAGAATTAGTGCTTAAGGTGTATGCATTTTACAAAAATGGATTGCTTGTAAGACCAGGCAATATACTTGCAATAACAAATAGCTTAAAACCCATTCTGACTATTTTTAGTAATAGATTGTAGGATTATGACTACATGTCTCTTTCTACACAGTAGTCAGAGCCCACAATTACTTCTTAGTTTATATAGTGCTGTTCTAGTCACACTGATCACTCAATGCACTTCACTCACTCACTTGTGCACCGATTTATGCACCCATTATGATGATTGGTAGGCAACTTGGATCTAAGTTCTTCTCCCAGGGGCACCTCAACATGTGGTCGGAGGAAACTGTGGTCCAGAACTGTATCTTCTACCACAACTGTATGACACACAATGTATTTTAAAAGACATTGCAGAAAGATGCTCAAATCATTGGTAGCAGTGGTGTACCGGAGTTGTGCTTACCTGCTGATCAAATTATGTGATGGAAGTGAGTTGCATAGCAGAGGTGTACAGATGCACAAGACTAATAATGTTATTGAGCCGCATTCAGTGGCACAAGTATCAGGTTTTACTCCATTGTTAATTTTTTGCATTTTGTGTTATGCTTCACCTTGTTGTGGAGGACAAATCAAAGGAAAGCTATCTTTAAACTAAAAGTTCTTCCTCCATACTTTTTTTTGTCTGTAGAAATGTTATTGAACTCATTGTTTTCCACTACATGCAGATTAATATATCTTGTTGTTCTTCCCACTCCAGCCTGAATATTTTATGCAAGTAATTCATCAGTACTGACTTCCTCTTTCTGTTGTGATATTAGTAATGGCTAATAAATGGGAGCAGCTTCATGGCTGAAATATATACCCAACTTTGGAAAATTTCATGAGAAGCAGAATAACAATAGCTTTTTTGTCTTTTTCAGAAGCCACACTCAAAGCAGATTTTTCTTTTCCTTTTTTTTTTCCTTTTTGGCCGCCTCGCTTGCCTGGTGCACATTTGTTGCTCTTAGCAGAACAATCCCAGCTGCTCTGCTGTCTGCTGTTCTTGGCCCGTTGGGTGATGGCTGTTAGAGGCTTTATTACAACATGTTTGTTGTGATCTTCACATTTTTTTTTCATATTCACATCACACAACAGTAGAATGTAAACATCTGAAGTAGAAAATTTAGTTTTAATGTTGCATTGATTTGGACCAAACTTCTGCTCCTGCAAAGTTTGTGGAGCCAAATTCGTCTCTGCTCACATTTCGCTTATGACAGGTGTGATTCTGTGTCCTTGGCCAAGGATATCCTTGAAGCCCTATTGATTTGTATTCTTCTCATCACGTCCAGTTGTGAATCAATTCATGGGACATTTTTGTGATATTTGTTGATCTTTCTTGTCCTCACCTATCACCATCGACAATCAATAAATATAAAAACTCAGGTCAGTTCACTGTTTTGACATTGAATGAAGAAGAGCTTCTTTTATGAAGTCCATTCCGCCTAAACTGCTGTATTTTGCACTAAAGCAAGTCTTGGGTTCCAGGCCAAACTGATAATTTTACTGAGCCTTTTTCTAATAAGCTACCAGAATTGCAGAGGTAGTAAAATTTAAAGGTGATGCAAAACAGTGTTTTGGCAATTTGATGAAGGTGATGGCATTTAAATAAGTGGCTATATGACCTTCACTCTTTCTCTGCAGCTTTGTGGAGAAATGAGTCATGGGCTTGTTGGCTTTCCTGCCCAATTAAGAAACAGACGAAAGACTGTGACATATTTTCACAGGTTTGTGTTTACATGTAGAGGTGACTACAAGTGCAGTTCAAAACGCCATCAGCTGTCAATGTAATTTTTATTGTAAAGCTACATATAGAGCCATTTATAATTTACATTTGTGGACAAATCTTTGTTGGTATGTAAAGGATAATCCCTGGATGCCTTTTCATTGCATTATTATATATCTCCCAAAGGTAAATTACCTTCTGCAAAAGTGCCACACTGTCAAGATTCACAACCAATCAGTAAAAGCAGAAACTGTTTGAGTTTCTTTATGAACATTAAATCTTAGATAATAAGTACGTAGATGTAGGCAGTACGACTGCCTTACCTGTTTGATTCTTTTGCATGGTATGACACTGATAGCTGATCATGATCGTTGTATCTGGGAAAACACTGAATGCACAAGCTCCTTGGGAAGTATACTTAACCAAAATCTCATACTAATCTAATAAAAATTGTATTTGTATACAATTGTACATTATATGCAGTACAATGTACATGACCTTACTATAACTGACATGGACCTTTTTACAGTAATAAGAAGGAGCTTTTTGTGTCACCTTCACAGCCTGTGGGATACAGATGGAGTGTTTCATCATTCTACTGTCAGCATTTTGACATTGCCTTTTGCAACTTGACCTTTTTGTGGCAGAGATGGCCGCTCTCCTGGGTGACAAGTGTATGCTGTAAAATTAGTCCGTAGTGGTTCTCTTCATCATTTCATTACATCTAGAAATTGACACTGGATTGACTTACTTTTTGTTTCTTGTTTCCTATTGCAAACATAAAGCACAGTAATTGAGTTTCGAATGTTTGCAATGGGAAAAATGAAATTGAAAGCGAGTGGGGAAAAAAACCCCAACACATTGACCTTTTAAATTCATTCAGTTACACCGGCTGTAGTTTCCATAGGTTTTTAAATGAGTGAGCCAAATCTGTTGAAAGACCCAGACTGAAAAAGTTTTTTTTATTTTCTGTAGACATTTTGGCTTGCAGCTTAGGACATAATTAAATCAGTTTATTTTTATTTTTCTGCTTGAAAATAAAGTCCCATTAAATCAAATACTCAGACATGTCAGTTATTTTTCAAATTCACAAACATTACTGTAAATATTCTAAACATTTTCTGTGCTGAGACCATATTTTTAATCTTAAGCATATATTGGAATTAATAAAAGTAGTTTTCCATTCCCATATTGTCAGGCAAGTCTGATAATCAGAATGCTTTTTTTTTTTTTTACTTAAAACCATCCTGATGTAATGCTGGATTTTTGCTCTCTACCAGTGCATTCTCCAAATCTGAGCAAAATATTCTGAAGGAAAGGTCATATTATGTTAAGATCATGTAGAAATTGGGTTTTTTCTTCCTGTTTAGTTCATATTTTGTCCATGGATTGTGCATGCGTTTCCTCAGAGTGATGAGCAGGGATTCTGACAGCTTTGTGAAGTTATGTGGGAGGACAAGTATGGTGTAGATGAGTCATGTCTGACCTGTGACTGATAGACAGAACCCCTGTCAGGTACTCACCTCTGTCTACTTTCCCATTCTTTTGCTTCCATTACACCACACTGTGCTAAAATTAACATTACCAACTGCAGCCTCCACAGCTGCAGCAGGTTCTACAATAAGTATTGCTCATTTTCAACATAAGACTATCAATGTAAAATACAGCACAGTAATCTTTTTAATGTAGCCTTGAAGACCTGTCATTGTGTAAAAAATTGAGTGCAGAAGGCTGAGGGCACATCATGTCTTTTGTGTAATAGCGCCTAAAAAACCATAATTTCTGAATTGAGTCAGAAAATTTAAAAAATATCTTTTTAGTCAGACATCTGGGTTGTAAATTTGAAGGTACACTGCAAGTCTGGAGTTTAATTGCATTTCTATACAGTGTTTCTGTGGAACATTTCATTCATCAAATGATGTTCAAATAAGAAACCAACATGTTAAGAACAATCATTTCTAAAAATTTTCAAAGTACATTCAATTACATGTTTAGTAGACAGCTATTTGATATAAAAAGTAAGACATGCAATGGGAACAAAGATAAATTTACAGAAAATGTTTATAAACGCCAAGTAAAATAAATATATGTGCATAAAGATAAAACTAAAGTAGAGATGTTCAACTAAAAGCCAGGCTAAAATGCTTTAAAAGAATGGACAGAAATAAGATATTGACTTGTATTAATGGAAGCACTCTACAAGTACTATAGTTTTAACATCTGTTAGTATTAATAAAATCAGAATGCACCATAAATCCAACTTTTTTTTCCCCCCGTTTTCTTTTAGAGTAAATCCTTAACTTGTCTATGACATCACTAATAGATCAAAACATTCCTAAGTTATTCTAAATTTGGTCCTTTGAGGTCACAGCATCACAAAAAAGACAATTTTGCTTTGTAGAGATTATTGGATATCCTGGTAAAGAAATAAAAAGGAATTTCAAAATTGTATTTGGTTTATTATTGGTGATAATTGTTGATTGGTATTGTAACATTTAGATTTTAAAATGTTTTTATAAGTAAAAAAAATCTTCTAATCATATCCATCATAAACCAGCAATGAACTTTCAAAACACTTGTTATCTAGGAGCAATGAGTCATGCTGCTGTTTAGACTCTCCTGGATAACCTAGTGTCTGGTTTCTTTACTCTGTCGATATTTGACAAGAGACCAACAACAGTGTTATCTCCCATCAGTTATCTTCTCATTTTTCAGTCAATTCGTTCCTCTATCCTATCATTTTTGTCGAGGTGGTCCCTTGACACATTTTCTGCTTCAGAATTTAAAAGGGCAGATACTCTGGGACACTCGCCCAAAACAACTGTTGAGAAAAAAATAAACATCACTACTAGACATGCAGTGTAGAGTGATCTAATTCCTATCACACACCAGGCCCAGACGGGCATCTAAAGCCTTCTGGTTTTCCAGGGTTATTTCCTTTGTTCAGTGTTTTTTTTCTGTTGCAAGTGTCCCTCCGGCTCCTACTACCTTACTGTAATGCCTTCGTTTTAAAACACTAAACAGGTTAATAAATTAACTTTTTTCAACCTTTTCTACATTACCATATTCTCTTTGTTGTTTTCTAAACGATATTATGTGTAGAGAAATATTCCGTTGGCATCAGGTTTCTGTCCAATACTTTATTTCTAACTTTTTGTGTTGGATTTCCCATAGGGTGATATACGTAGTTAATATGTGTAATCAGCTCCTTCTGCTATATGTGGATTAGTTATTTACAGTCAAATCCAAAATTACTTTTGGTTGGCCATGAAACAGGCTATTTTCGTAATAGCTGACATGTATAGTGAGGTTGCTCTTTTTTATAAAAAAAAAATCAACAAAATAAATGTTTTTATGTTCTCTTTATATATTATTAAAATAACCTCTGTACATGTAATTTTATGAAATCCATACTTTCTATAACTATCCCATACACAAATATTGATCTTTTTGATTCATTGTAACTAGAAGTGAGCTCATGGCATTCTCCCCTTTTCCAGGTACAAACTGATACGAAGACGAGTCATCTGGCTAATAGGGCAATGGATCTCCGTCAAATTCAAATCTGATCTTCGACCTTTGCTCTACGAGGTGATCTTAAGCCTCTTGCAGGATCCAGACCTAGTGGTAAGCAAACTGCACACACAGTTTAGCTTGACTTCTAGAAAATGATGCGCTTGTAATGAGTGGAATTGCAAATGAATGTGGAATGCAAGTTATGGTTGTCCAACATTTGTTTCTGATACTGACAAAGTGATTTAAATGTTTGTCTCTGAACATTTTTTTTAAAGTTGATGATATACATGGACTTTGTTTAAACATAAGATAATATTTTATTTAGAAATACCCATGTCCTCTAGACTTATAGACCTAAACTTATAGACCTTTGCCAGGTAGAGTACACAGACATCTATCTGTATGTTTACAGCTCAGCCAGATTACTTTATTCCATAAAATCTAGAATAAAAGTTTCTGGAAGACATGCACAAACACCAGAATTAGAATGTGAAAAATAAAGATGACTGCATTTGATTCCCTATGAATCAATTTCATTTAATATTTTTTTTTCATTTAATCTGCTGCACAGGATCAAATAAGGACAATCCTACTTTTGGGTAAACCTTAACTGTTTGCACTTCATATCGCTTCATGTTTCTGCACATGTTGCCAGGATTCCAGAAGCACATTTGGTCTAAAATGTTTTTTGTTTCTTTACTCATTTAACATTTTGTGAAAATTAAGTGATTAATTAAAAAGCAAAAGTTTGCAAAAGTACTCTAGATAAACTACTTCTCCTATTATGGGAAACGTGTTTATTATTTCATTGTCACCCTCACCACAAATTGCATTTTGTCCAGATTAAATTTTATGAGCAGAGAGCTTGATTGATGGCTTATTTTTAAATGGTTTATAGGAAAGGATGTCAATGATTCTTTGTGGCGTTCAAATTGAAGTTAAAGGAAATCAAGTTAAGTCTGTTTTTTTGAACCAATTTGTTGAAAATCCCTGTCTTATTCTATCTCTTACTTCATTATTTGAAGGGAGAACCGTTGAAATGCATAATTATCTGGATTCCCATTGCTGTGCACAATACAGTGTAATGTGATAATAATGAAATTTTCTCTGCCTAGGGCAGAGAATGCGGTGCAGGAATTCATTGACAATGGTTTGTCTGCTTGTCAGCAAGACAAACCACTGTCAACAGAAAAGCCACCAGGTGGAATTTTATAATGCTCTGCAAACGGGGGAAAACATTAAATTTTGATGTGCAACTGACATCAAGGTAGAGTACACAGAGACATCTATCTGTATGTTTGCAGCTCAGCCAGGGCAAAATTCAGAAAACAGAAAGGAGAGATTGGCAATGGACAAATCAATACATTTTACATACATAGACTTTTATTTTTAAACTGACTTAAAGATATTTTTGTCTGAAAACATGTCTTGATGTTAAGATTTTAGCTTAATTATGATAACACACACAAGATTGAGGCATCTTTACAAATAAGCTCAGAGTCTTATTGAAGTGGAGCAAAGTATAATTACTTTTTGTTCTGCTCTGACCCCAATTACATGGCTTTTGTGGTGATGGGAGATTTATCATGTTCATCTATTTAGCAATCTTATGAAACGACAAAATATTGCTGACTTATAATTTTAAAACAGCAATGTATGACATGATGTAGTTGCATTTTAAATAGATACCATTTGTTGTTATTTCTTGTTTTTGTTTTTTACTTAAATGCAATTATTAGACTAAATAGCTAATAAGTGTGACAAGACTTTACAGTATAACAAACTCATTACTGGTTATCTGTTGAATTCAGTCAGAAAGTGAGTCAGCTGCTTTACCAACCTGATGCTATTAGCTTGTTTTGAAATCAACTGTGATTTCAAAACAGCAAAGCCTTGATAAGTGACATGGACACCTGAGTGTGCTATGAAATGATGGTGAAAATTCAGTAAATATGTCTATTTGGCAACCACCTTCCTGCTTTCACAGATTTTGCCCCACTAAAAAAAAAAAATCCCATTAATTTGATGTCTATATGGAACTTAGATGCAAACTTTTTAACCGAGCAGCTCATATATCATTGGTGGTTTTAAGGGAGCAGGAAAATAAATAGCTGCACTTGCTCCATTGTGCATCTTTGTAAAAACTTTATTTCCAGAAACCAGTCCATTCTCATCTGGCATCTTTATTTGTGAATCTATACTGAAATGCACAAAGGAATTAGTGTTTATTTCAAGGCCTGGAAGTGATAATCATAGTTTTGCATTAATGAGGTAGAATTAAAGCTGCAAATTATCCTTTTCTGTGGATTAATTGAAAAGTAGTCGTAGTAGGATTAACCTGTTGCTTGTCCCCTCTTCAAGTGGCAGAAGAAAATCTTGTTTGTGTCAAAGGCAGCACACAGTTCCTGCCAGTACCAATGTAGTTTCTGTGTTGTTCAAACTTGGTATATTTAAATACACCAAACAGTCTACACCTACTTCTCTTAAAGTGAATGAGTGAGCAGTTAAAATTTTTAAATAATATATGTGATCTTATATCCATTACTCACTTAGAGTGACTGTGTACTAACTACTTTCTGCCTCCAGAAAGTAGATTTCTCATAAATACTGGACGCATTTAGAGACGGACAATGATATTCAGTTATAGTCTTCTTCATTTACCACCATTATGTCCTTCAGTGAAGCTTAATGGATATGAAGATTACTCAGGCTACAAATTGCCTTAAGGTTTGTAATTGTAATTATGCCTATGAGTTTCAGTGCTCTTCTTCACACAGTCTTACTCTTGCATCACCAGTGAGCTGACCAATCGTGTGGTCTCTGATCAATATTCCACTGGCCAATTTGATACACTTGAATTATGATGAATTATTGATTCTAAACTTTTAATGAAGGTAATGGGTAAAGCGACAATGTATGAGTCGAGTTAGTTTCGAGAATAAATATTCAGTTTGATACTTGTTGCTGGGAAACTAAGAGATTTTATTCCAACTAAGATTTTGTTTCAAGTTGCGGCGGTAATTTAAGCTGGGATAAAAGCTGAAATCGTTTTTTTCCACGTTTCCCCAGCAGTAGCCTTTAATGTCTCATCTGCTACAGTCATAGAGGAAGCTTTCTCCTGCATCTTATTTATAAAGGGCAAATTGTTATTTATTGCCTTCATTGCCACAACACAGCTGAACTAAGACTCAACAGGCCGGTTCACACTCTTCTTCTCTTGCCGCCTAGAAAAATCAGCTGCTATATAAAGCTTGAGGTGGAAGACCATTTATTAGGAGATGAATCAAAACTTAAGTTCCCTCTGGGCTGCAGTCCTGATTGCTTTGAAGAGATTATGTCCTTTTCTTTAAGCTTGAGGAAATTTGACTATATATATTAGAAAGCTCCTACAACTGAAAGCATGACAACCATGCTTTGCAGAATAAGTCTGGGCTGTTTTCAAGTTTTTGGTCAATTTCCTTCAGTTTGCTTTGTTGACTGAGCAATTTTCAATAAGCTTTTATTTGTGCAGTTTTGAAACTCAAAACAGCCTCAATGGCCTTCCAGAGAACAGAACTCAACATTCAGATATTGCAATTTAAGGTAATTTAAAAATAAAAAAATAAATGCACAAATAAAATGAGTCTGAAAATGTTGAACATTAATAAAGAAACCTTGGATAAAAGATATGTGAATCATAAAAATTCTAAATAAGTCAATTTTGAAAACTGATCTGAGTTTCTTTTTCTAACTTTGCCTGGTGTTATACTATGGGAAGATCCAATGACATCATGGCTGTCCATGATGATCAGTGGCTGCACCCACCATTCAATATCATGTCCAGCCTTCCTCCCTCAACTCATTCATGTTTTCTTCCCATATGAAGTCTACAGCAAAACTCCTTTACCATATTCAGGCTAGCATGGCTCTGCTAAACTCATACTGATGGTTAAACATGGAGTTGGTCAAGTGATCATTTGGCCAGGTTAGCCCAGATAGCTTTTTTCCCCCTTTATAATTAAAATGATCAGTTAAAGTAGACTTTCATAAAATACATCTTTACTTAGTTTCTTTGTCTGTGATTTACAGTTAAAACCAAACACAAATCCTTGCATTCTTCTGAAACTTTTTAGCAATAGA
The DNA here is from genome assembly GCF_027474105.1 of Poeciliopsis prolifica. Lineage (NCBI taxonomy): Eukaryota > Metazoa > Chordata > Actinopteri > Cyprinodontiformes > Poeciliidae > Poeciliopsis > Poeciliopsis prolifica. The sequence continues at coordinate 2,061,208 of NW_026562389.1, forward strand.
TCAGTGCCTTGGAGTTTTGTACATTTTACCAAAAAGATTTTGGAGAAGGCTATTAGATCAAGTCCTGGGAGTCATAGCAGATACCATCTGCAGCGGGATTAGGAAGTGACTCAGCCCAGTAAAGAAGAAGACTTATCACTTTCATCAGTTCTGGGGAAAAGCTAACATCAGCTGCCAGGACCAACTGTTCTGACCTGCTGGCAATTGCACAAAGACTGATGGTTTATGTAGTGGAAAACTAGAAACAAATGACAATCTCTGCAGACCTCACTGATGCTGATGCGTTGAGAGGCATGATTGATGACAGTAAAAAATGGATCATGTTCTTTACTGTGGATGTAACTGAAGCCATGTTGCTGAAATTGCTTTTCCACTTTCCTTAAATGTTGACGTAGAACTTTTGTGTTGTCAGGAAGAAATGCAAGGTAGTGTGATATTGCTAAAGGGAAAATAAAGGGTAGAAAAATGAATACATATTTTCTATGCCATTGGGTTTGGAGTGGTCAGTTACACAGTAGTTACATTTTGAGCAAAATTGCAAAGCTGAGGTCACATTTTTTTTGGTTCTTTTTACACATTGCATATAAAATTATTTATCCACAGGACTGCTTGCACTGTGATTAAAAAATCATATTCTCTGTCACACCCATAACATGAATGATTTGCTTGAAAGAATCTGCAGTAATTGAGTTCTCAGCTCCTTACCTTTCTCTGTTCTCATTTACCTCCTTTAATCTCTTCTGCCATCTGATTTCTTTCCCTGGTGGATGTTTCCAGCCCCTATTGAGACTCTGCTAGGTTATACTCGGGATATATAAACAATGGGCTGCCGCATCTTTTAAAAAAATTATTTAGCTAGAAATTTTATTTCCAAAGGTTTAAAATGAATTGGAATGGGCTTTTGTGTGTAGCTATCTGAGTTTCAAAGTAATTTCAAAGTAATAACAATAGTTGCAGTTTCATCCAATCAAAATTTAGTCAGTAATTTAGTAAAAAAGTAAATTGTCACAGTTGAGATTTTCTTCTTTCATTTATGTTTTAATGGTTTTGGGGGAGTGAATGAATAAATATAATTTTGAGAAAACATTCAGGTTTTTGGAATTTGTTTACAAAAGATGCATAGACTTTAGAACCCCTTTCAAAAGAGGCGATAAATCAGAGCAATTGGATTTTCTTCATTCCTTTATTCCTCATATAATGATTGCATTTTTTTATGCAGATGTTTCATATTTGTTGGTTATGAAATGACTGACAGGAACATACTATTCTTAGCTTCATCCACCTGAAACTTCTATAAACTTAGCTTATTTTCCATTTTTGTGCAGCTTTCAATATAAAAATGTTGTGTACTAATATAGTGGCATTGTTGAATGTTCCTTTTTTAATTTAGCTTCTTTTTCACTTTCCCTCACAGGTGCGGATTGAAACGGCAACAACACTAAAGCTGAATATCCTTCCTATGTCAAAACTTTCCAACAAGTGAAGTTTTCATTCCTATCTATTTTATTTTTGAAGACTTATTGCATTTCTGCAGAGCAAATAAAAGTTGTTTTGGTTTCAGTCTATCCAATGCAGTAAAGTTATATCCATAACTCAGGATCACCTGTTGATGATTTTGAATTTCGGACAGAACAATTCCTCCCTGTGAGTATAATATCTGAATTAACTGTTAAGAAATATATATTTTAAATTCAATAATAAATGAAGCTTCTTTTGTTGGTTTGTCATAATTAGTCTCAAATATTTTGCATCTTCTGTCTCTGTTTTAGTACCTGGAGTCCATCTTTGGGCTTCTCTTCCAGCTTTTGCAGCAGGTTACAGAGTGTGACACTAAGATGCAGGTTCTTCATGTTATTTCCTGCGTCATAGAGCGAGTCAACACTCAGGTGAGATTTGACGAAGCTTTTGGAGTGTTTTTCCAGTTGCACTTTTATAAACTGGTGACCCTCAGTAATATAGAAAACCATTAAAACATTTATTTTGTTAACTGCTTTTAATAAGAACGAATGGAAAAGTTACTCAGAGTGGTAACTTGTTTATTGAACTTGTAGCTAATGAAAACAAAATTAAATTTCTTGGCACATTGGAATATTTCATAGGACCAACAAAGTTGGTCTGTTTACCCTGCTGTATCCATGCATATGTGAGTGGAAAGTTGAGTGAAAAGTAAAAGTATGGTGGAAAAAAAATTTCGTCAAGAAAGAGTTTAAAAGACAGTTACAAGTTTTGAACTGCATTGGTCAGCAAACTGACTGGACCCAAACCCGTGGAACATTGTCAAGGGGAATATGAGAGACACCCGAGGCACAATGTAGACGAGCTGAAAGCTGCTATTAAAGCTGTGTTAGCTTCCCTGACACCTCGAAAATGCCTCTGGCTGCATTGATGGAGCAATTCAAGCAAAACATTATCCAGAAAAAGTACTGACTGAATATACTGTATACGTCTGCTCTCTGTTACACATAGAATATGGACATACTTTTCCGTGGGGTGAAATTTCTATTTAAAAATTTCTCTTTTGATCTGATGTAATATTCTAATGTCCTGGGAACTTTTAATTAAAGCTGTTAGAGGTAATTATCAAAATTGTAAGCTGTAAGTAAAATCTATTTGCCGGAACCTAATTCATTTATATCATGAGATTTTCTTCTACATTGTATGACTGAAACCTTGCAATGTTATTTTAATTTATTGCCACTTGTACATGTCTCAAGTGTGACAAATAAAGTTTTGGAGAACATAAAGATGCCCTTCTACAAGGGAGAAATTTAGTTACCCTTTGATGAATAACGTACAAGCTGAAGTTATTGACCTGCACTCTGAGGGGAACAAGCGAAACTAAGTTACAAAAGATTTGTCACCTTCTGCAACACCCGGACCAGGCCAACAAAACAAAAATACGGCTATACAGTTAGACAGACATGCACAATTTCTCAGTGATATTTTCAGTGCGACATAGCCCGTTTCTTTTTAAGTCACAAGCCCCAGGCAGCGCTTGTTCTTATGTCTGCTCTCATTTACCATGAGGGTACAGTCATCTCTCTGCACTCCTTTTATGGTCATGTGGATGCCATTTTTTCTGAGCTTCAATTTAATCCATTTAACTGTCAGTCCTAAAAATAATGACCGTCCTGTGGAAACCCTACTGTTTCTCTTTGATATATTTTTTTAAAGATGCATTCTAAGTACCTTTGCCTACATGATTCCTTGACTTAAATCTGTCAAATTTATTACTTTGATCCTGGTGAACTGTCAGTTTTGTTACGTCTTCACCAGTTATTGGCATTGGATAAACTATCGGAGTCAGTTGATGTCCTATTAATATTTTAGATCTCCTCACAGGGGATTTTTAACCCGCAAAGAGTGGCAGCAGTTGAAGGGGGAAAAAAACCTCGGCAATGAAACCATGAGTGCAGCTTGAGTTGAAATGAACACGTTGACAGATATGAGATTTAGCTCCTTTTTCACTGTCAATCTCACAAATGTCACCCCAGGCTGGTTAGTGGGTCTGATTTTCCTCACTTTTTATCTCTCTCCTCGGGGCTGTATGTCGTGTTTTTGTATTTACTGTTCCCTCCGCTCCTAACTCGCTTCCGACTACGGTGTAATCGACCAAAAAAGAAATAAAGAATCACGGTGTTGGTTTTGCACCTCAGCAACACAGCCACTAAAGAGGATATAAAATGTTCGAAAAATCCTAAGTAAAAATGGATATGACCTTTCTTAAGGTCCTAAATTCAGTTCTACAGTACTGTAAGATTTATGAGGTAAATTTCCAAACGCAATTAATTTGGAGTTATTTTTGACCGAAAAATCTGACAATAGATCAATCTGCAAATACCGGACCTAGATTGATCTATTCAAACTTGATCTGTATTGAACCAAGATTGAATGTAACCAATACAGGTGCGAGTCCACTGCATTGGTTATATGTTTAAAATAAGTTTGAATTGTGACGTTTCTGTCTCAGTTCAAACTGAGACTCAAGCAGGCATGTGGCAGTTTTGTGTATGAAGATTTAGATTTTGTTGCAAGGCCAGAGAAAGTGGTGGATTGGTTGTAGTTTTTTTATATAATTGTGACTAATGAAACACTACCACTGCCTCACATGCTGCTGCACATTGTTGGTCAGATGTATTAAAGATGGCTAGTAAAATCTTCCCGTAATTAAAATAAAGAAAATTTTTGAAAAACATTATGGTGTGAAAACTAAAGCAGGACAAGCATCACTTTTATTTAGGTAATTATTTAATTTTATTTAGGTAATTATTTATATTCTACTTAGTAACCAAGCTTAAGACTTATACAAAGGGTCATGTATGCTTTTTTCTTAAATGTGTCAAAACCAAGAAGCAGAAGGGTTCTGAAAGAAAACAGATCAAGTTTGTCAATATTATACTGTTTGAAAATTTCTGACTAACTTTTCTTCCTTTTTGTATCAAGTTATCAAATCTAAGTACACTTTTTTTTTAATAAAGTCAAACACTCTGCAGCCTTTTGTTTTGCAAAAAAAAATGAGATGCACTTGTAAAACGGCAGTAGATAAAGGAAGCTGACTTGGCTTTTAAACCACCAGGATTGGACTAGAGTAGTCATGAATAGCTGCTCCAGTTTGGCTTTTCTGTTTAAAAATACGAGTCACAATTGAGTTGGTTTGAACATGTGCCGAGGAGAGATACGGTCTGCGTGTGAGAGAGGGATGCAGAAGACTAAGCTGCCCGGCAGATAGGAGAAGGGCAAAGAAAAGATTAATGGATGTAGTGAGGGAGGACATGCCTGGCATGACAGGTAGACACGTGGGACTGGAGGAGATGGAAACATGATCTTCTTGGGTGAAAAGAAGAGATTAGCTACATTTTGTATTTAAAGTGCTGTGAATCTAAAGATTCTGCTGACGCTGTCAGAGGATTTTAGGATTTATGAGTGTAAGAAAATATACATATATATGAATCATATTTCAAAAAGAATGTCAAGTCTTTTCTTAACACAGTTTCATAGTTTAGTGTTAAATCAATAAGAAGAAAGTTGATTTCTGAACAAGTCAGAGCTTTTTCTGTCCCATTTTTGATTGCTAACCTATTAAATGCTTACTGTGTGACATATTTTCTCAGCAGGCAGGTCGTCTTGCCTCAATAAGTAGAGTTTTCAAATATGAAGTTTTTAGTATTCTTTGGTGAAAACAAAGAATACCCACAACCACAAACTTTAATTTGAAGTGTATGGCTGTACATGTTGCATTAAATCCAGTACAAAACATTTAGCTTTATTTCTACTATCACAGATGCTGTTTTTGCATTGTGCAATAACCCACCTGGTGTTTTCCTAGAAGTAACGACTGAAAGAGGCTGATTGGTCCATCTGCTGTTTTGCTCAGAGAATTTTCCTTGTTGTTTACTGACAATGGTTCCCACTGAAATTGTGCCCCGCGTTGTCAGCGCTGCACTTTGCTGTGTGGAGGCCATTCAGTGTTACTTCTGAGCCTTCAGGTTTACTTTGGACTTTTTAATTACGTGTAGCTACCCTTATAAGTATTGCTACACCACTTACTATTTAGACTAAAGTAAAAGCTTGACTATTCAGATCAAATTTCTCACTTACATTCTATCAAATTTATTTTTCATTCCTTGCTAATCTTCACAGTGATGTTTATATTTTGATTCCCTCATCTTTTGTTTTTTTCTCCAGATCCGACCATATGTAGGCTGCTTGGTTCAGTACCTGCCCCTGCTCTGGAAACAGTCTGAAGAACACAACATGCTTCGATGTGCCATACTGACAACACTAATCCACCTGGTGCAGGTACAGAGCTTCGCCATCCATTGCATGCTTTAGTGTTTTCTGCATGACTATGTACTGTCAAGCACAAAAACCCGGCCGTCTGTTGTGATCTATGGTCATGTTTAGTACATCTGGCACTTTCATGACTTTTCCTTTTCTGGCTGCTGGCCTACATTATGCACATTTCAGGAATTCTTATTTCTTATAATCATGCATATGATGTTTTTTTTTTTTTTTTTTTTCTACTCCTACTTTGAAACTCTTACAGAAACTCAGAGGGTTCATAATACTTTGGTACAATGTATAATACGCCTGGTTCTGGCAGTGCAGCGCATAATCTTGCAAGACATTTTTTATGATTTGTCATTTTTGATAATTTGCTGCAACATCACTTGAGTTTGCCATGGAGGTAATGAGAAAAAATTGCTCCTTCCATGAGCTTTGTTACCCACAGGAGTGAAGCTGCCCGACTTAGTCTTCAATATGCTTTGGACCCCTATGTGGCTCGGCTGCATTACTTCATAGTGGCAGATGATTATGACAAGCTCCCATTGAGAGTGAAACGAGAATACATCTGGCAAACTAAGTGAAACTCGTGAGGTTGAACAAATGAGTTTGCAGGGCTGTGCAAAACTGTTCATGCCAGTTGAATCTTTCTACCTTTTATTCAAGTGAGTATCTTTTGCGTATTTTTGGGGAGGAGGAGATTATATGATGGATAACCACAACACTGAGGTTGATTCAAAATTGCTTAAATGTGTGTTTAGTCCTCTGACCGAATACTTTGTAGAATCTCATTTTGCAGTCTTTGTGAGTTTTTTGGGGGTATGTTTTTACGAGCTCTGTGTAGAGGATGCCAGTGTGACGGGATTCAACTTTGCAAATTAGCTCAGACTCAGTTACACTTCATGGATGAATGTCTGTCATCAGTTTCCACGTTTCACTACAGGTTCTCTATCAAATATAGGTCTGGATTTTGACAGGACAATTGTTAACACATGTAACACAATTCTGGCCTCCTCCTGTTGCCTCATGTATAGTGTTGTTGTCTTGCTGGGAGATTAACCTCTGGCCCAGTCTCAACTCCTTTAGAGTATATGGTTTATGTTTATTTTTTTATCATCAATTTGTATGGTGTCTTTACTGGTCTTCATATTGTTTTCTGTTTATTAATCTTCTCTAACAAACCTGAAGTCTTCACAAAACAGCTAGCTCTATACAGATAAGTTAGACACAAGTAGACACTGTTTACTAATAAGGCGATCTTTAAAGACAGTTACCGTATTTTTCGGACTATAAGTCGCAGTTTTTTTCATAGTTTGGCCAGGGGTGTGACTTATGCTCCGGAGCGACTTATGTGTGGAAATTAACACATCGTTATATCATATCGCATGTTATTTTCACACTAACCCGCCAGAGGGCGCTCCAGGCCTGTGTTTTCTACCTTCGGAGTTGGCGGAGTTGTTTAAAAGCGTCATCGAGGATGAAGATTTTATTGCGTTTAGTGATTTGGAGTGACACGGATGGTTCTTGATAAACTTGTTAGCATGTTATTTATACTATAGTTATCTGAATAACTCTTAATATGTTATGCTAACATACCAGGCACGTTCTCAGTTCATTGTTTGTCATGTTACGTTAGCATACCGTACAATTATTCAGCCTGTTGTTGCCTCTATTCTATTTTTATTGCCTTTCAAGATGACATGTCTGTTCTTGGTGTTGGATTTTATCAAAAAAATTTTCCTCAAAAATGTGACTTATTCTACGGTGCGACTTATAGTCCGGAAAATACGGTACTTGCATTTGAATTTATTTAGCAAATCAGAGTAAAAGTAAAAAATATATATTTTTTGAAAACCATGTATCTCTATTTAATATTCAGACATTACTTTATGTTCGTCTACCACATAAAATTCAGTAACATACATTGAATTTTTGGGTTCCCAAGAGACAAAATGTTGAAAAGTTCAAGAGACGTGAATATTTTTGCAATGGTGCAACTGTGGACAAAATGCCCATTTTCTCTGTTTGGCTTTACAGACTTCATATGGTCTTCATTTTAAACAAAAACAAGCAGAACTAATTTAGATGGCATGGCAAAGGTCAAATACAGTTGCATTGCTGTGAAGTATTGGATCAGTGGTCTTGCAGCAAAATGGATATGAATCTGTTAAGTGTGTTTATTTTGACTATTAAACTTCAGTCCATCTGGCCCTGGAACAAACCAATCTTGTCTTCTTATGATCGCATGGCATGAAGTCAACTGTTAAGCTCATAAAAGCTGCAGTATTGACTCGTTTGTTTTTAATGGATGAATTTTGCCTGTAAGACAAGTTTGCTCCAGCGGGGGATTGAGTGACGCTCTCATTTCTTTTTACACCCACATAAATGCAAGAGGGAGCAAATTAATGTCGTGCCATTTTAGAAACACTGTTGACTGTTCTGAAACACTACTCTGGATCCTCTTTGCCTTCACACGGATTAATTCTGCTACTTCAATATCCCCTTGAGCCCCCCATCATGCAATCCTACAAACATGCTCTTGCCAATTCTTCACTGTGAGTTTAGTGTTTTGTTTGAAAATACAAAGTGAAATGAAATGTGAAGGGATTGGATCCATTTAAGAGTCAGTGACAGTGGTTATTTTTTCATCAACAGAAAGGCGTTTGAGGGCATATGTGGCAAATATTAAAGATGAGTTTGAATGGACCTGCTATGTTGGTGTGCATAATTCATAAGAACAACTTTGCTATGAAAACCAAATTTAATGCTTTTGCAGATATACAGTAGAAACTTGATATTTACACAGTGTATATAAAACATTGTTAAGCTTTCTTTCTCACAATCTGAAATTAAATCAGACTAAGCTTTTCCTTTTAGTTCAGTTTGGATTACATGAAGTAAAAGGCAGAATTAGAGAATATAAAAATGTTTTGCACGTACTCGGATTAGTTTTTAAGCAAGGAATAGTTGTAATCAGATGATGATGTCATGACTGCTTAAGCTACTCTTATTTTTCAGCATTTGAGTTAACTGAAGGTTTACCCATTAATAAAAGCATCTCATAAATACACTGGTTTATTGTGAGATGGAAGAATGTAAATAAATCAATAAGAAGATTGGAGACCTCCACAAGTCAGGTTCATTGCTGGGTACACTTTTACGATGCTTGAAGGTGCCACCTTCATGTCTTCTAACAATTAAATACAAGTATGAAAATTATGGAAGTGCCTAGCCATCATACTACTCAAGAAGGTGATGGCTTTTGATGTGCGTATCAGCCGCAGAACAGAAGCAAAATTCCTTATGAAGAGATACTAGCTGAAGCCAGTAAGAGTCTGACTAAGGTGCTTCTTTGCTAACAGTCCTCTCTAACTGGTCAATGTCTGGTTAAATGTCATTAAAGTTACCCTCATGAGCGTTTTTATTACAAACTACTCCTCACTATTGTGGGTGTGCTGTGAGGGCATCGCAGTTGTGGTGGACTCTCCGCTGACATTTTATGGATAATCAGATCAGCTGATTATAAATTATAATTTTTGATATATCAAGCGTATCTTTATTTGTGCCACAACAATGAAGTTTTCCTGTTTTTCTAAATCTGTACTAAATTACCTTCTACTTACTGCTCAGTGGTTTAACATTGATTAATATAATTAAATTGCCATTCTTTAATTGGTTAAATTTTACTGAGGTTTATTGAAAAGAACACTTGTAGGAAAGGTTGCCATAATTTTTGAAAATTGTACTTTGCATCTTATATTTTATGTAGTGAAACACTTAGAATTGTATTTGAAATGTAATATGTAACAATGTATTGTTTATTCCATGATGCATGACTTTGTGTTTTTGTGTTTATGATGTAGAGCACTTTGAAATGCCTTGCTGCTGAAATGTGCAATACAAATAAAATTTGATTGATTTGATTGATTGATTGATATCCATTATAGTGATCATTTCTATTTGTAGAGTTTTTTTTTTTTCTATTCTACACTAAAGGTATATTTCTATATAGCAATATGATTTGACTTCTTCAAAAATGGTAACTTCCTACTTAACCATAGATCATTTTAAATGTCATTAAAGTCCAAATGACCAGGAAATGAAGTGTAACTTAGTTCCTGTTGTTGTGCCGCAGTATATTGTTTTTCCTAAACTCAAAGTTAATGGGCACGCACAGTTTTATTGGGTCATCAAATTAACATGTAATGTCCAAACAAATCTAGCTGCCTAAAATAAGCATTGTGCTTCAAAATTAAAGACCTTCAATTGGAAAAGCTTTTCTTTTTGACAGCTTCATGTTATTAGAACTAGGAGTGGTGGCACGTGCCTTGCAGCGTGAAAGGTCCCCATTTTGTGCTGTTCATTTTTGTGCGAAGAAAAATGTAGTGTGACAGCACGTGGTTAGGAAACAATGCATAAATCCATTCCTCTGCTGAGCTCTCCTCAGATGAGCTGCAAAGAACTTCAATTAAAGCGAGACACAGAAAGCAGGGGAACACTTTGAAGCATCCATGTCTTGCTGTCACTGTTTGGCATTGATTCCTGTATCTTTTTGTTCTTTCAGGGCCTTGGGGCAGAGAGTAAGAACCTTTACCCTTTCCTTCTTCCTGTCATCCAACTGAGCACCGACGTTTCTCAGCCGCCACACGTCTATCTGCTAGAGGATGGACTGGAGCTTTGGTATGGATAAACATGCAGTATTCAAACATTTCTGAGTCCAGGGAAGAAAACAAGATTCCCTGAGGCTGATCTTTATGAAGTACTTAGTGATCTCATTTCATCCCTTACACACACGCCTACACATGGATACTGTGGCTGTCTTTATTTTTGCCTCTTTTCTCTGTAGTGCCTATCGATGATGAGTCTTCTTTGTCTTATCATTTCTCTGCCTCATTTACTGGCTAATGTTTACTATCCCGTTTAGAGGCCAGTTTGTAGATAAATGTTGCTTAATGACCTCGTTGTTGCATCTTGTTTGAATTGGGTCTTTTCACTGGCAGAGATGGCCAGTGATCACTGGATTTGTTGAATGTTCATGTTGTTCACAATCTTCATTTTATGGCTGTTTTGGAAACAAGTAGTTTTAAAGCTTCTTCAGACTTTTAAAACTTCCTTTTCGAAAAATAAAAATTTCTTTCATGTTCTAAAGATTGTACGTCGTTTTCTCATTTTGTCTTTGTGCCAGCCGCATATCTCTGCCCTGTCTTTTATCCTCCCTGATAACCAGCACTGCTCTGTATGCCTTTTTTTTGTTTACAAAGACATTGTCATTTTCTCATTCTTTTATCTTTCATTGATTATTTTCCTGTTTGTGTCCTCTTCAGTATCTCTTCTGTACATTTCTTATCACAGCTAATAGAAGTTAGTGAAACCTTCCGCAAACTACCAATACCTTTTGAAAAAGTTTACATAAATCAAAATCTGTTCACTCATGGTAAGTAGTTGCAACAAAATAATAGCAGTGCAACATAAAACACCAGCTATGTCACTTTTTTGGAAGAAATGTTGTCTTTGTTACAACTGATTTGCTAATAGGTTTAGTAGAGTAGTAGAAAACTGCCATGATCTTCATGTTGTTGATTCTGTGTAAATGTGACATACTTTGATTAAAAAGTTGACTGACGAGGGGAAAATGTTAGACAGCGGCTCGTGAGTTAAAATGATCAAGCATACTTTGAAAAGGAACTCCAAATTAGAAGTACAAAAAGAACATGGGAAAACAAAATTCAAATTGTTAAAAGGTCAAAGTGATTACTAAACCAATAATGAGTTTCAGGGGGATCAGCCCTTATAGTGATTTTTTTAGTAAAATAATCCAAAGCACATCCGTAATGGAGCAGCAAAAAGGCTCCTGTCCAGTAATGCCTCAATCAGCTCCATGTAATTTGATGAACTTCTTTTATATTTCTTTAAAAATCAAGACGTGTGTAAGTGGGAATAATCTTGTAATTCCTTTATTTACTGTTGCGTTCAAAACTGCCACCTCCATCAAAAGAATCTGCAGCACAACAAGAAATCAGCATGAGCCAGGAAATCCCTGATTGGTTCAATCTTAACTTCACAAAAACATTGATTTTTTTAGACACTTGTGTGAGGAAAAAATGCAACTTTGGAGGAGGTAATTCAGAAGATATTATCGGAAAACAAAATACATTTTGAGTGAAGAGATTTGCAAACAGCTCTTTTATTTGCAATAATTTGTCAGTTTCTTAGCTCAATATGTTATTTTGATAATCATAATTGTGGAGAATTTTTTTTTCTCTCCCTATTATTGACCAGCCCAAATATTAACATTTCAAATCTCTGATCTGAAAATCCTTGTAGTTTTTTCATAATTACTTTGTTTTTCTTCCAGTGAATTGAAATCAAAAACATCAGGACAATCATACTCATACCGGATTAATATCACATCCCCTTTTCTTTATACTACTTTGTCTTTTCACCTCCTTGCTTATTTGTTATGTTTTTGCCACCCTTATGATTTGCTCTCCTTCTATATTCTGTCTCTGTAATTTGTCCGGTTACATTTTTCCAACGAGTTTTCTGTTTGTCACCTCCAATATGTATCTTCTGCACATTTTTCTCACATCATCTTCCTATTTTCTGTTTTAATATTCCTTATCTGCTTTGTTCCTCTCATGTTTCCCTTTGCTCCTTAATGTGTGCTCACCCCATTTCCTCCCTCTCATTGTGTAGGCTGGTGACTTTGGAGAACAGCCCAGCCATCACCCCGGAGCTGCTCAGAATTTTCCAGAACATGTCAGCTTTGTTGGGTAAGCTTACAGAAGATTTCTTTTGTTTTCTGATTTATCCAACTGGGTGTGTGCGAATTAATGTTGTCCTCGGAATATTATATATTAACATATAAATTGAATCAGTAGAGAGAGTATTAAAAAAAAAAAACTAACAATATTAGAAAATAACTGAAAATTCTTTAGGGGTAATATATTTAGAATAGTTAAAACCAAATATTTACATAAACTATTAAACTCTACAAAACCTATTTTTTTCTCCCATTGCTGGGCATTAAGTCAAATAAAAACCTTTTATGGTTTTGGTCAGTTTGAATTATCAAAATTGTTTATATTGGCAAAAGACCAGAATAATCAGCGAGAATAATGTTTGATCGTTCTCCAAATTAAGTAATCTAAATGCATTTTTTTATATGTATGATTTGTTTAAAGTCTTTTTCTAATTTTGCATTAGAAAATAGCCTAAAATGAATTTAAAAACTTAACCATTTGCCATATCATTCTTACCTGTATTTTCTCTAATTGTTTAGAAATGTAATTTTAAGTGTTTGAATTTTAATAAAGGTTTAATAATTCTCTCTCTTATTATTTAGGAAATATAATTCATTTTCATTATCTTTTCTGACCTAAAAGAGGAAGTTTAATCAGATTTTTAACACCAGGTGGGTACCAGCGGTTGTAATTCAAAACAAATACTGGACTTATTTTCTGACAAAGAATCTGACCCATTAAAATGTTACACTATATATGTTGAGGTAAGCTGAAAAATCTATTGCCTTAAACCCAATTGTGTAATTTTCTTCATTTGGCTTTTGTTGCTTTTGAAGATCACATCACTGCCTCTGTAGGTATGATCGATTGCATTAAACTGCCTGGATGATTTATCATAAGGACACCACACATGTTGTGCATGTGTCTCTCTGACCTTCGGTGCTATAAGGGACATTAATTTAGTATCAGATTGCAATAAGTCAGACTCATACAACAGCTTTTTTTTTTTTATCTCGTTGGCTTCGCTCTAGCATTCTATCACTGACTGTGCGGACTGTATGGGCTCCATAGGGCACAGAGAGCCAAAGGGCTATGGGTCGCAGTAATGGTGGAGGAGGGAATTAAAGAGGATCAAGGAAACGAACATAACAGGAAGGCGGTAGATGAAAACGAATTCAAGTGGCAATGGTTGGAAAATCCGTGAAGAAAAGGGAGAGGTTATACGTAGAGATTGGACATGGATGAATGGTAAGATAAGTAAGGCCCTTATCTTCTGCCTAACAGAAACCATTTCATTTTAATTTATTTATTTTTTGCAAAGCATCACTTTAAGTCAGATTAAAATGTAGAAACGAAAACAGAATTCTGCACAAGCTTTAAAGTGACAGAAACAACTGTAACTGAGAGATCTTTGCAAAAAGGTGTCTATAATTCAGTACAAGCTCTACAGGGAGGGAAAATAAAAAGATCTATTTATACTTGAAAGAAGATTTTACTTATATGTATATATATAAATTAGAAGACACGGTTAGCATTTATATATTCCTCAATCACAGAGAAAGTGGGACCTAATTGGCTGTATCTTCACGAGTAATGAAGATGTTTAAAAGATTTGGTGAACACTAATCAGCTGCCACATTAGTCTTTTAAGTGTTTCTGATGATGAAGTGAGAGAGGGTTGACAGTGTAGTTTTAGGAAGAGGTTGTTGAACTTTAACTAAAGACTAAATGTTGCACAATAAAGGATGAAGATATCGGCATATTGTTTTGGCATAAGATTCAGATTTATAGGAAACTGTCTGTAGGTAAAGTTGGAGGATAAATCTGTCCTTTTACAGGCCAACGTTTTACTGAGAAAACACCTGAGCATTTACTGTCTATGACTTTTGTTATAGGTGGTTTGGTTGATGTTAATGATATTTTTTTGATAATTTTTCAGCTATAATTGACGTTACTAGCAAATGTCTAGTTATGGTCTCCCTTCTCTTCATATGGTAAGAATATCTGACTGGAAAAAGAAAATTACACATCTTCTGTAAAATGCAGCAATAGACAAAATATTGTTCTCAGCTTAGAATAGACTGTTTCCTGTTCTTTATGCCATTTTTGTCTACATACTATGGAAGCAGGCAATTTCAGAAGCCAGTACATAGTGACAGTTCAATTTAAATGTTACTCCAGGGTTTCTGTTGTGAAAGGCTGTTTCAGTATCTACATTCACAAAGGACCCAGTATTTCGTGCATCATCTTACCAGTTGTCTTGTGTCCCAAAGTGGGGGGCATTCACATTTGCTTTTTTCTTTTTATTTTATCAAATCATAGTTTGCATTCCTAAAAAAATATCTCGTTTACAGAGTTGTTTTCTGCAAACCATTTTCACTGCTAGGGAATTCAGTGCATGCACTGTTGTGGGATATTTATGCTGTTTACTTAGGCTAACACAGTTTCACGGTGTAAAATCAAGCACTGACTTATTTTTGTTGTGTTTATATCTGCTTCTGTTTATTTGTCCTGTGATGTTGGTCCGGGTAATATAAATGCCTTGCTTTGTCACAGCCGAACATGTCTCATCACTCTCTGGAAGATAGTCATGCTGTAAAAACACATCTTTCTGGTTTGAAAAAATAATGCTCTGACCTGTCAGTTTTATATTTGAACCCATCAATGTCATCCTGGGAGACATACTCCGAGAATGCATTGCTGGTGCTCATGAACAACAGGTAGTTTGTGATAGAGCAAAACAAAAGAGTCGATCACTATGAAAGGGAAGGAAGAATGAGACATGGATTTTAACATTTTTGCAAATGAAAATCACCCTTTGTGAGACATAATAGTGGCAGCACCATGACTTTTTCAGTAGGGATTAGGACAATGGAGTTAATGAGAAGATAGACAAAGCTAAATACAGGGAAATCCTGAAAGTTTTATTTTTAGTTTTTAACTTCAACTATGTATTGGATTAAATACTTGAATGTTTTACCTTGTTGCTGTTTTGCTCTTGATGAATCAGATTAATAATTATGACCCAGTTTGTGATGCAAACAATATAATTGTTAGCGCCAGCTCTATTTAAATAAAACTTTTAAAGGTCTTGATCTTTCACCATACCAAAATTTGTCCATTTTCTGATCATGAAGTAAAAATACTAAACCATTTTTTATTTTTTTTGTATTTTTTAAAATTGTTTTTAAATCCCTTTTGAGGTCAAGTACACTCCGCACTCCAAAGAAAAAGCAAACTTGTATTGACTTTCAATTTGATCAATAACTTCCTCAGTTTTTTGAAGTAGAATTTGAATGTAGTTGAAAAGGCTGCTGTACTCTTGAGCTGCAGGAATAAAGCAGATGATCTATCCCAATGTGAATTGCTCAATTACATATTTCGAGTCTGCTAAATTCAGGCTCTTAGATACGCTATTGAGTGCAAAAAATTATTTTTCTTTATGATATAGCTCCTGCACAATTACAGCAGATTGTCAGCAATGAATGTTTTTTCCACTTGACTATTTTTCTGTCTCTGTCTCATATTACTCTGAGAAACATTATGTTCTCCTGCTTGATTTTCCACATTTTAAACACATTAGATATCTTGAAGATAATTAGCTTGTCACTTGAGTTCAAGGAACATTTCAAAGTGGCAGGGATGAAAGATAATAACTTGAAGGTATGGTCACAGGTCAAAGTAAAGTAGCACGGCATTTTAAAGTGAATATTTTCCGCACTGGGGAGTGAAAAGAATAATTTCTATGTTACACTTATGCATCTCTCTGCATAAATTTAGGAAAAGTTATTCGGGAAATCAAATTTTCCGGTTTTACTATCTTTCTCAAGCGCTAAAGCTGTCTCTCATCATCTTTGGCTGCTTTTTACTCAAACATCTGGTCGTTCATTCTTTTAGTCCGTGGAGAGCAGTGGAGGGATGTGGGTCGTTGAGAGAGTTTTGGCTCTGAGGAATGTTTCCACATGCCAGGTACGTGGCCTGGCCTCTCTGATAACGAGCCCTGTTCCATCACTGCTAACCGTGCACTGCAAATTCCCTGATTAGAATGTCAGGAGTCTTGCTGCGATTAAAATGTTAAGGTTGCTCTGTGCTCTGTTTCCCTAACACTTGGCTCTGAACTACGAGATGTTTGTGTGGTTTAAGTGAAGCAATTGCTTCTTCTGGAGCAGAAGGAAGCCCTAATGAAGTGAGCAAATGATGGTTAGAGTGCCATTTTATTTTCACTCATGTTTCATTGATATTGCCTGAGGGCCCAGGAAAGAGAAATGACTAACCTGTTTAATATGGCAAAACTAGAATTTAGAGTCCTGGACTTGTTTTCTTCCCCAAAGGCTGTTTCTGTGTGATGCTAGCCAAACCTTTTTACAAAAAATTAATACATGTTATTGTCCGTCTATTCAATTGCAGATAACAAAAATACCGTACTGTTGTATTTTCTACATAAATTACAGTGTGGAATTGATCAGAGCATAGCATACTCACCCTCCAATGATCAATAATGTTTACAACCAAGAAGCGTCTGAACTAAAGGCATCTGAAGCTCTCCCACTTAACTGCCTGGCTAATGTGCTTCATGGATCAATTTAGACATCCTCATTAGAAGACAACCTTTTTATTTCAGGCCTCTCTACTCAAAGTAATGACTTCAATTACAGCTACCATAGAGATTGGATGTGTTCAGTCATATTTAATGCAGAGACTGAGTTATCTATTGAAGTTTAATTATAGGTTAGCTAATATAAACTTGAAATTTTTGACTTTTTTAAACACTGAATATGCAACTGAATTTGCTGCATTCTGTTGAAGGTCAACTGTGTAACTTCTAATAGTTTATATTTTTTTGACATGCTAGCTATTCGTGTTTAAGTAGATTTTTTAATTATGTATAAACGTAATCAAAAGCAAGACTTTTTTCTCTTTTTAGGGCTATTTGTATTAATCACCAAATACAATGCTCTGGGATAAGCCTAAAAACAAAAGAAAAGAAAAAAAAAACTCAAACATTAATGTTTTTGAAGGCAAAGGTAAGGTTTTCTTAGAATATCTTTGGTCAACTATTATTGTGCAAAATTATTCCCCAACTAAATGAAAAAAAACTATAATTCCTATCTCACTTTATTTTCATCTGAGAATTGTAAACAAACTGGAAACTTTCCAATAAACATTTCTGGCTTTAAAAGAAAATGATCATTGACCAATACAGAAAGTGTTCTTTTCAATAACAGAGACGTGTGTACTTTTGTAATTTCACAGTTTCCAACTTTCTGTGCAGTTGCAACCACAGCTCCAAGACACTGTTTTCCTTCACTGTAAATCTCCTGTTTCAGAACTATCAATTGAGGAATGGGGCCTTTACTGACTAGACTTGGATGCATGTGATGTTTGGATGCAAACCCTTCTTTTTGAAAGAAGCAGGGATCTTCCTGCATCACTGCTTGAACAAAATGTCTTCCCACATCTAATGCCACATCTAAACTGTCATTAGATGTGGGAGTTGATTTTTGAGTCCATGTTCAATCCAAAAAGATCCAACTAACTCATCTTTAACACCAGCCCATACCAGTATCCTATCTCCACCTCATTGGTACCTGACTCAGTGTCAGGTACCAGTACAGGGATCAGTAATGATTGTGACCCATTCATTTGGTCCATCATCAGTCACTTTTGTGTCATCATCTCATAAAAACTTTTAAAATCTGTTTGCAGATATTTCTTGGTCCAATTTAGATGCTTTAGCAGATTTTTGTTGTTGAGTGGTAGTCAGGTTTCAGCCTTTCTTACCATGGGCATGTCTCTGAGCTTTGGACATCTTGTCCTTCTACCTACTCCAGGTAGGTTGATGCCATTATGGAATACGGCAGAATTGGCAGATAATGTCTTCCTGCTGGCTTCACGCTTGAGTCTTCTCAAATCCTTGGCAGTTAATTGGCGTCTATTTTTCTATATATTTAGAACTTTGACCGGCTGTTGACTAAGTACAACAAAACACTTAATGGTTCTGTGATCATCCGCCAATATCTCAGGAATTTTGAAATTTAAAAAAAATGCTAGGGGTTACCAGCCAAAGTTAGCTTTTTTTTTTTTATCATAGAATTTCTTCTTGGTATCAGCAACATTTTTTGCAAGATGATAATTCAGTTATGTTGACTAATAGTTGGGCCCATATCTTATTCTATAACCACTTAGAGATTTGCCTTAATGTTGTGGTATAGAACCATCTTATAAGTGCATGACCTCTGTTATGCTCATTGAATTGAGCTCTAATTACTTTATTTTTATGAAGTAATTATTTACTCTATAAAGAATCCTAAATAATTCTTCCCGGGCTGTTAATCGCTGTTGGTCTTTTTGAGATATTCTTAATAGAATATCAGATTATTATTAAGCCGGTAGCTTGGTTTAAATGTACAATTGGAATATAGAAAATATGAAACAAAAAGGAATTGACTGGGGGGAAAAAAAACAAACAAAAGAAACAAGAATATCTATCAATAAAAAATGTAGTAAAAAATAAGGTCATCCATTTAAGTTAATTTAGAAACACTTTTTTTTGGGTTGGATTTCTATTCAGCTGTTCTAACCCTAAATTATGTTTACAGTAATCACATGAAAGGTTTTCTATTAGGCTGTCATTGGCACTCTACAACAACAGATAATAAAATTCTGCTCAATTTTGCATCCTCGCATACATAGAAAGTTCAATGGCAACAGGTATTAAATCTATGCACTGTGTACCAACCATTTTTAAGGGCTTTTAAACTCTAGATTTTGTCCATTTAATTTAACTTGGCAACTACACTTTTTCATTTATCATCGACACCATAAATTTAAAGCAAATACTGGTTTGCTGGATGATCATAATTTCAACATTTTTCTTTATTAAACATTGGAGCTACCTCCAGGGCTCTTATCAGAGTCATATGCTAGGCTCATTTTCTAGTTAATGTTCATAACCAAAGCAAATTTGTGCAGCATATGCCCAGGGCTATGAAATATGTTCTGACTAAAGCTTAATCAGGGCCTCAACAGCTGCTGTTGTGACTACTTCTGTTATGGCACTTTGTGTGTGCTTGTGTGAAGAAGGATAATGTGGCCTGCCTACCCTGTGTAATCTGTCAACTAGCAAAAAGGCCATTTTAGGCTTTTAAATATTTTGTTTATGGCCAGAAAAAATATTGGCAGAAAATATGAAAGTAACATAAGAAAATTAAATGTACATGCAAAGAAAAGCACCTCCTCTCTTCCTTAAGGCTAAGTTCAATCACCCTTCATAGAAAACGTTTTTTTTCCCCAGTATTGTTTAATTAATTTATTTATTTTTTGTGATTTTCCATATCCCTTAATGTGAGTATTGTAATATATGAACCAGTGCATAAATATTCAATCAGGTTGATTTTTCAGCAGTAATTGACAAAAATCCAGAATGTCTTATCAATTCTAGGCCTCAGTTTCTTCCCTCAAACCCCAAAGCAGAATTCTGTCCCTATTTCCCTCATTTATTACAAAAACTTTAAACTTTCACTTATTTTGTGTTCATACTCATACACAACTTTTTCCTCAGATGATATTGCTTCAGTTTGTGCACTGCTTGCCAACAAGAAATATAAGGACAGCTTTATTCGTCCAATAAGGACAGATCTAACAGCTGTCACAATCATTTACTTATGTTCTCGTTTGCTTTTGGGGAAAACAAAGTCAAATATCTGAGATATTTTTTGTAGAGAAATATTTTGATTGCAACCATACAGCCTTAGAGTTGGATTTCATAAAAACTATAGATTAGATCTCCACTTTGGTACAGTATTTTGTTATCTGTTCATGCTTCTAATGAAAGTGCATGGTCTGCCCCGCATATATGTTTGGACAAATGTGATCGTGTTTCTAAAGTGCGGTTCAAATTTCTTCATCTGAATTACAAGATGAATGATACCTATCTTCTTTAGTTTGTTTTTTTTTCCTTGTGAGAACCATGGCGTGCATCACGATTAGCCCAAACGTGCATCACTTATGGTATTACTACCTAACATGCTCAATGTGCAACACAAAGTAGAATTGGTCGATATGAAAAATTCTTGCTGATATTTCTGTTCATGTTTTACTTTATTTAATATTATTTATCCTCTCAATACTCTAGTTTTTCAATGGTTTTAACCAGAGTAGCATTTTAACCTTATCTTGGATATTGGCTCTCAACACATTAGTAATTGCCTGTCTGTTTGCACCAATGGGAGCCTTTAGGGACTTTCATCTGAAAGCAAGATTGGTGGAGTTGAGATGATCTACCAATCTGTTTCCATTAGCAGTTCAACATCGTCTTGCTGTGGGAGGCTTTCAACTGAGCTACTTTAAGTGTTGATTTAGCAGATAATAATTATAAAATGCACCTACAATTTCATCAACATTTGTTTTGTAATATTTTACTCAAGGCTTGTTTTATATCAAGGTCACACTGACTCACAAAGACTAAACTTTGGACAGAAAGGCCCACAATTAACATCAACTGCAAGGCACTATAGTAACAAACATTGGAAAGGAGGAAACTCGGTCTTTGATGTTCAGAAGTTCAAGACTTTAGGCTGTCATTGTCAGCAAAGGGTTTTTACAAAGTATTAAACATGTATGAAAATTATGAACTCAATTGTATTACCGTTTTAATGTATCTATTGTATTTATTATATAGCATACTTCCTTGGTTTAAAAGTAATTTTAAACCAAGGATTGGGACTTGGACTGGGTAAAAACAGCTGCACACAATAGATTAGTTGTTTACCTGTCCAATATCCACATTTGGACTTGTTCAACAATTGGATCAGCCGAGAGGCTTTTTTTCTTTTAGCTTACAAAAACTCAATTTGTCATAGTGTGGTTTTTCTATCTTTACTCAAAAATGCTGTTTTCTACCATCTCTGCTTCAGAACAGAACAAAGACCTTACCGCTCATTTAAAGTCAAAGACTTCTGTGCTTGCTTGTCTGTTTTACATCCATTATTGTGCTCATTTTGTGCATAGGCACACATAATATGTTTACTCTAATTTGGCTTCATACTCTGAGTGTAATGTTGAATATTCATATAGACTGATGTGCTGACTAAATAGGCCCTGGAATGCTTTGCATACTTGACCAGATAACAGATGGTTGCATACATTACCCCCATTACCTTATTATGGCTGACAGCCGGCTGAGGAAGCACATGGCATACATCAGGATCAAAATCACCTGGGTGAACCAGCACTGTGGTCTACTGTGATTCACGACTCACCATGGAGATTCTAATCTTTTCTACACAAACCTAATAAACAAGTGAGCTGTTTGATCAGGATAAGGCTCTTTATGAAGCCTGAGTTCAGAGGGTTTGGGCTAATCGTGATGACTTTTAAATTTATAGATGTGATATGCACCTTTTTGTAAAAACATTTTCATCTTAATTATTTTTTGTGTCTTGGGGCATTAAATATTTTAATTAAACCTTCAAAGATATTAGGTTCATTTTTATGCAAAGTTGAAAGTTATCCTATCACCTCTAAAATTAGCTCTTGATTTTAAGAAACAACCATGAAACGCTTAGTTTTGTTTGTGATAAGAGCAAAAATTCTATTTATGTCAACACTGGCTTTGCTCTGGGTTTTTTGTGAAGTTTTCATAAAGTTTTGTTATTTCAAAACTACTCATGAAAATGTCGGTCTTGGTGAACGTGTGCAATTTTGTCAGGCTGTCAGGTTTCTTTGTGTGGCAAGATTGCTTGCTACCATTTGTCAATCTTAGGATCAGGTCTTTCTCTCTTTTCCATCTTAATTCCTCTTAACTCTCTCACTTTTTTGTAAACATTTTGACTATAATTATGTTGACTACCGGTAACACCAAAAGTCTTCTTTTGTTTGTGATTATTTAAGTTTTGGTCCCGGCAGTTTCTCTTTGCATCTCTTAGGGCTTATAAACCCCAATAATTTCTGTCATCACTGCTGTACAAATACACTGTGGAAGTATTTTGGTATTTAAGTGGTAGACCAACACAGCATGTGGTATTCATTTGTATTCAGCACTTGTCACTCAGTATTTTGCACAACCTCTATTCTCTACAAGTCTTTTGTGGTATTACTCCACCAGGTTTCTACATCTACAGACTGATCTTTTTGCCCATTATTCTTTATGAAATAGCACAGGCTCAATTGAGAACATCTGTCAATGTGTCAAGTCTCCATTAATTTGGGTTTATTCTACCAGATGAATATGGGTTGATGGACACTACTTTATTGTAGCTTTAGTTGGATATTTGGGTCGGTATCCGACTCTTTTCCTCAATAATATCCTTCCAGTGTTGATCTATTTTTAGCTCCATTCACCTTCCTCTCAACCCTCACTAGCTCTCTGTCCCAGAAAAAATATGCCTCTTTAATAGCCTGATACTGCCACCACCCTGCTTCACTATGATAATAGTGTGTTCTGGATAGTGTGTTCTGGACGGTGGTGTGGTTTTGGTTAAACACAGCATTTGCATGAGGGATAAATGGGTCTATTATTTTCTGACAAGGTCATCTTCTTTCACTTGTTTACATTAATCATTTAAAAATGCATATTCTATTTAGTTTTTACTTGGACAATTTGTGTCTGAAGGAGAGGTACATATCTGATGATGTTTGCAAACACTTTTATCGCAGGACTATACTTTGTCTCATATTTTCTCATTCTCACTGCACCTACTTCATTTTTTTCTGTGTAAGAAGAGAGGTTTTTCCATTTGTATGACAAACATGGAAGATTTTAAAAAGTTGACTGTTTCTATTTTCCTCCTTCTATCACCAGGCTTAGAAGTTTATAAGAGCACTAATGCTCCGTGTTCAGTACATAACATCAAACAGCATAATCACACAACTCTGAGCACACACTTGTCATTATTACACAACTGGTGGTTCAAGAGTCAATTAACATTTATTGTAGAACCATTTTACTACACTCACCTCCAGCTATTGAACGACACTCTTTAAAACTGAAAAGCAAAATCTGCCTACTTCATAATCTACTCTATGTGTGGTGTTACTATGAGGACCATTTATTTCTTGATGCATTTCCAAATTCTTTTCAAGTTTTTTTAACACTAGTTTTAATACTATTGCTCTATTAAGATATGCACCAAACATGTTTTTACTACTCATTCTATTCAGCCATATCTGATGTCTCTATAGGAACTAAGAAGATATAGGAGCAGAATTCAAAGTATATTTTCTACCCTTCTTGTTGAGGATTTACTGCCTTGCAAAACACAAAGTCATTAGATTTAACATATTGCTTTTGAGTCACAGTAAATGAAACATTTACCAACATTTGATGTGTATGATTTTGTGTGACGACACTTATCAAAATGCCAACACCATTTTGATGGCATTTTGAACTGTCTTACTTCCACTGAATTAATAGTTATACACCAGAAACTGAATATGGTCAACGTTGAGTGTTCTTCCTTCAGCAACAACTTCCAGACTAAAGAGTGCTGTTGGTGAAACTTACTGTGGTGTGATAACAAAAGAAAACAAAAAAAAAAAAGAATTTTAGTCTTTGACTGGCTGGAAAAACCTTGGTTGATCAAACTGATCCATTTACAGTGACAGGTCGATTTTTCTATGCACATCTTTTTAATGATACACTTATTGATTTTTTATTTTTTTTGGTTTGCTCTTGTTTTATTACGAGAGAATTATTCAGCACTTGTTGCTATTATCTGTCCACGTTAGACGTTGTGTTTATAAGGTGTTACAATTTGCTTCAAGCATTCATACCACCTTTTCTTTGCAAATACACATCCTAGCCAGCACCTAATCTGTAAGGTTTCATGGTCAGGCGTTAGTATGAGGCCAGACAGCCCAACTTGTGTAAAATGCAGAAATGAAGCAGAACCGATTCAATGTTGGGATAATAATCTCACGGGGCAGACTTAATTTATGTGCAGTTCTTCTTAATGGATTCTTACAAACCTTCTATTTGTCTTGGCAGCTCAGCAGCTACTTGAACTTACTTCCAGGCCTGTGAAGCTGATGCTACAATATTCATCTGTTGCATCATGGTTCCATCCAGTATTTCTTTCACTGCTTAATTATGTTCAAAGTTGTGCCTTTACCAGGAGATGTAGTAATGTGAAACAGATCTAACATCTAGAATTAGGGATTCAGCTAATTCTGTTTAACTGAATCATTAATTGTTCTGGTGTGTTCAAATAAAAGCAACATAACTTTGTCAGTGTGAGAATACAATTGCGTTTTCCTCTTTTTCTGTAGCATGAGAACAAATTTGATCCAGTTTCTTGTACTTTTTATTTGTAATAGCATGTAAAGACTTCATAATATGTATGTCAGTACAAGCTAATCAATGGCTTTATTCAATTTTTTACATGCACTCTTGACATTTTATAGATTTATTTTTAAAATATCCAATGATTTGTTCATATATAAATTAAAACCTACTAAGTCCATGACATTTTTTTTTACCTGTTTGCATTTTATCAAATGGACCAAATCTGCAAATTCAGCATCTCATGTGACAATGTTTGTTTTTCAGAGCTGAGCTCCGAGAACCTCCGCACCTGTTTTCAGATCATAATTGCCTACCTATACTTGTCTGCCATTGAGTTCCTGCAGGTGGGAGAAACAGACACTCACTTTAAAGACAATTGCAGAATTTAAATGTTTTTGATCAGATTTTCAAATCCTTCTTTTCTTTTCCACAGAATTATGGTGAATCTTTGTGCCGATCCTTTTGTGAACTTCTAAAGGACATTACAAATGAGGGACAAGTCCAAGTACTGAAGGTAACTTAAAGTTCTCTGTCAATTTTTGTTTGTTTTTTGTGTGGCGTGCAGAACATTTATTTCCAGTTGAAAATACAAACTAGTATTTTAAAAAGATAAATGTTAACCATCAGTCTTTAATTAATTTAATTTTTATTATTTATTTATTTATTTACATTTTTTTATATTACTGATTGATAAGCCAAATCTAAACTCTCTCTCAAAAATGAAAAATCATTTCACTGACATCTAGTTATAGACAATGGGACCTCTAGGTTTAAACCAGGTCTTATTTAGATGCTATCAAGCAAAGTTTTAAAGTTCTTTTTTTTTTTTTTTTTTTTTTTTTAGCTTTTTTTCACTTGTTTTTTAGAAATGCAGTCACAGAGAATAAAAATTTGCTTTTAAAGAATCTCAGTCTACATGCCAAAAATAAAAACCTGTAAAATGCATTGTCAGTGTTCCTTTTTTTTCTACTCAAATGTCCATAATGGACACAAATAAATTGCATCTTGAAAAGTATGAAAGTTCATAGAAATATTTTTCCTCATCAATGTTTCAGTTTTTTCCAAACATTTTTTTATGGGTTTTTAAAGTAAAGAGATTTTTTTTTCTGCAGCTGTTCTTGTAAGTGAATTGAAAATGATTAGAATCATCTTTTTTGAATGAAGGTTAAACATTAGTGTGGATTACAGGATGACTTATGTGTCCTCTAATATCGAGTGTGGCTCAAGAAAAGCTGTCTTGAGTATTAAGAGGATTAATAAAAACATGTTAATCATGAGGCTATGCCTGCAGAACTCTGAATGAACTTTCATATATAAAAATTTGTTGCACTTGTGTGTGTGTGAACTTGCAAAAAGCACACAAAGGTAATACCCCTTCAAGTAATGAACATTTCCTCATATTTAAAAAATAATGCCTGGTTTGCATTCTTCTTGAATTGGTAAAAAATCATATTACTTGAAACACTTTTACTATTTTAGTGGTGTGATTTGTAAATGCATATAGGTTTTGTTATATAGGTTCCTTTTTCGTTTACCTAAGATTCATCTGAATTTCCTCATTGTTGGACAATCAAGTATATTTATTTTCTATTCTAAAAGAAAATGACTGAATAATAATCTCTCAGAATTTGCGTTTCTCAGGAAAACTGTTTGCTGTTTTCTATTTTGTTTTGTTTACAGCAGAGCTGGGTGTCAGCAGAATGCCTGTAATTCCACAAAGCTTGAGTGTGTTTAAGCCTGATGGCTTATTGCACATCTGGCTCTGACTAATGTTGTTGACTGGGGGAAGAAGAGACAGCACACAGTTAACAAACAAACATGTTTACATAACACATTCCGACAATGGAGGACAGCTCGTGCTAATCAACATGAACTCTTTGAGGAATCCATTTGTACTGCAGTGGTTGGTTTGACCACTTAGAAGCAAAATAAGTTAAACATAATTATCTTTGGTAAATTGGCAAATACCTGCAAGAAATTTTTCTCTTCACAATTTTTTATATAAATAAACATTTATATAAACATATATATATATATATATATATATATATATATATATATATATATATATATATATATATATATATATATATATATATATATATATATATTTTTTTTTTTTTTTTTTTCTGGTTGTACATTTTCGTTTTCTTATTTACGTTGCTGGACCCAGAGTCATAATTGTAAGATTCTCTTCTTGAGGAAAAAGCCAGTAAGCAGTGTTTCACTGTCACTGCATTTTTACAGATTTTAATAAGGTTATTAGGAAATTTATTTGCTGCACCCTGCTGCATCCTGACTTCTGATCCCTGAGTTGATAGGTTTTGTTGTTTTTTGATGTGCAGTCCAACCATTTTAAAAGAATAATGTCATACTATGTTTGCTTTTTACCATTTGCAGATTCTGTTCAGTAAGGAAAATGCTAGAAATCACTGACCAATGGCTCTGTTTAAGAGTCATTACCTGACAGAACACATCCACATGTTTAACATTATTTAAACACAATCAGCCATCCTTCTCTGGAAGTCACTGAACCTGAATTATTCGATGTATATACGTTTTTCTTTTTTGTTTTTTTCAAATAATTATGCCCTATATTCTCTCTTAATGTCCCTCCATGACCTCTTTTTTTTCCTGGCTCTCTTCAGAGTTTTACCTTTATACTTCTCTTTGCTACATTTTACATGCCGACCTCCTCCTTGGTCTCCTTGTGTCTCTGCAGGTGGTTGAAATAGCTTTAAAGGTTAGCCCTGTACTGGGAGTCCACATGTTTCAACCTCTGATGCCAGCTGTCTTTAGAGGTATCGTGGATGGGGAGGTGAGAATGTTTTCATCTCATGCACATCTGACTTAAAGTTATCTGTAATGCGTTACATTTTTTAAATTAGTGATAGAGTATGCCATACATCACACAGACTGTTCCTTTAAATATTAATTTTTTTGTATATCATCAGTTCATGGTGGCATGTATTAATCAGAGAGTAATAGGCCACCATTTTAAGGTTTTTCTCATATTCATAACCACTTCCATCTTTCCACCAAGGTTAATGACCTGCTGTATCCTTAGTTTAGTCAAAGCCTTACCAAAGCATTTAAATATTCATTAGTACATATCTGATATGATTTTTTTTTGTGTGTGTGTGTGATTTGCAGCGTTATCCTGTTGTGATGTCCACCTACCTTGGCATCATCGGCCGTGTCCTGCTCCAGAACTTCAGCTTCTTCTCCTCTTTGCTCTCTCAAATGGCCTCTGAATGCAACCAGGAGGTGAGGCTGGTATCTGCCCTTCTTTGCTGTCAACTCAGCAACATTTTGTCTGAGAGACAAAGCGGCTGTTAAAAGGATATCATTCAGGTTGAGGCTGAAGTAATGACCCAAAGAATTACAAATGGGGACATTTTTAAACCTTAAGATCCTGACTTTGATTCTTCCATCATAAAAAATGATTTTTTTTTTCTTCTAAAATTACACTTGTCCTTATAGCACAATTTGAATCTTGAAAAATAAATTTGAAAAAATAAGTTATTTTCCTAACTTTGCTTGGTGTTTCACTATGGAACAATTGAGTCTCTAAGAGCTGGGAAGACGAGGTGGAAGAAGAGTCCTCGAAGCATTTGCCCAGCACTGTCCAGGCCTGTGACGCTGCAGACAGAATGCCTAAAAACAGTTAAACGGAGATGAGCTAGCCTAAATGTTCGCAGGGAGCTTGCTGTAGTTTTCACACTGGAAGAAAGCGAGAATGAGTTGAGAGGTATAGATTGGCCGTGATAGTGGATGGTGGGTGGAGCTACGGATCAACTTGTCTGTCGCAGACAGATGTGATCACTATCTAGTGCTGATAGTGAAACATCACACTCTCATCAAAGAACCAGGTGTTACTTTAATTAAGTCAACATGTTCCATTCTAACAGTTCTTTTACACTTGATGTGTACCATGTACCAATTGACTTCTCAAAAGGAATCAATTGGTACATGAAAGGAAAGGGTTGGTTATTTTTGCTGGCACTTGTGTGATGGTAGGATATTCTGACAAAGAAAAAAGTTGAAACACTTGTTTGTCTTTTAGTTCTTTATTAATGCCCTCTACGTCTTTTCTTTTTTAATTTTTCTGTAACCTCTGTTTTTTTAATTACTTATTGAACATTTAAAATGATCAAGATATAATGCATAATGCACTTTTGGCAGGTAGAAAAGTGAAGAACTGAGAAGAAATAATAGAAATAATATCAAACTTTTTTCAAAAATGACTTAAAGAAACAAGACAAAGCAAGCAAATGATTATAAGATCAAATAAGATGTCTGCAAAATAAAAATTTGATAAAAAGTTAAATAACGGGACCTCATGAAAGCAATCACACCCAGCATTTAGGAACAACCATTCTTGGAGGGTTGTATTTAGCTCCATTCATCTTTTTTATCAACTATGATTATGATAGAGAAGCATCCCCACACCATCATCATCAGGTTTTATTGTGGCATACACATAATGACCTTTCCTCTACACACATTGCAGGTCGGCCAAGAAGGTACCACCTGTGCTGTGTCCTCCTACCTGGCTTGTAACAAACTTCAAATAGGAGTTTATAAAACTTTGTGAAACAATGATTATTTTTTGTATTGGATATATACCTGATATATTGAGTTAACAAGCACTAGTTTCCTATCAAAATATTTCCCACCCAAGATGTGGATCTCTGCAGATGTTAGATGCTCCTTTGTTGAAACTGAGCAGCATTATCATACACTCCACATTTTCAGATGATATGTTAAGCAGAAGGCAGTTGGTGGAACTAAAAAAAACATAATTGGACATTTATGGTTGCAACAAGGTGTGTAATTACTTTTGCTAAGCTTTATAAATCTCTTTGCTCTAATTTATAGATGGACCAGTTGCTGGGGAGCATGATCGAGATGTGGGTGGACCGCATGGACAACATTACTCAGCCTGAGAGGAGGAAATTGTCATCTTTGGCCCTTTTGTCTCTTCTCCCATCTGACAACGGGTAAAAAAAAAAAAAAAGTATTTCCCCTGATGTATGCCCATGTGGTTTTGAGTTACTTTCTCCCAAATAATGTAGGCTACTAAAATAAAGAAGCACTTGACAAGGTCTTTCAATGCTATCACCTTAACCTGGATAAATACTTTAACAGATATTTCATACAAATAGTATTATTAGTGCTGTTTGAATAAATCTTATGAATTCTGGAGTGCTGGTGTTATTTTCAGAGAATTACACACATGTCTACCACCATAAGTTTAATTTACATCTCTCTTTAAATTTCAATACCAAATATTTTAGTAAGGGGGATGAAAAATGCAAATAAGTACTGAGCCAAAAGTCTCAAGTGTGCCGGATTATTGTGCTTTGAGTCAACACCATCTGGCCAACATCTGTCACTCACCAGTTAAGAGCAAAAATATAAATACTCTCAAACACTTAAAAGTCTTGCCCTTTTTTGCCAAAACTTTTAATGGATCATACTACAGTTTTAGAACATTTCCTGTGAAGCAGCTGTTGAAAAATCAAAACGACACACTCCTTAGTGCGGTAGGTTAAGTATGTATTTATTAGCAGAGAATTGTTCGTGTGGGTACTGATTGCTGAGCAGGAATGTCGGTGACGATGATCTGGTTGTCCTGCAATTTGAGGTATAGTGTCCTAAAATGAGCTGCAACCTATTTGCAGTCTTTGACAGGAGAAGCAAGGTGCATTGTAAATGTATGTATGTACTTGCTATCAAAGAAGTTCTCAATTTATTGTTTTAATGGAACTTTTACAAAAGTGGTACAACAATTATTTGTGCTGTTTGAAGTTCAACTTTTTGTTTGATGTCCCAACTGGCAGTTTGTTTTTATCAAGATTTAGGGAAGCTCAATGTTCTGCGAACCAGATATGGTAATCATAGGCACAGGCAGGCATGAAATCCTTTGTTACACCCCCATGCTTTGTGCGCAGCAGCAATAGATTATGACAGCTCAGACGGGTTAAGTGCTCCGTGGAAAATCAACTATCTCAAGTACAGTTAAACCTAAAATTGAAGAAGTCCATGTCTTGTCTATAATTTCCCTTATCCCGCTGTTTTTTCTTTTGATCTTATTTCAGTCAATGTGATGTATCTGAACTTCATAGGTTGATGTTTGTTCACCTCAGTCTTAGCATATGAATACTTGAACTTTTGTTATGCTATACAATGAACTCACATACAAACCAGATTTGCTTTAAATATTGCATAGACAAAGATAAAACTTGCTAAGTAATAGATTTTTTAATAGCTAAACATTTATGGAAAACAATAGTACAAGTAATTACATTTAATGAGTTATTGTCTTATTTCTATAATACGTCAAGCACCGGATTCTTGCTTAAGTTAAGAATCCATTTTCTGTAAAAAAAAAAAAAGTTTTAAAATTCCTTCAACACATTCAGAAGAAAATCCCCATACATCCCAACATCAACTAATTACATCTAGACAAGAGTGTGGTGGAATGATGAGTCAATGTTTGAGCCTCTCGGAAACAAAATAACTTGTAAAATAACTGTTACGGTCGGTTCAGATAAACAAATCAACCCCTACATGTTTTACGTTGAAGCTGAAATTAGCGCATGACGCACAACGCTGCAGGCATTCAATACATATAAGTACAAGAAAAAAGAGAATACAAATGCACAAACATATCTGCCTTCAAATCTGTCATTTTGGTTGAATTGAGCATCTTCTTTGGAAGAATCAAAACCTCCCATGTGAGGTAGTTCTATTTATGTTTGAAAAACAGTCTGAGATCTGTGGTGCCGAGAAACAAGATTAAATGGAAAAAGGACACTCAAAGCTCGTGGAGAGAGATACTCAAGCATTGGAATACATCAGTAGAGTATTTAGCATTTGACCTAGAAATTAAAGTTTCAGTGTTTTTGGACAGTTTTGTTTGCTTCAACATGGATTCACACTATCCACACAGCAGTTCATCTCAAAGGTTCATAGTTTTCTGATTTATTTCGGAACAACTGTCTGATTCTACACATGTGGCAACAGAAAATCTTTACTAGACCTTCCTCTCAGTCTTTTATGAATCTATGCACAAACAGGTGTTTACTTAGGTGCTACGTTTATTTTGTTTCTTGTTGCTAATTTTGTCAAGATACTTTGTTGCTGACCTAAATGAATTGTCTGTAAACAGTTTTCTCACTGGACTCGCAAATCAATGTGCTCAACTGCACCCAGACTTTTCTCATACAGCTACTGGTTGAGCCTTGATGATAAAAATAGCAATTAACAGGATTTAAAATGACAAGTTATCTGTTCACAGATTTTGTATTAGCAACAAAAATAAAAATATAATATTCTCCAATGGCAGATAAAATAGCTATTTCAGTTTTGATTACCCTGATTTTGCTAATGTGGAGCAGATGACATTGATATGGTTTTAACACCAGTGTATAAAACATTCTGGGTTAAAGTCAGAGAGGAAAACTGTACCTTTAACAAGAGCCATTTTACAAGGACTCAGAAAAGCGAGTGATCAGCCCACATAATTTCTTCAGTAATTCCTGAGAAATCAAATCTGGGACAGATCTGTTTACTCTCAATATAATATTATTTCATGCTGAGTTTCTATGTTTTGCCAGACACTGAACTTTATGCAGCGTTGCCTGGGTTTTACCTTTCCAGATTCATAAACTTGACAGCCTTTGATATTTCAATGCCTATTCCCACACTTATTCTGTTTCTGTACTTTTTCCCCCTCCATCTTTTTATATTTTTTGAAGTCCTCTTCTTTGTTTCTCTGCTTTTTAAGAATGTCTCAAATAATTCATCAATGATTGCTGGTCATCTCCAGGCTCGGTTCATGTGCGTTGCCAGTGTGGGTTCTGCATTACAGGAAAAATCACCTTAGTAGACAGTACTACAAATAGCAAAAGCCTGATTTGTGTGGCCCTTGGACTATTTCTGCAGTTTGAAATGTTGTGCTTTTAATTGGTGTTTATTTTTCCAATGAAAACATGTTCTTACTCATTAATGTCAGAAAACCTTTTCAATAATGTCTCACATTTTGATGTAAGATGTTCAATTATCCCCTGCCTTGAAATCGTTTTACACACTAGTTGTTGAAATCCACAGCCAAATTGTTGTGGTAGGAATTTCCTATGAATCAGAATATAATCATTTTTTGCTTGGCTTTTTATCACTCTTGTGTTCCCAGAAAGAGGGTTTTGCTGTGTTATGATGTTTCTCAATTGAATGTGTGTTTTGTTGAACCAGCACACCCACTAATACATGGGAAAGCAGACAGCTGTTACATTAACGACTTCACGACTAATGAATCCCGTATATTCTGTGTTGTCAGTGTGATCCAGGACAAATTCTGTGGCATCATCAATATTTCTGTGGAAGCATTGCATGATGTGATGACAGAGGATCCAGAATCGGGGACCTTTAGAGAGTAAGTTCGGCTTTTTTAAATGTTTTATTAATTTTTTAAAACTAATTTGTTGTGAGATGAAATGGAATTAAATTTCAATTTGCAAGTAAATCATGTGGTTCAAATAACATAATCAAAGACGATGGACACATGTTGAAAATTCAAAATGAAACTAGCTTTTTGTCATAGCTTCAGGCCATTCCAGTGCAAAAACTGGCAGTGAGAGGCTTACATGCTCAATAATTACCTTCTAATTGCAGAAATAATACCTTTAAAATCTACAAAAAGGTATGAATTTACAACCTGAATTCTCAATCAATCCCCTCAATATTGTATGACCACTGCACACTTAGTTTCCCAATAGTACAAGGTTAAGACTTAATGGTTCTGATCTAGAAGATTATGAGCACCCAATTCAGAGATATTTTTGGTTCACCATGTTTTTATTTTAAAATATTTTTTCCTGCCTGAAAATAAATGGTCAGAGGGGTTAAAGGAAGCTTTTTTTTATTTGCAATTATTGCATTAAATTCCTTCGGTTCACTGTTGTGGATCCAAAGGAGCAAGTATTAATGGGTGCACTTTACTTAAAGCTCTCTTCAGTACATGGAGACAATTTGCCATTTTATATCAGACTTTATTGCAGACTTTTTTCACTTTGCAGCAATAAAGTTCAAGAACCCACCATGCTTTTGTATTACACTGAGCTGTCCAGACACATTACATTTAATGGACACATTACATTTAATACAATGAATTAAGGAGATTATTTATTTAGCCTGTTTCAAAACAACATATAAATTAAGTCATTTCCTTTATTTGCACAGGATTACTATTTAAAGAAAAGCCCACTTCTTTCTTTTTAAGTAGTTGGAGAAAGTGCTGAACATTATCTTATTTATTTACACACTAAAGCCTCGTTTGCTCTTTCAAGGTACATTTTCTTCTCAGTCTTTAAGACTGTAAGTTTATGAATAAACTCATGTAGCCAAGCAATGTGTGAGAAAGTTTGTGTTTTTTGGAATGACGTCTAATTTTGAGTTTGAAAAGTGCAGAGTCCTTTGAAGGCTTTTAAATGGTCATAAGTTTCATTAATGGTTTTTTGAAAAGCCTCAAAGAACCCCCTTCAAATTGTTATTGATACAACTTCAATTCCAATTCAGCAATCAATGTCCAAGTACTGATGATGTTGCTTTAAAGGACTGATCATAACAACATTATAATTCAGCCTCAGTTTCATCACATAAATGTGTGAAATCTTCTGTAAACACTCTATTAAAGGTTGAAAGACTGTTATTTTCCCTCCTTTGAATGTCATTAAGCAGAATTTATTGACTTTCTGATCGCAGCTTATCACTTGGCGCTGTTCAGTCACAAAATATCCTATTCATGCCACCACAATCTTATCTGTGCTCCCAGTACTGAATTAAGAAATGAACACAAAGGAAATAAAAGACCATACACAGACTTTATACCAAGCACAAAGGTTTTTACTTGCAGATCCTCTCTGCATGCAGATGAACCAATATGAATAGTGTTTGTAGCTGCGTAAAACAAATGCCAGAGGGTTCAGCCTTTTTGTGCATCTGTGTTTGCACACGCTGCTTCCTCTGAGATTGCCTCCTGCTGTGCAGGTATATGGGTGGTTATTAATATGGATCTGAATATTATTGTGTTGGCAGCTGCATGCTGATGTTCCATTTTGAAGAGCCCAAGCTAAGTGACGAAGAGGAGCCACCAACTGAGCAGGATAAGAGGAAGAAACTTGTGAGTTAAACATATGAAGCATACAATTTATACCTTATATAAATTACGGTATACAAATATTTTTTTTAACTATTTAAGTGTTTTCTTATCTGTCTTTACACCTCTAATATTTAAGAGTTTGTAGTTTTGTTTTCTTTGTTCTCCTCTTTTCGTACTAATTATTCTGTTATGCCATACTATGCCATGGTGTAATAGAAGATATGTATGGTTATTATTATTTTACAAATACAAATGTGAAGGGTGATATATTCAGCCAATCTGAATTAGCTTTTGCTGTATGTACAGCTGCAAAATCATGTTGGTTTTGTCTCTACCAGCATGCAAAGCTTTTCATTGAGAAAAGCTTTGCCAAGTTTTCTCAATGATTTTTTGTTGGTTTTGAGTCTCTACTTGGACTAGACCATTTTAACACAGGAGTGTGATTTGGTCTAAACCATTTTATTGCTGTTCTGGTTGTTTGCTTAGTTTTCCGGATCTCTTTTGGATCATTTCCCTCCCACGTAATTCAAATATGTTGATGTTTGTCTTTCTTAATGTGTCTAAATGTGGAGAAGTTCAAGCAACATGAATACATTTTAGAGGACCAGTTATGTATTACCGTTCAACAGCTGCAACAGCTTTATCTGGCGGACTGTATATACATTTAAATGAAGAACCTAAATGAATTTATGTTGCAGCAGTATACAAAAAGGCTTTAGTGCTGATGGGGATCCACATATAGCCAATCAATTAAACGGAACCAGGCTGTATCTGTGCATGAGGATGCATCTGTTTTCTATTTTGGCCCTCTCTCTAAGCTCAGAAATATTCACCCTTCTCTCAATATTGTGAAGTACAGCTTAATTATATTATTGGTGGCTGTGTCTGAGTGTTGTTCCTCTAAGAAATGCTTCAACAAAATTACTTTTACAGTTTATTCTGAATAGGAAAATCTTTCTATGAGACTATCCTCTTTGTGTTAGCACGTGTGTATTTTGCTTGGTGGTATCCTGGTGCACTTATCACTTCAACCCAGGCTCTGACTTTTTGCTCCAAGGAATAGAAAAGAGAGGACTTAAAGTCGCACCTCTGCCGCCTTAATGCTTGTGTGCCTCTGTGCTTGAAGATGCGGGTGAATGCGTGTGTAAAAGCAGCGCATGTGCCCGCATGATACAGTTTTCAGTTTGAGCAGAAAGTAAATGAGAATGGGGATCTGTGACTTTTTGGCAAAAATTATTGATTCCAATTTTGGTTTTTCATAGCGTTTCACTTTAATGTGCATATGCATTCCTGTGTGAAAGCTTGTTCTTTACAACATGTGCATTTTCATCTAAAAGCGCAGTAACTGGGAGCAGAGAGTTGCAAATTGAAACCAACTGAAATCCAATTGCATTACATTCATTCTTTTGGTGTTTTCACTGAGTAGCAAGAAGTCATTTTCCAACAGCAACATATTGTCTCCCTTACACAACATGTTGTGTAAGGGAAACGCCTAAAGAAATGCTCGGATATTGTCAATATAGTATGGGAAAGAAGTTGATGAAGCAAAACCAAATCATTTTAGGAGGGATAATTCCTGATTAGAGCACTGGCTCAAAACAAAGCCCTGCTGCTGCTGTTTGACCTGCTAAACTAAGGTGAAGATTTCACATTTCTTCTGAACCTTTTGGTACTTGATTTTAATAGTGTACCATTAAAAGCTAAGTTTTCTTCAAAAAGAACCAGTTTTACTTTATTATATTACAGTAAATGTAATATAATAGCATAAAATTAAACTTAAACCAAGATTCACAATTTAGGTTATTAATTCTATGTATGAAGTGCCACATATTTTTACAAATATGAAAGCTTAAATTTTTAAGAATGTCAAATGTAAGATTAAATTTTGAACAGCCAGAATTAGGCTTTAGTTCAGACATGATTTCAGTTATGGTAAACAATAAATGTTCAGCTTCCACCATTTAAGAAACATATAGTAGGTCAAATCTGATCATTGAAGGCAACAGTTGAAAATATAAATCCATGCCTTCATTTAATCACTGGATTACTAATTCACTCTCTCTTGGAATCAACCAGTTCTCCGTTAGACATCTGCAACTTGTTCAAACACTCCTGTATGGCTTTTAACAGGAATGCATCAAAGAGAGCACATTACCGTTGTCCTGGCTTCACTCTCAATGGTTGCCTATGTATTTTAGAGCTCACTTTAAAGTCCTCCAGACTGTTTTTAAGGTTTTCAACACCCTTATTTAACTGTGCTACTCCACCACCACACTCCTACTCGGTGACCAGCAGCTCCTGTTCATTCCCAGTTCTAATCTTAGAATTTCTTTATTCTTTATTAAGCCTCTTAAGTTCTGTAATACCCTACCTCTGTACATTTGACCTACCTCCTTTACTATCCATTTTTAAAACCAGTTTAAAAATGTATTTTTATTCTGGCCTTTAATATTCCTGAGACTTGGCTTCACTGAACTTTTACTAGTATTGATTTTATCTGTTTCAGTTCTTTATTGTATTATGATTTATATTTAATTTTGAATTCCTTTACATTGTTGGGTTTTTAGATTTGTCTTTTTATTTGTTGTCTTTTTTTTTGTCTGATTTAACTTTGATGGTTCTGCACATTGTTTCAGCTGTTTCTGGTATTAAAGTTGTAAATGATAATGATAAATGATAATTGATAATGATGCCTCTTGAAATATTTTCACCACTACACCACTAGTGAAGTAGTGCTAAGCTGGATTTTACTCATTTCTTTGGCCTGCACACAGTCACTCACTGATGCTCCAGCTGAAGTGGATTAAAGAGGGAGAAAAAAAAGCAAATTTATAAAATCTAAGTTAGTTTTACGAGACTTTCTGGTCTGTGTCCCAGAGATCTCCAGGAGGGAAGGGAAGTGAAGGTGATACACCAGGCTATCAGTTCCTCTCCTGCTGTCTGTGCCTATCTTCTCCTCTCATTTCCTTACCCCCTGCCTGTTACTGCACCAAGACCTGGCCTATCATGCAGGGCGTTTTGGAAACATTGCCTTCAAATTATTCACTTCTTTGTATATCCTTCAGGATTTTGAATCAAAGTTTTACTCATTTTATTAAGTTTTAAATGAAAAACCCCACTCTGTTTATTTCCTGCATGTCTTTAATCTTTGGAATGAATTAATTCATTTTCAACTTTTGAATTTTTATATGCGATACATATGCTGTATCTAATTCTTGGCTTTTATTTGTTTTTTAACTATTCGGCTAACTGTCTGTAGAGTAGGTTGTTATCAAACTGATGTGATTACTAATAGTTTTTTTTTTATTTATATTACATTGAAAATTAAACCAGGAAGGAAAATACTCACCAATCATGTAAATGTGTATTTTGCAATGCTCTTTATCTTCAGGCATTTTGGTAATTATGTATCTGCAAAAAGATACATTAGAGCTGCATGCATGAAAAGTTAGTCTGTATATGTAAACAATATACAATACATATTAGAAATATGTATATGTAAAGCTCAGATATTGAGTGTATTGGTAGTCTATTAAACTTAAGTGTGAAGATATCCTGCTTCACATTCCATACACAGACTAAACTCGTCGTGGGTGCAGCTCTTCATCTTTCTTGTCCTCTTGCCAGCCTCTCCACCTCCTGATTTCTGTCTAAATTGGACTTGCAATGTTTTTCTCTTCGTCAAGGGGAGTTTGTTTTTGTGTCATGGAAGCTGTTGACTGTTCCACTCTTGTATTGGATTTGTAAGGGTCCCTCACTTTGATCTGAGTATTTCAGACAACGAGACTCTGGTAACTGATGCTGTGTGGGGCCTCTGTACATAATACATCATTTGATTCTTGTGCTTTATCTACAAGGCCAGTCCCATCAAACAAGAAGAGGGATAGGCAACATCAAAGACATTGTCCACTGGGTACTAATGACATGGGCTCTGTTTGTTGTGCTGTGGTGGCTCACACCCACTTGAGCTTGTTCGGTTTTTCCCCACACAGTAATGCAGTGCAGGTTATTTAGTTGAATTTGTTAAAGTAGTTGCTGCTGACTGATTACACTCAGACACATAAACAGGATGAAGATGCCCTATGACACCTATTAGTGCCAAGATAAATTGGTGTACATGTGCAATGACAGGGTTGCTTGTTACAGCTCATCATTCAGTTTTGATTGGGGCAATAGTGTTTTGAAGCTGGAGTCACAGGTTCATTGCAACAACCTGGTTGTCTAGTGTGGGATATGAGAAAGTTGGTGACTAGGTTCCCATGTTAAAGTCTCCAAAGATTGTGGCATACATTTGTGTTCAGTCCCCAATCAAAAGCTTTATAGAACTACTTATTACAACTGCTGATCTGTTGGGGTATTTCTCTACTAGCTTTGGAACTCTATAGAAACTTTTTTTTACCTAATTATGTGCTTTTCTTAGCCATACAAATTGTGGATATAGTTTGAATAGTTTCTAAACAGCTTTTTTTTTAAACTTCTGCTACAGAATTTCTGTTGTACTTAGTTCTGGACTTTAGCAAGGGCATCATTTAAACGAATATGCTTTTATATAAAGCTGGTCTGGGTATTTTACGTGTGACGTTGCCAACTGGCCATACAGAAATTGTAAACTAAACAAACACTGATAATGGTATTTCAAACAATACATAAACCAAAATATTTATTCTCAGAAATCAAACTGAAAGTGGTGTTCTCGGTTTGCGGAATACAGCAAAAGAACATGTTGCCAAACAATTTGTTGTGTGAGTTGATTTAAACTGTTGTAGAGGCCAACATTAGGCCTGGTTATATGATCACGCTAGTGGATCAGGTTTATCTAGAAAGACTTTTTCGAAGATGTTAATACCTGAAAAGAAATAAGATCCTAAATTGTATCTAATTCTAGTTTGTCAAAGTCTATTCTCAGCATTCCATCTTTTGAAATTGTTTAAGTGTTTTCTCAAGTAGCTTTTATTAATCATTATTTTTTCTTAAAGGAAAAAAAAAGATTTCATATCTTTACAAATGGAATGAAATGCCTGCCAACGCAATTATCTCTGTAACAGGTTGTTATCAGCTTATAGCATAGGTGAGGCTCACTGCTCTCAATCGCTCAAAAAATATTATTTGAAGCTGATGAGACATTAAGTTGTTCCTTTCATTCAACCATCTTGTATTATTTCGTTTTAATGAGCAATCACACTGCCTCCAAAGATCCTGCAGAGGTGTATATTTGTAGGAAATGAGTTTCAGCGTGTTATCGTTTCACTCTGAGCCACACAAAGCATTGGTAATGAAGACTTGCCATTCTTGCTTCATTGTTGCTCTGTTCTCAAGCAGACCATCAGTCTCAGCATAATTTAGTTGGGTTGAATAACAGACCTCTCTGACACTGTTATTTTGCAGCACAGGATGAAAAGATTCTCACTTGTATGGCTGAAGGCAGACCTACCAAAATTAGCTTCCATTTCTTTTTGCTTCTCATCTCTAGAGCCATTTGTCCATGGGAGTAGTGAAGAATGCTTCAGGACTGAGGAAAATACTTTTTTATTTGACTTAAAATATATCTGAAGTTGGGAAGAAGCTTGCTGGTGGAGCTTTAACATTAATTTGAAGATTTTGAAAAAGCTGTTGAGCTTTTCTGGTCACATTTGCTATAGTAATTTTTTTTCTGTAATCTCACAGTTGATGCTTAAGAAACAATGATTCCTAAATTGATATATCTTGATTTGATGTTACAATTGGTCCTGTTTTCATGTCTGAAATATAGAAATCAATTAATCTGTACCACTGTCACCAAATAAGGACTCATAATTTGTCTAGCATATGGGAAGCTCTGTTATTATTTTTTTTTCATTTTTCCTCAATATCTAAAGTA
Source organism: Poeciliopsis prolifica (assembly GCF_027474105.1). Lineage (NCBI taxonomy): Eukaryota > Metazoa > Chordata > Actinopteri > Cyprinodontiformes > Poeciliidae > Poeciliopsis > Poeciliopsis prolifica. The sequence continues at coordinate 2,102,040 of NW_026562389.1, forward strand.
ATTTTTTAAAATGCTTTACTAGAGAAACAACAGATGATCTAAAGATTGACAGCACTACACTCTCTTATGTCTGTTCAGGAGAACAAAGTCCAAAAGTGAACTTTTATAATTCAGTTGCCTCCAACATGTGTATTGATATTGATTTCAGGAGAGAAAATCAGTGAATTAGACAGCTGCTTCAGGTGCTGCAGAAAGAGGTGTCAAATAGATTGTGAGGTCTCTGACAGAAATAGGCTGCCAATAATCAGTTTAGGAGCAGAGAATCGGTTACATTGGTAATTGTCCAAAGTTATTTTTCAAGGGGCAGGAAGCTCAGGTTTTCTACCATTTCTGCATTGTGGCTTAAACTACAGGTGATGCCAAAAAAAAAAAAAAAAAAAAACATTATTTCATATCAGCTCTGTTTCAAGGTCTACTCAGAGTTAATCAGTGTGATTCAAGAAATGATAATGTCAATAATTGGTCCCTGCTTCAACAATTAGCTGTTAAATTGATCAGTGTATTTCCTAATTAACAATGAAGAAGAACTCATTCATTAGCCGTGTGACTCATTACACTGGAACCACAAGTCTGACTGTTTTTGAGACCTGACCAGCATTTCTGATTTGCATGATTATCTGTCTAAGCTTTCATCTAAGTTAATTAAGATTCAGACTTCATAACATGAATGACCCTTAGGTTTTAATTCACAAAAAGGTGGTTTAATTAACTGGAGAAAACTTATACACTAACAGACTGTAGATATTAATAAAACACAGATATCTTTTTAAAAAAATTAAAGGGTTCACAATAACTTAATGTGATCTGGCACTGTTTCAGTGGTGGTCTAAACTTTTAAAATTTGGTTCATGACATTAATCTTGTTGGATTTGGCAATCATTGTAAATCTAAAACTTTAAATTAAGTTTTCTGAATAACTAGGGACAGTATATTGGCACTAATCTTGGCTTCAGCATAGGATTTGCCAACAGCCTGCAGCACAACCTTTTTTCTTCTTTTTTTCTTTTCTTTTTTTTTCTGAATCCATGAAAATGTCAACTGTTATTACAATTAAAAGACTATTTTAGGGTTAGAAAGATGAATTATCAACTGAACATTTTGTTCACTGAACATTATCTCCAATGTGAGGCTGAACTTACAAATGAATAAGCGAGTAAAATAGCAACTGAGACCACGGTAATAGAAAAATCTTCCTTAGAAATCCCCCAAATTGAAAATAGTCCATTTTAAATCAACATTAGGAACTTGCTCTTTAAATGAATATGTATATAAATATTACAAGCAAGTTAAAGGTGGTTTAAAACTTTTATTGAGTAGTTTGAAATTATTTCTGTCTTATTACACACTTCAAAACTGAGAAAGCAAATAGTGTGAGTCAGTTGCTCTGCAGCTTCCTATCAGGAGGTAAATTAACTGTGGGAAAGCAAGCATGATGAGTGTTAACAAACTCAGAACAGTTTGAGAATACACAGCAATATTAATGCAATGTAGCTTCAACATTTGTTACTCTTCAAATACGATTGTGCTCATTATGATCACGAAGACTACTCTAATTATATTTAAACTTCTAAAGTACATCTTTAGTATGTCGCCAAGCTAACACTTAAAATGTGAAACCTCAGCTGTTATCAGTAAGTCTTGTGTATTTGGGCGAAACAAAAAACAAAAAGGTGGAACTGAAGCCGGTAATTGTGGCTTAAAATCTAAACGGATTATTTCCAGAGTAATTGGTTTTAAATGATTTGTAATCATCAGCAGATATTTTGTTGTGACGCATCAAACAATGATAAAATAAAAGCTACTTATATACAATTAGTTACATCAGAAACAGTGGGTCCAAATGATCTGTCTTCTCCGAGATCTGAATTTTAATTTCCTGTTTTTAAGTCATATTTATGAAGCATTTTTTTTATCTTTAATTATCTTTGACTAAAATACATCTGTATTTTAAAAGTTTTAAAATGAGTTGCGATAAAGAGATCCCTTATTTATGTCCCAAGTTGCAAATTCTTTTCCTTTTTAAGTTTTATAGTGTCTTAGAGAACAGATATAAACAGAAGAGACAAGGACAGACATTTTGAGAGAAGGCGAGGTAGCAGCCATTCGTCAAATTTAGATAACCTTGCTGTAGAGCTATTATTGTAAACCAGTGAAAAATGAAGTGACAAAATCTCATAATTTATATTTCATTTCCATTTCTTGTAGCCACAAATATCAGTATTTCAATTTAAATATCAAGATAGCACAAACTGTATCTTTATTAATGCATATACATTTTAATTAACACCACAAGTTTAGCAGGTATGACAATTTATGCAATAAACCGCAAACTAGAAACACTGTTTCTTCTTCTTTCCTCACTTTGTCATACATAAAAACAGTCACAATTGTGTGATGCATATTTCCAAGTCTTTGACTTGATTTAGCACCTTTTGCAAAGGTCTATAAGACAGGTTCCCATACGTCCCACATATAATTGTGTTCACCTGCACAGGGAGCTCATTAGTGCAGACATTTTACTAACATTAAGCAAAGTTTAACTAGGTTAGCACATCCAGATATTACTCATAAATGCAATAAAATTCTCTGAAAAATGAGCTGGGATATTAAAGTTCCCTACGGCATTGCCCAAGGACCGAGAAATGGTGCAATAGCACTATTTGAGAAGCACTTTTATTTCTTCAGATACTTAACTTGGACTTCCTCTATTTAAATAGGAACTAAATCAGTTGGAAATCATGCTTATTTTTTCTTACGAACCACATTTTGAAGACTGCAGTTGATGCAGTTCAAATGAGTAAAACCTCATTGGTACATTTGTAAAAACACTTAATTTTACTCCATGGTTATAGTCATCTTTCTCTTTGAGAGTTGAGAGATATGGGCAAGATTAATGTAAATTATCTAATGTATCTGGTCATTTGCAATAAACATTACAAACTTTTGTTCTTTCAAAGATGCTTAATATCTTGTTTAAAACGATATTAAACAAGATCTTTGTTCAATAATCAATTATGTCAGATCCCTGACATCATTGACCATATTATTAACTATTTTGAAGCCAGCTTCAAGCAAGCTATTTAAAATTTTGCATTGTGTTGTTACCTGGTTGGCTCATAAGGGTTAAGGTTGAGTACGTGGTCACAAAAATGCAAGCATGTTAGAAAGGAGAAAAATTATATATATAAAAGAAAAATTGAGAAGTTTTCAAAAAAATCTTCTGCTGGATTTTTATGTCAACATTCTAGAAATACTAGAGACTGATTGTTAGAGTGGGTGTTTGATTGCACAAATGAAGATTGGATGTTTTATTTTCCCCTTGATTTCTGTCCCAACAGACTTCTGTTATTTCCCAGATTCCACATTTGTCCCTTAATAGAGATTAGATTAGATGGAGAGCTGTGTTGTATTCTACTGCATTTATTTATTTTCATTATAGATATCTTTAAGCTGAGAACTGCAACGTTTCACCTGTCATTTTTGCACCCCTCAGTGTTATCTTGCAAATGAACAGGGACTTTTGGTGTTTGCTTGATTACATATTAGATTTCATTGAAGATACTGAATATCATTCTTTGACTTGGCCTGTTATTCAAAGTTTGTTTATAAATGAAATTATATCTTGAATGAGCCATTGGAGCACTGTGAGCTCACGTTGACGAGACAGAAGTTGTTTTACAATATTTTATTTGTTTATGAAGCACAATCTGTTGCTGTTTTTTTTTTTCATCTGCTTATCCATCTTAAGGAAAGACTTATTAAAGGATTAAGGTTTTAAAATTAATCTTTTGACATGTACCTGTAGATTGAAGCACTACTTGTGATAGTTAAGAGAAGTAGCATAGTTAAAAAAATTATCAAATGAAATATGTTGTCAAAACAAAAATAGATTTTATTTTAATAACATACCATGAGATCTCAACAAAAGGTCATTTGGCATCAGTAATTTTGAGATGTCATGTCACTGTAGTCTTAAGAGCTCTTCATGTTCTTTGGAAAACAGGTTGTGGATGCCAGAGTGGCTGGAGGATTTAAAGAGATTTCAAGTATTTTCATTTAATAATGTTACAGACTGGGAAATCATGTCTAAGTAGGTTTGGTTATCAAAAATGTTCAGTCAGGATAAAAAGAAGATTCTGAGTTACAATTACTTTTTCAGAAACCCTCAGCTATTATCACATAACTTCTGTAAAATATAAACTGTATGTCTGTATCATTCAGAAATGACAAAATATTAAACTATTCAGAAAAAAAATGTACCTGATACCTGACTAAATTGCTCTTTGTGTACATCGATATCCAGCTCCAGTCCCCAAGGACGACTGTCCTGCAATTTCTAGGTGTTTTTTCTCCATCACAGCTGATTCAGATGGTCCAATTACCCTCAACATGTCAGAGTGTTCTGCAGGGGGCGTATTATTAAAGTACCATTTAATTTAGCTGTGGTTAATCTTGGATAAAACTAACGCATGCAGAATACCAACCCTTCAGGCTTGACTTCGGTCAAGCCTGAAGGGTTGGCATCCTGGAGCCTTGACTCTGTGACCAAAGTCAAGGCTCGACTTTGGTCACAGAATTCATAACATTAGGTTATGAATTCGTAACATTAGGTCTTTATGCATAATTCTGAAGTCGTTTACTAAAAGTATAGCCAAAGCATTTCATCTTTGAAGCATAGTTAAAGGTTGCATAACTCTAGACAAAGATGCAACTGTGCAGAAACAGGACAGCATATACTCACTGTATCAATAACACATTCAGTTAGGAATTGAAGGGGTCGTCATTCTGCAAGAAATTGTTCAAAGTTTTTAATTTACAATTTTGCATAGATAAAGATGTAATGCTCAAATTATTAGAAATACTTTTTCAACAGTGAGCAGTTATTTTTGGACTCGTCTTATTTGTTCTTGGGCATTCAAGTGTCTGAGTGAGAATGTTCTCGCATTTCTCAATGACCTCTTTATTGTCCTTGTCAACACAAATTGTGTTTTTAAGATCAGATTGCTGGAGTCAGACTGTTCATCTTTCTGTCTGGGATTTCTTGATATGTGTGTGCTAATAAAAATCTCAACCTTTCCAACCAATGCATATTTTTTTGATTGTTTTTATAATTAATGACTGCAGAACTTCAGCTTTCAAATACAATACCAGTAACAGTATAATAAATTGTGCTGTCTCACTTTGTGTGAAAATGACTGCATTGAAGTTCTTAATCCTCCCTCTAAGTCAAGGTTCCACAACATTAATAAAATGTCAAAGCAGAAGAAAAACTGATTGTTTTTCTTTGCTGCTTATCTTGTCTCTTTTCTGTCATTGTTTTGCTCTGTCCTCTCCTGTCACTTTAATATGAACGTTATCGTGGGAAATGTACTTGACCTTATTCAGGTCAGTGTGGTGTCCTTTTTTTTTTAGTTTTTGTTTTGTACGTATTCCCCCGCTATTCTGTCCTCATCACTTCTTCATTCCAGCTAGTTTTATAGTTTGGATGAGAAAGCCATCAGTTTTTACTACCATTCCATACAAAATACAAAAATACTTCACTTTTTTTTTTTCTACATTAAATGTAATATTGTAAAAATGTGTGTATGACTAGAAGTGACAACACTAAGTGTCAACTTAAATTAGTATTGGCCATTTTCAGCAAACCAGTGAAGCTCTAATACCAGGAGATGCTTCCCCTTTCTTGAATAATGTCCTTTAGCCACCCTCTCATATGCTTCCAGAAATATTTGCATAATCATATACAGTCCTTTCCTGTCTTTTCCTTTTGATGTTTTAATGGCAGTTGTGCACTGAAAGTTTGAAGTGAGGTGCTACCTTAAGTGACTTTTGAAAGGATTCAGCTGAGCCATTAAATGATCATATAAAAACTGTTGGTGGTATTTTGAGAATCTGAGTGAATTTTTATGCTTTGATGTAAATCTGCAGAAGGTTCTATCTAAAATCCGTTACTATTTTTCATATGTTGCAGATATGATTTTGAAATCACGTTTAATATTAGCCTTAACATTTACTTAATGGTTGATAACTCTTTTACAACTGTTTTTGGTGCTAAAGATATTTTGATACACCAGTACATCCATTTCTACTTTTCAAAGGACAGTTATGTTGACTTAAAATAAAGAACTATAACCTATAACCTCTCATTATTCCATATCTAGTAATTTTGTAACACATTTTTTTAGTCTGAGTCAATTGGCTCAGCCTGTTGTTTCAGAGAAAGAGATTCTCAATTTACAACCAAATGCTCACATCAAGGGTAAATTGCCCATTACTGGCACAGAGATATGTAACTTTGCCATCTTTGCAACTTTAGTGTAACTTTATGGGTCTCACTACAAGCACAAAAATGTTTGACATCTTTTAGGAAGAACAAATAGAGCAAACACACTCAGATTTTTATTGTATGTTGCACAAGATAAAAACAAGTGGTCTTTTTACAGTTATTGGAGCAGAATATCATTTTTATGATGATGAGGATGATGATAATTAGCTTTTTTATTTGCTGTATTTTCTTTGGTTCTCTGTTATGTTTATTCTTTCCTTTTGCTCTTCTGTCTTTGCTCACTAGGCCACTTTCAAACCTTTCCACTTTCTTCACATCTCATTTGTCTCTCCTCTTTTCATCCTGCCTCATTTATCTTCAACTCTCTCTGAGGCATAAAGACCATATCCTCTTTATCAGTGAGCCGCAGCAGGAGCATGTCACTCTCACTCCACCCTTTACTCTCATCATCACTCCTTTCCTCTCATCCTCACTCAATTTATTTTCTTTCTCACAACTCCACAGGTTTCATTTTTTCTTCTATGCACCTTTGCTATGATTGGAATATTTAGTTTGTGCACCATCAGGTTGGCTTTTATTTGTGCAGATTGCTTATTTCTCTTTCAGATGATCCATAGGTCAATTTTCTTTTCTCATTTCTTTTTACATCTAATTTGATTATTGTGTCCCCACTTCTTCAAGTAGTTATTTACTTTGTTCATTTCCATTCCCTGTTTTGCCTCGATGTTATCATTATGCTGTCTCTAACTTTGCTAACCATGCACATCTTTCTGTTTGTGATGATACAAATTGTAAAAAAAGAAACAATAAAATAAATATTTTTTTAGTTACAAAATTACCACTATCTTGCATTCATATCTTGATTGTATCTAGGTATTGCCCACTAAAAGACTAACCTTCAATAACTATGTATTAACTAAGAGACAACATGGTATTATGATTTTAATACTTTGAAAACAAAAATGTAAGAACAAAATTGAAATGCAACAATTACTCTGACAACTGCTGCTAAAATATTAATTTATAGCTAAGATATGGTAACATTTGTCTTGTGTTGATTTTGTTACATATGGATGGAATTTCTTCAAGTTCCTCACTGTGACTACTGAATGTCTTTTTCTTGCAAGTGTCGGAGAAGGTGTAGTGGCAGTCTTTCAGACAGATGACAAGATGGTGTCCAGCAACATGTAGGGATTAGAGAAGACCACCTTCATTCCAGCATTTTTCCCATTAGGTTTAAAAGAAGTTTAAAACACTTTTTCTCGTAGTGAATTTTTGAGGTCAGTCACTGATGTTTGATAGGTGGGCCTGGTTTCTGTCTCCTTCTTAATTCACCTCAACACCTTTGGGTTATTGTCAGGACTTGGTACAGTCTAATCATCTGTGTTTATAGAACTTGTTTTGTTCATTGGTGCATGCTCATAATAGGATAGGAAAGGACCAAATGAACACTGCTCTAACAAAGTTGAACATTTTTCAAAATTTGTTTGTATTCTGTACCTTTCCTTTGACTGAAACTAAGCAGTCAAAGCTAATCCCTGAAAGTAACACCACACTTAATTGTCTTTCCACCAAAGTTTCCATTTTGCACTGTACAATACACGGCAATCACCAAACCCAGACTTGTTTATTGGATTCTCAAAGAAGTGTGATCAGTACATTAAAACATGTCTCCACTTGATAGCCCAGTGGCCTTTATGGCCTTAATGGACAGGTGGCATCCAACCTTTAAAAAAGATGTTTCTAGAAACAATCTGCATGCCTGATTTCACAGATCTGTTGCCATCGAAGTGACAAGAATGAACGTCTTCTTTTATCTTTTGGAGGAATGTTTACCGTTAGCAGTATGGTGCAGCTTTTAAATGGATAATATATATATATATATTATGTATATATTGCTATGGATGTCCTATGTTGCATCTAAAATTGGTATTTCCATGCTTGCAAAAAGTGCAGACAGTGCAAACACATTCTTGGATCATGCGTTACTAGAATCTTTGATGTTGAATAGACTGTTGCATAAATTATTTATTTGAATATAGTTCTGCCCTACTTATATTTCTTTAGACATGTTTTCAGAGCAAACCTGTGTTTATCAAAACATTATGCAAAATTTACAAAGCTAGATATGAACAAACATGACAGATGGCAGATGACAGAATAAGCAAAGTAAAACTAAGACCATTCAATATAAGTCTGGATTGCATTCATTAAAGTTGTATAATAGGTCATTGACCCTACTTTTAAGGGGCTTTGGGAGATTTTGACAGCTGTAATAATGCAGTAGGCCCAGGCACTTCAAAACTTAAATGAATGAAAGAAGAAATGTTCTGGGACCCAATGAAGTTGTACATTTCTGCTGAGTCACACAGATGGTAGAGGAAGAATTTAGCCTAAGCATCTTCTAAGTGAGCACCCAGCCTTCTCTGTCCTGAAGAGTCCAGGCTGATGATGACAATGTAATGGTGTGGAAAATGGTCTCTCGGCATAATTTGGTCTCAGGTAATCAGTCACTACTTAAATTACACTGCATGTGTACTGCTGCTGACTGTGTCCATACTCTAACAGTCACAGTTTACCATCTTTTGCTAGCTGGAGTCTTGTATCCTCATGAAATACAGCAACACAAAGCAGAATAAGTGCCCCTTTTCAAGAAAAGATGTGCAGCTCAGCCTTTTCTTGTTTTTAACACATTTCGAATAAAATGGAAGCATTGAGTGGTTATCTCAGGATAACATAAAGCTTGCTAGACATGGGCTAATGACAAATATCACTTATAATTTATAAGTGATGGGCTTTATTTTCTTTTAATTTACTTTTTTTGTCATTATTGCTAAATCTATGGAAGCTTTGAAAGACAGGTGAGCTGTTTTACTTGAGTTTTAAGGTGGAACAAAAAGAAACTGGTTCAGAAATGAGAAAAATATTAGTCAGAAAGACTTATTGAAAGAACATAGTTGGTCAGGTACTTTTGCTTGAAAGTGGCTTCTACAGTCATTTGAAGAAGAAAATTTGGTCAGACTCCGGCGTCGCAGACCACTAAGTTCTATGCTGCATCGAAAGCGTTCTCTCCTGTCTCTATCAGTGTTGTAGTACTCCAGACCATTTTTTGATGGACTCGACCGCATTTGGTCTCGGTCTCAGGCGCTGAGGACTCAGGATTTTATTTCAAGACCAGTCAAGATTGTAATTGTGGCAATATCTCTGAACATGCAGCATACTATCCAGTTCATTTGTCAATACGTTTGTTTTTAATGGATGCAAAACGCATCCAAGCAACAATGTGACTTACCAATTCCATGTTTCTGTTACTCCCTCCACCTTTTACTGACACTGGTCTCTATTAAAGGCAACATTTCTATCATATTAAGGTAAAATAAGTACACAATAAAATGTGTCTGAAACATCCATGTTTTATTGATCTGGTTTTGCACACCCACTTGCAACTTAATTTATTTTTGCACAGGGCAGCTTATATCCAACATAAAACTTAGGCTAACAAACCAGTTGAAAGGCAGCTTCATGGTGTGACTAATCATAATCTTCCTGGCTAGTTGAGACAAACAGCTTTGATTTATTAAAGCTTCTTTGTAGTATTGGCCCTACTTACTTGTTTTTTTCATCCATACAAGACTCACTGCCTCTTTTATAATCATTATGGTGGATAAATGTGGGCTTAGAGTGACTTGTTTTGAGAAACACAACTCCCTAAATGAAGTTTGACCTCTTTAAGGCAGCTTATTGGTCTCGCTAGACATTTAGAGGCTGTCTAGCTGGTGAAGCTGTAAAATGATGCATTCTTATTTTACTGAGGAGGTTAATATCATCCCCCGTACCTTCTGCTGTCAGCATTGTCTTACAGTTCATAGATTGCACTTCCAATATATCATCCACTCTTAGCACTTCTTGCGTCACACACTTTCTGTTTGCACAGTCGTGCTCATGAATTGTATTTTACGCAGTTAGACATAAGCCACCACCGGGTATGAGATAAAGGCTGGAAAAGTACAGATTGTTGCATCATTGGCCCTACTTAGCCAATGCTGACTTGATTTAGTTTCCTCTCAGATCTTCTGCTGAAGTGCAAATGTGTTTTTTCACCAATCTTTTTAGAGGAAAAATTGTTACTGTTAAATGAGATAAAACTAAAATAGGTTTAGTAATCGGTAGCCACTGTTTTTAACCATAATTTAACAGATCTTAAAATAGCTGTCAAAAATGTACAAACCAGAAATGTACATAGACTTGAATAAACAACCTAGAAATAAAACTTCTTCCTCGTTTTATTTCTTATTTTAAGTCAACTTGAAGGTGACTTAAAATATTCATCTGTTCACAGAATTCTTTGTGATTAACAAACATTATGATCCACCACAGACCAGTTATATTATAATGAATAATAATAGTATAATTCAAGCCAGTCTAAAACCCTGATTCTGTTGCACCAGCTCTGTCAAAAGCTGGTCAAACTATTGTGAGAACTTTGAAGAAAACTAACCAATATCTTTGACCCACATCACAATTGAAAAACATTTATACTAGTGTATAAGTCAATCTGACATTTAGTTGTATTGTTTTATTAGAGCCATCTTTTTTCATGTCATAGTATCTCTTTAATATTTTTTTCTTAACCCACTTTCTCACATTTTTTCTCAGTCATTTTCTTCTCCTTGCCTATTACTTTCTCTTGTCTCCTTACATATGCCTCTGATTCTTTCCCCAGGGGAAGATGCTGGATCAAATCTATAGTTCTTAACAATAGAAGCTACACTACAGATTGTTTCATCTCTGTGCTGTTATGAGAAAGGTCCCAACACACCATGTCCCAAGTGCATTGCTCTCAATACTCTTGCTGTTAGAAGACAAGCATGTGTATCCACAGGGTCCTGCTAACATTCTGCTGATTCATCTGTATGACACTCTTCTAATCCCTTCCTCATTTCCCTGAAGTCTTCTTATCGATTTACGCTGCCTCACTAAATAGATGCTCTTTTTCATGTACGTACTATATTTCTGTTTTATGGCTTTTCTCAGGCATTTATTAAAGACAGTTTATCTTCCTGTATATTCATTTTTTTCCTCATAATATATTTCCTCAGAAATTATGTTTCACCTTTACATTTTTTAAGCTATTTGCATTAAAAATAGCTTAAATATTTTTGTAATATTCTATAAACAAATCCACATTTAGAAATTATGCAGGTATTTCAGGTATTTCAAGATCATATAGTATTAGTTTTAAAAGTTTAAAATTTTAAAACTAATGCACCTACTTGCTGTGCAACTGCATGCTGAAGTATTTTCTTTTGATAATATTTAAAGATATTATTTTGCCTCTGACATGACCTTTTGTGAAACTACTGGCATCTGCTAGTTTTGTTTACTTTAATAGTAGAAGTAAATGTGATAACAACATCTGCACAAATTTTAACAGTTAATTGACTTAATTGTGCTGATTCCTGTAAAAGGAAATTACATCCTCTGTCTGTTCGATCTGCCCAAGAGATCTCACATTAGTCATGTTAAACAAGACAGTTTTGGGTAATAGTTTTGATAAGTTATTCATGAACAGTTTACGATAAAGACAAAATTATTTAAGAGAAACTGAGTTTTTTAAGATGAAAACCATATCCATCCAGCCTGAACATTAGATATTAAGACTGAATGCTAACTGGATTATTTCCTCAACCATCTCATCCTAAAGCCATGACAACATATAAGCCTATTTTGGAAGTTGCATTTAGCTAATCTGAATTCACCTTCAGAACCAGTACAAAGACAAATATAAGGCAAGATTTTTAAAAGTGTGGTCGAGATGCGCAGAGGAGTCTCCTGTTAGCAGATCAACTTTGGTCTGGCCATGCTAGGCCCTTAACACAATGACACAGCCATCAGCATCAGCTGTGTCCAAAAGCTGGACAGTTTGTCCCCAGTGGCAACAAACTGTGATCAAGCAGGAGGATTGTGAGACGGTACCTGTCTGGTAACTCTCTGATTGTTTTTGTTTTTTTCTATTTAAATACCTTTGCAATTGTTATCAAAACTCATTATCTGATGCCTCACTCTGATGTAGATTCAACAAGAACCACCTTTAATTATATGTTAGTGATTTGAAGATCATATAGGAGCTTTTTTTTTTCCCCAACTCAACTACAATTAGTAGAGTTTCAGAGGCCTGGTAACGTGCTCACACATTCAGCAGCAGGGTTTCGGTCCTGTTCAAAGGGAGAGAGGTACTCCACCCAGAGCATTGTAGCGAAGGCAATTATGCAAGTTAGATGGCAGTTTTTCCATTAGGCCACTTTTCACTAGTTTGATTACACAGTCATGTCAAAATAGTAATTAGCATGGCAAGTGCTGTTTCTCATGATCCATTGGTGACTAAATATTTTCATTACAATATTCTGCTTCTGCATCTCTTTCCGTGTTTGCACTTTTGATGTTCTTTCATTCAGCCTTGTGCAGCAAAGAGTCCACATTCTTCTTCTTAATGTTTTGTCTGGAGTAAAAACAAACTTGAGTGACAGAATATATTTATGAAGCACACAATGATAGAAAATGTGATAGTTGAAACCTAAAAGGTAAGGTGTGATTGTAGTCATTTTATTGACAAGAGCTTAAATGAATACTCAACACTTTATGTTTGAAAAGTTTTATGTATCTAATGATGTTGACAGTCTGGTCCTTGAGTTTATTCGCAAAGCAGAGTCTCTCAACCTTTACTGTGCTAGTGTTTGCCTCTTCCCCGGCTTCACTTCACAGAAAACAAATGATTGTTTGCTTACCCATAGAAATGTATCAGCTCTAGTCAGCCATCCAACTTCCCTGGCCTTTTTTTCACTCTGTTGTCAAGGATTGTTTTTCCAGTGCTTTCCTCTGCGTAAAATGAATGGCTGTGACTACATATACTGAATCACTTTCTTTCCAAGTTCTTTGTTCGATGTTTATGTAAGACTTGGAAATGGCAACATGTCTGAGCTGCTTTCCACTTCACTTTTTTGTTGAAATCGACTTGGGTTTTATTGATCCAGGTTCTACATGGTAGACTTCTTAAAACTCGCTTCTTGTTAGTTATGTAAATAACCTCTCCATTAAAACAGAAATCTATTTGTTTATGTCAAATGACCTGTCTGTGTCCGTTTGTATTGTGTTCCACCAAGAGGTTGTACAACAAGAAATCAGTTTATAGATCTTGTAATGCAAGATTGCTTGGAACAACAAATCGAACCCTACATGGTTTCTTTTACAGATGCTTTGATAATAAATGACTAAATTAAGGGTCTTTGTGTTGAGAGTGAATTATTTCTTTTCAGCTCAATTCAAAAATAACTTATTTATTCCAAAGGGAAATTAAATGTTGATGTAGTTCATATCAACTCCGTCTCTCCAAGGAGTCATTATTGACAGTGATGCTATGGTCAGGAAGGATCTCGGGTAGCAGTCCATCTTGCAACAAATTTAATGAGGCCTCTTACTGAAAACGGTTGCTGCATGAGTGTCTCCTGGCTGTCTTGACATGCTAACAGCCCAGGATGTATGGTTGTTGGCCTGCACTGCTAATCCACTTCATGTGCTTTAGCCGCTCCTCTTAAAATCTCCATTTGTCTGAATGGTTATAGAGCTGAGCAGAGAGATGGAGTCGGGGACTTGATCCTTGCCCATTATATGATTTTCTACCGTTAGCATCTTTTTAAAGAGTTTAAAATATTTAGAATTTAGTTTAATTTTCCCTTTGCGTAATTTAGCCACAGTGCAACACAATTAAAATGTCATTTTTCTAGTGATTTTGACTGGTAAACATTTGAATTAAACAGAATTTGTTTTGCTTTTCTTTCTGCTGCAGTTGGCCCTGGAGGACCCGGTGCATAGCGTGTCTCTCCAGCAGTTTGTCTATGAGAAACTGAAGGCACAGCAAGCCATGATGGGGGACCAGAACTTTGGGGTCCTGATGGAGACGGTGGACACAGAGCTCGTCAGGCAGCTCCAGGAGTTCCTGCAAGCTCTCTGAATACGAAATGTTCCCTTCACCTCCTTACACAAATGCTACGCTCTACCACCATTTAAGGAAAAAAAAAAGTACTAAAAAGGTTAACCATCTACCCAATGTGTGAACTCGTGATTCAGACCTTCCCAGACTATGCCTTATCTATATTCAGCCCTAGCCTTCTCAACCACTTTTTGTCCCCTTCGATGTTATTTATGGGTGGCTACGTAAGTTTAAAGACTTTTAAAACACCCACATGTAGACATCATCACACCAGAGCTTCCATTTAATTTTCCTAGTTTCTTAACTTTGGAACAGGTCGACTTGAGGTGCGTTAAAAGTTAAAGTATGGATGGTTTATATTGCAACAGTTGGAACGTGACATTTAAGACTAAGCAGCAGGAGCCAGAACAGAAGCCTTGGACTGTTTTTAAATGGGAGGCGGGAAAAAAACCTGCAGATTGTAGCAGATGTGTGTTTAAAGAAAAAAAAACCCACAAGGATCGAAAACAGTGTTTACAGAAACTATTCTTAAAAGACAAAACAGAAATGTAATTTTGTATGTATGTAAAGTATGAATAATGATCTGCATGATAATCTTTTTTCCTTTTTAATTTTGTTATAAGAGGTCAGGTAGAAGTTACTACTGAGCGATTGTTTTTTTTTTTTTTGTCAGTCAATGCATATATTTTAAAATAATTTTGTCGATTGAATGCTGAACCAGATTTATACGTATGTACTTACTGCTGCTAATAGATGGTGTCAGAGCACTTTAACAACCAAAAACTGTTTTACATCTTTTATTTTCCTTCATCGTTTAGCACAACAATTGGGGTCTCAGAGCAGGACTGAAGTTAGCTTAAAAACTTTTTTTCTTTTTTTTCTCCATTTATCTTAGTAAAACTTAGCACCAGATACACACTGTTAGGTCATGTTTTATATTTCTTTGGTTTACTCAATTTCTTGGCTTGTTAATTTTTGGCTAATCACTAAAAATGTTCCATATATTTTTACAGACCAGTTTTATTTAGAAATAAATGTTTGATAAATGTGATCTGAAAGGAGAACTGTTTGGTTTTGATATTTCCTCAGTTTAATTTCTTAAGAGGTTTACAAAATGTCTGATAGTAAATTACTAGACTTTGGCAGATCTAAGTACTTTATTCGGTTTAATTTGGGACAGTTAAATTGTGAATATAAATTATATCACAAAAATAGCTTTATTGTAAATTAAAGGTCATAAAAAGGGAAACTTTTTATGAAAAAAATTGTGAACCTCTGTCCTGATTTAATATTGATTCTTTTGGGGTTTATGGAGCAAATAATTTTCTCCATTAGATTTGAGTTATAAGCAAAGCTAAGATGATGATCCAGACTGAAGCTCGTTTGACACTGTGTCAGAATTACAGCCTTATGCTTTCAGCCTTTCCTATTCCTACAACCTGAAAGATCTTCTTTTTTACTTGTCTGTTCAGTTTTTAACTAGTTTATCTGTAGATAAGTTCTTAAATTGTTTATTCTTTTTTAAACTAGTAATAATTAAGCTTTGAATGTCACATACACAGTAGGGAAGATGTTTGGTTTGTTTTTTTTGAAAACTATTCCTGTTTTTCCTTTCTCAAGCCTTCAATAAAATGAAGTAATCAGCCAAAGCAGCTGTGAACTTCTTTTCTCCAGGGTCTGATTTTCAGGATCTGCATTTCTGAAAACACTAACCCACCTGAAAATGTTTCAAATATCTAATACTTTTTACTGTCTGGTTTTGTTTATTGTTTTGATTACAAGCATACTAACAGCCTGACCCCGACATAGCTATCAAGTTTTAAGAACAGTTGGTGCAAATATACTGAATTGGTTTAATGTAAAACATTAAAGGAGACCTATTATGCAAAATTCCCTTTTTTCATGTTTTTGTTCTTCCATTTGGGTCTCTATTGCTTCTCGAAACAGTCCAAGCACTTAAATAAATACCTACAGCTGTTTCCTGGCAATAAGTAAAAGTTTTTTGGGTGTTTTTGTTGCTGACTTACCATTCATAAAGTGTGCTGCATTGTTGACCATTGTGCTGGAGGCCCCACTTCTGCTTCTCATTCTGACTCTGAATCAAAGTTGTAGTTGTACAATTACACACCTGTTTGCAGTGAGAAACCAAAAATGGTCATCTATAACAAAGACAAATCAAAGTTAATCACAATCTATATTCAGTTACCAGTAGTTAATGGATTGACAGGAGCTTAGTGAATTCCAGTATTGTACTGAGAGGATACCGTGTATGAAAAACATCCAGTGGGGAAATTTCACAGGAAACTCTTACTTGGTATTACATCCAAGAGAAAGCATTTAGTCAACATCTCCTTAAGGTGGCTGGTCAGGTAAACAGTGCAGAGGTCACTAACTGATTGCATAGTTGTTGGCTGGAGATCCAAACTCTATATGTCTTTAAAGACTGTATCAAGAACTTCGTAGGATGGGTTTCTATGCCTTTATTTGCTCAAATGCAAGTTGGATACACTGGTCTAAAGTTTATCACCACTGGACTGTAGGACATTTTCTGTTAGGAAAAATAATCAAGTCTCTCTGCATTTGTTTGGTATGAGGAGGACAGCACTTTCTTCACTGCTACTTTTCATCGTCTCAGGTGAAATTGGATGCAGAGGAAATGATGGTGTGTGACTGTTTTTCAGGAGAAAGAATTCTTGATGCTTCAGCAAACCGAGACATTTTAGGAAATTACATGCTTCCAACTTTGTGGAACAGTTCGGGGATGAGCCATTTCTTTTCCAGCATGACTGTGAGCCAGTGGACAAAGCAAGGTCCAAAAAGAAATGGATGAGAAAGTTTGGTGTGGAAAAGCTTGACTGGCATGTGCAGAGTCCTAACCGCAACCCGACAGAATGCCTTTGGGAAAAATCAGTGCAGAGAACCGTAAGAGGTTCTTGTTCTCTGCTGGAAGAATGTTCAAAAAATTCATTCTTGTAGAAGAATATCCCACAAGAGTGAAACTGTTCCAGATGCAAAAGGTGGGCTGGTTTCGTCTTTAACTTTATCCATTAAAAATGTGAAGGAAAGCAGATGAGTGAATACTTTTTTTTACAATGTAGTCTATATTCTATTTCTGTTGACGGGACTCAGACAAAACATCTACTGATTGTTGCTGGCATGACGTTACAATAATATTCATATTTTGCATATTTTGGTAAACTACTTGCGTCAATTAAAAGATTATTTTTGAGTAGAGCTACGATCTGATGTGGGCAGGGCCGTAGCTAGAGCTGTGGTCATCTTAGCACTGGCCACCTCTGGAATCTGATTAGACGCCCTCGGTAAGTCATTACAACTAGTGCAAAGATACATATTAGACATGATTTATGGTTTTCATTTCTGTCTACATGCAAGGCATCATGCAATATGGGCTATCTCATTATTACTAAATGTTTTATAGTCTGTTAAAAATGTCAATAGGAGTAGTTTTCCTTAGGATCAATTTGCAAAGCCTGACTTGCATGTTCTATAAGAACAAGAGCAAATGTTTTCCATTTAAGAGTTTAAGAATCCCCTGATAAAACTTTTCACACCCTGTGGCCACTCTTTGAATAGAAGGGCAGTCCCACCACTGAATGTGGACGTTTTTTTTTTTTTTTCTTTTACTTTAAAAAAGGAATATTTGTAGGATAAAAATCAGACCTTTCTGTTTCTGTGCACTTTTTGTGGATGCATCTTCGCATAGTGGGAGCATAATTTTCTTCATGCATTTTTAAGAACCGTGACAAATAATTTATTTGCTAGACAAAATAAAATGGAATAAGGGAGAACTGGCAAACTTATAGTCGAGTTGTTGGTGCAACAAAGCTAACGACAAACAAGGGGTTCCAGAACACCTAAAGAATAGATGAGGACAAATGTGCTTGTGAGAACTCATCTGAATATTTCTCCACACTATCAGTTTACCAGAGATCTGGCTATAAAAAGGACATTCGTAGGATTACACCAAAACAACATACTGGAATAATTAGAAAGACTGAACAGCAAAAACTCAAAACACAGTGCAAAGCTCTACTCTACACTCATGCTCCTGACTCATTTACATCATTGTGCTCTTGGGTACAATAATGAGAAAGAAGAAAACAACATTATGGAATGTAGTAAAATTGAAGCCCTAATTATTGATGCTTACATGATGAAAGAAACTCTTACGACACTTCAGGGAGGAAAGTTTGAAAGAAAATACAGTATGTAGTTTGATTGTCAGAACTATAGACCAAATCTCTGAGAGAGCATAATTAAAACGTATTTATTAAAAATCCAGCATCAGAACAACCAGGTCAAGAAATGCAAGACGACTGCGACTCACCAACTACTCCAGTAAGGGGAATCATAAAGTGATTGGTTTCGCCAGTGATATATTTCATTTCAAAATACTAATATGGATTTCAGCCAAAATACATTTCACAAAATGGCATGCAAAGAATATCACCTTTTATTGCAATGTGTGTGTTTGGGTTACTGATGTCCCATCAGGCTGACACTTGATTGCCTGTAAGTTAAAGAGGTTTAAGAAAATCAGGAAGCTTTCAGAAGCAATATGTTGGATGAGAAAATTGATTCCCTTTCAATTCATCAAATTTCCCCTTTAAGAATTATGTCTAAATTCCATCCATCCATTGTCTATACCTACTTATCAGCTGGTGCCCAGCTGCAGTTTCTGTTGGCCAATAGGCGGGATACACCTTGGACAGGCCGTCTGTTCTTTACAGAACTGTAACTAATGACAAACATGGTCAGACCGATAGAAAGCTGCAAAGACTTTCTTATTACATGTGACTGCCAGAGGTCAACTGATGAGCCTCAAGCCCTGTTGCATGCTGCTGTGGATAATGAAGCTGAAGCAGAGGATGATCGTGATGATTCAATCTGTCTAGATTATTGCTTGGAATTTAACATCTTGATTTTTTCTAAGTATTCTTGTGCCTCGGGAAAGCTATACTCTGCAGCTTACGCACCAATGGAATACATTAAAATCTAATGAAGAATACCAAATTGCCTTAAAAACTTTTCTTGTTCGATTATTTTCTTCTTGTTTTTTCTGTCTGGTGTGAACTGGAATTGTAGCAGCTGCACTACAGTTTCAGACATGATTGTCCTCATAACTCTGTCTCTCTGGCATTCTTTTTTTTTTTTGGAATAGTGACAACATTAAAGTTAGCACCCAAAAGAAGACTTCCAACTTGCTGCCAAAGCTACTTCACTGCTTTCAATGTATCTGGATTGGCTTTGGTCCACTGTACTTCACTGTCTTTGAGGCAGCTTGATAATTATGTTTCAGTTCAGATTTCTAAGTCTTTAACTTCATTTTGCTTGCAATTGGTAACAAAGTGGGACTAGTAACTTTATTGGTGCTGTAACACGTCAGAGCACAAATTATTCACCTACGCCTCTCTGTGGATAGAAAATAACAATGCTAGTTTTGAGAATGTTTTTGTTTTCTTTATACTCATGTTCATTTTATTGCAGATTTTTTCCTGAACATTAAAATGGGGAACTTTTCTCAATTTGGTTTCTGTCTACTTCTGTTTAGTTTGAAAATGCTTTGAACAGAAAAGTCAAAAATACAATAGATTAGAATAGAAATAGCCTTTATTGTTCTGCAATGGGAACATTTCTGTGCAACAGCTGCAATGTGACAAGTAATCAAAGTACATAGAAATACGTAAAGATAGAAATATGCACTACATAAAAACAGGATGTATAAAAAATACTGTAAGGGCAAAAATCTAACATAAATACTGTCTAGCTGTAAAAAAAATATATTGTCCAAAGGAATGTGCAATTGTGCAGATTTATTAAAAAAAAAAGTGCAAAATGTGAATATGTATTTGAGGATTAAGACAGACTATTGACAAAAATAATCATGCATCACAAGAGATATGATGGCTTCAGAAATATAATTCAGAATAAGGAAAGTTGTGCAGACACCATGTATGTATTAATAATGCAGCTCCTTTATTGTGCTGTTTTTGTTGGAAAATCAGGAGATGCTGCACCACATGGTGATATTTTCGGGGATTGAAGCTGAATGGTTTGTTCCTTTAATAGTTTCCCAGACTCATCCACTTAAATGGTGTGGCTCTGCTGCTCAGTTCCTTGCAATCGGGTGTGAAAAGTAAATAAACTTTGTTCACTTCTCAGATGTCTGCCCTGATAAGATTACCTACAAACAGTTGTAAGTGTTTTTCTTTCTAAGGAACCAGAACACAGAGGTACCAGTGGCCGCCATCGACCCATTTGTCTTAATTGGTTGAGAATGAATGTACTTCAGGCTAGTGGTCACTTTAGTGGCTTATAGAGCGTGAAGAGACTATTAGTAATTCTGCACTCATGCTCGCTTCTCAACCTGCCTTTTCTTCCTCACCAGTGCTATTAATCCAATGGACTCCACTCATTCATCTTTCCGCAGGTGCTCTATCTGTGGGGCTTAGCATTTAATTGTTCCCCAGCGTGCGTGACAGAGAAGAGCGAGAGGATTAGTGCTAATCAATGATTTGCATTCTTTATTGGATTACGTTCTGCCAAGATTAGATAATTAAGCAGCGGCATGTTGCTCCGTCCCAAACTTTGGGACTTGCTAATTCATTTATCTTCCTTTTATTCACATTTGTTTTTCCATGTGTCTCCCAAGGTCATGTAGATACATTTTCACTTATTTTTATACAGGTCTGCTCAAAAATGTTTATCCCAAATTTGATATACTTTGCTTCTAAAGGCCTGAGACTTTGATATAATTTTTCAAAATAATCTCAATCAGTAGATCTTTGTGCTGAAGGCTGTTCAAAGTTTTTCTTCTTAAACTTATGTGCTATGTCACTCATTTTTTGGCCCACTCTTCACATCTCTTCATGACTGGATATTATGTAGGACAAGTGGAGGGCAAAAGAAGTAGAAAGCCTAGTAGCTGTGACTGAAAAACTAAGTATGCCCCGGGGTTTAATAGCTTTTAGATCCACTCTTTGCACCAATCACTTTAAATATTAATCATATTTCTTTCTATCTTAAGCCTCTCCAATCACAGAGAAGGAGTTTTCCTCACTTTCACTCAGATTATGAGCGTTTATTTGCATTTAAAACTCAGCAGGCTCCTAACTATTTGAAACCTGTCATTTAGAGTTATTTCCCTAGTTTTCAAAAAAAAAAAAATCTTTGAAACTGGGGAGTTCATTGTAAGAACTCATATACATAGAAATATATGTATATTTCTATGTATATAGAAATATACATATATATATATTTCTATATTCTATATACACATATACATGTGTACAGAACATGTTCTGTACAGAACATGTTCTTCACCATGACTGTGTGCCAAATGTCTTTCAAATTTTTAAATATATATATATATATATATATATATATATATATATATATATATATATATATATATATATATATATATATATATATATATATATGAGGTTTCCTGGCTGTGCGGTAGCAGTTACCTGATTGTGTCATTTTGATTGTCTGTGGCATCTGCAAGCAAGGAAGTGTCAGTGACAGTGTGTGGGAGAGTGTCTTGTTGTCTGTGCATTGATCCAGATTAGAAGTGGCAGATCCTGTCTGCTTTTAGAAGCCTGTTATTAAAACCTGAAGTCCAAGACAGCTGCACTAGTTCTGTGTCCCTGCTTTCTTGAACACCACTGATAATGATGAGTCCTCATGTGGTCATGTGTCTTGATGTTTGTGTTGAGAGATGGTCATGTTTGTCACCTCAGAGCGGAAAGGGGACTCTGAGTGTTTTGGAGCTGATCTGCTAATTGAATGGCCTTATATGGCTGTGAGTTGCACAGAAGTGACCAGCAGAACGAGTAACTTAACTCACCCTCCCTTAAAACACTCATGAAACAGCATGCTCTTCTGCACTGCTTGTTGCAAGAAGCTGTCTTACAGTTTTGCTTGTACTTGCTATCAATATAATGCAAAATTCTGGAAGTTTGTAAAATGTGTACATTGTTTGGCTTCACAAACAGATGTTGAGAATCAGTTTCAGCTATTTTGCTTCTTACATTGTTTTGTTGTATGTGTTGTACATTTTACTTTCTTGTTACCAGTTATGTATAAATCTTTTCCTGACCATTTATAGAATTATTACGTTTTACTTACTAATGGTGAACTAATTTCAGAATTCTGACTTTAATTTCAGAATTCCGACTTTAATCTCAGAATTCTGTCAGAGTTCCGAATTTAATCTCAGAATTCTATCAGAATTCTGACTTTAATCTCAGAATTCTGACTTTAATCTCAGAATCCTGACTTTAATCTCAGAATCCTGACTTTAAAGTCAGAATTTGTTTATTTTGTTTTGGGGTTTTTTCGGTGGCCCTAATCGTCTTCCATAGGAAACGATACACAGCTGTGTATCAACTAAACAACTAAAACTAAAAATCTAGAAAGTGTGCTGTGCAGTTTTCTGCCGCCTGAGTAAATACTCTGTAGAACCATCTTCTTGATGCTAATACAGCTGCCAGTCTTAAAGGGTGTGCACCTGCTAGTTTTGCACATTATGTTGAAACTTCTGCCCCTACAGATTAGATGGAGTGATTCTGTAAAAATAAGTTTTAAGTCTTGCGTCAGATTCTCAGTAGGATCTAGAACTTTGACTGCAGGGCGATCTGCAATGTTAGCTTTCCATCCGACTTAACCTTTTGCAAGTTTGCCTAAAAGCATGTAAACTGCAGAGGAAACATCAAATAGATTTCTTTTATAAATTAAATTGTTTCGTTACTCCTTCATAAAGGTCATACTTGTTCAGTGCGCAACTAATGGTTATCCTGTCTACACATCCATCTTGAGCTCTTGGTTTCAGCAACATCTCTACAGTTACCATGTGGCTCTTGTCTCTGACCAATGCTTCCTTGCCTGTTATACACGTTTTGATGGGCGGTTACGTCGTGGCAGGGTTTGCAGGTTAAGCAATTCTCTTTCTATTGTCAGATGATGAATTGAACGGTGTTCTGTGACATGTTCAAACCTTGGCATATTGCTTTACAACCGAGGCGTGTTTTATGCTTCTCTACAACCTTATCCCTGACCTTTCTGCTGTGTTCCTGTCTTGTCTAATGCTCGTTTGCAAACCTTCAATACCTTAACAGAACAGCTGTATCTCACATTACACACCTTGTTTAGTAAAGTGGAAAATTCTGAAGGTCATTGGTTGTACTGAATCATATTTAGGGGCATCAGTGGGAAAGGGAACTTAATGCAAATGCATAATGCTTTTCAGACTTTATTAATATCACATTTTGAAAACAGCATGCTGTCTTCTTCCACTTGAGCATTGTGGCCACTTTGTGTTTGACAGGCAAATTCTCTCCTCTCCAAAACACATGCTTTGTCTATGGTTGTAAAGTGGCAAAAGGTGTGGTGAAAGTTTAGATTCTGTAAATTGAATTGAATAGCATTTGGTCTTTCAGTCAATATTTTGCAGTTTCATAGTCACAACATTCAGTTATTTGAAATCAATAAGGGTTTTCTCTATATTTTTGAATGATGGAGAAAATGGAAAATGTATCTTTTGTTTGATCTTTTTTTTTTTATTTCTCTTGTTGCGTTCATGCTTTATTTTTTCATTTTATTATTTACTCTTTATGTGCCAAAATAATTCTATCAATATTTTAAAGCTTTTCAATTTTCTGTTTTTCATATTTTTGTTTTTGAAGTGGTTGTCACTAATTGTGGAGGATAAAGTTGTGTGATGAACGTGAATTTATGTATTTCATTCCAGCATCTTAAATGTCCTTAGGCAAGACACCGAGCTCAGTGATGTTAACAAATCTATCAGTGTGTCTGAATATGACTCGTAATGTAAAACAGCTTTATGCTTTTCATTATACTAGAAACACGCCCAGAGTTCAGTTGTTTTATAAATGTGGAGTTATGTTGTTTAACTTACATGAGTCATTATTTGCCTCTTAATTCCAAGATCTGTGTTCAGTACTGCTACCAAGCTAGTGTTCCAGACATATCAATCTTTACATTACCATTAACAATACCATATTCAGTGACTGTGTTATCAGACCACATTTGACATGCAGAATCACACAGACATTATGCATATTTGCAAAACATGCATATTATGGTGGAAGGAGATTTAAAATGTCAGCAGATTTGCAGAAATTTGTTCTGAGAATCATTCACATACAATTATGGGAAAAAAGTGAGATGTCATTGGAAAAAGACGTCACTTTTATTTAAGGCACTGAATCAAATGGCTCTCTAGTGTAAAGATTAACCTTCCCTATTTATGCAGGATTTGACATTTAACATGGAGAACTCGGCCATTACCTACATGTATCTAAACCTGTGACTTGAAACCAGAATCTGATTGGCTGAGTGCTCCAAATGTATTCCTGTTGTTCCAGACCTGTCAATGTGATCTTATTGTCTTGGACATAATAGCATAAACAGATCGAATTCCAGGAGAGAATGCTATAAACTAAATCTGAGCTAATCTCTGAAATGTCTGGAAAGTAATCACTGATAAGAGGTAACCATGAAGGAAAGCAGATAAGACTCTAAAAAGATAGAAAAGCCTCCTTCCAGCAAAGTTATTAAACGCCGCTCCGGCCTATCGGCGACCATGAGGGTTCCAGCCACCGCAGACGTTCTCACGCAGTTCCTGGGATGAGCATGAAATATATTTTATTCTTTTCAGGTTTTCACTTGCATAAAATGTTGGAAAACAGTGCATACATTTCCTTCCAGTTAACAACGGCATGCTAATTTGCACCTAAAATCCCAACAAAGCACACTGTTTGTAGAATGTAATCAAATTTGAGGCAGCTGACGGGAAATGAAAACCTCCACACTGCACTGGTCGGCTGAATTGGGTCAACCAGAAGCAAATGGATAATTTGTGCAACAATCATTTTGTCATCACTCAGATTGATCAAAGGCAAAAAAAAGCTCATTCAATATTTTTATCACTGCAAGCAAGCAGGCAGTACATTACATGTCTCCAAACAAACTTTGTGCAAATACGGTCTATTGACAGCAAAGCTCAGCAGCAATATAACAGGGATATAATTACAATGGCAGGAGAGTTTCCCTTGAGGCTGTGTGCAGATGTCACTCCATCTCAATTCACTTCTCCCTTGGTGCCTTAGATTCTTCTGAAATTCTATTTGTTAATTTTGTGACTGAGTTGATTGGACACACACAGAATCATAGCCATATTTAAAAATAAAAGCCTTGACAATTTTTACATTAGAGTAGTGCTGTTCTGGTCATGTTATAACTGATTACACCCAATCACTGTTACTCAGGGGATTAGGATGGATATTTAACACGATGCTTAATGAAAATTTCAAAATAAAAGTCATAAGAGCCCTCTCTGGCTACTGCTTTTTTTTAGTCAAAATGGCTGCCTCAAACTGATAGAATGATGTCTCCCCCTGTCTGACTCACAGCTGGCAGAGGATCCATTACCATAGCAACGGAACACAGCAGGGCCGAGCAGCTGATTAGGACTACAATAACGCATCACTGCAGTTTTTTGTGTACTTGTGTTTAGGGCATTTTATAACTGATTTTAACCAACCATTGTTACACACAGGATCAGTGAGGCAATTTTGAATTAAGCTTAATGAAATTTTCAAAATAAAATCCCTGACAAATTTTACATCAAATAATTGCTCTCTTGGGCATTATGTGAATTTCTAAAAAAAAGTCACTTTTACACTTTGGATTAGTGTGGCAATTCAAAATGAAGCTTATTGAAAATTTCAAAATAAAAGCCTTGCCAATTTTTACATCAGATTATTGCTGTTTTGGCCATTTCATAACTGATTTAACACAATCACTGTTAATTATGGGATTAGTTTGGACATTTAAAATGAAGTTTACTGAAAATTTCAAAATAAAAGTGATGAAATTTGTCTCTAGCTAGTGCAGCGCCATAGGTGATGTGATTATATTAGCTTGCGTTCTCTTTTTCTCTCAGGTTAGGGCAGTGTCTATAACATTAGCATTTCACTGCCCCCCACTAGTGTACTGCCACAGGCAGTGCACTAAGATTAGCCAGCATTATCTTTTTCTCTCGGGTCAGAGCTCTGCCTTGTGCAGCAAGGCAGAGTATTAGCATTAGCCTTTTACCTTAAATAAAGTATTAGCTATTTCTCTTACATTTTAGCCATGTTTAGTTTACTGAATAGAGTAAGTCAATTACAAACAACATGCTAGTGATGCCCCACATGTTACTGACAGTATTCACGCTGACATTAGCATTTTGGCTAATTTTGGCTTATACACTACTTTTAACATACTGAATGGTGCAAGTCCATGTTAGTCAACATGCTCGTGAATCTCCACATTCTATTGATTACATTAAAGCTGTCTTTGGAATTGATGCTAATTTTCAGCATCAGAACGCTGGGTCCAAACCAATGAGCACACTTTGGCAGGCCCTGGTTAAATTTCTTAAGGAATTTTCTAGTTTAATTACAGTGTAATTTTACACTGTAATTACAGTGTAATATTACAGAGTACAGTATAATATTAAATATTACACTGTAATATGTAATGTTACACTGTAATTACACAGTAATATTACATTGTAACATGTAATATGTAATATTACACTGTGCAATATCACACTATTACACTGTGTAATATGACAATGTGTAATATTACACTATTACACTATACTGTAATAGTAAACTATTACATTACAGTGTAATAGTTTACTATTACAGTATAGTGTAATAGTACACTTTTACACTGTAGTGTAATAGTGTAATTATAATATTACTCTATAATATTACAGTATTAGGGGCCCCTGTGCAGGGGCCCCTACAGTGCAATATTACACTTTAATATGTAATTACAGTGTCATGTTACATATTACACGACGTGGGCAACGACGCTAAAGTTTATGCAGCTAAAGTTTGACAACTATTATCAAAGTTTGTCTTTACAATAAAATGCCTAAAAATTGTAATAAAGTTATGTTTTTTATTCATATCTTGAAATAGCAAATGCACGCTGAATTATGGAATTGTGTTAATATGTTCATCAATACACCACTGTAAAGGTGTATGTATGTTCATCAATAAATACGTTTTATCAGAATCAGCTGTATCAAATTTAATTGTGTGGCAAAACAATTAAATAATCACATCAAAAAGTTTGAAACTTTATCCTTAGCTTTTTAATTATTATTTTGATTCCTATATATAATAGTGTGTGAGCGATTGTGTCAGTAACGTCCGCTAACTTAAAATACTTTTCATAACGGCACTCTGCTGGCAGCATCCCCCAGGACTCCTGAGCCAACAACCCCCCAAAGCTCTCCGCTATCCCCTAAGGCTCCTGAACCAGCGATCCCCAAAATGTACCCTTCTGCTGCCGCTATCCCCTAAGGCTCCTGAACCAGCGACCCCCAAAATGACTCCCTTTGCTGCCGCCAGCATCCTCGAAGGTTCCTAGTGCCAGCGACCCCCAAAATGTACCCCTCTGCTGCCAGCGTCCCCCAGATATACAGCTATGTTAAAGTTATATAACTGTTTTTTTTAACCAATTAGCTTTTCAATTTGTCTCAGTGCTAGCTTGAAGGCCTAAGATGAAGCCAGAAATTCTCCACACACTGATTAGATGGTCAGAGCAACAGTGCCTTGATTATTTTTTGTCTCGATCAGTCTTTTTCTATTTAATTTAAGACGATTTGTCCTTATATTTTCAGTTAGATATGTTTATTTATTTCTTGTGTTTAGTTGTTCTTGATAACTGTTTCATTTATATTTCCTTTTCCCTTGTTAGGGTCATTCCTCCTTGCTCCCTTGTGCCGTATCTCTTTAGCTCCCTCAGCTTGTCCTCTGCTCCCCCCTCCCAGCTGCACCTTGTTTTCTAATTAGCATCAGTCCATTCTTCTTCTTCTTCTTCTTGAAATTTATTGGCGGTTGGCAATAAACGTCATGAGGCCATTGTCCCAGCATTCAGCATTTAACTACCTCGCCTTCATTCAGTCCTTGCTGGATCCTCTTGTAACATTATGCATTCTGGTTTGTGTTTGTCCCTGCTTTTTCTCCCTGTGGTTTCTTGAATTTTTGTAAGCCTTTGTTTTAAGATTTTTTTTTTTTTTCATTAAAATCTCCTGCCTGTCTTTGTCTGATTTGGGGTCCCATCAACACAAACACATCACGACAGATGGATTGTTTTCATCAACAATAGCCATCACTGGATTCTCATAGGAATCATTCTCACTGGTTAATTTCACAACACCTAATAGGCTGCAGGTTTAAGTGTGGAGTGGTGAACATAATGACAGTGTTTCTGTTTGATGCAAATTCATGGTGATAATCAGGCTGTCAGCTGCCTGACAGATGTTTGACAGAGTACCTGGATCTGTGGTGTTTGATCAGAGAGAATAGAAATTAGAGTGTGAAATAACCATCGCGCCTGCACATATGGGCTTACCTTGTCCTTCTGTTTCCCATCTCCCCCCTCTTGACTCTCCTATCCTTCCTCATTCTCTGTCTCTCCCTGCTGGTGGCTGATTAATATTGGTGACATTATTCTTCCTTTCTGCGAAGGGTATTATTAGGCTGCATATTTAAATTTTATGCATGAATTTCCTGGTAAAGGTGCACATTTTAGCATGGTAGAAGTGTCACAATTCATGTTTTGCATGGATTATGAGAGACAACCTTATAATCTCCTCTGTAAAGTTAAAAAAAGGTGCTCTTAAGACTGTCTGTCTCCATTCAACTCCCACATATCCTACAACAAGAGTTTTATGGGTGCCCTAGAGGTCCACACGCCTTTTTGGATTACCTGCTTGCCTCTGGTTTCCATTTCCCATTACACAGGATTTACAAGGATTTAATCTGCAACATCATTTTGCCATGATAGCAAGGCTTCATTGATATAAATGTCATGCAATGGAAATGTCATTACACTTAAAAGTATTTGCTTCATGGTAAATTGTTGGACATTATCATGCTGGTATGAACAGTGGATTACCTTACTCCTTTTGTATCGTGTTGGTACCTTTCAGTTGTTGCAGGAATGAGGAGTGAGCACATCTCTGCCGAATATCACTTGAATGTCATATGAACATTACAAATTAGAAATAGGACACAAGTCTTTCTTCAACAATAAAGGCATTCAAAGATAAAATTAGTAACTATGTGAAATACATTATACTGTTTAAATATCTCAACTTTGCATTTACTGTTGAAAACAACTTGACAAGCTCCTCTATTTCCCCATTTTCCTTCAACATAATAATTGTCCTGGGTGTGCTGTGTCCTTGTTGAGGCCAAACATACCTGGGCATCATTGTTTGCCCTTGTTTATTTCTATGCAGAATAACCCACAGGCTCATTATTTCTGAATCATGAAAGTGCATTTTCATTTCGATTTTGTTCATATCTACTTTATCGGTGGAGCTGGTTTACAGAGTGTAAGTTTGCTTTGACAGTTCAACCACTGGTTTCTATGAGCCCAAAGTTAATTTCTCCAAATGATGCTGTAGATAAAACTTGCTGGTAAAACAGCACTTATAGCATCTAGTTTGTTGTCACAAATCAAGAAGAAAACTGTTTCTAAACTTTCTTTTGAAACTTTTTAATTCACTTGCTTCTAAGCAATCATCTTTGCATATGTGCGAGCATGCGTGTTTTCCGGGTTGCATACTAATGGGCCTTTTTCTCTATTCTTCATACCTCTCTCTCCCTCGCCCACCTTTGATTGCCTTTCTTCCTGTCCCTCTCCTCAACTGTCTTTTATTGTCAGGTCTTTTGATGGCAGCACTGTTAATTCTTCACACACCCCTAGCCACCCACCTGCTGCAAATTGTGCATGACATGTGTAGATAATCATTTCAGGGGGACTTTCCTGCAGATCTCCACGTTAGAAAATGAAATCCAGTCATCTTGGAGATTTATCCAACAAAATTAACATTTTAACATTATTTTTTTGATTATGATAAATGAAAGAATTCTTCATCACAGTTTGGACTTCCTCTGGCTCATTGAACAAAAAAAAAACCCAACCCTAAAATGATTCGACAGTATGCTTCAAAGTGAGGTTAGAAGGCGAAGAAAGTTGTTAGTGTGGAGTTCATTCGCAGTTGTGCATGATTGTAGGATAACATTCTAGCGGAGGAAGAAGAGCTGGGCTGAGATAACAGGGGAGGCAATCTCAGAAGTGAATACATTAAGAGCTTGAGTGCTTTGATGAAAGTTGTCACAAGATATGAAATACATAACAATGAGCAGCTTGGCAGCTGCAGCCCTTCTGTCAGAACAGACTCATAAACAAAACCCAATCGGTGTTAATAGTTTGATTTTGCTCTGTTTTGTTTGACTGCTAAAAACTTGTGTTCCTGTTGAGTAATTCAGTGTTTTTATTGACCTTCTGCAGCAACATTAACTCACATGAGGATATATATCAGGCTACAAATACCGTAAAACATTTTATTTGTTTTTCTTTTCACTTCAAGCTCATAAAACACCCAACCCAGCAGCTGGATGCAGCTGGATGCAGCAGTCTGCTCGTGTCCCAACTCGTACTTTCTTGGTGATGGTGCCTTATGCACACTGGCCTCACATGTACTGTGCTGTGAAAATGTATATGGATTTCTCCTGCTTTTCATTTATTTATTTATTTATTTTCACAGCTGAATTTTCAGATCCACCTATCCAGTGAATAACGCCCCCTGAAGGGGTCTGGTGACAGTTACCATTACAGAACATAAAGAGCATCGTTCTCCAACTGAGACTTGTTGACCCTAAAATGCAACTTGTTGCTGCAGTTTTCAGATTTGTTATTGTGGAGTATTTATGTCATTCATATTTGTATCGTCAGTGGTCATCGGGTGATAGGTGGACAGTTCGGCAGTCCCTTGCAGAATATTGGTCAGTCCATTTTCAAAAGTTATTGCAGGGGGAAAAAGCTGTTCAAGTAAACCTACTGCTAGGTTAAAAAAGGTATTTGTCTCTTAACCTAATAATTTTGATTTGAAGTTTACTGTATATGGGGGAGGGGGGCTACAGCTGCCCGAGAAAATACAAATATTCAGATTGCAATATTGAATATTGAATATTGTAAGGTAAAATCTATTTTTAAGATAATGATTGTCTAGGCCAAACCCTCAGACCCTCAGAGATTAAAGGTAGCTCAAGCGTTGTGGGAATGCCTTACACGGTCTTTCTTTTAAATGTGTGTAAAACCCATCCAGACCCAGTAAGCAATCTGATACTGATATTTAGCTGTGGTTCTTTTGAGGTACAGGAAGTGAAATTTTCCACAGTCATGCTTCGCTGGTGTGGAAATAATTATTTGCCATGCTTTAAATTAAGTGTGCCAACAGAAAACCGAGCCTCAAATCCTGAACCTGGAATGTCTAATATGTTGCTATATGGTCAAATCTGCACATGGGTTGCAGCAGGAAGCAGTTGTGCGAATTGTAGGAGGACAGAAAAATCCATTTGACACTATGTGCTGCAGACCCTGTGGACCACATGCAAATTACAGTCTGCTTTAAATTTCCCTTAGTATTCTACCAAAAGAAATTAGATTGGACTGCAATCCAAAAGGTTTGACAAACATTATTTTTCTTTATCTTTTGTTGCACAAAGTAATTTGCTTTCAACTTGATCTTAAGTGAAGTATATCTTTAAAGGGATAACTTGAATGCCTTTGATAGTTATGGAAAGATTGCATGTGTCCCTCCACATACCTGGGTCTGCAGCACACAGTATATATATGAGATACTGTATCACTTCTAGTGGCTTGTATTGCTCAAAAGTCAGCACTAATCAGTTTACATAAGCACACATCATCCCTGGATTAGAGATGACTCACTCAATCAAATTAGGTTGGACCGGCATTTTTAGCTGTGTCCTATAAATGTATCGTTTTTCTCTTGGGAGTTTCTTAAGACAATAATCCTTTGTTCTATTTGAGGATTCAAACAACATTGCCAGACTGACAGCTCCAGACAATTTAGAGACACCAGCTTTATTAAAGTTAAAATGAAGCAAAGCTGTCCTCAGCTAATAAATACAAGCAGCTGGCACAGATGTGTTTTCATCATTTCATAAGGTGTTTACCTTTTGTCTGTAAAAGCTGTTCTTCTCTCGCAGCCAGTTGGATCTTCTTTAAAGTTTGTCTGTCAGGTCAGTGCTCATATGTTTGCAAAAATACTGGATTTTATTTTCTTTAGTTAAGAAACAGAAAAAGTCAAAACATTTGTCTTTCAAAATAACTCAAGCTGGAAATTATGGCCTTTTGCTATGCATGACATAAAATACTCCACCATAACAAATCTGAAAACTGCAGCAACAAGTTGCATTTTAGGGTCAACAAGTATCAGTTGGAGAACATCTATATGTTCATCTATGTAGAAAAAAAATATGGAGACTCTTTTGGGGCTCTGCAAATTCAAGATAAAATCAGAAAATCATCTTGTCAGGTTTTTAAATTAAATGAAATTCATTTTACTTCTAACCTTCTCAATCCAAAGAGCATCAGCGCCAGCAGTAGAACTTCACGAGCTGATTTATTACAGCTGAAAATATTTATCATCTGGTTTAACTGAAAACAGTTTTAAAATGCAGGGATAAAGAGTATGAGCGGTAATGCTAACATTTTTAATAGTAGCAGGGAAATTATGAATATTGTACATTTCTTCAAAATTGATGAAAAGATTCTGGAACGCTGGAGATAAAGTCTCATAATGAGACCATGCAAAGATCCAAATCAACAACTGGATGACTAAATGAGAGGAAAATTAAAACTTTCTTCGCCTTTTCTGTTTGTTTGTATTTTTTGTAAGCAGAAAATCAACCTGAAAGAGGGTCTGGTTTAGTAGGTAGTTTCAGTCAAAAAGATTCAGAAAACTTAGACAACTTAGACTGTAAATATCAGTTCAATATGTGACATGCTGAAAGACTCTTGGCAATAATATCTGAATGGTGAAATTAGTATAAGTATTCATTTGTGTGCCTACTTATTTAATCAGGTGTTTCACCCTTACTGTCATCTGTTTTTTTCCTTGTCATAAGGAATAAAAATCCTTTCTGTACAGTATCTGCTGCACTGTACAGAAGATAGAAAAGAACCTTTGCTCTGACTAAGCAGGGAAATTCAGGTATCAGACAGATCGAAGCACCCAGCTTTGTCATAAAAATATGTTTTATGTGTTTAGAATAAAATCTGAAAACATAAAAAAAAACCCTAACAGTGGACACTAAGAGCAAATTTACAGAATAAGAAAAGGCTGACACACTAACACTCTGAATATTGCCACATGTGACACAAAGAAAATTCTGGGCCAAGTTTTTCTTCTGGTTTGCTTGTCAGAAAAATTTGTGGCAAAAATCCACAAAGACTTCAGGACACTTTTTGTTAAGAGCTGCATGCATCAACACACTGAGGCAGAAGACATTTTCACCTTGACCGCTGCTGAACGTTTCTCTGGAAAACGCTCCCTCGTTGGTTTTACAAATTTCTCGATGAAACCTCGGGTAATAAATGTGTCTTTACAAGATAGAGCTGACATTGTTTTGACTGAGTTCCTGCTGCTGGTTTGCTTGATGCACCTGCAGCCTCAATTTTAGTACATGACAAAAGTGTGAGCGAAACATAGCTGTGTACTTGTCAATAACTCTGAGACGGGCAAACCTTGAGCAAACCTGGTATTTGCTTCCTGCCAGAATACCTGCAGGGTTATTTCTGTTGTCATTTAGGTTTGTTCAACATTTTCAAAATGTTTCTCATCATGATATGCCTCCACCCTTTTCATCACCTATTAATTGGACAAATACAACAACAACATGATCTACATCAAATTTAATTAGATGTCTTAGAAACAGTTTACCCATAAAACCCTTCCTGTGCTATTGGCATGTATGTGGCTTGTTCTGATAAAGAGTCTTTGCTTTTAAGGGAGAAGAAAATCATATTCCATTTTAAATATGCAGATAAATATTGACTTCAGTCCATCTTCATTTGCTCGTGGTCTGATCCTCTCGTGTGTGTGGAGTGTTGCCTTATTGAAATGGGGATTGGCATCACCCTAAGCATTTTGGAGTGATTGTGGTTTAGAGATGAAAGGAGTAGAAGCAGAAGTATTAAAGGGCATATATTACTTTTTTTCACAGCTTTTCATTTCCAATTACATTGTGGTCTGTAGCTCACAATACTTTTTTTTATTTCAATGTCCAAAATCAAAATATATGCAAAAAATAGATATGTAACATGGAGGAAAATCACACTGAAAGAGGGACTGAGTTAGTATGTAGCCTCAGTCAAAAACATTCAGAAAAAAAGCAAGTCCAAAAAATAGACAAGCGCACTTCTGAAAGTATCAAAGGAGTCACAACATTGAAGCACAGCTATCGCTGGTTCAATTCCCTATTTGCTGGATGCTCTAAGTTGTCCTCAGTCTACAGTACATGTTTGGTGAGTGTTGTAGAAGTTAAAATATTTATATGCATTCAGAAAGAGGCATTAGTGAAACACTCTTTTAATTGGTTTAGAAAGAGAAAGAGAATTAGTTAGACAGAACTCATCTTTGTTCTTCATAAATGGTCTTTGAAGAAAAAAACAATACTTCACTTGACATATTCCTACCTGAAAGGTATTTTTTTGTGAAAAAAAAAAATTGTCATCACTAAATGTGGATTTGGTCTTGAGGGCAAAACATGGATAGACCTATGAAAATTATTATTACCTCTCCAAAACAATGGAAAAGTTAGCTCTGGTTATTCTGTTTTAGGGTTTCCTCGCTATAAAAGGCTAGTCTGCTCATTCATCTTGTCTTCCTCTTTCTATCCCAAGAAGCTGTCAACTGTATGGACATGTAGTCATTATAACTAATGGTAATGTAGAACCTGGCTAGGTAATTATCATTATTCTATTCCTACTGTAGTGTCGTCCATTTCCTTTCCCAACCTCCTGAAATAGCTGACGATACCTGTGTGTTGGTGTTGTCAAAGTAGCATTGAGCTTTATTTTAAACAGAGAGCCACCCACCTGCAATTGACCTTCACTGGAGGCATAAAGCATCCTCCCTTACTAAAGTGATGAACGAGTTTGTTCAGTCTGTCTGGATAGATGCAGTTCCAGTCAACACTACAGCTTCCTGCATGATGGATGACGGCAAACAACTGTAAATCACAGGAAAAGCTCCATCATGAGCAGATAGTCATAGTTCTGCTTGAATGGCTCTAAGACACTCTTGGGAATGAAGAAGTATCTTGCTACATTCTTCTGTCAACCTGAGGGCCATTTTAGTCAAAATGTTATGGCACGCAGGTAATGTTTGTAAATGCATTCAGCATGGATAGTGAGCGTGATGATAACGAGGGCCATCTTTACAAGTTTGCAAATCTAAGCAATTTCTTAAATTTATAAGTTCGAGTTGGCTTCAATGATTTTCGTTGACCAAATTCTGCAACTAAGCAAGA
Source organism: Poeciliopsis prolifica (assembly GCF_027474105.1). Classification (NCBI taxonomy): domain Eukaryota; kingdom Metazoa; phylum Chordata; class Actinopteri; order Cyprinodontiformes; family Poeciliidae; genus Poeciliopsis; species Poeciliopsis prolifica. Next base: position 2,137,777 of record NW_026562389.1, read on the forward strand.
AAGGTTAAAGATGTTTTTTGTGCAGTTTTCATTAAGTTTAGTAGTCATTATGGCAAAAAAGCAATAAGGAAAGCAGCAAAAAAAAAAAAAAAAAAAAACAATCAACCTGATTACTTTAAAAAATTTCTATTGATCAAGTAATTGGGGAAACATCTAATGGAAAAATGACTGCTGAATAATGGAGAGAGGAAAGAGAATTGCATTGTGTATAACAGGAAAAGTATAAGGACTGGCAATGACAAGAACAATTAAATCTAGAAGTGTAAGGAGAGAGTGCCCTACAAATGGAGATGCATTTGTCATGACTGTATTTATTACAATACTTTACAATACGCAGTAGAGTAATAAGTTTAAACTTAAGTATGTCTGACAGCTTTAACCCTTGACCAAATCATTGTCTGAAAATGTTTGGTTTATTTTAACTTTCACAGGGCTGAGAGTTTTTCTAAGCATGTATAACAAAAACTTAAACAAGCGGACACACTGGTCACAGTGAGCGTCTTAAAATATTTGTTAATAAGTGTGACAAAAATTGTAGTAACAAATTTATCAAGATAATCAGCAAATGCGTACATAGGTCTTAGATTATTATTAGTCAGAGAGGGTTTTAGATTACTATTAATTTTTCTTCACTCAAGTCTTTTCATAAAGAGTCACCACACAAAACAAAAATAAATAAATAAAAAATCAGATTTTGTCAAAATAATCAGAACTAAGCATCAGGCCCGGCCATCTGAACGTAGCCTCAGTCATTTTGCCTCAGCTGTTCCACTGAGGTTATTGCTCAGCTGCACTTCATTCTGACTAAATATTGTTGCATGCATCAAAAATTTAAATTATCAGACAATTTCCTAAGCGTAGTATTTATAATATTCCTTTGCAGACTAGTATCTTTTTATTAGTGTATACGTATACGTATTTATTAATATTACATATGCACTGGATCACTGTTCTCTTTATATATGAATTCACTTGAAGTTGTTGCTCAGACATTATTCATGAAGCTTCTTCATCTGTCATTTAATTCAGCCTGGTATTTTAAACATTTTAGTTGCCTTGCAAGTCGTTGATGATCTGTGATTTAAATCTAAAGCCCTCCATTTTTCACCATAAATTTAACAGACCGAAAACTTCCTTATTATATGCAGACAGAACGCTTAAATTAATGCAGGTTTTAATGTTCTTCAAATTCAGCTTACAGTGTCCAAGACTAAAGCTTTCTTTTGATACTTTATAATCTGGGAATAATATTGCTACCGACAGCCTTTTCAAACCCCACTAGTTCTAGAGTAATTAGCACCTTAATTTATATAGTAGGTTTTGCAGATCAGCACACATTTACCTGTCTTCACCTTCGTGATTGGCTTTAATCTTTTAATCTTTTTAAAATGTGTGCCACTGTTCAGGTACCACTTTATTTGAGGCTAATTATTTCTCACACTCTGTTTCTCTCCCTCTGTGCACTCTGTGTGTTTGCATGACAGCGGTAACCTTTAATTTCAAGAAGACGATAAAGCTGTGAGCACAATTATTGTTGTTATGCTTCCACTGTTACCTAAATGTACTTGTATCTGTTTGGCAAATTTTGTACTGGGAAATGTGATCTCAACTGAACAAAAATAACAATCAACATGTTTTGAATTCCACCAGTTTTTCCAGACTAATTATCGCTGATTTATAAGATCCTTCCCTCTCTGTTGAGCAGCTGTCCCTGGCTGCGACCAGCCTCCCTCCATCTTCCCCACCTCCAACCCCTGCTGGCTTTTCTCACTATGACTTCTTCTGTGCTCCTTGGCTAATTACAGATGCTAGAAATTATTTTCATAGAGCAGTAGCAACCCTTTTAGATAAGGTGTATGAATTATATATTCAATAATATATTCTTTCTGAGCCGTTTGCTTAGTAGATGTGACATCATTAGCAATGCTAATTAAAATTTTATATTAAAGCATTTAATATGCTAACGTATGCAAACTTATACATTGTTTCAACCTGTAGGTTGATAGCTTGACGTAGCTACAGCATTACATGCACTTCGGTTTGATTCTGATGAATCTGATGAAGAGTGCAGCTGATGAAATTGTTGCAGGTAGGGAACAGAAAAAGACTTTGAAGTTGTAAAACTGTGCAAATCTTTTAAGCTGAAATAGCTTTTTAACTTGACTGTCGTCAATCTTGTTGCAGTGGTTTGACAGCAGTTTTGATTGGCCCTGATCAATTGTAGGGCTCAGTAAAGACTTTTATTCTTTCCTTTTCTAAAATACAGTACTATGCGCTCACTCCCAACCCTCCAAGCAGTTCTGTGTTCATAGTACCAGTACATCTGGTTAACAAATGGTTCAAAATCCAGCTTTCATATAAATATCACTGCTGAGTTTCAGCAAGTGGACAAGATATGGATGTCATTTTGAAAACAACCAGTCTGAGGATGCTCTTTACGTCAAGATCATTCTGAATGTGTGTAAATAAACCAGTTTTAACAAATGGACTTAACGGGTAGGATTGGGCAAAGTTGGCAGTTTTGGTATCTTCCAAAATTATTCATGCTCAAACTTCTGCTCATTTTGCTGTGTTGCTACCACAGACTTCAATCGGTTTTGTGTGGTTTTATATTGATACTGCATAGATGTGAAGTAGAAGGGAAAAGAAAGGTGGTCTCCAAATTAGTTCACAAAAAGTATCAGAAAACTACGGTGTGCATTTCTATTCAGCTCCTCTGGTTCAATACTTTACAAACTAATGATACTGGAATTTCACCTGCATTTTACACATCTAGAGATTGAAGTATTTGCCTATTCTTCTTTACAAAATAGCTAAAGCTCAGGTAGATTTGATCTTCTTGTCTCACCTATAGCTTAAGGGGACAGCCATGTCTTTGTAGGTTTGCAGTACTGCCACTCTAGTTTAGATTTGCAAATCAGATTTGTGTTTAAAGTTACATAATTAGCTTTAAGTATCACTTTTCTGATTAAAAAAAAGAAGAAAATATCCAAAAAATGTTTTTGAATCAATTAATATTTCTCAAAGACTTTCAGATAATAAAGAGTCAATGGATGAATTTTGGACTAAAATACCTATAACTCTCAGGAATTTCTCAATAGTTAAAATGTGGCAAATCTAAAATAAACTCATCTGAGCTCCTTCGGTCTCACATTTAGTCAAATTAATAGTAAGGCTTCAAGCCAGAACTTCACCATAAATGTATTACTGCCTAATGGCAGAAACTCCAGGACAAGGCTGACAGCCAAAAGGACACACATTATATCTTCTTTTATGCATTTCATTTATATTCCCAAAAGAGGACTGTGTCTTTCTAACCTGCACATCTGGTATTGTGCCAACACACTTTGTGTCCACACTTCAGTAAAATTGATCCCCATGGATTTGTACCAAGGCCACTGGTGCTGTGAAAGCCAGTTTCTCAGACAGATTTGATGTCGTACTTATTATTAGTCCAAGGCAAGGTGGGGAAGATTTAGATGGAGGCCCCATGGAGCACTGTGTAGGTGTGCGTTTAATGATTTGCTGTGTGGGTCAGTAAGAGAACCAAATCTGTCAGTCATCCGAGTTATTGTCTGTTTCTTCTTTCTTTTTTTTTCTTCCTGGAAGATTATCTTTCCCTTCACATTCTGAACTTGACACACTTGGCAAAGGTTGTGTGTATTTGTGTGAGTGCAAACATGTAGTTATTTTTGTGAACATGAGCAGTGTGCAATTTTGTTTGCTTGATGTGGTACTGTTCAGCATTGCTGAACCTGAATGCTTTCCCTGACAGACAGACTAACAATGACAGACAATCAGCTGTCAGCGGCTGTCAGGAGGCTATAAAAACAAAGAAATGAAAAGAAAAGAGAAAAGGCAAGGTATAAAATGTTATGGGAAGGTTTTCAGATCTGATCACCAATCCATGTTAACTTTTGAACCAAAAACAAAAGACTTTCAGCAAGAGAAAAGATGACTGCAGGGGCCTGCTTCAACGCCATGTGGCAGGTAAACAATGTAGCAATTTAATTTAACAAAACTCCATTCTTAAAAAAAAAAAAAACAGTGCAGCACAGCTGATTGTAACAATAAGTAATAGCTGTAAAGCACTTAAAAATTGTTACCAATTGAGTCATTCATTTAGCAAGGCATTTAAGTTTTTCTGCTGTTGCTCAGGATGTTTTAATAGAACAGTTGCACTGTGAATTGGATTTTTTGTACTGTTTCAATTTTTCACTGGAATTTATGGAATGTAAAGAATTGTCAATATTGCTCTGCAGCTAATAAGTAGTAAGAATGAAGCTAATCGTTCTTATTGCATTACCATATCATTATACAGGGTAATATAATAAGAATAATTACTATTATATTACCAGGAAGTAATGTAATCTGGATTTATCAAGTCTGGAGGTCCCCCAAAGCCTTTCACACTAAATTTAGTCATTCACACACTGAGTGACTGACTCTAGTAGCCCTGCCTGGGGCAATCTGACAGAGGTCTTGGGCACTGGGCTCTATGACAACCAGCAGCAGGCAAGGCAGGTGAAGTGCCTTGCTCAAGGACACAACTACGTAGGCGGGACACAAACCCACAACCCACTGATTATGGGAACATTGTCCCAGTGGCATAATAAAAATCACAAGCTAATTCGGTTTGATTTCTTCCGAATGTGTGGATTATTTGGACTGAACCATGTCTGATTCCACGTCAGTTAAAATATTCTAAATATATCTATGCTGATGTGTTATGTTACCCACTGCGTGTGTGCATGAGCATTGTGTGTAAAATTACAGCAAAAAAATCTCAAAGTTATATTAACCCTCTTTCTTTTAAAGACACGTCAGTCAGTGAGTCATTATGTTTTTAACTGAGATCACAAATCAAGCAGATTTGTACGAGTGCTGGCAGAGTGCCCTTCCTAATGTGTTCTGTGGCTTCGCTGTCTCTAAATAACAGCCCGTCACCAGCTGACGGCTCTAACACTACCAAAGCTCAATGTAATTTTTACCCCTCTGTTCTACTTTCTGATTTGCAACCTCTCTTGAGTGCAATTCAGGGTGATTAAGACTGTTTATTAATCCCAGAGTCCTGACAATGACCCAGTAACCAGAGACTTTTCTGTCCAAGTCCACAACACTCTGACAATGTTCATTAATCATTTAGTGATTCATCTCGGGAGAGAATTAATGGCCTCAAGATTGGTGTCTTGTGTCTATGGGAAAAGCAAATGAAAGGAAAAGCCAAGTAGAAAATATCTAGTCTACACTCCTTAATTTGTTTGGTGCAGTTGACATTAATAGTGTTTTCTTAAGACTCACAGGAATACGTTTTTCTCACTCACTTTTGGTTTAGTATGCAGATGAGCCGTTCCTAATGGATAAAATGAATGGGACCTGATTAGCATTCATTTGAGTTTTTCTACAGAGACTAATCACTGACATTTTAACAGTTAGGAAAATATTACTCATTCAGCTTTTATGATGCTTTAAAGTAGTGACAATCACTCTAACCTCATCCATGCCTCTGTGTCTGTCTCTATCAGTTGCATCCTCGAACTTTGATCTGCATATGACTCATTTTGTTCGCCAAGCCTTTTGAGTTCAGGGCATTCAGGAACTGTTTATTGCAGTGCTTCAGACAAATTTGCAAATGAGAATATCTCACAACCTAGCATGAAATTGAAATCCTTGCATTTATTTAATATATGTATATACATATGTAGATAGAGTGAGAGAGCATGTATATATGTCCTTAAGTGTATAGGATTGTGTTCAGAAAACTTATTTAAATCTTGTTAATAATGGCAGGAACGAGAGAATAAACCCTTCAGCAGAAGTATTTTCATGAAAATATGTGAATCAAAGAGCATGTCATGCTGTTTGAAGCGCGATGCAGTCACTCTTCCTGATTTAGAAAATTATAGCTCACTGTTGCTAAAAGCATTGGCTGAGGAAGGCAGCACCAGTGAACCCTCTGCATCACCATCCCTCTCCGCAATTCTGTTCAAATGTCTGCATCTCTATCTCTAAGACAACAAAGGGGCAGCTTTCATATCTCACACTTCCACCTGGCATTGCGCAAGAAGTTAAGTGGCATTAGAGGGATGGCGTAGTTTGAAGTGAACACTGCTCAAAAATAGAACTTTTAATTTTTTTGATTTGTTCTGTTTTGGTTCGAATCCCTTGATCGAGACGAGTGCTATCACTCAAGCGTGAAGAACATGGAAGTGGAGTGAGGTGCAGAACAGCGTGGGAGCTATTGAGTCACGAAGGGACTTTTCATTAAAAAAAAAGAGCAAACACTATGGCTTTAAACAAAAAGAAGAGTTGGTTGTTTGAAGCTTGACAGACTTCCTCTTCCCACCCATTCTGATTCATTTTATCGCATCAGCCCTGTTTGCTTTAAAGTTGCAGTATTTAAGTTTTGAAAAAAGTATGTTTTTTTGCAGATTTGCTAAAACTGTCACGCTGCTGTGACAGTATGGTATGAGAGATTGAGCTCCTCCACAATGCTACCATTGCCGACTAGAAAAATGCAGTTCCCAGTAAAAACAACCAATCAGAGCCAGGAGGAGTGTCTAAGTGCTGTCAATCAACCTCATATTGGTGCTGCTCAATGTGCGAATGGCAAAGTTATGAGCATGCCTTGTCATTGGTGGCAATGATAACTAGCCGCAACATTCATGACTTGTTTTGTTGTGGTGAACCAACAAAACAAGCAACACAGAATGTGGAAGTGGTGCACATACAAGGGTGATTGGCAGCATTCGAAATACTGCATATGTATATTTTTGCAATAGTTTGGCAATTTAATCAAATATGGGTTAAAAAAAACCTAATACCTTTCTCCTTAAGAATTGAATTGAATTCATATCTGTTCTTATTTGGTCAAAAAAAAAAAAGACTAAACAAGCTGACAGTTTAAAGCTGTGAAGACTCATTCTGAAATTCATTAAGGAAGATAAGTCTTGCCTTCAAGGTAAATTATTTATCTTATCACAAAGTACCCAGAGTCAGCTAGTTGTGAGCTCTTTAAAATTTTATACTCTAAATAATTGATCAAAGCATGAGTTTTCAATTCTCTGTTTGATATCAAACATCCATTAGATGCATGGTTTCTGGTGATGTGATTCAATTAGGTTTATGTTTCTGCAATGCCTTGTCAGGCAACAAATAAAAAAATGCTGCTACTTATACAAACAGGTATGGCTGAATTATTGGAATAATTTCTGAATATTTCTGTTTGCATGTGGCTCATTGCAAAGCAGCAGAAGAGAGTAAATAACATCATGGCATGATATGCAGATCAAAAACTTAATTTTAAATAATGCTTTATCCATCCATCCATCCATCCATCCATCCATCGGATGCAGCTTATCCGGGGTCGGATAACTTTAATATAAGTTTAATAGGGCAATGTTATTCTATATATCTTATCTCTTTCTATATCTCTTTTTTTAGCTTTACATCATGCTAATATGTTTCTCCTTTATCAAAAATATACCAGGAGTGTTGCCTTAATTCTTTCATGCATGTTTGAGAAATCATTTACTCTCTTGTGTCAGCCAGGATAAACTCTTAATCTCACCAAACCCCACCTCTTCCACACAACTCCTCCTCCGAGCTGCAGTTTCCAAATCAAACTTCTGAGGAGCATCTTCCTCCGCAATTCCCTTACTTCCCTCCTTCTGACGAGCAGCAGCAGCAATTATCAAACACTTGGTAGAACTGCACATCTGTTCACCTTATTACATAAACTATTTCTCAGTCCAGTTCACAAAATGGTCATTTGTAATTGCTTAAAGAAATGATAATGTGATGACATGCTGAGAGTGGAGTGTTGGATAGTGCAGAAACTTCTTAGGCAGACAGAGGCCCAGTTTCGAAACATTACATTGCAAAGTCAACTTTCTTTTTTTTTTAAGTGATGTTTGATATATACAACATTTGTATACTTTGTGGCTGGAAAACACATAATACTGGCCCTGTAAAGAGACCTTGCAGAAAGATAATTAGGGTGATTCTTCATTCTGATTTTGTATTAAAAAAAATCAATAGTCACCAATTATGAAAAAGCAAACTTAATAAGATGGGAAGCTACACCCAATTACTTTATGACTGATTTATATTTTTTCTCTGAGCATGATAAATATGTGAAGACGTTTTCTATATTTAAGAACTGCTTCCCTGGATTGTGTTGAACTCTAATATTCTGATCTGCACAAGGATAAAAAACAAAACAAAAAACAAAACAAGAAGCAAACCATTGAATGTTTTTATAATTTTAGGAAAAGGTCAATTAGAACTTAAGAAAAAAGTTGATCTCTCTTTTGCTCTGTTTTAACTCTGTCCATCTTCTCTTAAATTCTAACAAGCTTCCCTTAAATGTGTTAATTTATCCTAATGCTGCCACCATTATGTTACACAATGATGTGATATGGCAATCAGTGTGAAAACTAATAATTTCACTGGAGCTAAAAGCCTAATATTATACTAAATCTTGCTCTTTATCTCTCCCATTTTGTATTTTTATTTATCCACCGCTGACCCTGTTTAACCCTTGTTCAGTTTCCTGATCTTTCCCTGCCCTTCACTTTAAAAATAAGTTGCAACTCCCCCCAACACCTCGTCTTCCTCCACCCAATTTATCCCACCCTCCATTTGCTATCAAGTGTGAAATGAGAGCGCAATGAGTTGGTTTTGAGAGTGAGAAGCAGGAGCAGGAGTGGTCTGTCGCAGGAAAAGGATCTCAACTGGCTTGTTCACCTTTACTTCCTTCAATCCCTTATACAGACATAGCAACACAGCATCTAATGGATTGTCTGATCCTGAGCCCCTGCTATGTTCCTCCTAATGATCAATGGATGATCTGCCAATATATTTAATCTCCAGATTGACTCAGAATCTATGACTGAACAACGTATAGAGCCTAAATTCCATTGCATCAATATCCACGCCTGGATGAATCGAGGGCTTCCTTCATTTTCTAATTGATTTACTCTCATAACAAGAAACTGTAATATTCTCACATAAAATGATAAGTTGGAAAAGTAATAGGGTTCCAAGTAAAATCGTTTTCCTCCAAGGGGATAATTGAAGTACAGCATGTGAATCTCAAGCAGCAATGAAGATTGAGAAGAAGTGCTTACTTAATAGAAAAAGTCACACTGAATGATGACTCTCCTTACTTAGAGCAAAGTAAGGAGAGTAAATGCAAATGAGGCAGATTCCAATTTCAAGCTCACCACCTGTTGGGTCTCAGAAGACAGACATTATACCTGTATGAAGCCTGAAATCAAATGAATCAGCTGAATTTGTTGGGTCTCTGGGTTTTTGTCTGGTGTTGTGTTTTCTCCTGGAGCTGTAGTTTTTTCCACCTGACGGCGCAGGGGAGAACCAGAGCTGCTGGTTCCCCACTATCATTTAGATCATCAGAGGAGTTGGATGTCAGACACTCTTCGTCTTTGTACTTTAACCCATCTGTTAACCAAAGCCTTCCATGTTTCCATGTTGTTTTTGTTCTCTGTGCCTGCTACCTGGTTCTGACTTCTCCTTGTGTGCTTCTCTTTAATGATTATCTCCTACCATGACTTGAGATCCCCTGGACTTCCTCAGTCAAAGATTCACTCAGGCTTCCGGCAATATCAGTTGGATTCATCTTACCTTCAGCATTCTCTGTGCTCCACTTCATCACCGTCTTCAACCTCTTGTGAATCATCTCTCCTCCCTCCGACATCACACTTGCTAATGCTCAAATCTCCAGCTTTCTTCTCCGTTCCTCGTTCCAGGTCTCCAGCGTCCTCTGACTTCTCCGTTTTCAGATCACCACACAGTGAGCAACCCAAATTCCACTCACCCCTTCCTCGTGTCCATCATTGTCTTCAGTTCCTTGCCATTATTTCAACTGCTGTGATGATAGAAAGATACTAATCTATCATCACAGTGATCCTGTCGTCCAGGTCTCCAATCTCCCATCTCAGTCACCATTTATTACTCAACACTGTAATAAACTGTTAAAAAGTTCTATTTAACCTCCTGAGAGTAGGTCAGAAATATACCTAAGACCATGACAGAACATAATCAATTTACAATATTTGGGAGTTTGTATGTATGACTGGTTATATCTGTTTCTGCTTTGAGCTCACACACAAACACAACAGTGGAGGTTCTGGTGTGACCATTGCATTTCTCAGCTCCAACAGCTTAATGGCACCAGAGCTAAAAGGCTGACACATACTAGAAAGGGAGGAGGGAAGAATAAAGAAAAAGATGAAGAAAGCAAAAATAGAAACTGTGGGAAATCTGTTCTGATCTCTGTTGGACCTCCAGACCCAAAGGACTGAATGCAAGAGGGTGGTATAACTATTGATTTAACAATATACTGCATTAACCCACTTTGGTTCCACCAGCAGGAGGAAGAATTTCAGGAAGGAAACTCTGTGATGTCACGGGAAGTATAAAACTGAGCTTTGGAAGGGAGTAGCTCTCTCTTTCAAACGTTTGTGATGAAGGGCCAGCACAAAACGTTGCTGAACACTCTTGTGTTTGCGCATACAAACATGAGAATGAGAATTGATTTCTTCAATCATGTAATTGATTGAAGAAATAAAAGTGGCACATTCTGGCATCAATAAACTGAATCTAAGGATGAATTGGACATATGGAGGTCCACAACTCTTCATAGTATTTTAGTTGATTTCGTTCAATTTTCCCATGACGGCACACAATGCTGCGGATTGTTTGAGGAGTTGCTTTAAATGCAGCGACAACTCAAATATTGTGAATTATCCTGTCAGAAGCCTGCAAAACCACAACATTATCATTTTGCCTTTATCTCTAGGTATTTATCATGGGGTTCTGCAAAAAAAAATTTTTTTTAGTAATCCTACCTGACTCGAACGATGAAAGGTCTAATCTGATTAAATGTCAGGCAGTAAGAAACAAAATGCTTCTTATACAGCATATGTACCTGGTTGTACCTGTCTATAATTAGCAAGGCTAAACTTCCAAGGCTGAAAGCTCTGAAAATATATGTTTTGTCACAAATAACAAAGTGATGTTGGTAATAAACTGCCTTTTGAAATATATTTGCTAAAAAAAGAATTTAGAATACACTTCTTTAATAGAGGTTTGATTGTCATATGCTTGCTAAGAGTTTCTCAAACTCCATGACTGGATGCAATCATCTGAGCTTCCTTTGACAGAAAACCTTTTACCAATTCACAATTTCTTTGTTAAATTATTGTTATTGTTGTATTGGTGTGTTGCTGCCTTACCTGACCACTAGCCTGGCTAAATAAAGGTCGAATGAATAAATTAGTCAATTAAATAAACTGAATTTGTAAGCATTGTATTACATTTCCAATTAAACTGGAATGTGTGTAACTGAATGAGATTTGCATGCCTGAATAGATTTAATCTACATTTCTGTATATAAACTAGATTTGTTTTTCATGTAAAGTGGGCTAATTTTTGGGATGATCTTTGTTGAAAACTGTTGCTAAATAAGTAAACTGAATTAAGTTATATTAACAATTGTACTTTTAATGGTCTCCATAAAAAAGACTTGGATAACAGCAACAATTTATTATTTCTAGTATTTCATATTTAGCACAGTTGAAAAATAGCAACTTGTGGGTACTATCTCAAGGCAGCAGGTTGTGAATTTCAGGACATGCACACGCTCTGTCAGAGCTGCACAATCCAAACATTACAAATAATTGAGATAATCCTAAAGGCAAAGACTATACAATAATTATAATGCTAGGAATCAGTCCTATGAGTGCAAATGTACAGTATAGTCAGTGTAGTGATAGTGGTGACAGATCTTGGAGATTATGTAAGCCCATCACGACCTTGGCAACTCTTAGTGGATTAGAATTTGAAATGAGGATTGTTGACTCGACAAAAACACTGGTGTGGCCCAGCCAATTTCCTTCATTGCTGTGTGGGAATGCTAAACAGGCTCATGATGGACAGATCCAATTTACATTATCCAGGCTATTTTTATGTCATCCCTGTGACTAAAATGGTCAGGAGAAATATTCATCAAGTATTCGCTTGATTTCAGCAATAATAACCGTCATTACCAGCTGTCAATGTTTGACAGTTGAGGCAGCTTCACCTGTTTGAGGCCAAAACTTGGTTAAAAATACACCTGGAAGAGATTGACCTCAGACCAGGATACAAAATATGGCCATAGTCAATCCATGAGACAAATATCATTAATTCTATTTTTCTCTGTTTGACAGATATCTTGGTAACCTTTGCTGTGACTGACAGGTTGCATGCTTTAATCCTGCCACATGAAGGCCACTTTTGCTATAAGCTCTGAATACTAGACATGTGCATGGTCTCTACAGAAACAACACAATTTTAACTCAAATATAAGAGATAACAACATCTCTTAATCTCGGGCCCTTTTATGCAGATGATTTACTAAAATGCATGAAAGAGAAAGCAAAACTTAAGGTGGCACTGACTGTGTAACTCAACTTAGCAGTTATTTGGCTACTTGGTGACAGTCTATCAGCATTGAATTCCCAGATCACTTGTTGCGTCTTGATTCTAAAAAAAAAAAAAAAAAGATTAAAGCAAGATGATAAAAGTATTTATTGAGCCATATTGCAGCAGGACACTGGGAGCTGCACCTTATCATTCTCCAGCAAACACAAACTCTTCAACAATGCGAGCCCATCAAAAGCAACAAACAAAACTTCAAGCACGTTTTTGAAGTTTAATGTTCCTTAAGCCTTCTTTATTACTAGACCCACATGAGTGTTTTTCAAAACAACACCATGTGGCATAAAAAAAGGAAACGGTGTGACAGCAAATTAATGTTCACACAATATTTTGAGTCGTCCACAAACACCAGAACATGCAGTTTCCCACTGGAGTTTTGAGTGTGCTTATTGTTTTCGCCTCTTAAGAAGAAAATAATTATGATAGAGTATTTTTGTTCCTATTGCACCCATACAAGTAAAAACACAGAAAAGTAGATGGAAAGCATCTATAAAAACCCATAAGCAAAAACCCAACCTGTTTTTTTTTTTTTTTTGGATAAGAAAATGTGTACTAAAAACGTGTTAACCTCCTGAGTGTCCATGTAGCCAATTTGAAAATACTTTCCCCTTTTTGAGAGCTTCTTCCACTTATTTCCCTCCACACAGCCCCGTCTGATTTTGGCAGGACTTTGATAATCTGAATAATCAGAAGAGTTGGGCCTGTGAGGCAGCCTTGAAATTGGGCTATACCAATTCAGGCAGCAAATCATTTTAACAGGGCTGTGAAGTGGCAGGACTCAGCAGTAAAGTTGGCTCAGTTTTCAGCCCGGAGCCCTGTGGGATGTGAAGCACAGACAGAAACCAATACTCCAACTGGAGCCGAGTGGTGTTACAAAGTTAGAATAATGCAATTCAGTCAAAATAGGAAATTAAATTTTAAGAATATTGTTATATGTGTAAGATATTTGACAGACTTGCTAAATCTTAGCTGTCTGCCTTTGCCTGACAGACAAACACTCAAAAGTGACGAGTCACAGAAGACAAGAACTGAACCTCTAAAAGACATTTGTAAAACTCAAGAAACGCTACAATGCACATTTGTATGAGTAACAGTTATCCTTTACAATTTTGTCATCCTTTTGATGTGTTGTATATTTACTCAAAAACTGTACAGCAGATGAAAGCGAAAGACTTAAAGGAAACCTTGGTAAATTAGTTTGCCCAGAAAGACAGTAAAAATTATACAGCTAAATAAACAGAAAACTTTGAGAACTCGATGTGACGAACCTCGACTGAGAAAGAATAAGTGTACATAACATATCAACAAGTATAAAGTCAGCCCAATTTCTAAAAACTGTTTTCACTTTAGGATGCCTTTATAGGCAGAAACATCTCTGTATTTAGGAGGCTTTGCTGGACCATCTTGACCTAAGGCTGGGGTGCCTCAAATAAAAGTCTCTGGACAGCTGAGGTGTTTGTTATTTGTGTTGAATTATTCACAGATTATATACTTTTATATAAATAACAAAATATGAATTAATCTAACTGATGTGTTATTAACTCCCCAGCATGCTCTGATAAAAGATTTGCACTGAAACGATTTGCAGTCAGACACAAGATTATTATGTGATCTTACTCATAAAAAAGTTGCAGAAAACAAAGTTATGGTTCCAGTTTGGCATGGTTTCATTCTGCAGATTATTTATCACATTCTACCTTGGTTCCAGTTGATTTTTTAACTAAGAGCCACTCTCTTCTTTGACATGCATAGTTATTTCAGGAGTTTAAAGGACAAGTTTTTGCAAAAATCCTGGAACAAGTTTAGGAAAAGTTAAATAAAATAAACACATTAAGTGCCACAGCTATTTAGGTCACCTGGTATGTTGTCAGTAAATAGATTCTGTATGAAGGAGCATCCCAGAGTGGCTGAGTTTATAGGCAGAAGTAAAGATGGAAAAAGGTTTATGCTTCCGAGCCTTCAGGCAGTGCTGTATTTAAAAAAAAAAAAAGAAGTCAAGATTCACTTTGCAATGCGCCACTGCCTGAGTTGGTGTTAAAATTCTGGCATGCAAAGAAAATCAAAAATAAAAGCAAGATTCAGACAGAGACTCAAGATTCAAAGAAATGGGGAAGCCTCTAATGGTTTAGCTGTTAAAAAAATCTTCTACTTCATCAAGTGCTTCTAAAAAGAGTGGAAGTGGTGAAAGGCAATGCTAAACATACTCCCAACAGTTTCATAATAAATATTTCTTAGCCATAATGATGTGAGCAATGCATTTAATCAGATGCCCCATAGACAACTGCACCTTGACCACATGCTTGTTGTAGATCCCCAAAACCTCATGATATTAAACCTCATGATATTAATTCTGCCCTAATAATTCTCTTGTTTGTTTTTTTGCAGATTTGTAGGAAATTTATTTCTGCTTCCATCACTTTGAACAGTGGCTTTGGTGTTCCAGCCGTTTTGGGAGTCAAACTCGTGTGGAAACCTTATTTTTAGGCCCAAGTCAGTGGAAAATATGTCTGCAGTTTTGCACATCCAGAAACTGATATGCTTCCTTCAAAATTTCATAGTTCAAGCTCAGTCAGATTGAAGAGGCAGTGTAAGCCTTGGATGTTTAATAACATAGACCTGCTTTAAACTTATCTAAAGCTGTAACATTGCGCTGTGCTCCTTGGTCTATACCACTGGAGCTGAACACAAGTGGTCTTCAGCTTTTAGATGCCACTCTGGCCCAAGACACCTGAATCAAATGGCTGAATCACTTCCTCAGTTTGCAGTAAAGTTTTTCATATTCCTGCAAATGGCCTATTTGATTCAGGTATGTTGAAGCAGAGACACATCTAAAAGTTGAAAGTGAAAAGGGGCTGAATACAAATGGAAACTGAAGCATTTATATATATATCATTTTAAAATGTTCACAATGTCATCTACTGTGCAGCTCAGCTGTGTAAGTCAATCACATAAAAGATCAATAAAATATATTGAAGTTGCTGTGATGTTAGAAAATGTGAAAATGATTATACATTATAAAATATTTTGCTACACACTGCACAAACTAATTTACCAAGGTTTCCTTTGAGAAACTTAGGAGTTACTGTAAGTGGTAAGATTGTGAAAAAGGATGACAAATTGTGTATATTTTGTTTTCAGTTGTGTGAAAACAACACATCCAGTGTATCAATTATGTATATGCTGCTTCCATGAAAGAGAAGGGGGTGAAAAGATACTTCAAATGCTAAACATTCAATGTAAAATCCCTGAGGGCTCCCTGAAGGTTCAAGCTTTGTTCTCATTGCTGTACATTGACTTATTATACCATACCTGCCTAAAATACTGATCATTGTTCTTCACTTTTACTCTGAAACGACAGAAAAACACTTTGATTAATGACATGGTTTGGATAGTGTAAATTTGCAACCACAATCTTGAATGTATTATATTAGATTGTGAAGTGACAAACCAACAACGAATAAAGTGTAATTGCGAAGCAAAAAGAAATCATACGTGCTTCTCAACTTAAAAATAGAGGAAAATCCGAGAAGAGTGGTAAGTATTTGTGGTCAGCGTCCATAAATACCTTTGAACAAATTCTAAATATTCTAAATATAAGTTTTGAAAGTACAAAAAATATCTTAGAATTTTTCTCCAGGCAGAGATTAAAAATTAAGCTGGTAAAATTTTGTGCTAATGGGCTTTTCCATGAAAATAATCCTTTTATTGATTCCAACAGCCCATTTCTGTACATCTCTCAATTGAAGACATATTGCAGTTTCTTCTGAACTGAAGCCTTTTCAGTTGGTCTGCACAGAAACTCTAGTCAACCATACACTAATTTTAGGATTTTTGTTTGTTTGTTTTTTAAGAAAAGGAAAGCCCACTTGCACCTTCTACCAGTAACAGATGAGTAAGCCTGTGTTTGCCATCCATATATTTTTTTTTGTGTGTTTGATGGTTTGGCTCCACTCAGTACCACTTTATCTGTCTGCCTTTGTTATGTTTCTGCTCATTTTAAGAGTCTCCCCAGCTGATTTGCTGCTATGTCTCTTTCTGTTTCATGCGTGTGTGTCTCCCTGGTGCCCATTTCATCCACTCTAAAGCCGGCCACACGGTGGGCAAATGGAAAATTCAAAATCCATTGTTACAGACAATGCAGGGCTACTTACTGCACAATAGTGAGTATTGCAGGCCTCCAGAAATGAATATGTAATATTAATAAAATTGCAAGGCTCTGTGTTTGTTTTTTCATAAACTTGCCTGCCACAAGGGGGACTGACATGAACCTCAGAGGCTGCTTTAAATATATACTGCACCATCTCCCTCCTCCCACTCCTTTGGTACCTGATGGCGTCATGGTTAAATTATTTAACTTAGAAATAATATACCTTTTCTAGAAGCTGATACACAGTTTTAGCACAACACTTATAAAGGAGGACTGTGGCTGTGCAAAAGTTGCTTTCAGAGGAACAGTCAACTCAGCAGCCCAAATAAAAACTGAAACACATCAAGAGAAAAAAGGGAAAGAAGGAAGACAAAATGTATTTTGCAATACTTTAGAAGTGCCAAAAGGGCTCATTTTACCCCCTGCCAGAGCAGCATCAGATCAGATAAAAATAGCACTTAGAGAGTTTTTCTTTTTTTAGCTAAACTTTTTGAACATTTTTATGAGTTTTAAAGTGAATTAGGGCTTGGTCCTCCGCCTCTCACCCTGACTCAAAGCTGGCTCGCTCCAGCTTTCAGATTGTGTGTGGCAAATTCTGACATATCCATCTGAATGTTGCAAGTCAAATCAAAGATCACAAAGCCAACATTTTTCCAGTCTCTGATGGCTCAGTATTTTTTAGCCTGGGCAAATTGTTTGCTCAGTGTCTTGTTCTCAGCTGACAGCAGTGGTCATTTGCTGCCATACCCAGTCTGCTTCAACGTGTTGTATTTTTACAGACAGTATTTAACATTGGCTGTAACAAGGTTTTTTTTTTTGGTGATTCTGTTGTCTTTCAGTTACCTCAGACCTACCTGCTTATTCTGCTCTGATATCAACCAGAAATATTCATTCACACAACTGGATAGGTTTTCTTCTTCAGACCATTTTCTTTAAATTTGAAAGATGCTCAGTGTCACCAACCCAATCTAGACGCATTACGTTGCTGAGATGAGATTGGCTGATATGCAGTGTAAATAAATAAATAGGTGTACCTAATAGACGGGTCTTTGAATAGTAAAGGAAAAATGTAAGTAAGAAAGGATGAATACAATCTAAAGTTACTTTTGGTATCATTATTCTGTGCTTCCTATTGGGATTTTTTTTGCACACATTTTGATGGACTACATTAGCAAAGGTTAATGGGAACGGAAAAACTTGGTATAACGTCCTCAATTTTGCAAAACCATTTTTGTGGTGAGCGTAAGCTGGATTTTGGCTTTTCTGAAAAATAGTTTATGCGCTAAATGGGAATGGAAACACATTTGCAGAATAAGTTTTGATGTAAGAAATCATATCCCATATCCTGCCTTTTTTCTAGCAGTAGCTTTTTTCAGTCTTTATTTTAATTATCCATGAGTTGTTTGTTTGATTGCAGAAGAAATAAGATGTTCCTGAAAAAAAAAAACATGGAGCTCACTGTCACTAATGGCAATGCACCTTTGTAAGCGGTGTGTGAATCACAGAGTAATCACAACATGCTGATTTGATGAAGATTTAGTCACAGATTTCTCACACTGAATTTACAGGAAGATGCAAAAACATGAAAGTGATGGATTGATATTTTCATCATGACTGAGGTTAATGCTCAGCAGGAGGAGTCAGACGAAATTGCAGGGGATGTCGGCGTGAATGTGTTTATAGGAAAAAGATACAAACAAGAACAAGTTAAGGATTAAGATCACAGGGTGAGAGGATTAGTGAACTTGATCAGTGCTAAGACAGTGCATCTGAAATGATGATGCAATTCAGGGCTTGAGGTAAAAAATAGCAACAACAAAAGAAAAACAGTTTTTCTCTCTTTTAAACTTTGTGAACAAAGCAAACTTGGACAAATAAAAATGCAGAAACATTTTTTTCTTCACACTTAACATAAAAAAATAACCATCAGGATAAAAAACTGCATAATCTAAAAGGATGAACAAAAACAAAGAGGAAGAAACAAATATTTAGATGATTCAAAAAGCTTATTATTTTGTCCCACAAAAATATATTCAGTAATTTACTAAAAATGTATGAGTCATCTTTATCATGAGGGAGATTTTGACCTTGAGAAGAAACACAATAACTGGGGTAGCAAAAAGATGAAGATATATAATGAATATATTGATGACTTTTTGTTACTCGGAACTGTCATTAAACTTTGTATCATATTTTATTTGAAATCTTTGTCTTTTATATTGTAAAATGCCTTGGGCAAGGACTTTCTCTACACTTTGCAAACTTTTAATGCTTCAAATATGCTTGTTGTAGTGCCATCCACTCAGATTCTCACATTTTCTCACAACCCTTAAATCCAGAACTCTGGATTCCTAAATTGTTTTATCTATATGACTTTAGAAACATGTATTCTTATCTATAAGACACATTCCAGTAGAGAGTTTCCAAGTTTTTCAAGACCAATTTCACAATAAATTCAACTTTTCAGTTGGGTTAGAAAAGATGTTATTTTGAATGTTACAAGAGAAGTAACTGTTATTATGATGTACTTACTATTTTATGTTTTACTGGTATTTAAAAGAAGCATGTATCTGCCAGGATCCTGGTTTCCTTGGGCTTTGAGTTTTTCTTGTATTTGCATGTTGATTTTGTGTTTATTAGTACCTTGCCTTAGCTGCAAGTTGTTTTCTGTTTCTGCCAGCGTTACTTTAGATTTGACAAATCTCCTTTAACTATTGTTAAAGGAGACAAAGGTATTGTTTATTTATCTTTGGTCGGATCTCAGTTTGAGAAGTCGTTGTATTTGGTTTATTTGTTTATTCTTTTTACGTTAAATAATTTGTCTCCCTGCTTGTCTCTTGCCATCCGTTTCTGCATTTCCATTATGAAAGCGTGCAAATCTTTGTCTGTATTCTGACAATGTTAAAAAAACAACAACACAATTTTGCATTTGTGGTGTCTCTATTAAATAAGTCATTAAAAACCATGGCAGTGACAGATGTCATCTATTAGATGAGCTTATATTCACACTTCTGCCACGGCGCTAGTGCTCATCATCTATCAGCCTCAGAGGAGATGTTGGCATTTTACTCAGGCGTTGGAGTGAAAAGCCCCTTATACTTGGGAGTGACAACATATGCATAGTTTCGGGGAAATTGTAGTCTGTGATTTTGCAGAAGACCAACAGATTCAACGCGTTCAAATGACACACAACTTTTTATAGACTGTGCAATGCTGTGAGAGCTCTGGTGGAGCCAGCTGCACATTGAAAAAAAAAAAAAAAGAAACTACTAACCACGAAGAAGGTTACTTCCTGTTGTCTCCCTCATGTCTTCCAGTAGTAACATCCGGCTGTTTCCATTGCAATGCTGCGTAATGCATTTGTTTTGATTCAGCTGAGTGAACCACCTCATCCCACCGCAACAACATTTTATCAAAAAGTGTGAGTTTGTTCAGAATTGCTGTGTTTCCATTGAGCAAATTCATTTCTGTAATTTTAATTTGCACAGTTCTATGATTAATGGAAACCCAGCTAATCTCTCTCTCCTCTCTGTCTGCCTGCCTTCTTACTGTACGCTTTTCCCAATTTTGTTATTACTGATGTTATTATATTTGCACTTATTGACTGATTCAAGGCCACAGGTTTTTTAAGCTTTCTGTGATTTTTTTGTTTGTTCTTTTTTGCTGCTATTTTTTCTGTACTTTATTATCATAAGTAAATACAATAAGATTGAACTAAACTGGCTTAGGGATGACAACATTACTCCTGTATAAGATGTTAAAATTAGACTAAAATGTAAACTTTCACTCTGAATAAATCAAGTTCAAAGCTTCTCATAAAACATTGAATACTTTTTTAAAACTAGCTTCATCATTTTTGATCTTGACCGTCATGTTGAGCCTGCACTGCTCACTACCTTTGTCTATCTATCCTGGCTTCATGTCTTCAGTTCACAGCAGGAGCTTTGTTGGTCTGTTTATCACCCCAGGCAGCTCATGTGTGTAGATTCAGAATCTCAAACTCAAAGAGACACCAAACCCCTGAGAATTGAAGCCTGTCAGCCGCACACTTCAGGCCTGAACCAAGCTGAAAGGACCCCTTCAGATGTAATGTGGTTTTCCCTTACACACACGCTGTGACTATTAACTTTGTCTTCAGGCGCCTAATTTGCATTTGACTCACTGGGACTTTGACTTTTGTTTTTAATGAAACTGTATCATTTGAGGAACTTTGGGGAATGTAATTAGACCTGACAAAATATACACACATATACGCACACATGCACATAAATACACATCAGAAAGAATTTCTGAACATTATTCAAACAGTTGCCCTAGAGGGAACAAACGTTGCATTACACATACATCACAGGACTGAGCTGAGAAATCTGTGAACCTGATCTTCATCCCCCATGGAGTTCCTCCCTGATTCATACCCTTTCCAATCTTCAGGCCAGTCCTCGTTATACAGTGATAAACTTTACTAGGCTCACCATTTATGACCAAGCTGTATGTCATAACCCAAGCGGTTATTGCCCATAGCTGAAATTGCAGGGCTGGCAGAACCCTGTGAACTTCTGACTTTGCAGTATGGCACATTTTTCAGCCCTTGAAATATGAGCTTCTCAACCCTCCTGATTTACTCCACGGCTCTGATCCTGTTTTTTGATGCATCCTCACAGCTCACTGGACAAGTCAGTAATACATCACACTCTGCAGTTTGAAGTAAAAGAGACCCTTCTTCTTGCAACAGAGATGTACTTTTAAAAATCTCCAACATCTGCCAAAGTTGCCTTCTCCCCATTTCTTTCTTCACAAGTTAACAGTTCTTGGTTGGACAGCTGTTACTCCCTCATTGCACCTGTCTTTCAATAGATGGTGAGTCTGTAAGCAGGTGGATGCTGGGAGTGACTGGAATACACTTTAAACTTCATCTTAAACACAAAAATTGCATAGATAAGCATTATTTTGAAAAACTAAAATGTAACTGAAACATTATATATATATTTTTAATACTAGCATTGTCTGTGCGAGACTTGAATTCAGCAAAAAAAAAAAAAGCTTGTTTAGGTTGCAACTTTTTTTTTAATGAGTTTTCACTTATTCATTGTTTAATATTGATCAGTATCAGCAGCTACCTTTGCAATCTTTCCATGGAGAAATACAGGATTCATTGTGAAAGCATGGATGGAAATAGGCCAATTGTCTCAGTTTGCTGTAAACAAAACAGTTTATACAGGGTATCAGTCAGACACACTCCAAGTGTTGTCTTCCAAATGATGACACAAAGTGGGCTGAACAGCATGCTGTCAAAGAAAATAGTCCACAAGCAGGTGCAGCTGTGTGAGTTACAAAGCTAAGGATGTTACACTCTTGTCTCATAAATTAATCATTGGTGTTGGCAGAATTACAAACAGTTTTCAAAGAACAATCAAACTGCTTCATGTCGCTTTTGATTTCCAACACCTTCCAGGAGTTGTGTGTTAGATAAATACATTCACATATATCCACATTGGAAAAATAAAATTTTCTGAGCAGTTCTTTTCCCTGTTCAATGGATGTGTTTTTCTACGTTCACCCATTTCTTGTACATTTAAATGGGGGGAGTTTTCTATTGTTTTATATTAGTAAGATTTTGTTTTAATATCTGAGCTCAGGGAACTGAGCTCATGAAGTCAAAAGTAAGTGCTACCAGATTATGAGAACAGGTACAGAAGCAACCATTCATTGTCTATACCCACTTATCCTTGTTGTGATGCATGGGGACTGGTGTCTGCCTATGGCAGTCATTGGGTGAGAGACACGGGACACCCTAAATAGATTGCCAATTCATTGCAACAGACAGATAGACAAACAACCATCCACACATTCAATACAGACCAATTAACCTACGAGTCATGTCTGTAGGCTCTGGGATGAAGCCAGAGTACCTGGATGCAGGCACTGTGTTGTCGACAACAGTGAGAATATGCAGAAAGACCTCAAGCCAGCATTTAAACCAGGACCTTCTTGTTGCAAGACAACAGTTCTGTCAACTGCACAGCACCAGAATGACTCCATCCATCCATTTGTTCATTATTTTGCTCACTTTCCCTAGCAGGGTCATGAAGGGCGCTAGTTTCTATCTCCAGGGGGTACACCCTGGACAGGTCACCAGTCCACTGTAGCGTATGGAACGAGTCAAAAAGAAATATTTACAAAGTGTTATAACTACATGTAGAGGGGATTTGACTTGATGATCCAAGTTAATTGGCAACAGCCTGTAACATTTACTGTATTGATTCTATTTACACTTCAAACCTTGTTCAGTAAGTATCTAGGTAATAATTTGCACCTCTAAAAAGAAGCGTGGTAAAAACCAGCCAATTGTTTTAGGTTCTATGTGGGTCTGGACTCTTGGATGTTGAGAAACGATTGCTTCCCTCAGGTATAAACTGTTGAATTTTAAAATTTTACCCAATTGTAAATGTTTGCCCATGTCGTACATAATTCACCAGATCAATGCAATGAAGCTTACAAGATGTTTCCCACCGTGTCAACTACCATCCTCCACTGCAAAGAGAGAAGTGCTGAGCCAAACATGATGGCTGTTAACGTTGAATCAGTATTTGAAAGTGTGGCCAGAGGCTTCTTTAACTTCCTTCCCTGCCATTGCTAAACTCTCAGGCTCACTGTGCTTTTTGTTGTTGACACTCATTACGGAAATTCAACCAACTAGTCTCCGCTGTGTGCTGTATGTGGGGGAAGAAGTCACACAGGCAGACTACAATTGTAAAACAGTGCAGATAATCAGTGTCATCGTTTATAACTTCTTCTGTGCACTGATTAGCCTGACTGAAATTTTACTGGAGGAATCTGAGTCAATGGGAGTGAACCTTGAGAGAACAGTGAATAGAGATTAGAATCAAGTGGAATTGCATAGGCAGGCAATGGCCAGGCTTCTAAAAGGTCATTTTTTTAAAATTTTATTTTAGAGAACTTTAACATTTAAAAATGTTAAGATTTTTCCTCCGGTAAGCAAAGCTTGTATGAGGCATGATCACAAAACTTTCTAAAACCCTTAAGCTGCATACTTTAGCTTTACAGTACTGAAAAGAAATTTTGTGCCAAGTCAAGAGCTAATATGATTTTAATTTAGGCTAAGTCTTCATTGCAGTGAGCAGAGAGCCATTCCTCCTGTGGAACCCTAAACAAGATCAATATTCCTTCATCATAATGAGATCACAGCTGCATGAGAAGTAGATATTATTTCTTAGAGTTCTTAGCTCTAAAAGTCTGAAAAGGCCATTCTGCCTCCTAAGGGAGCAACAGTGCAATCAATTTCCTAATGCTCAAGTGAAAATGTCACGAACATTTCAGAGTTGATTTGCACCAGGGCCCCTGGTTTCAAGTGAGTCTCATTAATTGAATGTACTGTAAAAGTCTTTGCGCTACTATGGTCACTGCCAGACATGCTTCATTTTAACTAAAAATAAAACCTGTTAGTCTTTTGTAGACTGTAGTATGGAAAGGTAAATATAATAAAATGGGGAAAACCGATGACAAAGAAAATTTTCTGTTGATTTATGACTGTAACTTTTTTATTATAATTAACCTATCAGAGACTGAAGTCAGAAAAGGTTACAGATCCAGGGGTAATTACAACATTTTGGATGTTTTCCTTTTTCTCTTTTAATGTCTTGTAAGTTCAAGACTTCTGTCCTTGACAACTATACAGTTAAAATTCTTATAGGTTAGGTCTGAAGATGACACTTTGTTCAAATCTACACAAAATCTTCTGAAAGTTCTGAAAGTTATTTTTTATATGTTTGTGTCAAGATCCAAATAGGTAATAAAGAAGCAAAAGCACTGAGGTGCTTTTCATTTAAATGTAACTGATCTTACATGTCACACTGATTTTAGTTCATCAGCACCAACATTATTTTGGCCCAGCACCAAAGTAATGTTGGTCCAGGGCCATTCAAACTTGTATTGTAATAAATCATGCTGCACAGACATTCTCAAAACATTTCCAAGGAAGAACAAGCATCTCTGGTTTCATTATTGTCTTTTTCTAAATTCTAGCTTTCAATTTCTGTCATATCACAGTACATAGATGTAATCAGTCCTGAACTTATTAGACCAAGTAACAGTATACATCTTCATTACTTAAAATCAGTGATTAAAAAAAAATAACCTTGTTGTGGTGTTGATTTTGTCATGGTTCAGTGTTCCTTTTCTTGATGGGGTCTTGCTTCAGACATTATTTACAATCTTTTCCATAAGAAGATGGCTTAATTAGTCTGAACTACATGCTATTTGGGATCCCAGAAAAGGTGGATTAAAAAGAGATTGAAATCAAGGATGTAGTTCACACAAGAGATAACAGTCAGAGGAAATAATACTTCTGGGGAAAGTCTCTAATGCTGAAGTAATGGCTTTTTTTCAGTTTCATTTCAAATTCCATAACAAACATATTGTGCTATTTCAGTTGCACCAACACTTTTCTTTCCTGGGTTGTATTTCAGGAATATCCTACATTGCCTTATTGTATTTCATGAAATCCAGGTCATTTCATGCAGAAACACTGTGTTTATAAAACCGCCTCAGGCCCTTTGATGAGAAAGATTGTTGCCTAAAGCCAGCAATCCCAGCTGAATGAGTGGAGCCAGACCCCATCTTCACCTGACTGATAAATGGCTTGGACCAATCCCCTGGCTTTGCTTTTTTTTATGTCGTCACCTGTCTTTGATGTCATCAGATAATTGCTCCTTTTAGAACTCGGAAAAGGGCCACTCAGCGCTCCTGGGATGGAAGTGTATCCATGGTGACAATCTTTGTTATTCCACACTGCAAAAAAAGGTTGTGTTTGTTATACTGGATGAGAAAAAAAACACTTTTGAAAGGATACGGAGCACATCTGGGGCTGAGGAGAACAGGAGACACAAACACAAAGACAGAAATTATCCAGGAGAATAGAGAACAAGATGAGAGACAGACTATATTTGTGTCTATAAACTGGTGATGGAAAGGAAGAGAAATGGATGCTGAATGGACTCTGAATGTCCCGGGAATAGAGAGAAAGCTTGGCTGTTGTAGAAGAAAGAAAGACAAATCCGTAGGATTAGCTTTCACAGAAAAACTCTATTTGAACAGCATCGATCTGAACCTGCCGACACATGTATCCACCAAGACACATAGTGACCATTCAATTTTTCTTTCAAGAATTGCCACTTACCTATATGTTCCCACCATATTAACCAATATTTGTCTTGTAAAATACCAATCATAGTCATGTTTTAATGAACTATGTTAATCCATTTGGAAGTTTGTGTTTCTTCTTTACTGGAGTCACTGAATTCCTGAATTTCTCTTCCTCTGTCAGAGTCGCTGCTCTAAACTCCGCCACAGGTCGAAACACTTTGAATCACTGTCCTCTTCACACTCCAGTGCAGCAAAGAAATTGGCTGTCCAGTGTTATGCGGTTATTACAGTTGGATACTGCCCAATACAATTATGGTAGGCAATGCATGGCTTACATCCAAGGTTTAAGTGTGACTGACTGCCATCTTAAGGTTGATTATATGTTGACAAGGTGATGAGAATCAAACAGTCAATGTAGGTGATCACCTATTCCCACTGTAACATATTTAGTGCCAGGGACAAGAGATTGTTATACAACATGTGCATGGTATGGCAAAACTCTTCACCGCTTTTGAATTTTTAAATTTCTTTTATGTGACAACCACAAAGTTTGGAGGTGTTTTGGTGTCAGACAAAAATAAAATATTGCATTACTGTAAAGGAGAAGGAGAATTACAAGTTTCTTATTTTTATATGTAGAGATGGAGTTGTTCACAGCACATTTTAGGTATTGCAACACATTGTAATTCAGTTCTCTATTAAGTTTAATAGAGAACTGAATTGTCTTTAGGCCTTTCTAAGTCATGAGTATTATGGTAGGCAATGCCTAACCATCCTATTGTCGCTCTGGATGAAGTTTTAAAGTCATTTTCATACTGAAAGTTAATCTTCTGCCCCAGGATAATGTCTTTTACTTTAACCTAGTATTACAGGTGACTGGTTTTCCTCCAAGACTGCACTGTCAGATTTTCCATCCATCTTTCCATCAACTCTGACCAAGTTTCCTCTGAAGACAAGCATCCTCAGAGTATGTGATAACATTTGTTGAGGGAAAAAGCCACATACATGTATACTTAGGATACACGATTTGCATGCAGACTCTGTTCACTAAAAAGGTGACTTTTTAAAACAGCTGGTTGCAGTGGATTTTTATTTTAGGTGTATCAGAATGGGGCTTCACACAAACACATGCCGCTCTTGTCAGATTTCGATTGAACACACTCTTCTCTACACCCCGTAGTTATATGCTCCTTTGTGTTGCTCAGTCATATGTGGTTGACCCGTGTCAAAATGTGAAACGAGCATGATCACTGTTACAAGTCACCATGACATATTTTGTGAAATATGCCTTCCGCTTTCTTCAGACAAAACTCTGAGATTACCTTCTATGCAATATGTACAGTTATTTTAACACCAGATGAAGTACTGATCACTTGTGGATATCTTCTGCAGTCCACAGCAGGTTCAATTTTAAACAAGTGTTAGATGGTGATGGAGTTGTTAAAAATATGTATGGACTCACAAAAAAAAATCCTCTCTGGAGGAGAGAATGTAATATGTGTTTAAGTGTGAACCACATGGAGCTCATATCATCTGAAATTGCCCCCTGTCCATAGCCATCTGTTTGTGATCTGCCCATGGTTGTTGTGGTGTACGCTGAAGTATTACCAGCAGCACTTGTGTCAGCACTCACCTTCCCTGCACTGCATTGCAATGATGGAGGAATGGATGCAATAGAAAAGAAAGTAAAGGAAAGTAACAAGAGCAGAAGGAAAGTAAAGAGGAGATGGACATCTAAGATGCCACATTAATGCAAATCTGCATATCCAGTGCTGGAAAATAACTATTTGCTCTATTATACATGCCCCTGATCCCCCTTTTTGTCACTTTAAATTATTTCAGATCATCAGCCAAATTGTAATTTCAGACAAATGCAACTCAGTGAACACAAAATGCTTTTATTTTATTTCTTAAATCTGACATCTCCATTTGAAAAAATTCACCACTTTTCTGTGTTACATTTTGTAGATAATGGCTCCCGCTGTGGTTCCCTGGGATCCCAAAAGCTTTAGAAATGACTTTGCAACCATTTCTAGACTGATCGATATTAGTAAATTTGTTCTCCTTTGTTCTAGATTGGACCTGCTTGTCATTTAGTCTTCATTGTGTCAAAAAGTTCTTTTTAAGTGCTTTCTTGATTTTAGATATCCAGGCCTGCATACAGCTAGTGAAATTGAACTTAGTTGTCCAAACAACTAATGCAATATAAGCTCAACATGCTGCAGCTTTACATGCAGATGCATCGTTTATGCATCTGGCCAAGAATGTCTGTGATGGACGTCACACCTGGAAAGGTTCATCTTCTTAAATATATGTTCCTCTTTAGTACTACCACATGTCTCTGAAATGTTCTCCTACCTTTTAATTTAGAAATGATCTAAATCAGTGTAGCTGCTTAAGCATAATGAGGTCTGTTGCTTTTCTGATGCCTGCTTCTTCACGTACTCCACCTGATTACTTTCTTGCCCATGAAAAAAACAGATGCAGTAGATTGCTGCAGTATAGAGCAAAAATCTGCAGAGGGATGAAAATGGATGTGTGGGTCATCAGACATTGTTTGGAGGGTCTTATAAAGCCCTCTGAGGCAAAGCTGGGGATTTTGAGCCATATAAATTGACCTGATTTGAGAAGCACAGAGAGGAAAGGAGACAAAAATAGGACTAAGGGATTGCAGAAAACAAAAAAATAAAAGAAAAACAACTAAAGATGAAGTTTTGCAAACTGACCACAGTCTATATGGTAATTACAGAAGTAAGGAAATGACTGAGGCTGAAGGAAACAAGAGTTTTAAAGGAAGGTGTGAGTGTTATGTTCCTATGTTCTGATGTTTTTTAAGTCTTTGTTTGGCTTCACTTTACTTTGCTTGTTGCGAGTGTACATATGATCCCCATAGAGTTTTGCACATTGCATTAATGTCACTTGGCTTGACTGAGCTTTGCTATAAGGGTTGTATATTGTTCACACATCTGCGGTAATCCTGTCCTAATCCTGTTGGATTAGTGCTCAAAATTCTCCTGTGGTTTTCAGGCCTGGCGTTATTGATGCTGATTTTTTGTGTGGAACCTCAGGAGATGATTTCTCTCAGTAGGATCAAAATCAGATATAATTTCACTGTCTACTGCCTACATTGATTCTTCCCAGTAGCTGCCACTGTCACGTTCATCCGTGCAATTCTCCTTAACCAAAACTTACTGCTGTAAAATGAAAATGGTCAGATATTGGTCTTGTAAAAGAATTACAACATTTAGAAACTACACCATTACATAAAAGGAAGATTAAATTCCAGCTTTGAAGAAAATGATAGATGTTCAAAAACAAAACACTTCATTTACTTTTTTTGTCTTGTCAGTTCTTGAGCTAAACAGAGATGGCAGTAAACCAGTTGTTTTCCACCTTTTGAGTCCAGCAATGAAAGTGCTGCTGATGCAGAGGGGGAAAAGATGACCTCAAGATATAAAAGAGCCACAGCTCATATTTGCTGACATTTACTATTTAAATAAATTGAAGTTCAACATTTTCATTCTGACCCCAGTTTCTACAGATATGAGGGGTACAAAAAACAGCTATAGCTATAAAATTAAGAATAAAAATAAAGAGAACCAACATTTTAAAGGGTTGTATAATTGTGTAATATGTCATATTCAGCTCACAACGAAGAGTTTACAGTAGCATTATATAGTCATATACTTATATTTGGTTAATCAAATATTATCAAATGATGTAAGGATAAGAAAAAACAAACTATGAGGGATAGTAGACAGATGGATATATACTTCACTTATGCTAACAAGAAATTCCTTTGTCTAGATAGCACCTATAAAACCATAAAAACAAGCACACCAAAAACACAGTACCATAAAAAAAATCATTATATTTGTGACATTAGTTGCACTATTCAACATCACATTGTCTGCTTTTCTTAAGTTACAGGGACATGTTTTTGTAAGATATAAAATAAGAGTTGTATGATGCTGGGCAACATTGCAACTTTTTAATAAATCAAATTTTGCAGTTACTATGTTAAATGACATAATTGATGAATAGTGCAGAAACCCTGAGATTAAATAGGTATTCACTTCTTTCTAATCCTTTTCGTACTTTTAGACAAACTCAAATACAGAGGGCGTTAATGTAGTAATTATGTTTTATTTGTTTTGCTTTTATTATTTTAACATAAATGTATAGCTATATGTCTATCTATACTATTCACATACCTGGAAGTAAATAAACAAACTGTACCTTATTCCTTAACTTTGGTCAAGTTTAAAGGTGTTTAAAGTCAAAGTTTGTATTACTTTAACATTTACACTATTTTAATCCACTGTGAGGCCTAATTTTGCATTAATAAATATTCATGTTTATATTTTCTTCTTGGTTTGCTTGTTTATGTGAGAGCATCGTCAGACTGTAGAACGTGGGTGTCAAGCAGATATGCACACACAGAGTTTCTATATTTAAGGCTTTACTGTAACCCCAAATAGGAATTAGTTTTTAAAGAAGAAATATTACCCCAGATTAGTAGATTAATTAAAGGAGGAGGAAGGTGTGAGATTTTAAATGAAACATTTATGCTATTTCATTTTGTTTGAGTTTTGACAATTTGCAAAAAAGTTTTTTGTCAACTTGCCAGCAACACTTTCACCTTTAAGCAGTAATTTTTGGCAGTGTTATGGTTTCCTCATTTTGACAAGTGGAAAGCATGATTATAGTCATTTTTAAAAGGAAGTAAAACCCTCAGAACAATTTTAATTTTGTCCAAATTCCACATATGAAATAAAGGAGTTTTGCCAAAAGCATTCTAATTAGACTTTAAGCGTTTCTCGTTAATTGTGGTCATGACCCTTTTCCCACACCTCCTTTCATCCTCTTGGTAATTGACAGCTTTGGCTGTTTTTATCTACCCCTTCTGTTCCTTTGCTCTGACTTTCCAGAGGCCTTTTCAGCCAGAATACACAACCCCTTTCTTCATAGTGTTCTGTTCAGTTGGATATGCTTTGACGATTATCAGTCTATTTTTAAAAAACAGAACTCTTTGCATATGACTTCATAATTAGGTATTATGGGGTCTTAATACCTAATTACGGTATGCATTATTGTCTTTCTTAAATCATTTAGAAAGACAATGCAGGCATCTCAACATTGTTTTGGCAATGGCTGGCCTGTAAAGTTAGCACATTAGCATCACAGATGTTCCACCACACCTCAGTGTGAGAGTGACGCATTTGCTGCAGAAGCATTCAGACCCTTGAGGGTAGAGAAATAAGACAAGCTGACAGCAAGTCTTACTTTTGCTGTCAGCTTTTGTGACAGCATATACTATCATGCTCCCGTCACCTGTGAAAATATCACTTACAGATACAGGTAGACACCCCACCCCCAAACTGCTGCTTCAGCAGGAACATCCTCTGAGAATCTTCACAAGCAAGAAGGAGAAACTGTAAGAAAACTTTTGTGACAGTTTAAGAGTGAAGATCGCTATAATGGTATAGGAATTGTACTCGGACATTGCAGCTGTTGACAGTGTGTTGTTCCTGTGTTTGCATTATTAATAGGAGTGTGTGCTGTCTATGTTTTGTTTACCTATTGCCATTTTGTTTCCCCTGAAAAGTTCCGAAAAGTACGTTTTGTTGTTTCAAATTAGGTATTAGTATTCAGGATGCCGTAAGTAAGTGCAAACAAAAGAATGAATAACATTTTTGGTAATAAATAAATAAATAAATAAATAAATAAATAAATAAATAAATAAATAAATAAATAAAATAAAATAAAATAATTTCAAAATTATTTAGCATAGCTCATGAGTGAGCTAAACTGTATCAGTGATTTCCATCTCAAATCTATGAAATAGATCATAAGAATAAAATCTTGGCCTTAAGATATCCCTGTAAACACATCAAGAGAAGAAAAATCTGTTTATTTCCAAAGCCTAGGATTTATGTTGAATTAATTACAAGAATTAAGACAGGCAACTTTAGTTCTATACCTTTTGGCCAGGGACAACTCAAAGTGCTTATTCGTAGAAGATAACTTGTTCTTATTTTTAACTCAATTTTTATTAGCTTTCTTTAATTGAGTAACATTCCTTGTTTCTTTGCTTTGTTGTTGTGTTGCAATTATCTTGTTTGTTTTATCAAAACAGAGCAGCCCTTATAGATAAAGGTAAAATGAAGTAAATAAAACAACAACAACAACATACATTAAAATGATGGTCTTCTTTTTTTGTCAAAAAAGACAAATTTTGTTGATCATGACTGATTTGTAAAAGCAATAAAAGTATAAAACATCCAAAAGACATAAAGTGCTTTTAATGCATACTTTATGTAGATTCCTGTTCAGGAAAAATTTTATTCTAAACACAAATATTCTACCTCCCCCATTTTACATATTTTGTATTTTTTATCAACTAATTTGTATTTTTCTCAACAACATTTAAAGTGTCTCCCAATATTTGAGTTGAGAAGGCATAAATATGGGTTCCTCTGCAGAAACAACTTAGCAAGAAGGAAAGGTCAAGGATTTCACTTAGACAGCAAGTGGATGCTGTGCTTTAATAAGTGGCTTTTTCTATGAGGATCTGTAGAGTAGTAAGGGTCGATTTTTTTTTAACTCAAAACTGCTATAGAAGTAAATTTTGACAAACAAAAAAGATGCAAGAGAAACAGAAAAACTAATAAGAACATTTATTTGTTTGCCAGGTCCATAGTTAAACCTTCTTAAAAAATTATACCCTTTGGTCAATGCAAGAATGAAGACATAGTGCAGCAGATTACAGACAGACTTATAAATCATTTTAATCAACAGAGCATCGCTGTGTTTTCTTTCTTTTTCCCTCTGGCAAAGCATGTCGCAAATTTGTTAAATAACAAACAAAACAAACAACTATTGATCAGGAGGCTTCCAGTATATTTTCTCCCCAAAATTTTCCATTTTCCTCCCACTACCAAGAAACCAACTGAGGACACACACACTCTCACAGGTTCACATTTCCTCCCGTAGAACTCCTCGGTCACCTGCCAGATTTATTCACATCACAGCCCTGTGCAATCCACAGGCGAGTTGTGCTGTGAAAGTTTATTGTTGGTGATATATGGAGCCTCATGTGTCCATCGGTTGAGGTTGCTGGGTTTTTTCCAGCACTGCCATAAGTTTTTGTTTGGGCAAATATCAATGTGTGGCTACTCTCAGTGAATATTTGCATGCACACGCATTTATATTTCTCTGGAAAATGATGTAGGCAGAGCTGCAGGAGATAAACCCCCTGGCAGCTGTTGGGGCTACATGTATCTAACCGGCATCACAAAATGAGGGATCAGGCTGTCCTCATGCTTTGCACATGGTGCGCTGCAGTTGGACCGACAGAGATGGTTATTCTTCTTCTGCCTACCAAAATAAGTCTGCAAACATAACCATTGACGACAACCTCAGACTTCACAAATGTAAAACAAAAGCAATGACACTCTCAGAGTGTGTCTACTTATGCATGTACAGACACATTCAAATGACTAACATTATGCAAATCAAATCACATGCAGTATGTGCAGCTGTAACTACTAAAGTGACACACTGTATATATTTTGAGCAAGAAAACAATTTGTCTTTTAGTGCACATGTGCATACTGCAGCTGCTCCCTCCAGGGTTATAGTTTAGCTTCTGGCCTGAACTTTCATCATTCTTCTATTCACTCCATGCAAGAATTCTTCCTTTAGGGTTTCCAGGTGCACATATTTAGGCAAAGGGTTTAAAGTTTGTGCCTTGTAGACATAAAGGTAGACATAGTACTTTGCAAAAATGTACAAAACTATTCATAGTAGTGAGTAGATGCATATAAATTAATGTATTCTGAGATTCAGAGTTTAGTCCTTTTTGTCCCTTTAATGGCCAGCCTCAAAATAATGCATGCAGCTGTATATTTATGCTGTGTTTTCAACACAGCATAAATATACAGTGGCACTTTAACACTTTAATGTGTTAAAGTGCCACTCTTATTCCTAACCATGGAACTTTTCCCACATTTAGTCACAGTACAACCAAAGACTCCAATGGTAACTCTGGAGGAGTTGCAGAGTGTTAAAGCTCATGTGTGTAAATCCAAAAAATATCTCCTTTATGGGGGAGTAACGGGAAGAAAAAAAATTGGTTGATGAAAACCTGTTGGAGTCTTCAAAAGGCCGGAGTGGAGGTTTGCCTCCTTTCTGGGTAGCTAAAATGGTTTAGATTTTAATGTCAAATTTATATAATGACTTGCCAAAGTGTTTGTTCACTCTGAATATTTTCAAACTTTGTACAACCATTTAATTTAATTTGCTGGAAGTAAGTGCCATGGAATTTTATTCCCAAAACAATTTTTTGCTGTAATTGAGGCTGGCAGTCTTTTGGGGCATGTCTCTACATGGAGGCTGATATTTTTTCCCGATCTTCACAGCAAAATAATTCAAATTTCATTAGATTGAATGGGGAATGTCTGTGCATAACCATTTTAAAGTTTTGACTACAATTTTAATTGGACTGAGGGTTAGACTTTGTTTCACTGCAACAAATGGATACGTTTTGAGCTAAACACATTTAGCATTGATCCCTTAATTATCCAAGCATAAAAAAATGCACACATTGGTGCTTTGTATGGATTAACAGTACAGCAGATGCACCATAAACAGACCCCAGTTCTCAATGCAGCTGTCCTGGGTTCAATTTCTGACCTCCTGCATGTCTTTCTTCTTTCTCTCTGCCCATTTGTCAATAATGGCCATAAGTGCCAAAAATATTTTAAATAAAAAAGAATGCATCCATCAACAAAGCTGTTGTATCCAAACTTACTTATTAAAAGAACCAATCTCAAATTCTGTCTCCAGGCGCTCTGTTAGTAAGAGCCTGTCAGAAAGAGCCTGTCAGAAAGATATAATTAGTTCCCCTTCTTCAGCTGAGTATGTGAAAATACCAAAGATAACATGGTTTGACAGGCAAAAAAAATTGTGATTTTGCATTAACAAGTTGCTAGCATAGGACTTCGTTTTTGAATGTAGGCTACAGTAGATGAATCAACCAGGAATGATTCATCTTTCAGGGTCGTCGTTTGGAAGATCTTTTTTCTTCAGTTTGGTTCTGAGATTTTTTCAATAGCTCTTCATGTAAATAATTAACTTCTTTAAGTTTAATGAGCTTCTTCTGTTTTTCTCATTTCCAATGTCGTATGTTTTTTTCCAATGGTTCTCAAACTTTTCAGGCCTACTCCTCCTTCAGGAAAAAGGACAGTAGCCCATCGTCATATAATAATGTTCATATAAGTCACTAATACACAGAGAAAGCCTTCTGTATTAAATTGGGTTTTTTAAATATTATAGATCATATTTCAAAGACATTTTCTTTGTCAAAAAGTTTCAAGCTAAAAAGTAGAGAAATTAAAAGATAAACTATCTTATGTATTTAGATTAACAAATAAGCACAGCAGTAAACTTGAGAAAATATTGCTCAAGTTTTATTTCTGTTGAGTGAAAAACAAAGA
The DNA here is from genome assembly GCF_027474105.1 of Poeciliopsis prolifica. NCBI lineage: Eukaryota > Metazoa > Chordata > Actinopteri > Cyprinodontiformes > Poeciliidae > Poeciliopsis > Poeciliopsis prolifica. The sequence continues at coordinate 2,173,090 of NW_026562389.1, forward strand.
TTTTTATTGCAGTTTTTCAATTTCCTATATTTCTTGCAGAAATTATTTTTCTTTGTATTTTTTTTCTCAAAATAACAAGGCTTAGAAATAAGGATAGCACTTGAACAATAATGAAATAAATAATTTCAAAAGAAATAAAAATACATTTTTACACAGAAAACCGCTCCACCTTCTCTCCTGTCATGTCAACATGTCTCCCTTGTGGCCGCAGCACAAAGCTGTAGATCTAACACTGTTGCCGTAAAATATCAAAGAGGCACTTTTTCAAACATATGAATAGGTACTTCATTGTTTTCATTAAACTTTCTACTATTAAACATTTCATGTAGACACGTATGTTGTTCATACCGTATGCTATTCTCTTATGTTGAAATGCAAAGTGCTCATTGTAAGACTCCTTTCCCTGGATTCAGCTCAGCTTTGGTTGCTTCAAACCCCAGCAATTAATGGAAAAGCTGAGCTCACCAGAGCGAAATTAAGGAGTCTATAATTAGGTATTGGACTTCTTGACACAACTGAAATCGTCAGAGTTGACAGTCTCATATCGACTATCATCTAAGAGACCACAAACTCACCCCAAGACTTTCTTCTGAGCCCCTGCTGTTCATCTTGTTGACCCATGACTGTGCTGTCACATTAATCAGTAATTACATCATTAGGTTTACTAATGACACCATAGCTGACAGTCTCATCAGCACAAGTGGTGAGTCAGTTTGCAGCACACACAATCTCAGACTACAAAAGACAATCGTGAAATGGGAGATTCACTAAAAGCACTGTCTACTGGTGATCTACATCCATGACCAAGATGACAGACCACAGCACAGACTAAACCATTTTCAATGTAGAATCTGTGATGGATCTTTTCCAGTTTATCTTCTTCACAAAAATAAACTGTGAGCATTACAGTTTTCTCTTTGATTTGCACAGTTTATTAGAAATTGCTTTGGATTTACTTCAAATATAATGGACAAAGAGAGAAGAAAATGAGCGAAAGAGGGAGAACGGTGAGGAAAGAAGTTTATAGGGAAAGAAGGTGAGTCTAAGTCTAAATCTGCACCGGCAGAAAGAGAGAGAGAAAAAAACAAAACCCAGAATCTATATCAAGAAATATAAACATATGAAATAACATAACTGAACATTACACTTTATTATACAAGATGCATTTAATAGCAACTGCATCTGAAAACACCTGAATAGAATTTTCTGAGATTTTCATTTCATATTTTCCCTCTATTTGGTTCAGTCTCAGCCTCAAATATATTCATATATTCATTTGGGATTATATGAATGAATAAAATTGGCATAATATAGCTTTAGATTAGACAGGTTGAACTTGAAGTAAAAATTTTTTCAGGATCAATGACAACACATACAAATAAACAGACGAACAAGGAATGCTACCACTACTTAAATAGAAGTAGTGGTAGCATTTTAATCTAGCTATTCTCAGCGATATTTCTGCTGAGAACTGCTTTGTTATCAGTTTGCTAAGATGTGACAAAAAATAGGTCAAGTTAAAGTTTTTTGAAAACAACTTAATTAGATGAAACTGGACAATCAACAATTCAAGGGGAAATGTATTTGTTTTAGCATGTTCATTAGTCTGTGCATGGATTTGTGCTTGAAAGTGTCCAATTAATGAGCACATCTTTCGCCTGATTCAACGCCTTGTTGGCAATTAAGGTGACGTCGCTGAAAGTAAAACTGTCTCTGTGGTCATGAAACAGTGAGCAAGTGGATAATGTTGTTAATAGAGATCCACGGCTTCACCATGGATCTCATTACTGCTAGAAAGTATCGAACTTAGTGGCGGATTTTAAGATGCAGATCAACAGTGATCACTCAACTGTTGCCCTCGAGAACAAAAAGCAGACGTATTTTTTTGACTTGGGCTGTGTACGTATTTATGAGATGCATGGTGGGATTCTGTGAAAATGCACTGCAGGAGCTGGCAACCGATAAAACAAGGACAGTTGTTGCTTTTTTTGCTGAAAGACTTAATTTTAAGGGAATAGATCGTTTTCTTGGCAACACATTTCTTCTTGGTGACAGGCATTAGAAATGATGCAATAAGCCAAGGGATCTTTCCTTCTCCAAGATTCCCACTTCTCCTATCCTGTCTCTGGTTCTCTGTCTCTTACTCTGTCTTCCTGTGACATTAACAAGGTGCCAAAGGCAGTATGGTCAAATTTTTGATTTTGACTTGATCTTGAGTGAAAGTCACTGGTACAGAAACACAAAAGTATCATTTATTTTTTTATTCTTTCTTCTGTTGTTAGATTTTAAAGGTGAATACAAAATTAGCATTGCATTCATCTGGTTTGCTGATAAAGTTCTTGTGTAAACAAGTCATATGTTTAGCTGATCTAATTTTGTACTTCTTTGTTTCTTGATAAATATCTTGTCCCATACATCAAATGTTATTTTTATAATTATATCGCCATTTGTTGACGTCTTTGTTAAATACGTGGAAAAAGACAAAAAATAAATCCATCCATTTTATTAGTTGTACAATCTCAAACTGAAATATATCAAAAAATCTAATCAATTTGATCACACCAGCTCCAGTTTAACTGAATAAAGTTGGCTATGATGACAAAAGTGGCCTTAAAGAAAGACAACGGAAACATTTTTTAAATTACCTCCCCAGAGTTTAACAAAATAATTGATTTTTTGTTTTTCTTTCGACTTTTTACTTGGGCAATGGTGGCAACAGTTATCAGTATTCATACAGTAATTGGTGAGTTGCTGGGTTGAGCCCCCACTTTATTTCGGTTCTGTCCTATGCAAGACAATTCCTGCACTTCACTTGCTTTGCCTGTTGGTTCTGGTCAGTGGGCCCAGTGGCGCCGTTGCATAGCTGCCTCGCTTCTTTCAGACTGTACCACGGCAGCTCAGATTACAGTCCAGTAGCTTGTCACCATCGGTGCATGAATAACTGAAAGTAATTTTAGACCTTTTCACAGAACCAGTATGCATTAATTGCTGTTGCCCTTTTCAAAACTAAAACAAAGACAAAAATCAGAAAGTGTTTGAGTACAACAACTATTTTAAGGCGCTAGAAAAGCCCTCAAATTCCAGGTCCCAGTTTAGTTGATCACCTGCCTCATGTTCAGGACAATTATAAGGTTGATCCTTACAGATCCCAACCTGCAGCACGTTGGATTTAAAAAATCTGCTGCCAATTTATTGTTCCCATATATAGAACCGCTCCATGGTTTTAGTAGAGTCCATGCGTCAAACTCTCTGGGCTGTTTTGGGAAGGTCTATTATGCAGTAGGTCTGGTTGGTGTATTAAGCAAATAGTAATGTTTCTCTTTTGAATTGCAAATTTGGAACAAAACAATTTACCACTCATTGGAATTGTAGCCACTATTTTCCTTTTATGTATTTTATAAAGATGTTTTTTTTCTACAGAGAAGTGAAAATAAATGGTTCAACATTAAAATCTGTTGGACTGGAGGACTGCATTTCCTCATTTCTGTTTTTATAATTGTCTTTAATTTCATGCAAGTTCACGAAGAAATGAAGAAAAATGAATCATTAAAGCACCTTTCCTCATCAATTTGTGAATTTAAACACCTCTCATTAGAGCTGCCACTTCAGTGGTGTTGGATAATGTTGCTCAGTGAGAAATCGTCTAAAACAATTGCTTTTTAATGGCAAGCTTGAATTTACAGAGAAGAAGCCAAGTTTCCATTTAATTCAGAGGGAAGTCTTTTTTTTTATTATAGCTTAACAAGTTAATGGTTGCCAGTAAAACTGTTTGAGACATTGCAAGCATCTCTTGACATTAAAAGTAATATGCAGATTTTTTCATGAAAAGTAAAATTTTAAAAGTTGTTCCTGCAAGCTCAGCTTGTATCATGGATGTAGTGCTTTTGCTTTATGTATTATTAATCTTTTTTTTTTTAGCTTTAGTTTACAGTTTGTGTTTCTTATATGAAAGAAGAAAAAGATTTAGCTTCATATTTGTCTGACTTTTACACCAGTATTTAGGGTGATGCAACATGTTTTTGTGTACTCATTCCTGACTGTACGAATCCTAAAGTCCACTGTTTTATCACCATTTTTGTGAAACCCAATTTCGAACTCTAGGCCTACAATTTGATCTTGACTCTAAGACTTGGTTATTTCTTACAAACTTGTCGGCTCTAGCAATTTTCTTTTGCTTATTTAATGCTTATGGGCTTTGATCTTATTTATTGTGTCCATTACACTGTGATAAAATAACCAATAGTAGCATAAGTGTACACATAAAAAAAACAACAACACATCTCTGAAATCATAACTCCCTCCAGGAAAACTGAGAGGGCACTTGTTTAGTTTAGAAAGGTCTCTGTTTGATGCAGTCGGTGTTTATGTCACATAGTGGTGTTCTGTACCCCATCTCTGTGTCTTTGCCCTCAACACTTAACACTGTCAAAGTTCAGGAGCTGTAGAGCTCTCATAAAACAACACTAACCAGTCCTGTGGGAAAAAAAACTTTCAGAAGTGGCAGCATGTTTTTCTTTTTGTTAAAGCGCAGGCAGACAAGTTCTTTAAAGTTTTAAAAGCTGATGTTGAGAAAAGTTGAGACTCTTCATCTCCTTTATGCCTTTGAATTGTCTGTGAAAGCAGCAAGTAGCACAATGGATTAGACATTGTTTACCCATTTTTTGTGTTTGCTGTTGGCCTTGAGCCCATGTCGTCCATCTCAGTGATGAGTCTGCGTACAAGCGGGTGTCAGATTGTCTGCCCAGAAGAGGCTGTCTTGTCCATCAGAATTTGGATCATTTCGCGAAACAGAAATGACAAATTTACTTCCAGCAAACCTGCCTTGTAAAAAATAACCTCATCTAAAAACAGCCAAATGCCCATTTCTCTGTGTCAGAAAGAGTTTTGCGGTGTTCCTTCACAAGCTTGAGTAAAGAGAGGAAGCGTCTCCGGGGTGTCATGGGCTGCAAGATCACTTTAAAAAGCTCAGACAGCTCACAACAAACCTGAAGTATATTCTACACCAAAAATTTAGTCGTATATGTTTTCCTACTTTTATTTTTCTTTGGGTTTTTTTTTCTCTTGTCGTCCATTTTTGAGTACTTTTTCAAACTTCTAGGTAATTTTCAAAATTCAATGCTTTTCCCCTCCAATTTCCCATTGCAACATATACACCATTCACATGATACCATGAATCTTTCTTTCATTGCACCATATTTTTCTTTTCTCTTTCTGACTACTCATAGCTGTGCATAGCGCTTCCAACAATCACTGTCATCATATCACATTATGGTTTTATAATTTTGTTTTGTATACATCTACAGTGGTTTAGTACATACACTGTCAAATACACACATATCCCACACATGAAATGTAATCATAGTGGTTAATGGATAATAATGAGACAAGGAAAACTCTGGAAAACTGGTTGGATAATATATTTAAATGACAGACAAGTGCCAGTAAGCTTGTCTGGTTAGCTTTTGCCATTATCTCATAACACCCATATCCTAATTAGTGCTTTTAATAGAGCTGAAAATTTCTCAAACACTCAGCTGGGCTGAGAGGAAAAAAGACATCAAAATTGTGTCCTAAATAGATCAAAGGCCTCGTTGTCAACTCATCAGATCTTGAGTTGTTATTAAAATACATCACAGTGCTTTTCCTCAGCAAACAATATGCTGAGGAAATATATTTTTAGACTATCATTGGAGAATTAAGATATCAACAAAGTGCTCCTTGATGCCTTTGAATGCAACCCTCATTTTTCAGTTTATATTTAGGATCTTCTTAGGAACAAACATTCAATTTGACAATCTGACAGATTTAAAATGACATTTAAAAAGCTTATTGATAACAGACTCCGGTATTTTGCTGATGCTAGTGATGAAGAGTGTAGACATTTTCAAATGACTTACTAATTACTGTGACATTTTACCCCCCCAAAAAAAGCAGATTATTAACAATTAGAAAATATTTTTAAATATTATGTTAAAGTTTTTAGAGTTCCTTGCTAGTTAATCAAAAGCCTACAACATTTTTGCATCTTGCTACATTGTGATAAAAAACATCAGTATATTTTATTTATATTTGAAGCATTGAAAATATGTGAAGTGAAAGAAAAATGATATATGCATTTTTGTTTAAACCAAATTTTGAAAAGCAGTGTATGGATTTGTATCCACCACCCCCAACAACATTTATTTTATTTCATTTAACAAGAATTTTTATGTGTTTTGTTTGCATGGCTCATAGCAAATTGCAAACAAGACCTTACAGTTTCTTTCATCATATGACATTCAAAAATGTCATATGGATGACTTGCAGTTGTTACGACAACAGATTATGTGACTTGAGGCTTGGATCTCTGCAGCTCCTGCATAGGAGGAACTTTGGATGGCAACTGGTGAGACTCAGTTCAGTTTTGGAAAGTCAGAATAAAGGGACATGAATTCAGTTATACACCACACTTTTAAGATTCTTATTTGCAACAGTTTTCACAAGCATGCACATGTGAAGTATCCATGTTAAGGTTGTTGCTACATTTTAAGCAACAACTTTTAGACTTTGATACCAATGGCAAGATCTTAATGCAAACAACAAATGTCAGACGTTTAATAAGAGCAACAAAAGTAAGCCAGCATCTAATTGGTTCCTATTTATATAATTTTCTCTCTCTTTTTTCTCTCATTTCTTGCATGGAATGCAATTCAGCCTTTGTGTCCTCACCCTGCATCCATCTAGCTGTGTTTCACTCAAGAATCCCACAGTCAGTGGATTAATGCAGTCCCAAATTCCAAACCTTTGACAGAGCAGAATAGTTTGACGCAGCTCAGCTGCTTTGTAATCCCATATATCAGGACCGACATGTAATGATATTAATGGTTTCACACACTCAATGTGATTCACATTTGAGAGCAATACCTTTCTGTGCTTTATAGTTCATCTTTTACTGTATTGGTTTCTCTGAGCCTGTCATAAGCCCAGAATCTGACCCCAAGGGCTGCACTTATGTGATTATTTTTCTCCAGATCCATTCGATTCTATTTATGTTGTACAAAAGCAGCAGAAAGAAAAAACAATGATTCAATCAAAGAAACAGGAAGACTATAAGAAGAGAAAGAGTCCATGGCTGCTGTGGTAGACTATCAGTCACTTTATTTTATTTATAAAAATAAAATGTTATGACTTACATAAGGTTTATGCCTTTTTAATGCAAGAAGGGAGGTTGAATTAAAAAAAAATGCAAAATTACAAGTTTTTATGCAAGAAGCCCTCAGAGAACCCACTGGACTCCAATGAGTCCAACCAGGACGAGATACAGCCTCTGTTTTATTCAATACATGACACCACTTCTGCTCATCAAAGATGGATCTGTGGATGTCAGTCTGTGTACTTTGCTCTCTTGAACATTGTATGTCTTTTATATTTATTCTGCCATAGATTCTACTATTATGTGGTCACTTTTACTAAAGAGGAACTCCTAAACACTAGGCAGTTCTCTCTTGGCATTTCCTTCTTCATTTTTCACTGACCTCAACTCTACTGATGTCTTTGTTATGCCTTAGCTATTTTTCAGTGATGGAGATGAGGGAAATAGGCAAGCGCCCTTTTCAGGTTTCTGCAACCCCAACTCAGCCCATCCCTCCCCTCATTCCAACCTCCCTAATGTCTGCTATTCGGGTAACAAAATGGTCAAAGTGCTACATTTTATTTCTAAAAAACGTCTTCTGTCTTCCATTCTTATGTTTTATTGGAAAATTAGTTTGGTAAGCACATACTGGACTGGGCTTCAATCTTTTTGAAATGAGTTGCTGCACGAAGCTTTTGTGAACCTCTTGTGATGGTGTACTGATGTCACACTGTTACAAAAGATGTGTAGCCCTTGCCTAGAGTAATTTTAGGCAAGGGCTAAAAGGGTGTGGAGTACTTGCACACAATGACCTTTTATTCACTGAGGATGTTGTCTTTGCTTAATTTGGCATGTATTTATACCCACCAACAGATGCTGAAAGACAGCTTGCTTAGCTGAGAACAGAGGTGGAAGAAAAGCACCCAGCCTTTCTCATTTTTATTCTTTAATCTATTTTAACATGACAAACCTTTTTGATGAGCTTCCAAAATTTAGACAATTTTGGAAGCCCTGTGTTCCACAAGGGATAAAAACACACTGCACCACTGTTGTGCAGCTTAAAGAGATACATATTGTGCTGTCACAAGGTCTACTTTGGGACTTTCTGATCACCAGCTGTTTATCCTATTTCAACCTAAAGCAATTTATGAAAAAACATCTAAGCCTCTGCTTGGGGCTTTTAGAAAGTGGACTGAACAGTCAAAGCAGATGTTACTAGTCTGCATAGACTGTAGTGTTTTGACGCTTCGGCAGCAGAATTAAGCGAACATGCTGAGACTGTGACTTCATCGGTTTTTGAGAAAACATGCATGAGCAGACCAAGACTTTTAGCATGTTTAACAACAATGAACCAGCTTCCTTAGATGTGTTTATGTCACCTTTGAGGAAGCTGTGTTGCACACAGAAAGTGGCTTGTAGCAGTGGGGAATGGACCTTCAATAAGCAGGCCAGGAACAAACTGACCAAGAAGATCAGATTGGTGCAAAATGTTTGTTTCCATTTCTTTATCATAACTAAATAAGAAATAGATGAGTTGGGCATGAGTAGAATTTAGTGTGATTAATAATAAACTTAATCCTTTATAAAATCAATAGCTGGTTCTCTTACGATTTTCTGTGGTATTGATTAATCTTAGTGTTCATTAAGATTACTTGATGCATTTATGAGATTTGTTTTTTGACTTTTAACTTATTTTTGCTGTAACTAATTTAGATAGTAAAAACCACAATTTCTGCATTTATTTAGTTAGTTTTGAAATGTTTGTTGATCTGAAAAGCAGGTGTAGAACACATTTATCCTACATGTTGATGTGTGATAATAAATCATTAGTTATGAAAACACAACGAGGACAGGAATCATTCATTGCTGCACAAATAACATTCTTTTCATGCACTTTGCATATTCAAAGAATAATCAAAATCTGTAGGTTTATTTGGTGACATTAACTGCTTGCAACTTTAATTTGGTCATGTTTGTTCTGAATAAATCATCTAAAAATTGCATCCTCAATTAAAAAAATTGAAAATGAAGGTTGCAAGTTTGTCAGAATTCGGTTTAGAGTTAGTCACAACTTCTCCACACAAAAATGTATGAATTTATCAATAAGACTCAAAAAAGTTTCAAATAAGTAGTCCTGCCAGCATCTGATACCACAACACCTTAACTTCATGTCTCGTTTGTTGCACTCCTATCTCCTATTTCTATCTGCAGACTGCAGATGGAAATCTGCAGTCTGTCCATCATTCCAGTCCAACAGATCTACTACAAGCATCATCTTGATGTGTTGCCACAACAACAGGTGCCACCCATCTTTTGCAACATGCATGACTCACTGGGATTTCTTCCTGAACACTTGTTTTTCCTGCGACAGTCCCTTATCTTTTCATCTTGTGTAAATGGATTTGTGTATAGGGTTTATGTAATACATGATAGGAGATACAGTGGAAATGTTGTGTCTGTCATGTTTTGAATTATATGGTGTTATGTTTCCAATTTTTTTGTGCTTTCCTGGAAAATTTTAAGAAAGTTTTAACTCTAAGCACATAGATATCTCCCATGTGCAATGTCTTGAGATTTTTTTTCCTCTAAATCCTTTTTTGGTAAATGTTAGAGAATCTTGAAGGTAAAACTGCAAAGATTTGAAACATAATTTGAAGCCAAATATGTAAATGTACATACACTGAATGTACATACACTGTCTCAACTTGATTAATATGCTGCATGTGATTGCGTGTTATTTATTTATTTGTTTATATCTAGTCATTATGAAAAAATAACTCTTTCTCTCTTAACAGTTACTAGAGGTTATTATTAAAATAACTAATATGTGTTTTCATATTAGTTATGAAAACACAATGAGCACAGGAATCATTCATTGCTCCACAAGTAACATATTATTTTCATGCACTGAGGATATTCAAAGAATAATCAAAACCTGTAGGTTTATTTAGGGACATTAACTACTTGCAACCTCAATTTGGTCAGGTTTGTTCTGAATAAATCATCTAAAAATTGCATCCTCAATTAACCAAAATAGAAAACGAATGCTGTAAGTTATATAAAAAAAATTCCCTTCTCACCCACCGCGGGTGGTTCTTATCCTCTGAGCTCGGGTCCTCTACCAGAGGCCTGGGAGCTTGAGGGTTCTGCGCAGTATCTTGGCTGTGCCAAGGACTGCACATTTCTGGACTGAGATGTCTGATGTTGTTCCTGGGATCTGTTGTAGCCACTGCTCCAGTTTGGGGGTTACTGCCCCGAGGGCCCCGATGACCACAGGCACCACTGTGGTCTTCACCTTCCAGGCCCTCTCCAGTTCTTCCCTGAGGCCCTGGTATTTCTCCAGTTTCTCGTGCTCCTTTTTCCTGATGTTGCAATGACTTGGTATTGCTACATCTACCACAACGGCTTTCCTCTGTTGTTTATCCACTACGACAATGTCTGGTTGGTTCGCCATTACCATTTTGTCTGTCTGGATCTGGAAGTCCCACAGGATCTTAGCTCTGGCGTTCTCCACCACCTTTGGGGGTGTTTCCCACTTTGATCTCGGGGTTTCCAGTCCATATTCTGGATGGGCGAGATATATATATATATCTATATCTATCTATCTATCTATCTATCTATCTATCTATCTATCTATCTATCTATCTATCTATCTATCTATCTATCTATCTATCTATCTATCTATCTATCTATCTATCTATCTATCTATCTATCTATCTATCTATCTATATATATATATATATATATATATATATATATATATATATTATTTATATATATATATATATATATATATATATATATATATATATATATATATATATATATATATATATATAATATATATATATATATATATATATTATATATATATACACTTATATATTATAAATATATATTATAAACTTTAACCCCTAAATGGAGTAGCTTTCAACCAATAAGCAATTTCCCCTGGGGATCAATAAATTCTATTCTATTCTATTCTGTCTGTCATTATGTCAGACTAAAGTTGTCCAGCTATAGGTCACTTAGGATATTTAAAGTTATTTCAAGCTGCTAAATGCCAGAATATTGGCAAAATGTTTTTTGAACAACTTTTAAAACTTTCTTTGAAGTCAGAAATTTACATAATGTCTCGTTTGTATTTGTATATCTTATTATCTGTTCCTACTGGCCAGAGCTATATGCCTTTCAGGCAGACTTCAGGTTTGATCTATTGGACTTTGTGTTCCAAACAAAATTGTAGAGGTGTCTTCATCGCCACTGGACATAAAATAGACTCAGGAGTTTTTTAATGACAAACTAATTGTTTTTATTTGTTTCAGTGCTACAAAGCTTGTTGCGTGAAGATAGAAGCCCCTTGTGCCTCATGATCGAAATGCATTGAATCAGCACAAGACATGTTCTGCTTGACAATACAACAATGGTTGTCGTCGCATGTGGGGGGCTACAGAGCTACAACACTGAAGAAATATGCTTGTACATTGAAAATGTATGTCTCAGCCTTGTTGTCTGCTTGTTCAATACAGAGTCGTCCTAAAACATTCTGTCCCTGAATAAAAAGTCTGTGAGGTTGTTTTTCTTTTTTTCATTATTATCTTTTTTGCTGCTCTGCACAGTTTTCTCTTGCTTCTGCGTTTAATTTTATAGAAGAAAAGTCACATTTTTGCGCTTATGGTCTGTGGAATTTGCACTTTATGATCTTCTTGAATGCACTTTGAAAGTCTTTGTTAAAATAGGCGTATATAATGGGGTTAAGGAGGGAGTTCGAGTAGCCCAGCCAGTTAATAACGGCACCCAGCCAGTCGGGCATGTAGCAGCTCTCCGCGCAGAAAGGCAGAACCAGCGCCACAATGAAAAACGGCAGCCAGCACACAATGAATGTTCCCATGATGATCCCCAGCGTCTTCACGGTTTTGCGTTCCCGGGAGAGCGCGAGCTTTCTCTTTGCTCCCGAGTTCCTCTCGTTCATGTTCTCATAACCATGAGAGGATGACTGAGGGGTGTTAGGCAGAGGCAGGTGCGTCTTGGAGTTGCTGATAACTTCTATAATCTCCAGCGACTCGCCCTCCTCTCCGTGCTTCACAGCGCCGTTTACGCACGGAGAGCTGGATTTGGACTCGTCGCAGCGCCTCCAGCCTTTTCCACGAGTCTCCCCATTGCTTTTCTTGTGGAAAATTGCCGGAGACACGGCCAAACACTTGTCCGAAACTTTCGCCTTCTCTGTCTTCTTAACCGTTTTTCGAATCCGAAACCGAGCGGCCCTGAATATTCTGCCGTACAAGACTAGCATGAGGATGAGGGGGATGTAAAAAGCCCCGAAAGTGGAGTAGATGGTGTAGCCTGGATCCTGGCTGATCATGCATGCGTCTGGGTTCGCCCTGTCCTCGGCGCTCCTCCATCCTAACATGGGTGGGATGGAAATGGAGAATCCGATCAGCCAAGTTGCGGAAATCAGGAGCGCTGCTCGCTTTGGTGTTCGTTTATTTACATAATCAATGGGGTCTGTTATGGCCCAATACCTGTCCAAGGCGATTGCGCACAGATGCAGGATGGAGGATGTGCAGCACAACACATCCAGGGAGATGAATAAGTCACAGATCTCCTGCCCCAAAGTCCACTTATTTAGAACCTGGTATAGGGCTGCCATTGGTAAAACCAACACCGACACCATCAGGTCTGTAACGGCCAAAGATCCAATCAGATAGTTTGCCACATTTTGGAGAGATCTCTCCAGGGCGATGGCTGCCACAACGCACGCGTTGCCAAATATGGAGCAGAGGATGAGGGCCCCCAGGAGCAGAGAGGTGATTATCTGGTAAGCAAGCACCAGGTCGGGTTGAAACCTAGACTCCGTGGCGTTGCTTCCCCCGATCCAGTCGGCGACCACGTCCATCCCTTCGGGGTAACCGCCGGTGGCATTGCTGGCGTTGCTGCTCGTTAGAAAATCCATGTCGTCGAACTGAGAGTGCAACTTTTCAACTGCAGCTGGCGATGTGTAAGCGTAAAAAAAAGCAGAAGGCAGTCAGCTGCTTACACTGCTGCAGCTGCTGCCGTGGGTTTTATGGTGTCCATCGGAGTTCCTGCTGCCGCTCTCAGGACGCATGACGCTGTGTTTGTGGGTATGCATGAGAGTGTGCGTGTGTGTTTATATGTTTGTGTGTGTGTAGGGGTCAGCATGTGTGCGTGTGCGTGTGTGTGTGTGTGCGTGTGTGGACAGCCAGGTGTGCACTAGTGCTGCGAATAATCTGAGCTTGGTGAGTCCGTGAATTCATTTATACCAACTGCTCTACGTACGTCAGACCGGGAGGAGTTCACCCTGGAGTTTTCTGCTGCTGCGCTTCCCAAACGCTTCACTTTCTGCTACTGACAGGAGAAGGACACGCTGTCGTTCCCTTAGGTTTCATTTTATCCTTCATTATTATTATTATTATTATTATTATTATTATTATTATTATTATTATTATTATTATTATTATTATTAACAGGACTAGTACTTAAAAACTCTCTTACTTGTGATGAAACTGCAATCAACCTTACCGGGAGTATCTTATTTTTGCTATAACGTATTATTTAATTAAATTGAAGCAGATGTTTTTTTGTTTTTTTTTTTTTTTTTTGTCAAAATGCTTCCAAAGGGCAAGAAGTGCAAATTCAATGTGCGCAGACAGTGGAAATTGTAGTTCAAGACCAAGACCAGCTCCTCCTAAAGGCCAGACAGGAACGATGCTGCCATCTGCTGTTCACTTTTTATCTTGCACTGACTGTTTTCATTTTGGGGGAATGGTTGTGCTCCCGATGGAGAGGATAGGCTGCTTCTTTTTTTTTATTTATTTAGTCAGAATGTTTTTGCTGTTTCTGCGAACTGAATGTTTTTCATGTTCAGAGTCATTTTACTTCCAAAATAAGCATTAGATTTGTTTCTGCCGTCCTGCAGTGTCCAGTAATGTCTTCATGCAAATTAAGATAAAGTCATTAAAAAAAATTTTTCTGTATTTTATCGAGATTGTGTGTGACAGTTCAACACAAAGTAGTGAATAATTGTAAAGTGGGAGAAAGTGGAAACATGGAATTTGTTAGAAGCATAATAAGTCAAGATGAATTGTCCCAATTAGGAAAACTGACACTTCAGCCTGAACACATGATCGCCATTGGATGTAATAGTGGCAGCATCATGGTAAGAGGAAACTTGCTGACGTTGATGAGGTTGGATGGAGGCAAAAAGTGGTCAACCCTTGGAGAAAACAGATGCAGAATACTTAGGTCTGAGGAAGATGTTCACCATGAAGCAGGGCATGTATTCTAAAAATACAGCCAGAGCTAGAATAAATTGATTTGTCTCAAAGTTCATTCAAGCTTTACAACGTCTCAGTCACAGTCAAACTACTACTATGCAAAAAATAATGTCACAAAAGCTGATTTTGATAAGTATTGATTCAAAGTTTAGAATACATATACATGCCACACTTAACAGATTTTTATTTGTAAAAATTTTAAAAACAATTTTCCTTCCATTTCTCTATAATGAGCTACTTTTTGATGGACTATGACATACAATAGTAACACTTCTACTAATAATTATGATGTTATTTTAAAATTTGTCGGAACGTGACTAAAAAAAACCCCATAGGTGTGAATACTTTCGTAAGTCACTGCATCAAATAGTGAGTGGAAAGCTGATGCAGTGCTATTTACCATTAGACAAAATGTGCCTCTGGCTTTTCACTTCATTTTTGTCAGTCCTGTTGGGCCATAATGGTGAGTTTTCTATAGGTTGAACAGCATCATAGTGAGGCTGCGAACAGAGCAACTATTGTAATGGGGCTCAGCATGAGGACTTTGTCTTTGTCAACAGTGTGGAATGCCCCAGGGGGCTCTGTGGGGTAGGACAGGCCAGACCAGAGAGCTGCACCGCTCATCTGCCTCGAGCTGGAACAGTCTCTGTTTCTCTTAAATAAAATGCTTGAAAGAACATGTAGAAGAAATGGGAACCAGTAGGAAGAGGAAGTAATGAAGGAAAAAGCTGCTTCGTTGGTTGAATTTCCATCCTATATGATCTGCTAAACACGGAGGGGTTTTAAAGTTCATTATGAGCGCCCTCATGGGAGTGTCCATCACTGGTGGTGCTAGCAGAAACAGAGAAAATGAAGATGAAGATCCCAGTGAAGGAAACGCCAGCAATGAGGGTCACAATCAATGGATGAGGCCGACGACATCTTGGCTGAGTGATGCAGATCAAGCTGGACAACAGCTGGCAAAACCTGCCCTGTCTGGAAGAAAGGCACGCAGAAAGACCTGTCCTGAGGACAAACAAGGAAGAAGAGGGGACAGAAACCTAGAAAGGGACGAGGAGAGACGCTTCAGAGGTAAGGACAAAGGTCAAGAACTGTCTAGAAGGATGGAAACAGTATGTGCAGATGAAGTCCGAGATGAAGCAAGGAGAGGAACCTCTGAATGCTTTTCCAGCAGTAACTCTGAAATGCAGTTAAAAACCATTTTTGAAGCTGGAGAGCCATCAAATCATTCAGAAAGACAACATAAAAGTTCTAGATCGCAAGCTGTCAGCTTCCCCCAAACTACAACAACCAATTTAAAATCTCAGTCTGGACGGCCTGCTGTTCAAATGACTCATCCGTCATCACAAGACCCTTTATCTGGAGATTTATATCCATTCTGGGGAGAAGTGAGAACAGGGCGACCATCACAATACCTTTTGAATCAGACACAAATCTCAGAATCAGAGGATGAAGAAGAGGAAGATGAGAACAAGAAATCCATTGAAGAAGGCTGTGGCGTGATCGAAGTGCCGGGTCGACCCATGTACTCCACAGAGACACCACCTTGTATTGCTTCAGGAGAGAGGAGGATGAGTAAAAGAGAGAAGAACAAGATTGAAAGTCTGAGAAGGAGGCAGAGGAGGAGAGAGAAATGGAGACCAAGTCAGCAGCCGGAGAGCACACAGGTAAATCTCACTGTGGTTACAGAAATCACACCGCTTTTATTAAACGTTCTTACTGTGGGTTCTTACGTTTATGCTCTAAATGAATCAAAAAAATGTTTTATTCAATTCGAATCAATTTCTTTTCTAATGTTATCCATTTGATGCTAGATTCATCCAACATAATTAATTTAGTACTTATTCAACCTGAAAAGAGGAGGTTGCAGAGAAGTTTGCATCAGTTTTCATGGGGAAAATACACCCGGCAGTGAGGACCTGGGAATCTAGCCAATTCTATGACTTCAAGAAGAATTGTTGAATTACATATCATTGACAAAGCAAACTTTAACACATTATGCTGAAAATTTTATTAAGGTATTCCAGATTTCTCTACAGAACTGGTTGAATGTGTGTACATGCAGGATGAAAGGCTTTGACCAAAACAAAGCAACATCTGTGTGGGCATTTGTAGCACAAGATAGAAGTTTTAACTTCTGTGCTTCTCTCCTTTCCACCATATTTATCTGTAGGTGTTCACATGACACTGTGTGTCTGTGTAAGCTCAGTTCAGCCAGACTCCCAACACTTGACAGCTATGGCTGCTTCTAGCTCATTTCAATAGCCATTGTGTTTGCGTGGTTTAAAGTGGGGTTACGTCTGAATTAGCTGCATGATGAGGCTTGGGCAGAGAGCCCTTCAAGCCTGGCCAGACAAAAGAGCTGGTTCAGTTTTGATTGGTTGCTGCTGATCTGTAGTCACGCTGCCAGACTAAAATTACTCTAACTGCTGTTGCAGGAAGACTAATATGATTGGTGGAGTAGAGAAACTTCCAATATCAGTCACATAATTAATAGATCACAGATAATGATATTGTTTCAGATGGTTTCAAAACTGAACTATACAGTGTTTGTTGTAAAAAAAAAAAGTCAACTTTAGGTTTTAGTGCTGATAAGTGCAATGTTTTATTTCAAACATTCTGCCATGACTAAATGCTAAAAACTTGGAAATATCCACTACTTTATGTTGTGTCACATAAATCCCAGTAAAATACATGAAAGTTTGTTTTTCTACTTTCACCGGGACCTGAACTGTGGGTTTTGTTATAGAGGAAGCACATCACTATAACATCCCTTAATTAATAATTGTATCTGATTCCTAAGTTTTCTTTATTTATAAGTTTGTTTTATGAGTTGAGATAAATGTAATCAGATATTTGTTTTATTTGATTATGAACCAGCTGTAGCCAACAAAACACTACTGTGTTGTACATCCTGAGGGCAGAACCCCAGTGTTCATGAATACGTAAGAGGTGTGTATGCTCAGCGTCCTCTCCTCTCACAGTGTTAATGACACACCTTGAGAGGCAGAGTTGCGGCTATGTCCCTGGAGCTCCCCCTAGGTGAGAAAGCAGTAATTACTGTGGAAACATCCTTAGGCTTTCTTAACACTGAAGCTCAAGGGACATCTCCCATGGGTCTGCAACTGACACATCTTTGTGCAAGAGGTGAAGGCCGAGGTAAATCCCTTTACATGAGGTCTGGCTGGGATTTGGAAATGATAGACTCAGTGTGAACTCAGGGGCAAAGACAGAAAAACTGAGGTTTGAATAATTTTACTTGGGAAATATTTGGTGTGATGCAAGACACAGGAACAAATACAGATGATGCAAGACATATTAATGCAAAATTGCATTTACAGTGCCTTAATTTTTTTTTTTTTTAAATAAAACACTAAGCCCAAGGTGGTTGTAGATTGTAAATATTCACCCACAAGGTGAATTAATTCTATAACAAAGTCTTGCAGCAATTATAGCTGCAAGCATTATGGATTTTGCCACTATCAGCTTTGCAGATCTAGATATAGAAATGTTGTGACTATTCATCTTTGCAAAATAGATTAATCGCATTCAAAATGGATGGGGAGCTGTGGCTGCAAAATTTGGACAATGCAACTAAAAATGAATGTCAAAATAAAGATCATTACAATCATCTAACTTTTCAAGTGATTTCGACAGTACCAACCCGTCCAATACCACATCACTCAGAACCTTCATCACTCATTATGACACTTTATGTCATAATTAGAGAAAATGCATTTTAATTTTGTTGTAAGGAACTGCTCTATACAGCAGAGTTGAAATATTTAAACTTTGAATGGTTTTCAATAAAAAAAATAATAAATTCCTTGCCTGGTCGTGAAGATTAGAACACTCTCAAAGAGGTGTTTGAAGGATCAAAGCTGGCAATGTATGGGTTACTGCAGGCCATTCACATAAAAATATGTGAACATCTTCCTTTAAATATCAGGCAAAAATAGTTCAGTCAAAAAATTGCAGTAATTCATTATAAAATGTTGTAGAAATGCATATTTTCTATTAATATTGGTATTTCTTTTCCATGCATAAAAAAGCAGGACACAACATGAAAACTATGTGCACTATATGCTCAATTCTAAAATACTTACACACATTCACAATAGCAGCAAGTTTGCTTTCACATACAAAAAGATATTTACGTAAATATGATGGGATGCTGACTTAATTATCAAGCCACATATGTTTTTTTTTATACTGTCTCCTTTTATTCCAGAGTTCAACAGAGACCCCCACTACCACCAGCAGCTGCAGCAGCACTGAGGATGAAGAAACTCTGAGCATGAGAGACAAAGAAGGTTTCATCTGTGCCGTGTGCTTGGATGTGTACTTCAGTCCTTACATGTGTCACCCATGCAACCACATCTTCTGTGAGCCCTGTTTGAGGACACTTGCAAAGAACAACCCCTCCAATACCACATGCCCTCTCTGCAGAACCATCATAACTCATGTCTTCTTCCAAAAGGGTGAGTCAGGAGTCAAAGACATCTATGTTTAAAGCAATAAGATTTGTAACAATTATTTAATTTATCTGTGCATCAAAAGTAAGATGATCAAAATACAGCATTAAATATGTTGTGACTGAATTTTTAGTTGTTTGTTTGTTGTTAGTTATACAGATTAGATCTCTGGGCTACTGATTGTTCAGGGGGCCCAGCTGCACATGTCCTGCAGGGAGCAGGGTGGACCTTTTGTTCAGCTCACACCAGATGAGTCACAGAGGCCGAGAGGACAAAATCAAACACAATCCAAACACTTTCATTTGATCCACTCCAGATATAAGAAGTGGCGTTCCTGTTTGGTAGAAAAATAACCCCTGTGATAGAGTGAAAACAGATGTATCAGGATTTTTTTGTAATATGCTGTAATATTTTAATACATATTAATTTCAAGCTAGTCATGTTTATTATTTAATCTAATAGACAAACATAATAATACATAATTGTGAAGTAAATGGAAAATGATCAAAAACTGTTCACTGGTTTTAGAAAATAAAAATCTGAACAGTAAGACTTTATGTCCACTATTTTTGCTAATATACAGTCTGAAGTGTTTGCCAATTTTTCTACTCAGTTCATATTGATTTGTGAACTTCTGGGTACAGCAATGTTCAACTGCTATCACAGACTCTCAGCTTGATTTTAAGTCTGGACTTTGACTGGGCCGTCGTTAAACATGAACATGCTCTGATGAGAATGAGTCCCTTGCTGCTCAGGCTGAATGTTTAAGTTCATCAAACTGGAAGGTGAATCTTCACCCCACTATCAAGTCTTTATAGGGTTTCTTTATAGGTTGTCTTTATTCCTGAACATCATGATGATTCAATACTTTTGCATGTCACTACGTAGTGAAATTTATGGGTTATTTACTTATTAGGTGACTTCAGAGGGTAATTTAATTTTGTTTAAGGATATAAGACCGGTGTCTCCAACATTAAAATTCTCAATGTCTTTTAATGCAAGCCTTCTCAACCGCACCTAAATCAAATGAATGGCTTGTTACCAGGCCTTTGTCAAACTTAATGGCATGCTGAAGAAGAGATAATGCAATAATTTGAATCAGCTGTGTTGGAGAATGAATGAATGTAAAACCTGCAGGACATTAGATCTTGATGGCGACGACTCCTGTTATAAGGGTAAAAGGTTTTGAAAAGACATGCATACTGCATTTTTAGATTTTATGTGCTCTATTCTCTCTCTTGTGCTGATATGTCACATTAAGTTATAATACAATTTGCAAAGGTTAGGGGTATACATACTATTCCAAGGCACTGTGTGTATCCTACTCAAAGACCAATGAACTAGATGAAATTTCATGTGAACTAAATAAAGATTTCATCCTATATGATGTGACTCTGACAAAAATATGAATAAGTAATGAACTTCATGATTCAGCCTGGCCTACTTTTGGATACAAAGTATGAGCAGCATGGACAGCCTGGCTGCTCGGACTTCAGAAACAAGTTTTTTTGTAAATGATAAGATGAAAAGAACTTGAGATTGTGTTTATTGTTTAAGTCAAGATCACACTGAGGCGAGTGAGGCTAAGTCTGATTCTTTCCAACATGGTATACAAATCAGGCTACAAAGAAATGAAGCTGTTTGTAAGATGATCACTAATTACACCATTATTGTGGGCTTTTTTAGAGCTGAATCAAACAGCAAAGACATTCTTCCCCAAGGAATACCTTTCCAGAAAGCAAAACTTTCAGAGAGCACCTTGCTCAAAGTGGCCGCTCCCAAGCTGCAGGAAGCTCTTCCGCATCTTTCGAGGCAAGCTTTTTTTTTTTTTTCATTTGATGAACTAGCTTTTGTTAATAATTTGGAAAATGTGAATAACTTATGGGGTTTCACATACTGAATCAAATGTCAAAAACTTAACAGTTTATTATTAAAAAATACTAAAGTAGGTGTAGATTTTTACTGGATACAAAATTCTGTCATGTATTTCACGTTGGTTATGTTTTGCAATAAGCTTGCATGAATTTTGTTTCATAAATAAGGTTTCCAAAGGCAATCAACCCCAAGTGTGAGACGCCAGTTCCCCCATGGAGGAGGATTTCCACTCGACACTATTGACTTCGAGGATGACTCTAGAGGCTGGCGTTTCGACATGGACATGGTCATAATCTACATCTACTCAGTCAACTGGGTTATTGGATTTTTTATATTCTGCTTCCTTTGCTATTTATTCTTCCCTTCCTTTTGACAATTTTGCAAACTATGATGGAGCGACACAGAAATGCAACATGTTGAAGACTGAAGAGGAGAAAGTTATTATTTAAAGACGCATTAAATGTATTGTGGAAGAAGGAAGAGCTGGGAAATCAATTTTAGCGAGAAGCCAATGACTGAACTTCAAGTAGGTGCAAAAATCAGAACTTAAAAAGAGCAAATTGTGTAGACATTTTAAACTTAAATGTTCTGTTTCCGGACTTCATCTAACCCACACACAGGGGAGCAAAGCCAAGTTAGTCTATTAATAAATCATTCAGGCTGCAGTGTTTATTTTTGACCTGATTCAGTTATTGTTGAGACAAAATTGGTAGGTGAAGTTGTTCGAAACCAAACATTGATTTCAATTACGAAATACTTTAAAAATGCAACAAAAATATTTTGTCCATATGTAAGACTTAATAAAGGAAAGTTTTTTGTTAATTACCAAAGTTTTGTTTTTTGTTGTTTTATTTTCTTTTGGAGGCCTAAGGGATAGAAAGGACAGTGCTATAGCATGCAGCGTTGTCCATATTCATTGGGGTAAGACATCTATAATTATGTTTACCTTTTAATGTAGCAGCATATTTTCACCGTGCAAAATTAAGAAAAATCTAACCTGGAAATATATATTCAGTAAAAAAACAAAACATATTAACAAATTTTTGTTTTAACTAAATTAATGTTGCCTTATGTATTATCACTCCTTCAATTTAATAGAAAACAGAAATTCTGCTTTTACTTTTTCAAGTTGATCAAGAGTTCTTAAAGCATTTCATTAGTAATCAATAATCCAGAATCTGAATTAGATTAAAACAAATTATTAAAACTTATTATTACACTTATCCAACTAACAACCATAAGACAATTTCACCATGCCAACCAGTTGTTGGGACTGATGGACATACACATGTTGAGTTTGCTAAATGCAGCTGGAAATCTTATATGAATTATATATGCTGTGGTTAGACACAACCAAAATAAAAAAAGAAGAAAAGGTGTAAAAAGATGGAGACATCTAATGCCAATGCTTTGAAAAAGAGGATGAGAAGACATGGGGTTATAGACTACTTAAAATACAAAGACATTTAAAATAAAAATGAAATGAACTTTGTTCATAGGTTACTTTATTCGGATAGTTTTATGAACTACGTCCTAGTAAATATCAAACTTTTTCACTTGAAGTATAATCACTCTTCTTTCATGAATATCCCAGTTTCCTTCCCTAGAAAAGCTGTGGGTTGAGCTGAGGAATTGAGAGCTAAAGAGAGGACATATTAGGATGATCTAGAAAGGTTGCAAAGAGATGAATAGTTAGAGATTCCTCCCTTTGTTAGTTCCAGACCTTCAAAAGTAACATTTGTAAGGACTAAGAGCTGTTGTAAACTGGTTGTCACAGTACTTAAATACAAAAAATATATTTTAATGAGTTGGTATTTCATTTGGGAAATGTGTATTTATTCTATCAGTGTTGAGCTCTCACTGAAACCAGTTGAACATACACGGTACGTTGACAGCAGGTATGCACATGAGTAGGGTTAAGATTTTTTAGCTATTGATAAGTGAAGAATTGCATCAAATTTATCTTTTACGATGTAAAATTAGATATGTGAACTGGAAATCTCGACAGCTTTATTTTAAACATAGGTTTAACTTCCTCCTTGTATTTTGACTTGGAATGTAATCATTGCAGTAATGCCAGACCCGTCATCAAGTCTAAATTAAAACATACTGTATTTAAAGAAGATCTATCTACTATTTAAATGAATTAAGAAATTATGACCCATGATGAAAAGTTGCTTCATAATGACTTTATGATTAGAGTTCAAAGCTCTTCAGAGTCTTCCTCTTAAATAAAACACTTAAAAGGTAGTAGCTCGTATGAGCAATGTTTAAAATGAGCAGATGTCTGTTGGTCCATAAATAAATTATGTCTATGTATTTATAATTTATCATATTAAAATGGCAAGGCTGTTTGAGAATACAGCCTGACAGATCTTTTCGTATTTGCTACTAATGCAAATACATTTCTCTGTATGATTGCAGTTGCCTCATACTTGAGAAAACATTGTACTTGTTGGTCTAATATATGACGTGTTTGCTTGCTTATTTGGTGCCACAACTAAAACATTTCTACTTTTCTTTTGAAAGCCTTTCCTTAGAATTCACAACCATATAGCAACATATCTGCAGAAAAGCTACTACTATACACTGAAAGTGGTTCCTAATTGATTCAGGACGTCTATCTTCTACTTTTTGCGGTTTGGTTGTTTTTCCAAGAAGGACCAAATAACCACTGAAAACCTGCAACAAATTGAGATGCATTAACAGGAGACAAATGTTTGAGAGGACCATTTTTTTCTGTGAAAGAAGTAATTGACCCATATTGATCACTATTACATATATGGATTTCTATAAAGCACATATAATTGTTTTATTTTCTACATAGCCACTAGCCATGTTTGGTGCGATGCTCAGTGTGTGACTACTTTGATCATAAAATATGTGAAATCATTTTATTTTAATAGAGTTTGCTGTTTTAAGCCTGAACATCATAAAAACAAAAAAACTGGTTTATTATTTGGCACTGATTGTTTTAAATTAATGTTTTGAATGTCTGCTCTGTTTTTATTCAAAGGTTAACATTTTGAAGTTGAAAGATAGAAAAATGTCTTACAAATACAGATCTGAGTCCACAATAGAATATTTCCATACAAAACCTAGTGATTGATTACTACTGTTTGTAATAGTTAATTTCTAACAATTGCAATTCTAACAATCTTTCACATTCACTTAGTTGCTTGAATGGCTAATAGTAGTTAGTTGTTTAGCTTTTCAGTTATCCATGTATTGAAAATCCTACCTACTTAAACTAGAAGCAACTGGAGCTCTCTGGTTTCTTTCTCATACAAAGAATTCAGTTCTAAACATGGGTTGGAACTATGAGCCACATAATTTGTGGTCACAACAGTTACACTTTTCAAAAGCGTTAAGATTAAAGGAGTCCCTGTGTCATGCCCTCCATTTGATAACATTTTTGGGTCATTGTCACTAGAGGATCCAAATGTGTCACCTAATGCTGCCAATGTGTGAATTGGTCATATGCTTTAAGGTGTGAAAAGTGTTGAACTTAAAAAAAAAATGCATGTTTGTTTAAGTGAGAAGAGATCAGAAAAATACTAATACTAAAAAAATATTAATGTATCAGGATAAAGCAACCTGCGAGCAATTAGTATGTGCAGTGTTAAGAATTAAAAAGAGGAATAACTAGATTTAGCTCTTTAATTAATTCCTCTTTGTCCCAAATTCTTGTGTCTGTAAAAATGTGCAGGGAGAAAGAGCAATCATACGACGTCAGACTTCAGATATCTAGAGTTTTATCCAGAGGAAATCAATGCAAGAAGAATGTTACAATAAGCATCTCACCTAGATCATCAAAAGTCCAAGACATGACAAAACAGAAACAATTAACTGAGTAAAAAGGGAAACACAAACAAAAGATGCATCTTTTGGGAAACTCTCACTCAGCACAGAGATTCGGACTTCTGATGTAAAACAAACCATTCTATAAGAATGTGTATTCTCCTCATTTAAATATATGCATTAGGAGGTGTGTTTTTTCCTTTGTGTGGGCTGTCTTAAATGTTAATTTTATTACCTCTGAGACCCACTGAAACACCCTGCTTGTCTCATACCCGCCTCCTTTAGGCGATCTGATTTATGGCGTGGATCTGGAATGTTATCTCTGCCTCAAAATGATTCAACAAGATACCAGTTGGTGTTTTTTAAACAAACTCGCACAAAATGTATTGCTTAATACTAACTATAAGTTGGATCCAAAACTAACTAATTAAAAACATGCTTTTTAATGCTTAAAGAAATATACCAATATGTTTGATTATATGTCGTAACGGACTTCTATAGTTTTTAATGTTTGTCTGAACTATTCAACCCTGAGTAAAGAATTTATTGCCCTGATAGCCAATACACTCCCTGTCTGAAATGTTCCTTAGGGAGTATAAGACTGCTTTCTGATTAGAAATTTATGTAAGTTCAGAGAGTCACCAGTTGTCTTAGTTTGGATTTGTATCTAAGTTTATCTTAACATAAATGTTGACTTGTGTACATTGTGCTACTTTAAAATTCTATTTCAACAGCAGCAATCTACATCTGTTCCCAGCCCTACCTATTGAGGGCGTAACTCTATGTTAAATCATCTTTGATGATATTCTTAATGACAGAGTTGCACCTGTAGATCACAGCACAAAAAGTACATTTAGGCTCAGTTTAAAAGTTTAAAGTCATCCTGTTCAGTCTTCACAGAGCTCGCAGCATTTTTGATTGGACAACAATCTTCATTTTCAAGGTTTGCTAGAGTCTGTTTAACGGTCCCTATTAGTATTCCCGTCCCACGGGTGCGCAGTGTTGCCAACCACAGAGCCACGTCAGGCCTGTAGCAAGTGCTCATCTTCGTTCTGCCTCTCCAAGGTTAAAGATAGGCCCGCCCGACTGGCAGGAAGCACTCAAAGAAGAGGAAGAAAAAAAGAAAAAAACAAAGACACTCGGAGCCGGACTGGAACTCCGACGCCAGGGATCAGTTTCATATTTTCTCCTACACAGGAGCTCAAAGTGTAGGCTGCGACTTCTATTCTCAGCTCACGCAGACGGCGTTATTTGGTCCGCATAGAACAGAAGAAAACATTTATTTGTAATCGCCCGGTGCTTGATGGAAACGCGCAATCATAAAAAATGGTTGCATTTGGAGACCATCCGTGAATGCGACCTGACATCTGTGCGTCAGAAAGGACGCTTCTGCAAACTGGACTCCTAGCCGGGTGTGAAGAGTCCTCGTTGTGCACCTTCATAGCGGCGCGGGAGTGAAGGTGACTTGAGCCCCGACGCAGTCGAGGCAATGCGGAGAGGAGCCACAGGCGCTCGTCCTCTACTTTTCCTGCGCCCTTTGGCTCGTCTGGGATTTTTTTCCCCTCCCTCTCCTACAATAAATAAAGGTAGCGACAAAGAGCAATAAGAATAGATCGAGCTTCAGTTGTCGAAGGTGAACTGAGTAGCCTATAATAAGGTGAACGGTAAAGGGTGCAGGGTGGTGAGGTAGAAGGAGATCAGCGGTGGAGGAGTTTTTAATCATTAAAAATATTTGTGGCTGGAGTCGGACAGAATCGTTCCGTTTCGGGGCTGTTTTAATCGTGGATGTGTATGCATGAGTTCTGCATCGAATGGGCGCAAAAACCGCCCCAGATCCGCCGGGAACATCTTCCAGATCGGCAAGCCTCCGAACCGAGACCCGCAGCGGAGGGAGAGCACCGAGAGTACCCGCAAAGCCCAGCGCGCCGTGGCCGACTGCAGAATGGTAGGTCTGCGGCACGTCTGTGTCTGCAAGCCGCCTCTGACAAAAAAAAAATAAAAATAAAATAAAGAGTGCCACGATTTCTTTTGCTATTTGACAATTGAATGTCCTCCGCATCTAGCACGCAAAAATGAGAGACTTTACCCAGGTCTGCCTAAAAATAGCCGTATGCATTTACACTTAAGCCAAACAGAACACCTCAGCCTGCAGACGGACTGTGTGATTTGCATTTAGAGTGTGGAAAAGATAGGTGCTTATGATTTGGGGCTGATTTGCTGAGATTTTTTGAGAAGGGATGGAATTACTTGAACATATGTGCAGATGTTCATAATCATGGCACATCTGTCTCGTGTTTTAACAGGAATGATCAAGCCTTTGCCATACATCACTGATCGTCATGCAGTCTTCTCGTTTTCAGGCAGGATGTACAACACGAGCAAAAATACCTGTGCCCCAAAACGCTCACTATCTTGTTTCTTCAGGCAACCAAGTTAAATAAAACATGAATGCCCCCCCCCCCAAAAAAAATTATGCATCACTCTTGTCTTTATGGGCTGTTCTAATGGCGATCTTCAGTCACGTTTTCCTGACTTTGTAACTGCAGATGTACAAGTCTGCACATTTTTCGTTTGCATACTGCAGCTCCTCCAGCTGGGTTTAGTTGCTCTTCCTTTTCCGTCATTGTGTTTAACATCTCAGACTTTTCTGCTGCAGTGACAGGACAGGAGCGCAAGTTTTCTCAAGGAGGTGCTGGTCTATGAGTCAGTTTTGCTGCCCCACTCCCACAATTTTATAGCATTCATGCAGATTTCAGATTAAAAGTAAGGAACACATTATCTTCAAGGTTTACATTATCCAAACAAAACTGAGTTTTTCTGAAATAACCCCTTGTTGAAAGTTTTTTTTTTATCACAATACAATTTCCTAGCATGTCTGCACCCATATAAAACAAGGACCAAAATCTAGTAGTAACTATGCCAGTCCTGAATGTAGTGCTGTAACATGGTTATGAAAATAGATGTTTATAAAAAGTGGAGCATTTGCTTATAGTTGGTGTTGTTTTACATCAGTGCTTGGGGTGGAGTGTATGGTTAGATGTGGGGCCATGATGTCATGTTTTTGAAATTGTTACATATTGAAATAAAAATCCATCTAATCAAAATACACAAACTTAAACTTGCTTTTTAAAGCTCTGTTGGACATTTAAAAAATAACCATCCATCGCATATACTCTTCAAATCATTTTAGGGTTGGAAATGTGAGGTGGCTGCCTGTAATTGTAATTTTCTGTCACCATTCATTCTGATGTGCTGCTGTTTAATGTGTCATTTGAAGCTCAAATTAAGTTTTGTGATCCTTTCTGTCTCCATTTAATTCAGATCGTCCAAGAATTCAACACACTTGTGGCTTTGTACCGCGAGCTGGTCATCTCCATTGGTGAAATCACTGTTGACTGTCCTACTTTGAGGGCCGACATGCTGAAGACCCGAACCAAAGGCTGCGAAATGGCAAGGGCGGCACACCAGAGTCTCTCCTTGATTTCAGGGTGAGTTTGCTGTCCATGGTGCTGAAAACTTTCACAATGTGCCACACTGTCGGAATTTGGAACTTTTTTCCTTCAAAGCAAATCCCTTGTTTGCATAAGCATCAAGATTGTTGGCTGGCTTCTTTCATTTATCTCAGCCCCTGTAATAGAGACAGGATAAGGCATAACTGAACTAAGCAGCTGCTTTTGGTCCCTCTGGCCAGTAGATGTCCTAGACATCTCACACTGACTGCAGAGATGAAAATATCAAATTTATTGTTATGTTTTTTAAAAAACTAAACACACATATAAAGTAATTAAAACATTTCAGGATAAAAGTTTCAGAAGACTTATTAAAGCTTAGGTAGAGCCTGTAGTTGCCAGCTGAAATGCTGTTTCTAGTTTGCAAACTGTATTTTTAAAGCTGTGCTACCTTAATGGGTATAAAAGAAGAAGTTAATTTATTTTACGCACTACGACTGTCTCTGTTTCCCATGCAAAAGTGTTTCTCAAATTGTTAATCACCCGTTCATGTAAGGTAGGTATGCAGCAACAAAAACATCAAAAACATGCAAGACTGAGGATCAAATTTGGGGACTTCTACTTTAGACCACAATAACAGTAAAATGAAAAAATATTTGCAGTCCAAAAAAACAGATATACTGTAATTATTTCATTGATTGGCTTATGAAGGGCTGTAAACATCCAATTAAATAAATTAATAACGTTTAAAAAGACAACACACAAAAACTAAATGTTTAAAAGGTTTTTGTTTAATAGCCTATCTGAGTGAATGCATCTTTAATTAGCTATTGAAAAGCCCTGGTTCAGCGATAGAACAAAAATCCAAAGAAAGTTAATTCCCGATCTTGGGTGCCACCATCCCATAGTCCTTGGAACATCCAACAAAACATGTCTGAATGACTCGAAGGACATGCCACGCAAACAAACACTTAAAAGCTCAATTAAATAAACTCTGAGGTCATTAAAAGATTTAAAGAAAATAATAAATTTAACATCAGTTGTAAAACTAATATGATGCTCGTGTAAAGAATGAAAAATAGTAATAATATACATATGTGAGGACTTCTTAGCTAAAAGATGGGTGGTTGCATTTTGGAAAAGCTAAAGGTGATTTTAGGCTAAACTGGAAGACAACAACATGCAGCACTACGTTGTTGAGTCTAGAGCAAATAAAAGAATGAAACGCTTAGATTTGAAAAAAGGCTTAACTTTGGCCAGAAGACAAAACTCAGGAAAGTTTGTCCAGACCAGAGTCTATTTAAATGTTCAATTGTAAAACCCTGATCAGTTATTAGCCCTAAATGTTTAATAGTATTTTTCAAATTTAAATTATAAGCACTGACCTAAGTGAACAATTTAGAAGCAAACAAAAGCATTCTGTTATACAGTTAATTTTTCTATCAAACCGTAAAATTTAAGGGTGTTGACATACAAATGATCAAGCTTGTAAAAACTAAAACAAAAATGTATTGCTCCTGTGTTGTCTGGTGGATCATGGGCTTTAGAGGAAATGAGGCCCTGTCTTAAATTCTGGTCAGGACCCAGAACAATCTTGAGCCGCCTCTGCTCCATAAACACACAAGCATTAGCCCACTCCATCAAACATACTGAGTTTGAGGGAAAACAGAACATGAGATCAGCTTTTAAAAATCATCTGTAATTTGCAAACAGAAGAGCTTTTCCAGGAAACGATCACCACACCATGCTGTAACAGATCACTTCCATTTAGGTGTGGCTAATGCACAAAGTGGAGTGGCAGTGGGATGCTTCCCCAGATGAATATTTGAGAAGATATTATCAATGGTGTAAATCCAATAATTTTTTTCCCAAATGCTTTTAATACATTGTATGCTTAGTTCTGACTTAATTGTATTGGCTGTTTCTTTGTTCTGTGATTTCTGTGAGAAATGGCTTTGCTTCTTTTCCTTGCTCCTAAGTGGTCATTTTAATACAATACTTTGGTATCTTTTTTTTCCAAACAATATCATGGATGCAATAAAGGAATCATCGATGCAAAGTGGTTGCAGTTTAAATTAGTTTCCTCTTTGTTGACTCAGAGTACATTTTTATTATAAATGTACACTTTAAAATAAAACTAGATCAATAGTAGTAACAGAAAGCTGAAAAGCCCTAGTTTGACAAGAGGTTCCCTTCAATACTTGTGCCAGTGGATGAGGGTGATTTTAAGATCCTCTGAAGGGTAAGATGCCAGCTGCCCTGGCACCATCAAACTTACTTAAACTACAATTGGAAAAATTGCAGCCATTGGTGGGTGAGAGGAGAGAGATTTGGAGGATGTCTGTAGTTCAGTGTCGTTGCCAATGCCCATTGAATGTTGGAAAGGCCCCAGTATTAAGTTTATTGTTCTAATACAGCCCATATCCTTGCCTGCCTGTGATTGGCAGACTATTAGGTCTGTAAAATCCCTTAATGAGCTTTCACTATAATTAGCATTTTACTAGAGAAATATAAATTTAGCTTGTTTGATTCTTGGATTATTACATTTCTCATCTTTCAACATTTATAAAGCGTTTCATTAAGTGTTCAGTGCATTTGCTTTACAAATGCTCACACATTATATATCTATAATACCATGGCTGCACACTCACCCCAAACAACACCTTCTTTCAACTTTTATAGATGCAAATAAGCAGGGTGTTGGATCACTAGCTCACCTCTGGTACCATACAGTAGGTCATGCTTGAAAACCTCAGTGCCTAGAAAAAGTCAAAGAGGTTTTCAACTCTCGCTTATCTAGATAAAATATTGCAGGTTGAAAAATGATTATTTCTGGTTATAGGAATAATGAGAATTTACACAAAATAAAAACGTGAGAGAAGGAGTCATACATGTAGTGATAGTCTTGTCTAAATTCTTGAATGTCTTAGAACTAGAAATTTGGGGTCAATATATATCCTGCAGGAATGACAGCATAACATCTCCCAGTTATAATTATTGACCAACTCACATAAAGCCCCACTAGGATTCAAACAGGACTTTATTATGTATTTTGTGGTGACTGAATCAAACTTAGAAATTTGACTTTTTTGCTACTTTGGGACTTTTTGGGTTCCTCTGACTCAATTAGAGCAAGGTTTTCTAATGAGTCACAAATCAACAT
Source organism: Poeciliopsis prolifica (assembly GCF_027474105.1). Lineage (NCBI taxonomy): Eukaryota > Metazoa > Chordata > Actinopteri > Cyprinodontiformes > Poeciliidae > Poeciliopsis > Poeciliopsis prolifica. Next base: position 2,204,259 of record NW_026562389.1, read on the forward strand.
AATGGTCGATAAAACTTTTCCGAAAAACAGAAACATAGGCTACATCAGGACACTAGTGGCACTTCTCATTATCATTGATCAATGAGTATACTTCCTGCTTTTTTGTTTTTTTGTTTTTTGTTTTTCAAAGACTGTAGAGAAAGTGGTAGCCCAACAATTGATTTATTTATATATACATTAACTCTGAAGTCCACCTGCATTCCATTCAGTTCAGTTTCTGGAATGATTATTCCAGTATGACATCATGTTGTTGTTTTTTTCTGTAATTCCTGAAATTGTCCTTGTAAAAAGGTTCAGCCTTCTTTGATCTACAGTAAACTTTTGACACAGTAAAAAGCTTATTGTGAGCTTTTCAGTGTGTTAATATCGCTGTGTCAATGTTACTGTGTTAATATTTCAAGTTGACCTGGTTCAAACTGTTCACAGTTATCACTGCCTTGCTAAAATGACAGGTGTTCTCAGTGCCTTCCTAAATGATCCTGCATCACTGATGCACTACAGAGGTGTCAAAAGGAGTCGTATGAGGCATCTGTTATTTAGTTTATATAACAACATCTCATCTGTGTTTGGTAATGATGTTGATGTTCAAATGTATGTTGACGATACAGTCATTTACACACAGGGTAGACATACAATAAGCAGCAGCCATATTATCAGTAGCAATGGATTGAAGTGCAAAATGGCATGGAAAACACCAAAAGTATCTTTCTTCAAAAAGCAAACAAAAAAACAAAGTAACTGATAAAGGAGAAAAACATCTATTGAAGAGCATAAACATCAGGGAACTAACCTAGACTTTACTGTTAGGTTTTAAAACATATTCACTACTGCTCTAAAATGAAATTAGTCTAAGTCTTGATGTATAAGAAACATCCTATCCACATGGATGGATAAATACTCTGACAATCCAGAGTGATATGGGACACATAAATTCTTTAAGCTTAGCTTTTACACATTCTGCAATGACACTTTAATATCCTCATGTTCTGTTTTCAGTTCTCCAAATATGACAGTATTTAGCATTTGACTTTCCCTGCTGCTTCTTTATGTTACTGAATGCCATAGAGTGCCCATAAACATATTGATCTAAGACCTTTAAAATGGCATAACTGTCAGCTGTAGCCAATAATGTTCTTTTGCTTTCACAATTTGCCATTTCAGGCCAGAGGACGGGGAAATCCACCCTGAGATCTGCAGGCTTTTCATCCAGCTGCAGTGCTGTCTGGAGATGTACATCACAGAGATGCTGAAATCTGTCTGCCTGCTGGGATCCCTGCAGCTCCACAGAAAAGGTTAATGCACATAGACTGCATAGCAGTTTATGGGTATCATAAAATCAAGTTTTAAAGAAAACTGGAAATGCTTAACCATAAAACATGAAGCAAGTATATTATTTAGTACTTCAGAAGGAACGACTGAATGCAGCTTAGAGGATTTTGTAGCTTTATTTATGTTTGTACCAATCACCACCTTAAGCTCATGTTACATTAACTTAACTACAGGTTAAGTTAGTTAACCTTTAACTTAGCTACAAGTTAAGTTAATGTAACAGAAACTAAAGGTGGTAAATGATGAATGATCAGATTTCAAACTTTTCTTCATCGGCTTTTTCATTTTTTCATTTTCATTTCATTTTTTACATTTTGGATATGACATAAATAATATCAAAATTATTGTCTTTGTGCTTTAGGTAAAGATTTGTGTTGTCCTCCTGGAATCGACAGTAAGACTGAAGACTCTGACATCCCCATCCTGGAGGACACCTCTTCTTCACCCACTGATTGTCCTCAGCTCTGCTGGCTGGTGGCCACTGATATAGAAAACATTGAAAAGTGGGTTGAACATTTTTTTTCTGAGAACAACCTGAGTGTTTTATGCTTTTTATGCAGGTCTTCAGAACTCTCCTAACATTTAAACATTTTAAAAGTAAAGAAATAATGCTCAGAAACATATACAAAGTAGCCATGTAATTTTTTTTTTGGCTTAACTATTTAATTTAAATATAACTGAGAAAAAGGTTTTCAAAGACATTATATAAAGCTGGTTTGTGGGGGACCTGTTTTACACAAGAAGAAAGCTGATAAAGTTTCCCCAATGAAAACCTCATCGAAAGAACTTTAGGATATTCTTTGAAATACTACAAATAAATGGTTCATTCTCATTGGATATTTTTAAATACTATATCTAAAAATCTTTGTCCATTTATAGTCACAGAGAAATCAGCAGATGTTTTCACAGCATGTCCGGTGATTCAATATGGATGCTGAATATTCATTTTAACAATGTAATCAAATCCACAATCTGCAATTTCTGCCAACAAATTTTTTGAGTGTTCAAAACCTAAAGTTGATGTGAACTGAAGAGACTATTTGAAGTTGAGTTGGGTCTTGAGACTTGAACAAAACATGAGTGTGGCTTCACTTAAACAAAAGAGCTGTCCGATCTGGCCCATTCAGCATTTGCAGACAAAATATATTGTACAAAGGAGAGTGAACGACCAACGTAATGTGATAAGGGATACATGGTTTGGAATAATAGAGTGGTCTGCATTTGAGGTACTGCATCAAACTTCCTTCACTTCCTTCTTTCTCCTGCTATGCCCTAGCACAGGACCACCTGACTCCATTCACAGTTTTACACTCTGTTCTTAAGTTGTTCTTTTTGTTTGTTTGATTTTCTGCACCAGGTTAGCCCATCAACAGGAGCTCAGTAACCTGCAGGGTCATATACATATGAGTAAATGCATCTTCATCAGCTTTTTAAAATAAAGCTCTATTGCAAAAGAATTCAAAACATTTACTGTATTTTCAAGTACATATGTGTGATATATCAAGAGTTGGAACTCGTCCAAGGAAATAATTCATAGTTAAGTTCATGAAAGTACAAATAATAAATTTTAACCAGATAAATGGTAATATGTAACTCATTTGAACCATGTTGACTTCTTTGTGTCTGTCTCTGAATATAATCGGAATTGAGAATAGTTTGGAACCGGAATCATAATCGGAACCAGAATCATTCAAATTCAAACAACACTCAACCTCAATTTTAAATGCCACATTTTAGTTACTCAAACTTTTGTATTTTTACAGGGACATGAGAGATATGAAGAATCTTCTAAGTAAACTCAGGGAGACAATGCCTTTACCACTGAAGAACCAAGGTAAGGGAAAGCATTATGCCTCATTTAATGCATATGTTTTATTCAAGTTTTATTCAGTAGAAAAGCAAAATAAAATGCGATATCATCTTCAGAAGTTCCAATAGGTAAAGAAAGTTGGAATCTCCTTGCCTTTATTGTATATATACAAATGGTATATATGTAAGATATATACAAAACTGTATATATGGTGTTTAAATATACTGTGATGCTGTGGGCTGCCTCCCAAAATCTATTTTCTTAATTCTCAGTCATCTCAGAGAATTAAGGAAGTTTATGTTCACTACAGACATAAACCCTGTAGTGAACCTACACAGTAAGTTTCAGAAAATAAAGCATAAGAGAGGACTCCGGATTCATAACAATCTACAAATTAGAATATTTCCACTTCAAGGTTGTGCAACTGTAATGAAATTTTTAGCCTTGGGTTTTGTGAAGTTAGAAAATTTAGACATTTATGACCATTTCGAGTATCTCCCATGAACAATTAAATGTTTTTATGTTCCTTTATTTTGCCTTTGTTAAAAAATTATTATGTTCTTCTCTCCAGATGACAGCAGCTTGCTGAACCTGACTCCCTACCCTCTTGTCCGACAGAGGAAAAGGCGTTTCTTTGGGCTCTGTTGTCTGGTAACCAGCTAAAGTCCCCACCTTCTAATGTAGGAGGCGACAACAAAGACACCATCACCCACTGTCTGTCACCACTCGTGTCTCCCACCGATCTACTACTGCCACTTTCAAATGTATTCTCTTTTTTTTAAAGGCTGCCCATTTTATAATTTTATTTTGTAATACAAAGGAGAATTGTAACTGCAATATAATAAAAATAAAACACCATAATCATATATTTTAAGATATTTTTTTTTAGTAAATAAATTGGCTGCTTGTCTAATTTAAAAAAAAAAAGAATGTGAGCTCACCTTAAACAATGTAATTGTTTGGTTATTACCACAGTCCCGAATGAGTGAAGTCAGGATTCATGTTTCAAAAAAGGGAATTTAAATGTCTGTGTTGTCAGAAATAATGTGATATGATCAAAAGCGATTTGAAGAATTAAAGGCCACACTCCCAGAGATGATGTGATGCCTTTGTCAAATATTAGATGACAGGTTTGTGCAGAAAAGTTGTTGTGTATTACAGTCTCTGTTTTCTGTTTCTTGCTGTTTTTGTTCTTACTGTACTTAATTTAGTCTTCCATAAACCAAGAACCTGTATTCAACTCAAACTATCCAGCTTCAAAATGGAATATATGAGACATTATTCAAAGGAAAACTTCTTTGCACACAATATCTATCTATAAAGACGTTAGACTTGTACATACACATACTCTTTACGCAAGGCTCTTAATTATTTTCAAAGTTGGAGTTGGTTAGCATAGAGAACCTGTTTTGGAGCAGTAAATGAGGGAGGATCTTGTGCTAACTGAGGTATACTAGAAAAGGAGAATGTGAAAATAAAAGCTGTAATAGGTCATTTTACATTGTTAATAAAACTTTGTTATTGAAACCATGTATATGGCGTGTCACACTTGTCTTACAAGTAATACATCAAAGTGTCCATAGGGTGGAGACAGAGAAACAAAATTGAAAGACAATAAGGGGTTTATTGTGAACACAAATACATGAACAGAACAGATGTTATGATATGTGATTTTGCTACAAAAGTAACTCCACATTTCTGTTGATATATACATAATGGCATCTGCCTGCTCAGTCAGATGCTTTAGGATTTTAAGATTAGAATTAGAATTTTTTGTGTAATTGTGTTACTGAAAAATTCCTGTGTTTTATATATGCTTATTTGCATTGTTTTAGTTCTTCTATCTCAGGGGTAGGCAACTCCAGGCCTCGAGAGCCTGTCTCCTGCAACTTTTAGATGTCTCCCTGGTCCAACGCAGCTGATTCAAAGAGCTGAATCACCTCCTAAATGCAGTCAAGTTCTCCAGAGTTCTGCTAATGACCCCATTATTTGACTCAGGTGTGTTGAAGTAGAAACACATCTAAAAGTCGCAGGAGACCGGCTCTCGAGGCCTGGAGTTGTCTACTCCTGTTATATCTGTACTTATTTTGCTCAGGTTCCTTGTTCACATCTGGCATACATAGGTGATCTGGAGAAAGCTAAGTAAATAGTGTAAAGTCCTCTGTGCTACAGATTGATTAAGTCCTCTCCATGTTGCCTCGATGCAGCAGTTTTTGCAGAAGAAGCTCTGACGAATTAAGTGCCTATGCTATATATATAGACACACTTTTTTTTTCTTTTCCTGAGAAAATTAATTTGTTGCAGAACTCTTGTCTGACAAACAAATCTCACTGAAACACGTTCTAATTTATTGAAAACGACTCAATACATACATCATTTTCATGCGAGTCTGACACAAGCAGGTACTGACACACATGGGCTCACAGTAGGAAAAGGCAGCGAGCCAGTGGAAGGAATCGGCTGCCAGCAGGAGTGTGTTCTGCCAGCAGGGAGCTTCTGCACTGTCAGTTATAGTGAGCAAATCTCTTAAAATATATTTCAGTTTTCCTAACAGGAGAATTTACATGATCATTTTAAGGAACATATTTACATTTTATTTTCTCAGGTAAAGAACTTAAATTTCATATGACAGTTTGTTGTGCGTACAAAACACACAGTTCAAAATGCAATATTGCCACAATATTCGGAGTAGCTGCTTATTGCATTCTGATTAGGAGTCTTTAAAAGTGTCAACAAGTGAGGAATAAACCATACAGAAAAACTGGTTCATGATTGAGAATTAAAAGCACTTTAAACAACATAAGTGAAATATTTTATTGATCAAAATAAAAAAGGAAATAAAACAATGTAAAGAAGAAAACAGAAGATACAGTTTTCAGTTTTCCCTCTGAACGATTAAGCTTTTGCATTTTATTTCTCAGCCAACACTTCTACAATATGCAACTGGTCAAATGCTGCTGAAGTACAGGGCAAATAAACAATAGCATGAGCGGGAGGTATTAGGAAGCACATGGCTGGATACTGACAACAGTCACCTTCTCCCCTTTGCATCGTCGAAGTCCTGCTTCACACTCGCTCATGGTTTGTGGTGCAACTGTTGAATCCTCACCAATACGGATGCACAGGCTTTCTCCTGGATTCAAGCAGTCAGCAGAGTCGTTTTTACAGAGACACTGATTTGTTTGGGCTGACAAAATGGAGTGAGAGTAAAAAGAAATGATTGATGAAAACCTGAAAACACCAGAGACGATTTTCAATTGTTTGTGAGCTTCTATGATCTCACCATCACAGTTTTCCCACATGTGACATCTGGTGCAATCTGTGGTGCTGCGCTGTGGCCACCTGCAGTTGCTCTCATCTGCTATCTCAAGATTTTTCCCGATACATTTGATTGCCTGAATCTTGCAGACAGTCAAGAGAACAAACTGTCCATTTAATGGACTTATGGCACACAACTCCAGCGAAGAACTGATTTTAAAAAATGAAGAAAAATAATAGACATCAAATTAAACCAACGAGCAAGAAAAATGCTAGGTGATCACAATTGTGGTTAGATCAGCAAATATACCTGCACTCAGGAGGCATTTTGCAGACGCATTTTCCTCTAAATAATTTCTGCCATTGCTTGCATTGTGTTGGGGAAGCAGTGGGCTTCTGGCTTCTTTGAGCTGTGGGGTACATTTTTTTTTCATTAACAGTAAAAACAAAAATAAGTAAAAAGCACTACTGTACTCTAAATGGTAGCTAATTACCATGTCTCACCAATCTATCATTGTTTTGAATACTATGCCAATAAAAGGTATTCACTCTGTTGGCTGTTTTAGCTCTCTAAATTATCATGCTTCAGTGTGGTTAGGATGTATTTGTGCTATGTTTATACTCTGCAAACATAGCTTCTTGTCTGGTCTGACGGCCAAAGAGCTTCAGTTTGTTCTTCTCAGAGCAAAGAACTTTCCTCCACTTGATCTTGACCATGGAGACTCCACATACCTTTTGGCAAACTCTATTTGAGTTTTCTTTAACGGCGGTTTTTTTTATCACAGAAAGCCCATAAAGCTTTGACTGATGAAGAACCTGGACAGCAGTTGTATTCAGAAATTAGATAATATATGGGGACAACAATACCTTGGATGCACCTGGTTTGAGCTGGGTCTGGAGAAAAATTCAAACTGGAATCACAAACAGCTGTAGCTTCACCATCTAATGAACGACCCTGTGGGCAGGACAAGCTAACGGAGTCTCCCAGATGATAAGCCTCCTGTAAAGGAGATGCTATGACATCCTCAGCGAGCGGAGGAAGCTTACACACTGAAACTAGGAGGGGAAAAACAAACATGGAGTTAATACAACTGTGATATTGTAGTTCACATTTATTACAGATATAGTTACCTGCACAGAGCCCAGGTTTTGCAGACCAGGTTTGATCAGCATTGCATTGTAAGATGCTGTTACCAACAAGATAAAATCCGGCGGTGCAGCTATATTCCACTCTGTTACCCACATAGTAGTTGTCCCTGGGATCCTATGCAATATGGTTAGAGAAACAGTTTTATTTATTTTTTATTTTTTAATGGTTTTATGTTTCCATTTTCAAAATTTGTTTCAGTGTCCACAACACTGATTTTGGTTAAGTTTGTCACATATTTCCTGATTACATGTAATTGGTTACTGCATGTCCAAAACACTTAGAACTACCTTGCTGCTGAAGTGCGCCATACAAATAAACCTGATTTGACTTACATATATGACTACATCTGGCACTATCAAGGTGAGTTCTATTTAAGGTTGAGATTTTAAAGTTGTTCTCTTTTTCTTTTGGAGTTGGGCAGCTTTCACTTTCTGTTTGGGATGGAAACTGTCAGTCAGATAGCACTATGAGTTTTGCTTGAGTTCCACTTTTCCTTTGCTCCTCATTGCACAGTAATTCAGCTTCATCTTTACCAGGATGTAGCCGTTGACCAAATTGGGTGGAGTCGCACACTTCTGAAGTTCTGGGAGAGTTTGATCAAAGCACTGAGGCTCCATGGTTCTGTGGAAATGTTAAAATGAAAAGCTGTATTAGTGGGCTTTCAACAAAATATTGCCTCCCTAAAAGGTTAGCTTATTACAATCACTTAATGAATGTCTGCAAATTCATGAATTCATATATCACATTGCAACTAGCTCTGACTTTAAGTGCTGCAGGTCCTCTTGCTCTTCACAGCCAGCAGTCTCAGTTGTTTCTCCGGTACAGTGATGACCGCCGTTCTGAGGGGAAGGGTTAGAGCAAGAGCGACTTCGTGAACTTCGACCCCCAGAACACAAAGACCAGGCAGACCAACAGGACCAACTGCCATGGATCACACCTTCATTTAAGGGGTGCAAGAGAAAAATAAAATCATTTGTAGTATTTCATTTTACAAGCAATTGTAAAATAGTAAATTAAATTGTATTAAAATCAAACATCCACCTGGTTGGCCTTCTGCCTCAACTCCTTGTTCACAAGCCAGTCCTGATGTGCCAGTTTTACAGATGCATTTGCATTTGTCTCCGTCCATGACAGCCAGGCCATTATTTCTGCAGGATTGGCAGTGGCAGGAATGGCTCTCATACAGGTATTGTTCTATGGCTTTACGGAGGAAGAGTCTCTTAACTCCAGAACACTGAACTTCTTTAACCAGTTCTGAAAGAGGTCGAAACTATCAAAACAAAAGCGTTAGAGGGTCAAACTAAAGAGAAAAGTTTTTTATTAAAACGAGGTAGGTCATTGTTTTCTTCACCTTTGGCTTTATGACCACAGGGAATGACCTGATGGAGTCAGCCCAATTTGAGTACAATTCCCAGTTCTTTTCTGCATCCTCAAGCTGCATTTTCTCTAATCCTTCTATATGTGTTGGACCTCCTCCAAGCACTTCCACTTTTGCAGTATTGTCAGAGCTGCTGGAAACTGTTTCAAAACACATTTATGGATAAGAAAATGGAAATATCTAGCATATTTAGATTTGTTTATGAGCTGAAAAAAATTAACAAACGTTTTACCACTGTGCCATGTGCTTGAATCTCCCGTCGTTGTGCAAACCACTCTTGTGAAAGGAATGAACAGAATCCAGCGTTTTTTCCTTTCACATTCGTGATTGTCGAAGCTCTGACTCTCTTTAAAACAGACGAAAAGAGAGAGAAAGTCAAATTACCTCCGAGGTAATTTAAACTACCTCTAATTTATTCCAGAAAGTTTATTTTTGCACTAATTTACAACTTTTTTCAGTCTAATTTCTGCAAAGGTTCATGACAGACTACTTAACTTAATTTGCTTCAGAAGGACATGGCAAATGGAAATTAGAAAAGGGCTTGAAAAATAATAGACAATCTATCACAACTTCAAAAGTATTGAAGTTGTGATAGATCCATAGTGGACATCATATTTAACCCCACAGATTAATAATAGAATGTCACTTAAAGCTCAAGTATGCAGCTATTATAAAAACATGTTTTTCACATATTTGTAAAAACTGTTACTCTGTCATTACAACTTGGTCAGAAACAACCAGTCAGAGCAAACAGGAAGATCTTAGCACTTTCAATCAGCTACCATGCAGCTTTTCCTGAAATGCAGAGCCACAAAAAAGTGAGAAAGAGGAAAGACATGCGGCCAATGTCATGGGGTCAGGACTCGAACCAATGATGGCTGCATGAAGGACAAAGGTCACTGTATAACGGCTATGCGCTCTACCTCTTTGCCATAGCAGCACTCTATAATAATATTCACTTATAAATAAGTGAATATTAAAAAACAAATTACTTATAAAAGTTATCTACTGCAGTTTCAAATTCATATGTCTGTGATGGCAAAGACAAAACAGACAAAAAGACCAAACCAAAAAATGAACACGAATTTAGTTAGGAAGACAAAAGAATTGTGTTGCTTTTTAACAAACTAAGCTTGATTCCACATTGCTGTGATGAGTTATCAAATGAAGTGTGATCACTTCAGAGCAAAAGTCAATATGAATCAACTTAGTCATGTAAACAAATTGAAAGTGTTTTAACCCTGCCATAAAAATACCATAAAGCAAAATTTCCGTTAACATGCTTTTGACCGGTCTTAGAGAAAATTACTAAATACTTATTAATTTTTTTTTTAATTTCAAAATCCTTACTGATGCGCTTTTCAGTTTCTTCATTGATTGAAACGATGGAGTTCAAGGAGCCCCCCATGCTTCCCTCAGATATGTAGTGCGTTCCAAACATCTCCAAAATCTTCCTGTAGGCCGAGTAGTCATAAACAGAGGGGAGGTTGGCCAGGGCCTTCCAAAACTCCTCTGATATTGGAAGGTACTTAGGAGAGTTGCTTTGGAACTGAGCTACCTCTATCTCATTCTTTAACACCACAATCCTTCTGGCCTACAGAGAAGGAAAAAAAATAAATGAACATAATTTTTGATCATGGATTTAGTTGTTGTTGTTTTTTTAAAAAAGAGTTTTCTACAATATTTTCTGTTGAAAAGCAAAAATGTAAGGTCCAACATACTTGAGATGTGTCATGTTTATCATGGAAGTCATAATTACGATGTCCTGTTGTTGTCCCGGTTACTGTCTCTCTGTTGACAATATCTTTTGCATAGTGCCATTGGCTGGCAAACATCTCATCACTGAAATCCTTTTGGACTGTAACCTGAGAAAATACCAGGATTAATAATGTTTCCTTATCAAGATGAACAAATATTTGAAAAAAATTTTATAAAAATAAAATTACTCCATGTAGTTTAAATCTTTTGGGCGATAGATAAAAGATGGTCCTGTTGCATTGCTGTCGACTGTTAGAGTGTTCCTTGAAGTGGGTAGCTGTTTGAACAGCCTCTTTTTGGAGAAATAAAATATTCATCCTAACCAAAGAGTCAGGCAAACCACTTACGTTTCTAATTTTAAAACTAGCGTACTCAAAGTTCATCCTTAAAAAAACGAATCCTCAGTTGGAACTGAAACTGTTAACTCTGAACAAAGTAGAATTATAATTTGAGCAGGTTCTTATTATTCAATTTTGCTCTGAATCTTTTACAAGACGCCAGACTTTACTCATTGAGCACTAATCAGTGACACACAACGAGTAAAAGAGACTGAGTTCAAAGGTAAATGGTTTATACTTGTATGGTGTTTATCAAACACACTACATTCAGTCATTCATCCACACACTGATCATGGCAAGCTACAGGAGGGAGACAAAGTTGGAATTGGAACCGGTGGCAATCCACCAATTGCGGGACAAACTCCTACCACCAATGCCACCATGATCCCAACCACTGACCAGATTCTTCTACTAACCAGGAAGTTGTACTGAATAGTGCTGAGGGGAAGCCGATAAATGGTTTTGTGGACATCACTAAAGACGGATCGACACTGGCCTCCAAAGCTCTTTGTGTTGATGACGCTTCCTCTGCTCTTTCCAGATACTACGTCAAACCTACAGGGGAAAAAATACATTCATATTTATGCTGATGTTCAAAAGTAATTTGAGGAACTGGATTTTATTTAGGAATATTAGAGTAAGTGCAACTTAATACATTTGCATGATACACTTTTTAAAGATTATATTGGTCAATGTTTTTGTAAGCCAAGTATAATTTCCTTTCAGTTTCACAGTAATGCTCTATTTTGTGTTGGTCTGTCACTGAAAGTTCTGAAGAATGTGGTCATAAAGTGGCAAAAAGTCAAAAAGGACAAAGAATGGGAATGCATAGGCATGATGTACTTTTTCTGATGGTTAAATGCAAATGTATCTCTGCAAAGGTTTCTCACTGACCCAATCCCAAGTAGCTCTATTTGAGGAGGGGGAACTGTATGTTCACATGTGATGAACTTTTCAACTGGACAGTCCTGCTCATCTAGTCCATCTTCTTCACAGTCCTGATCTCCGTTACACAACAAAGACTTGCTAATGCACTTCCCTGCAGATCAAAGAAAAAACAGATATTTAGGGCTGCTGTATTTTATTTTGTTTGACTTTATAAAGTGCTGGGGTTTTTTTTTGCAACCTGATCGACAACGAAATCTATCTCCGCATCCATCTTCCAATGGACAGGCTTGTGTGGTTTCACAGGTTCTGGTCTCAGTGCGGCCGCCATTACAGGGGTTCCCATCAAACTGAGCATAGACAGTCATGGCTCGGCTTCTTGTCTATAATGTGAAATGACAAAAATCAGCATCATGAGTCACAACTGTTTCCAGATGGGGAACCAAATTAGCAAAAGGATTTAAAACTTCTCCAAACCTGCAATTTGGAGCAGGGATCACAAGCTGACCAGCTTCCAAAAAGCCCCCACTGGCAATGAACACGCTGCACACAGAACCTTACAAAAATAATTAAAATCTAGAAATTCAGCACACTGAAGGTTAGTGGGAAAAAAACTGCAACACATCAAATTAGTTTTGTTATCACCATAGATTTGAAGTGAAACAGGAGAATAAACTTACACTCTGGCAGAGTGCAGGGTCAGGAGCAGCAGCGAAACTGTTGCACAGAGTTGCGCAATATTCTAACAAGAGAAGAGAAATAACAATCATAAAAAACAAAAATGAAAAGAATACACATTCTCATTAAGATCACAATCTAATGCTGAACATCTGTGCTTATCAAGAACTGCTCTCAAGAACTAAAAATTATAGTCATACTTGCCTTCATGATGTTCGAAGATGAGCAAACAGGAGGCATATGTGCAGGCTTTCACACAAGTATATTTAAGGGGAGTGTCTTTGCTGGGAAGATGCCCCAAGGAATTCAAGATATTTCATAAGGCAGAGTATGTGGGAGTGGAAGAAAGGGGGAAGGATTGTTTCTGAAGAGTGTATGTGCGTCTTTGGATTTGATGAAAAAGAAAGTTTGGTGGCTTCTCCAGCCAAAAAGCTTGTGCAAAGATTCCTTCCAAATCCTGAGTTTACTCAGTAACATTATCTCACTACTGAAATGTGGAGTTGTGTAAATGAAGGCCTCCATGTTCTTTCAGGGTCTCTAGAAAACCAGTTTTTATTTTAACTTTCCACTTTACATGCAATGACTTTAAAAGATAAAATAGCTGCCTGAAGAAAGATTTGTTTCCTTAGCAGATCTAAATAGTCCATAAGTAATCATCCCTATGGACTATTTAGGGATGATTTGGTTTTGGTGTTTGATGAGGTTACATTTAGAAAAGATTTTTTGACTCTTCAAACTGAAGCTTAAAAACAGCTTCTTGTCTCTTCACACGTTTTTACAGGGCTGCAGTTCACTACAGTTTTATTCATTATAAAGTACAATAACTCTCTAGGATGTTATTCACATGTAATCCACCTTTTTTTTCTTTATTACTCTGAATTTTGGGTGCTTGGAATATATTACACCATAAACCCATTTAATCCCAAAGGCAAGAATTGTTACGATACATTTTTTTTCTAATTTCTGGAAGCTCTAAAATAATTGTTTTGACTCTTGGCTGCTAAATGAACCAGTGAAAGCTGAAGAATGTTAGTGTGTCAGTAATTATCTTCACCACAAGTTTTGTATGTTATTGTTTTATTGTTATATTGCTGATTTTCTTTAATTTTTTTTGCCCCAGTTACATTAAATTAAATTTGCCTTTTTAATTATTTATATATTTTTGAATTAACCATAGCTTGCAAATTCTGTATGGATTATTATTATTAGTTGCAATATAGTTTAACAAACACTGGAGGGCAACAGAGGTCTGAAGTGCTTTTCTTTTATGCATTTTTTAAAAAAACTTGCATTGCTAAACAAAAACCTGTCTGTGTTTGCACGACTCAAAAAATAATGACCCATTCTATTAGCTTAACCAGCTTGTTGATATTTATAAATGATAAATGATATAAGATAAATGCTTATGTGACAACCAGAGGTGTTTTTTTTAGTCCAGCTTGGTCTGTTTGCCATATTTGTCTGTATTATCCTCTCTAAATATGGCTGTATTTGTGCAGTCAGGGTGACATACTGTGCATATTCATCACACACTAGCTGGCAATACTCAGACCTAAATGGATTTTTATATTTTTCTTTTTTCTTAGTGAGGCTACAGGAGAGGCGAGGTTGTCTTGTCTGGCATTTATTTTGGCTGCTCATCATTTTGACAAGTGACTCTCGGAGCCATTTTTCATGCTTTCAATTTTAGGATGTCATATTAATGTAAAGCTTGGTGTTAAAAATGTGCTGCAAAATCTCATAAACTGTACTTCACAGAGTTTTGTTTACAATTTAGACATACAATTTGAGTTTTCAAATAGAAGAGAAAAATAAGGAAAGATTAAATCAAATGCATTGGGCAGACATTGTAGCTTTTTTTATTTTCTACACAAAAATTTTAGGGTTATATACTATTTATCTAAAATTAGTGATGCAGATTCACCAATGTTTTGTGTCAGATTTAGGAATGCACCAGAAACATGAAAATACAACAATTCTTAAAGGTTCTTGGTTTTTAGTGTGTTAAAATTGATGCAGTTAATTTCTAGAAATTGATACCTTTATGTCCCAGCCCCCAAAATGAACTGTTTCTGTTGTTATGAAAAGAATAGGCTTGGTCCTGCTGAAGGTGAGGAAGACAACGATATCCAGAGTCATGGGTATTCTCTCCATCTACTGAAATATTTATTGCAAAAATTATTTGTTTATTTCTACTCTCACCCCACCCCGTCCAAGTGCTGCATGACTTAGCAAATGTACAACAGCAGGCTAATTTCCAAAGCCTCCAGCTGGAACAGCACTTCCAACAGTTCAGACAAGAGGCCACCAGAGCGTGCCCTCCATTAGTCCTTTTTCTGTGGGTTTAGCGTATGCATAAACCCAGAAGGCCATCTTTGACCGCCATCTGCCCTGGAAGTTTTACTTGTCAAGGATCCAAAATCATATTTGGATATTTCATCTGTTTTTGTGCAGAAATATATCTTTATGAATTTATTTGTATGTTCGCTATTCAAGATCTGTTTACCCTAACCCAATTTTAAATAGTGTTGTTTTTTTTGTGTGTGTCTTTTTTTTGTCTGTTGAATTAATGATTATCAGTATGTTCATTACATATGTTCAGATTTAGTTTTGTGTTTTTCAGACTGGCTTTTCAAAACATCTCTCTTGCAGTCTTCTGCATTCCTCATCATTCTTTTCTGATCTTCATTATAACCATATTTTCCGGCTATATGTCGCAGTTTTTTTCATAGTTTGGCCGGGGGTGCTACTTATACTCTGGAGCGACTTATAGTTCAGACAATAAGGTAGGTCTTTGGACTTGCATGTAAGGCTGGACTTTGATTTGGCCATCTTAAAACCCAAACATGTTTTAACCTAAACCATTTCACTGTAACTCTGGCTGTATCCTTTAACCTGTTGCGTTTCATTTATCTCCATCCATTTTCCAAGAAACTCAGACCAGTTTCTGTGTCACTGTTAAAGAAAAGCACCTCAACATGTTGCTATCACTGGTATTTTTTATATGGATGGAGGGTTGTTTTTTTATTGCTATTGTTTTTCTTCTGGTTTTCAGTCATGCCATAGTTTACTCTGTGAGATGTGGAAAGATCTCAAAATTGATTTTTAAAGTGGCTTTGCTTTAGTTTCGCCAACAACTTCACTTCTAATCTGTCCAGTGTGTTATTTGGTTCATGCTGCCATTGTTCACTATTGTTCTCCAACAAACCACAAAGGACTTCATAGAGCAGCTGTATTTATTGCAAGTTTAAATTACACGCACCTTCCCTCCATTTCCCAATTAAGCAATTAAGCTAAAATATTTTGAAAGCCATTCATCATTTTCCCCTATATGTCACACACATGTCAGTTGTTTTAAGTTGGAAACTTTTCTGTCGAACAATTTTCTTATTCTTCCCAACATTGTAAATTTTTGCAGTTCAAAGTTCTGCTGTTTCCTTGCATGAGATTTCATGATGAGATGTTGTTATATGTGACTTCTGGCTCTTTTGGAAAGAAGTCTGTCTGAAGCAATCATTAAGTGTCTCCTTCTCTTTCTCCTCTTCATGTTGCAGACTGGCATTTTCATGTTTTTATTTATAGTTAATGCTATATTTTGCTGCGTATTTATGTAATCTGTCATGGTTGTATCCATTATCTGTACCTACCAAATCCTCTTAAGAGCCACGAGAGTGAGGGGGTTTAGAGCGGTCAGCATTTTAGAGGTATTGAAATACAACCAAATGGGTCATGTATGGCAGGTTATGGTTTATGTAAGCAAAAAACAATGACATTCTTTCGTGATGAAAATGCATATTGTAGGCAGAGCAGCTGTCACCCTGTGCACACATGTACCTTAACAAGTAGAGACAGAAGTGCCTGGAAAAAATTACTCCTCCTCCTCCACATGCGCCAAACTTTTATGAAGCTGCACATCTCGCCACTGCCCCTCTTTAAACTGTCTGAATGCCATCATCCATCTCTGCCTCCCACACCTCTACCTCCTCTTCACTGCTGTGTGTGCGTGACAGAGAAAGAGAGACATTTTAACATGAACACGCTCTTTAACAAATCATTTGCATTTTCTCATCTTTCTTCGGCAAGCAGCCATTTGTACAGAACCTTGACAGCGATGTTACAGACATTGTGTTAGCTTGGTTTTTGGGGGGGGGTTTCTGACGGTTTCATTATATTATTGACCTGCAAAAAAAACAAAAGTGAACACCAACCAAAAATTGTGTGACCAACAAGAAGAGAAATTAAATCAAGACAATTTTGTGAAAACAACTATTTATAATAACACATTGGGAAGCTTTGCATATTTAGTGATGAGATGCTAAGACTTCAAATCTGTGATTTGTTCTCAAAGCAGTTAGTGGGTCAGAATTAGATGAATAGAGAACTCAGTTTTTTTTGTTGTTAAAAATATGCACACAAACAGAAAAACACTGAGCTATTGTTTCTTCTTTACCACCTGGCTGCTAAAAGTCTGACGCTGAAACAACCTCAGCAAGGTCACGCTAGGTGCCGCTGCCCACCCTCTCTCTGTGCTCATCACCCTGGAAACAAGATAGTTTTCGGATGCTTTTCTGCAGTGTTGTACAGTGAGAGAAATGCTGCCATGCTTGCTTAGAAGCTGTAAGGAAGTCTGCATCAGATCCTGAGTAATTGCAATTTGCTAATTAAGTTCAATTGCAGCCTTATTGTGCTTGTTAACATAATAATCTTTTCAGTCAAGGAGTTAACCAAGCAAGCAAACAGCTCCCCCTCAGCAAACTGCTCACAGAATGACACTTCACCCAAAGGCATAGAAGCTTTATTTGATTGGCCATTTTCCACATAGAACAGAGTAACTTTAATTTGAGCAGTATGGTTTGGATTTTTACAACAGCAAAGGACTCTTTTCACATCAAAAAACAAGTGCAATGACAACAGTTTGGACCAGGGAAAGACACAAATGTCCTTACAACACAATCTACAACCTTCTCTTCAGTGGGGTTTTGGCAGTGAAATAAGTAAAAATGAAGAGATTTTCACCTTAAAAGATAGAAACATTTACAGTTAAAATGGACACATGCTCTTCAGGGAAATAATGTAAAAATCGATGTAGATGCAAAGAAACCTGATGAATTCTAAAAAGCTTTTCATTCATGCACAAAGTGAAGTACAAAAGAGATTTGAAAGTTAACATCAGCTCTGTTGTACCAGTTATAGGAGAATGCATTAGTAATTTGCACAGTTACAGAATGTAGAAACATTCCACAATATAAAGTGTTTGACATAACTCAGAACCTCACAGAAGTGAAAGTACTGGAGCAGATACTACAAACATGTTAGGCTGAATCTGTCACTCAGATGAAACTTCTTGAGAAATGATACATTTACTCACAAAACGCACATTCAGCAATTCAGCTGAGTAACATTTTTTTAAATGGCAAACTTTACCAGAACATCCTTACGTCCTTTACCAGAAGAGTTTACATTCTCGTGAGAAAATGCCATGTTAATTATTAGCTTCAAATGATTATTTTCCTGCATATTTTCCATTTTAACTTTAAAACCCTTAAATTATAGCTGTAGGGATGTCCCAACCATTACACCTGTGGTTAGGCTACTCATTGCAAATTAGTTTTGCACAGTAAATTTTGAAAAACTATGATATTGTTACAATGCAACACTGTGTGAAATGGATATTAATTTGTTGATCTTGAAAACCTGGGTTTTCAACAAGGTGAATGTTTTTAACCCATTATACTGCGTTCATAGTAAACATGAGATTGCTGCCGTGACCATTTGTCCTTCTATACATGTGTAATTTAAAGTTATTAAAACAGGGGAAGAACTTTTCACGCACCGAATGACCCACCAATTAGTCATTTACTAGACTTGCATATGTGATATGCAACTCGTTTAAAACATCCCCAAACAGTTGCCAGCTTAGACAATTAAGTATGTGGAAAGCAATTCTAGTATTTAAATTGTATGAGATTTAAAGCAAAAGAATTAGAAAAATGTTTTCCGTTGCTTTTTTTTGCGTGAGGTTAACTGAAACCTCTCTGAAATATGTTAAGTAAATTATCAACAAGCAGGATCAAGATGTCTGTTTTTCTATGATTGTAGCTGTATGTGACAGATGTTTTTCGTGAGTTTTCAGTGATGTGTTGTCAGAACTTTATAGTAACTTTCTTAAAGACATGGTTCAGTCTTTGAGGCAGCAGAGGCAACCAGCAGCTGCAGTTGTTCAGCAGACAAAACATCTGCAAACCTCACAACTTTGGCTTGCAGTGCAGTAGACTCCAAATATACGGTAATGTAGCACTGAATCCTATGACTATCCACCATTTCAGTTTGAGTCATTTTAAATCTCTAACATAACTAAAAGAGGCGTCTGTCTGGCTAGCTGTCAGCTGCCACCGAACTGCAGATTTTATGTATTTTTAACAAGCTCGCTGCTGTATAGTATTTCCCTACACAGTGCATTACTGATAACTTTACTTAAAGTAACTTTTAAAAATTCTGTACTATCCTTTTAACAGAGTTAATGCTTGCTGGAGAAGCATATTAAGGCTAAACTGCAGAAACTACAGCTGGAACAAAACATCACTGTTAAGGGATATAGTATATTGATGTTTGGAATATTATTGGTGAGTGCATGTAATCCTGGGAAGGTGGAATGTATTTTACTGAGCTCATAACTACCATTTTTTATTAACCATAGGTTAGCATCAAACTGTGACCCAAAATTCTGTGAATTAAAGTGTTTGTACTGCAAGGTGGCCACATTTGGACTGCTTAAGCTATCATGTCTATAATTTTCTGACTTGAATTAAGTTGCTAAGTCACTGCTAAGAAGTGTTATCGCCCGTTATTATGAAGGAGAACATTGCACAGTGACTCATACGTGCTGCAATATAGAAAGAAGGACAAACAAACATACAAAGGTCAAGTTAGTCGCAGAAAAACTGTGGGTACAGTCATGTACCAAAATATAATCATTTCGCAACTTAGAATCCACCATGTAGTAGAACAAACAGTTGGATGTTTAACCATTAGAAAAGAGGGAGTAAGTGCATCTAAGTGCATTTCTAACAGAGCAAGTAGATGCTTGTTATGAAAATGGGAAAATAATTGTCAAATGAAGATGGAGAGAATATATATGCACCAACAGCATAGATATTATTCGCCAGTTAGACAAGCTGCACTCTGTCTCTCCCTTCCTGTGTGGTTATAAATGAGCAAATCCACGGTTTTAATCAATCAATCCACAGCTGCCTATAGGACTGTCTGATAAATGACAGCTGTAATTCCAACTTCAGTGCAAATCACTACTGAGTAAAAACCTCATTGAAATATTACTGCTGGAGGACAAATATGGAAATGATTTCTTTCGTGTCAGTGTAATGAATAAACACACCGGAACACCACATTTTTATGACACTCTGCAGCCAAACCTCAGGAGAAGCGTTTGCAAAACACCTGCAGTGACATGAAAGGGGATGCATATTGTCTGGAAAAAAAAACAACAAAAAAACGACTGCACTTGGACTGATTTTTCAAACGGGACATACGAGAGCTAGCTACAATTTACGATTTCAGTTACATATATTCATTTAAAACACCCTCTGGCAAAACTGTTATCATCACTAGAATATCAAGACGGATGTAAAAGTAAAGTCAGTTGAAGGTAATTATGCTCTGAAAACCTGTGTTAGAGTTGCGAGCCTGGAAATGGTATATTTGTGGGAACAGCGGATATTTTTACAGCCAAGGGAGTAACTTACATCACCACTAAGTCTGGAAATAAAAAAAAGTCTTGATCCCAAAAATAGGAAACAAATCAACCTCATTCTCAAAGTACTCCAACCATCAGTGTATTTTTTCACCAGCCTAATCTCGGTCTCTTCTTCATCCTCCCTGATCTCTCAGTCCACTATAGCCCTAAATAAAGAGAAAGGAGCCGCAACATTGCTTCCCTCCTGAAATAAATGCCAAAGAGTGTAGATTGAGAGCAGAGCCCAGAACACCCGTTATTCGGTGGTGGCAACTGCGCTCTCTGATGTCCCAACATGGGCTCTCAGGTTGCATCGTCATCTTCGTCTTCATTCAGGTGATGATAGTTGAGGCTGATGACGGCGCTGATGAATTCACCGAGCTCAACAAAATCGGCTGTAATAATGTTGATGCCATTCTCCCCGGGCCTTTGAGATCTGATCCACTGCATCATGCCTGGTAACGCCCTACGAAGAACAGAAACAAACACAAAACACACATACAATAGCTTGTAAGGAAAAAAGGGCAGGTTCTTCAGGTTTCTTTCAAGCATTAATCGTTTAACTACACCCTGGGAGTTTATGGTATTGCTTCATTGACATGGTACAGTGTTGTTGGCCAGAGAAAAGTATAAAACACAGTTTTGTGCACGGAAAAACAAGCTGTGATAAAAGATCTTTTTAGCACAGCATGTGATGTCTGCCTGTGTCCTTCTCACAGCTGGCGTTGGGGTGTGAGAAGTGCACTCTGAGCTTTTGGTGGACATGTTCGTGAATATCGAGCAACAGGGGAGGACGTTATCTTCGCCGATTCCTCGCTCCACATGGCCCCCCAAATTCTAGGAGTTTTCGCCCTCCCTCCATCTCATGCACAACTGTTTTCTTGCATTGCAGAGTCCTCTACTGATTTGTGAGTGTTGCAAAATGAATGCTTGCAACTTTGAAGGATGTCTACATCAAAGTAGCTAACTGCCTGGTGAGAATGGCTGATGGAGGAATTATCAAATGAATAATTCATACCAGCAAAATTGATGGTTTTGGTGCCAAAGCTTTTAACAAGCTGGTGACATTAAGATGGAGTGAAACACAGACAAAGCTGGGATAAACCTAGAAAATTAGTCCTGCAACATAGGGAAGGTACACAAAGAACAAAGAGAAACAAAAACAATGGTTTTGTTTTTTAAAACCAACAAACCAGCTCAAATGAGGTCACAGCCAAATGCTGGGGGACATTTGTAAAACCCAACAGGCATGCTGATTAAGTTATTTAATGCCACAACGGCTCACATATTTCTATCTTTGGGTGTCCACACCGTGAGTTGTTATGGGTAAATTATGCCACCTCAGAGACCAGTGGCGCTTGAGGTGTAGCAGCAGTTTTGGTCCCAGATGGTTGTTACTCTTTTTCCTAATTGGTGAAAACGCTGCATGATTTGCATGCCCTATCGTTATGCTGTAAACAAGCAGAACAATGTTCTTGTTGGGTTCTTTTGGCCTCTCCCTGGAATAAATACCTTTCCGTTATCGTCTCCCTCAGTCCGCTGGCCACGCCCTTCATAACAGTACTTGCCTTTGGTGTCAGAACCACCTGGGAGACGAAGAACGTTCCCTTCCTCCTGCAGAAAAAAAGAACATGTGTATGTAAACTACAGATCAGAATTATATGAGAGCTGGTTATTGAAATAAATGTCGCAAACCTGCGGTCAGTTACAGATGCCTGGAGAAACTGAACGAGCTTCTCTGGGTCGGTGGTGTTGGCCCACGGAGAAGGCATCATCTGGCCAGGCCACAGGAAGGGAACCTCCAGGGCCATGGGGTGGTGGTAGAAGACCAGCACCTGGTACTCCTTCTCCCAAAGATACTTAAGAGTCACCTATGCATAGTCAGAGAATTACAGGATAACAGATTATTGAATGAGAAATTAACTACAACTGCACCCTGTTTTCTTATAAATTAGGCACTGTGAGAAAAATGTTTTTTTGTTAAAGCTAGAAAAGTTGGTATACAAGTTGACAATTGGCCATAAAAGTGCCATTTTATTTGTTTTATAAGACGTGTAACTACTTTTGGTGATTTCCAATAAAAACGAATAAAACTGGTTCCCTTGAACTGTAATAATCTACACTGATGGGAGATGTGAACAAAGTCTGACATTTATGAAGCCTTTCTATTTGTAAAAACTATAAGAGTCCAATATGAAAACCAGAATTTAAAGACAATTCAAACAGGGACTTAGCAATTTTACTCTGGTCACAAATTCCTTAAAACAGATTTGAAATGCAACTTTTTTAATCCACTTGTAAAAATAAAAGCATTGGTATCAGATCCAGAGGGAGGCTATCTGAACTCTCATTGCTACTGTGGGACTTTCAGCCTGAGAAACAAGAAATGACTAGCCAATCAGAGTTTGTGATGACAGACACATCAGAACAGAGAGAATCACAGATCAAAATGATGATTTAAAGTAACAGCAAGGTAATATGAGAAGCACAAAAAAATCCCATAGCTTCAAATAGCAAACAAAAAAGCTATGAAATGTCAAGGCCTCTGCAGCACTTGGGGCTGCGAACTCCAAACTGGGGAAACGGCTGCAGCAGATTCCAGGAAGAACTTCTGAGATCTCAGATGAGTACAGTTCTAGCAATAGCTAAGAAATGGAGAAGTGAAGAGATAAAATTCTTTGAGATTCCTGTCGCACATCACCCAATTCACCATGACGGAATCAAGTCTGAAATCTTTATTGGAGCCCACTGTGATAAGAGAGTGACTGTGAGATAAGAAGATGTCAAAGCAACGGTTTATTAGAGTATCTTCTGCATGTGATAAGCCAGAAAGTAGGGGAGAGAAAGTGCTTCAGTACAAGTCAAGCTGCAAAATGATTACGAGTAGACTGAAAATAAAACCTTCTGAAAAACAAAACCGACTAAAAATGGAATGTTCATAAAAAATAAAAAAAACTATCATTAAGACAATCATCAAAGTCTAGATAAAAAACTTAAAAGTGCAGTGAAGAGCTGAGATCACTCGCAAAAATGTTATATCCTCATTGACACAAGTTGTTAAAGTTACAAAATAAATAAATTACAGGGGGTTGCATTGTTGAAATGTAGATGCATTTATACCTCTTGTGCAAAGACCACTGGGCAGAGTTTTTCTCCAAAAACTTCTTTCAGCATGGCCACCAGCTTTTCGTGGTGCAGGTTCTGTACACCGTAGAAGTGGTTGAAATCCAGGAAAACAACTTCTTTGGCATGTGCTGATAGGAAACTGCTGATCTGCTCTAAACCCTCGCGGACCTGAAAACAGACACATAAAAACCCCTCTAATAAGAAATCCATCTATTGACATCCTGACACCAAAATCTAAATGCAGAAAAAACTTTGACTTTCCAAGGTACTTCAAGAGGTACTTTCTCTTGAAGTGCAAGGAAATTAAATAACATCACTTAGCAACCACAAGTATCAGTCATTGCATCAAAAAAAACAACAAAAAAACACAAACATCAGAGCTGTCTGCTTCTCTACTGACCGTGGCACTGAAGAGCCCGTGGGCGAAGTACAGCTCGTTGTCGGGGTCACGGGGCTTGGTGGAGATGCGCAGGTCAAAGAAACGGATCCCGGCCTCCAGCTGGCTAGTGAAGTTCATAGTCTGCGTGGCCAACCACTTTCTCATTAGCTTCTTGGCTACCGTACCGAAAACAGACACAAAGTTCTGGACTGTCTCTGGCTGTTCGGGGCCCACTGGGGATGCCTCGTCAATGTAGAAACTGAAGGAGTCGTGAGAACCTAAAGGAGGACACAAAAATGAGTCTGCATGACGGTACTGTCAGTTGCAGGTATTTAAATAAGGACATTGTGATGGCATAAATTAAGTCAAGATTATTTGTACAGCACATTTCAGCAACAAGGCAGTTCAAAGTGGTTTATATGAAACAAGCAATACGCTCTATTTTCTTGATCATCCTAGTTTGCAATTACTCCTGCCACAAAATCCCATTTCTTGCTTTTTAGGCACACAGAAGGACCACCCACCTTTTCCATCAACAAGCTGACATGAAGCCCAAACTGACCTTCAACTATCTACACGCACCAGAGCCAGGTCTTCACAGCCAGCTCAGAGAATGACCATAAGCAGGGCGGACAGCTGAATCCCGGGGCGGTGGAGCTAACTGCATCACTGCTGGCTGAGCCGCACCATTCGGGTCACAGTGTAACACGCTGTGACCTTAACCAGCTGCAGCAGCTGCACCGCTGAATTTCTTTTTGTTATATTTTGTTTTTGTCTCTCCCTTTTTGGCACAGGAAGTTTTGCTTCTTTACACATGATAATTCAAAAGTCTTTTCAATGTGATATTTTTTTTTTTATGAAGGCTGGAAGCTAATAGCATCATTGCTACAATAATCAATATCAAAGCATGTAAAAAGAAAAATTACTCTTAGTCTCATAATTTATTTGATAAAATATCAAAATTCTGTCTGAAGGAGAACCACATGGTTGAGTAAGAGAGCAGGGCTCCATATGCCAACCGGTTCAATTCTCAGCCTCTTCCTGTCCCTCCGCTAGGGAATAAAGGTTCCTTATGACACAAAAAAACTAATTTCACACACAATTTGACAGGGAAAATAATCTTAAATTTCAATAAAGGGTTTCATTAACTAAAATTTTTAATTATAATGCCTAACACAAATTTTAATAGAGTTGAAAAAAAGGAGGGAGATATGTAGAAGTTACCACATCACTTGGACAAGTCAGTTTTCAGATTAGAACGGAAACGTGGAACTGGACAAGAGCGATCCTATTTTAGGGGTCTGTAATCACACTGTTGGCCCACATAAGGAATCCACACGGAGTTCTGTTCATGACGCTTCAATATTATTCAGCTCAGCTGAATGTAAAATCTCAGCTCAAAAGCGACTCATTTATCCAGAATAATCATTTACTGCGGAAGGATTTTTAGTCGCGCAAAAGAAAAAGAAAAACTCCAGATTTTCTCTCCCCATCAAAAGCAAAGGGTTTTTGTTTTTAGAGAATGACAAGAATGGCTTAATCTTTCATAAATATTTATAAACATGAACAGGTTTTAACCTTAAAACCTCATTTAAATGTTGGGGAACTGCAACAGCATAGAGTTATTCATGATGGGGAGATCAGATCTACCTTTGTGTCTTTCAAAATGAAGTTTGCAAACATTTGCCAAATGCTAACAGCTTTGTGCCTCTGCCCTCAGTGAGTCAGAGGTGTGAAAAGAAAATAACAAATAGTGTTTCAAGAAATTTACACTAAGATAAGAAAAACAGAACACAGCACATGCAAAAACCCATTTATTGCCACTGAATCTTAAAAGCATGATGAGGCCACCATTCTGACTCAGCTGTGCATCTTTTTCCTAGTTCTATATTTGGTT
The DNA here is from genome assembly GCF_027474105.1 of Poeciliopsis prolifica. Lineage (NCBI taxonomy): Eukaryota > Metazoa > Chordata > Actinopteri > Cyprinodontiformes > Poeciliidae > Poeciliopsis > Poeciliopsis prolifica. Next base: position 2,229,995 of record NW_026562389.1, read on the forward strand.
TGTATCTCTTTCTGTCTCTGTGCTCAGCCACACCGGGAGCCTACAGACTTAGAGACTTAGACTTGACATCTTCTGGGGAAGAAATTGTGAAGAGGAGCTGATTAGCTAATCAGTAGTGGACTTTGGAAAATGTGTATCCACATCTCAGTAGGCAGCCACTTGGGGAGAAAAAAAGATTTTTCTACCACATTCCTTAAAATGGAAAATAAGAACTGTGATAAATCAAACATTGCTGTTAAAAACCATCTCTAAAATTTTTGTGATAACATACTAAAGAAAAGATACATAGCATATGAAAAATCAAAGTTATAAGTCCCTTGACTTTTTGACAAGATTACAACTTTTGGGATTTATTTTAAATCTGAGCTCCTAAAGCATATATCATAATGTTTGTTTGTGGAGTGCTGAGAAAAATGCTTTAAATATGTGTGATGAAAAGCATGTGGCTCATGCTGTAGTGGAAAGGGAAATGCCTTCCCAAAAAAGTCAAAACAATGAAGATCTAAATATTTATTCAAATACGCAGAACATCTTCAGCAATTTGAGGTGAAATGTGTAAATGTGGAGAAATCAGTCCAGCACAATAAAGTTCTGGGGGGTTCAGTTGCACCCATATTGAGAGTGATGTCTCACACCTAAAAGATTTATCTAAATGTGTTCAAATAAATGACAGAGGTCACATTTAATTCTTCTAAAAACTACTGTTTGCTTCACTTTAATGTTGCTTTTTGCAAACATAGAATGACAAAGATTAAAGCAAAAACAGTAAATCCTGCTCACAACTGATCCTAAATTATCAGCAGACTTTGAATTCTGATAAATATTTTAGAGCCTTTATTCACAAATGTCTGATAAAATATAATTTCTACTTATACTTAGGAAAAGAACAAAACACATCAAACAGTGTGACCGAATAATATATTCAGATGTACATAACATCTGAGTATTGATCTTTTAAATGTTGCATACAAACATATAAAGTGTTGTAATAAAAAAAGACTAATAGCAATCTGTCTTGTCTTAAACATTACATGGATTACCAGTCTGACAGCAGAACAGACTGTGGAAGCAGTGAGAACTATTTTCTTCTGACAGTCAGCCATGCAATCACATGTCAGGTGGAGACATGAAGTTGTCACGTCCACACTGGAACAAGGAGCCAAAGAACAGAAAGCAGAAAAGTAAGGCTGAAACTGGCTGAAAAAATGACTTATTGATCATTATGGTGGCAGTGTTGTCTTGAAAATTGACCGGAAGTAAACGAGTGATTCTCCCTGCATGAGAGGGGAGCATTCAGAAAGGACCACTGCTGGTTCGAATCTGGGGGGTTTTTTGAGAGAGAAAAAGCATTTCAGCTCACCATAAAAAGTCAGATCTGTTTTTGGATGCTGAGGACAGGAGAGAGGAAGAGAAAGAGAGAAGGAAATGGAAAGTGACAGGATGCAGTTCAGGAAAATTTTATGGAAAAAATTAATGTAATCTACAGGCCTCTTGGCTATATTTCACTTTTTGAGATTTTCCATATAGTATTTCTGTCATTCATGAATGCTGCTTTTCTATCACCTTATGACAGAAGCATTTTATTCTATTCTATTCCTATATGCACATAATATGATTCAATTTCTGGCAAAAATATGAAAAATTAGATTTATTGGTCCTTCTGCGCTGAACTGAATTGTAGACAAATGGAGAAGTAAAAATATAATATATGGAAATCATCATAAATCATTTCCTCCAGTTTTTTTTCAGAAAATATCTATCTAAGGAACTTAGAAATTTTAGAAATTCTAAAAAGTGTAAATCAGAATGTTCATCAGAGCGGAATAGATTGGTGCAGTTTTAAAGTTAGTGTCCACATTCTAGTATAATGGGGTACTGATATTAAAAATAAAATAAAAAAATAGCATTAATTGTTAAACATTTAAACCCCACAAATCTATTTAAATATGAAGTTTTAATAAAAAACAAATCTATTTTGTTTAATTTGTAGAAAGAGAAAAACATAGAAATATTGTAGACATTTTACTCAAATTAAGTAAAATAAAACCACTCCAAGGTTAATGTTTTCTGTTGTATTACCTATATAGGAAAAAATACAAGTACTATGGTTATAAATTATGTTCAGTTTTGACTTTGACAAATTTCCAGTCATATTCAATAAATCAGAATGTGTGTTTCAATGAGGCTCAATTTTTAGATTAAAAGAACCTATTAAAAGAATATCACTACCGAGTCATAAAACAACTATAAAACCTATTTTCTGTGTTATAAGCTACTTTTTTATTGGTCTGATATTGTATTCTAATCTCACCAAGCCTAGTTTAGATAAATGAAATGAAAAAAGTGTAAAATATTTCTATGTATTCTACTGTTCTGAGGACATATGGATATGTTTTATTTAGAAGGCTGCAGAATCAAATTCGTGGCTGATGCAGTTCCTGAATTCATCTCAAAAAGCCACTTTCATCCAAACATCTACAGTCCATGACAGCTGTGGTGTGCTTAGCTTTTTTATATGTAAATCCCACTGCTTTTCAGACAATTGTATACAGTCTGATCTCTAAATCAACTCCTTTGTCAGCCGACATCCTTCATTTATTTCTCTATGCAATTTCTGTTTTCGAGGCACATTCTGTTATCTAAGTTATTCACACCACCGACATGCAAAGCTTTTTAATTATTCCTTTATTTTTGGAAACATGTGTCTTCTGAATTTAACTAGCATTCAAATTTTGAAATGGCCAAGCCAGAGTCTTCACTTTTGATATGAAATCTGTGAAGTGAACTATAGATTATGGATTATGGGAAGGCAGTCATACACACTCAAGGGATTTAAAGTTGGCTTTAAAAAGCACTCTACAACTTGACCTTTGGGCATTCACAAATATAAATTTTGAAATATTGAACACTATATTTTAAGAAACTTACTGTGCATGTACCTGATGGATGTGACACACACACACACACACACACACACACACCCCCACACACACACACACACACACACACACACACATATATAGATGAGACACTGTGGTGTGTCATATTTTCCTTCTATCACTGAAAGTGATGAAACACCAGGGAAACTAATTTATAACATCTTTGGGACGTCATTCTTGACCAACTCAATGAATAATGTGCAGACAGGGAGTGTGTGGCATTCACCTCGCAGATCCAGTAGCTGCTAAAAAATGGCTTTACCATCTTCCCTACTGAATAGCTTGAGGGAAAAGGAAAATTTAAAGCCATTTTTCCTTCATGTGACCCATTCCCAGCCCCACACAGCCATACTATTCTGCACTTTGTCACATCATCTGCACCTTGCCATAATTGGACCTGCTGCTTCCTCTTTAGTTTGGTTGGAGTGCTTTTTAGTTAATTTTAGTTGCATATATTGTTATTACTGTGCAGTTTATTTATGTATTGTATATATTTGACTTTTTGCATGGGAGTGGCAATGGAAATTTCATTGAATTCTGTTCAATGACAATAAAGGCAATCTATCTATCTATCTATCTATCTATCTATCTATCTATCTATCTATCTATCTATCTATCTATCTATCTATCTATCTATCTATCTATCTATCTATCTATCTATCTATCTATCTATCTATCTATCTATCTATCTATCTATCTACCTATCTATCATCAACCATAACTACAACTAGATGATGGACAGCCATCTATAATACTGGACAGCCATCGAGTCTTATAGAATTTCGATAAGCCAGAGAAGGCATGATTCCATCCATAATTACTGATTGGACAAAAGTTGCAATTGTGACCAACACTGACGTGTTAGTGGTAGGCGGGAGAAATAGAAAAGCAGCAGAATGCTTATGGAGATATGTAGATGTTATATTAGAAAAAACACAAAACCAATGTTGCTGAGTCAAGTTATGAGTCACAGCATTTTATTTTATATGATTTAATAAAACTCAGTATCAGAATGATGTAAATAATAAATTATCTGTCAATATTAATGCTCCTCGCTGACATTATGTATACTACCTATTCTGAATAGATGCTACTCAAAATCTTCCAATCTCAAAATTGTGTTGTTTTTTTATAGTTGTGCCTAGAAAAAGCTGTTCCTCTTTAACTCCTTTTTTTTTTCCTGGCCCATTTTCAATCAAGTTTCACAACAGCACTGAGTCAATTCTCCTCTAGGTGACAAATGAGTCACTGGTGTCTTTGGGCACTGCAGAAATCCTGCTATTTTAAAAACAGTTGGACCCAATCCTATAGACAAAAATAGTAAACTCTTACTTATGGACCGTTCTAACCATATTCTGGATATTACACAGCATGATTCCCATAGCTTTCCTGTAATGTAGAACAAAATGATTGTTTCATTTTGTTCTACACACCTTAGAAGATTTTTTAATAACAGCACAAAACAAAATACACTCAGAAATCGGCTAGTCGTTGGAAAAACACTATTCTAGGCTTCACCACTCCTGATCAGAGACTAGCCGGTTAAAATCAGAAGAATCGAATCCTTTTCAAATAACTGAACGCATAATATCTACATGTCACAATATGTTGCAGTATCAACGTTACTCTTTACTTCAGTGTGGAAGTTGTTCATGCAGGAAAAAGAGTGAGTTTTGCAGTGAGGTGTAATACAACAAAGTCAATGATAAAACAAAAGCTGTAGTTAGCACAGCAGTTGGTCGGCTGTTTATTCGGTCAGCTTCAAAAGAGCTAATTTTCTATGAAATATGAATAACTTTTTCGCCATTTTGGTCTTTTTATCTTGGAAATATATTATTGAACTGCAACAAATGTAAACTCGCTCAGAGATTATTTCAATTAAGTATTTCTCAGTCTATTTACGTAGCACCAATTCCAATATTGTCTTGATAGGTATAACCTATCATTTTTTACAAAAAAAAAGTGTCTTTAATCCAATCATACGGATGGAGTAGATGCATTCCAAATTCATTATAGTTTTCAAACAATGCAGTGAAGTTATATTTGCTATTCAATTGGTTAAAAGGAGTTTTTCGAAAGGCGTCCTTTTGAAAAAGGTTTTCTATCTATGGAAACCCAACAGATTGCAGTGAGTCACTGACTCGCTGCAATCACTTCTTCTGGATCTGGCAACAGTGGACAATCACAATCACAATCAATCGAGTCATTAACCTTTCAGCAACACCTCATACTGACCATGCATTAGGGGACAGCAAAAAATAATAATAATACGAACTGTCCTTTGTTATATGAATATTGCACATAGCGATTCTGAAATAACTACACATTTGCAATAAATTGAGATATAAAGACTTTATTTGGGAGAAAATAGAATAAATTAAGAAAAAAACTTTCATAGTTCATCACCTCTAAGCTTTCTGAATTAAGCTCACATCTCGAACATGATTAACCAAATTAAATCTATTTATGGGTCAACTGACAGCACTTAATTTAATGTAATAAAACCATCTTTGCTGATTACAGGATATATGTTTTTATCACTTTGTGTTCTGAATACTGTAACTCATTCCTGTCTCTCATTGCTGGTGAGACAGTAGGTTGGTCATGTCTCGCATGTAGTTTGATGAATAAGTTACACTTTTTATTGTTTTTCTTCATGGCTCAAAATTTGATAAGTCCGGTTTGCACGCGTTAATAAAACACTATTGTTGTTTAGATGTGTACAACATAAAAGCCTCTAGTAGGTGACCTAACTTTTCTCGGGCGCTGAGTGTGAGGACGAAGGAATTACTTACAGTTCAAACAGAGTGCATTTGACACTGAGCATCCAAGAAAAAACAGTAGTGTTGTCTCTTTGGCTGCAAGCAGCTTTTCTCGGTCAAATAAAATACTGAAGCGTTGAACAACCAATGTTACTGCAAAAATAAATCAGTCAAACAATTTCCAAAAACAGAGGGTGACCTAAGTAGTCAGACTTAAAAGAAATGTTTGGTTCTACCACACTCGAGTGTGTAACAAAACCTGAGTGTTCTTAGTCTACAGACGTCAGAATCCATCAAGAGTTTCAAGAAAGGCCGTAGGACTGTTGATGCATGTACGGAGCAATGGCTACATAATCTAATCCAACAGACAGCTAAAACACATGGGTCCTGATGCAACAGGGCATCTCTGCTGATACAAGTTTACTACCAAAAATAACAGCAATTGGTGCATCAGCATCGGAAAAAAAACCAAAGAGCAATGGATCTGTAGCCTGATGAATTATGGATGACCAGGTGTGTTTCCTCTACCTGCGAATGCATTATGGGAACCAGACAAACTGGTGGAAGCAGCATGATGGTTTGAGCAATATTCTCCTGAGAAAACTTTTATTCTGTCATCCATCATAATATTAATTTGACGTAAATGACTTGTCTAAGCATTACAGAATATGTGCAATCATTCAAAGAAATGTATTCTCTGATGACTGTGGCCTCTTTCCGCAAAATACATCTAAAAAGTACTTTGAAGCAACAAAAGGTTTGGGAATTAAGTGAGAATTTAAACAAGGATTGGTTAACTTGTCTCAGATTTCAATCCAGTCGAGAATCTGTTACAAATACAGGATCCACCTCACAACAATAAGAGGTTATACAAATTTGTTACCAAGACCTAGGTAGCAGATGCCACAGCAAACATTCAGAGGTCTATTGAGGTTTACGTCTATGGATCCGTGCTGATTTGGCAGCAAATAAAAGGACAAGTTCACTATTAAACAGTCAGTCATAATGTAATGCCTCATCAGCGTATGTGTGGACAATACGCTTCATGTGTCTTTGTTTTTTGCATTTTTTCCAGTTACTTTAAATATCTGCACACATAAAAAGCGAGATTCACTGTAGCTAGTGTGTAGCACTAGGTCACTTTGAGATTAGCTGCTGCATCACCACAGCCACCACCTCAGGCTCAATTATCAACTGAAGTGATTTTCCATTTGCCTATTATTAACCTCTTAATCTTTTGAGTGTGCCATTTCAAGATTGATTATTTAAAATTAAAACAAGCCAACAAGAAGCACAAGAAGAGCAACCAGCAGATGGACCATTTAATCAGCAAATCATTCAGACAGGGGTGGATGTTCACTGCACCACAGCGATGGCAGCTTTTGACCTGCTTTCAGGATTAGAATAACACAAGTCGTATGAGACAGCACCAGGTATAACCTATCATTTGACAGTTGTTGCAGCGCGTCAGTCAAACTCTGATGCTTCTCTGAGAATCTATTGTGCCATAAAGCCATACAGAGAGCATTCTCCCTCCTCTGCAAAAATCCCTTCTGCAGCATAATACCTCAAAAGAAACAATTTCCACATCACAAAGAAGGCATTTACAAGCTTACTGCTGTGCAGTGCTTGGAACGCAGACAAGCGTCCTTTTGAGTTTCTTGGGAGGAAAAAATGGTTTTGACCTGGACCATTGAAGCAGTGGGAAATTGAATATGTATCATCAGCAGTATGTTGAAATCTGAATTAGCACATCTTACAAAGATATTTAAATCGAAGATCAAAATGTCATGTTTCCAGTTCCAATCATGCTTCAACAAAGCCTCATTGATTTCAAGAAGAAACCAAAGAGAGCGATGTCAGATGAGCGCTTTGAAATAAATCAGAAACTGCACACTGAAAGGAACACGTGGTTCCTGCTAAAATAAGCTCTCATAAAATCCTGAGGATTTTTGAGAATTATCTTGGCAAACATGATGCGAAGTGTGTGCAAACAAACGCAAAAAGCCAGACTAAGTGAGCCTTTTCAAATCCCGTATCCAATTGGAGGACAGGCAAAGGGCAGCAGAGCTGCAGAGAAGTAATGACACCTAATTAAATGAAATAAAACATGATCTCACGCTACTTTGGTGTGGGAAATTATGATGCAGCTGCATGTAAAGCACGCGTGTTATTGCTGGCTCTGTCCTTTGCTGGTGACAGGTTAAATGCATGAAGAAATGCATGATTGCGTGTGGTTTTTAGGTATTATTGAGAGCTGTGGCCGCTGCTGGTTCAAAAAAAAATGCCACGCCTCATTGGACACCGAGCACTAATCCATCTGCATGTAACAATGATTCTACATGCAAATCGTTTACGAAAAAAAGAGAAAGCAAGCGATTGTTCATGTCCAACCAAAAGGCAGCAAGACGGCAGTGAGATGGGGTGAAAAGGGAGGAAAAAAAAGAAGGATCTGTAGAGCTGTTCTTGGTCGTAATATAGCAGATTTCTGAATTAATGGGCTCCTAAAAATAAGCCCCCAGATATGAGCTGGGCTTTACAACCAGTGTCTTAATTTGAATGGAGTTAAAGAGACCTGCGCACTGATTGGTTAAAGGTCTAAAAGCTCATTTCCTATCATCAGCACCATCATCATCTGAGTGCACTGACAGAACTCATCCCATCCCCTCTTGGGCGCCACCCCGCTACAAACACAAAACAGAGCAGCAATTCTGCTTCTTGTATACTCATCGGGTGCAAAATAAATAAATAAAAACGATATGTCACCCGTGTGCTATTTATAGGTACATCGCGGGGAAGCTGAAGTGAAACAAATAGATGGCACATATCCTGTTGCGCAACAGGTCTCACCCTTTGTTCTAGTGATGCACAGTTCAAGTCATGCCCATTTCTGCCCAGTGGACTTTAATTAACGGCAAAGTGAAACACAGAAGTTTTCAAAGCCACGGTGTTAAAAAGAAATAACCGATGTTTTGTCATCTTATTAGCCCGGGATCAGACGCGCGCTGATGGAAACAAATGGCCATTATCCACGCGTGACTTAACGGGGCTGGTGAAAAGAAAATGCATAATAACAAACCTACCTGGGATAGCCATGTTGGCGAGCGGGACGGTGTGCATGCTCTGCGGTAAACTTGCCATCCAGTCCGCGAAGCGCAAGTCGCTTCTCCCGTGAGACGAGGCCATGCTGCCACCGTGCACAACGCTCCGTTCTCCGGGACCGGTGCCTGCGCCAACCTGGATTGCGCGCTCGCTCTCTTCCACGATCTCTCTCTCTCTCTCTCTTTTCCTTTCTCTGTCCACACAACCCCCTCTGTCTTACACACACATTAGCGTGTCCAACGCCCGGTTCAACACTGGAAGGATGGAACAACTCTGTTAAAATGCGGTTGATCGGATCCAAGCATGCTGTCCAGTAAACCACCAAGTAGTACCAGTGAATCACATTTCCGCGAAATTCACCGTCCAGTGGATGATTCGCTCTCCCTAACACAAAACAATAAAAGCACATCTGAAGAACAGCTTCATCTTAATCCATCTAAATATCGAACAGTAAATTGAGAAATTCAATTAAAATCAGTGAACAAAATTGCTCATCCATCCACATCATTGAATACAGGTGTTCTCATCACTTCCACATGTCATGCAGACTCCATCAACGATTTGTAGATCACTGGGCGATTCTTGGGAACTTGGTGAATTCCAACCTGATACCTGTACAACAAGTCCTCCCTGTTATTTTTTATGCAATCAAATGTCAGTGGCATAATAGCAATCTGCAGAGATAAGAAAAGCCAAGGACTTGATCATGCAAAATCTCAGAGCAGGATCAGCGGACGTTGTGGCCTATATGATCGGTGAGTTTCTGCAGTGTCAGTATCTACAGAACTCCATCCAAACCTCATGCTCCAAGAGAGTTTATTGGGTTTGGGTTCCAGCTACATCCAAGCTTTACATAAAAAAGTCACTGGACGTCTTAGTAGTTGTCAGAAGCCAACTGCCTGGTTCAACAGTGTTAAGGGTAAAGTTTGGTGGAGACGATTTTATGGTGTGGGGCTGATTGGAGTTGAGTTCATCAGCCCTTTAATCTCTTGTAAAGGAACTTTTTAATAATGCAAAAGACACATTTTAGACAATGTTTTACTGCAAATATTGTGGGATGAATTGCAGCAGAAGCCATGCTGTCCAAAACCAGTATGACCTCATAGATGGGCGTCTACATTTAAAAAGTTTCAAACTCCAACATATGCCACAATCTTAAAGATTGTGGAAAACCTTCCTTCACACAAACACTAAGAATTAAAATGGGATGTCACTCAAGTTCATGTGTATGAAGGGAAATGAGCAACTAATTTTGGCAATATAGCAAATAAAAATATTTATCCTTGTTAATTGTCACTAATATGGCTTACATCTTTTGGAAACTCCAAATTACTTTTCTGGTACATGGTTGTTTAAAGCCCTTTATTTAGATGAATTTAAGTTTTTGTTTTCTTTCATTTGGAAGCAAAGGTTCAAAACACGGGGGGAAAGTCATTCGGTATTGCAATAATTCTTGCAAAAGGAACTCATTCTGAGTAGATAGACTAGTAAATTTCATTAAATTGCCATTTATTCATAAAAATTTTTTCTTGTCATTTTAAACCGTGTTATATGGATTGAATCTTATGACAGGAATGTGACACTGGTGCGATGAAAAATGACAATTTTTGCTAACAGAAAATAAACACGCTGTTTGTTTTTTATTGAAAAGTCTTGATTGGTAGCTTTAAACAGACTTTTTCTCAGAGCAGCAACATAATCAATTTTTAGAAACAAACAGTTTTTCCCTGAAGAAGAAACATTTGTGAATTTCCTATACATATTCATAAGATATTAGGGGTGTTCATTTAAATGCATTCATATTCCCTCTAAGACTTCCAAGGGTAGGCAATTTAGAATTAAGCAACTGACATAATCTGTGATGAAAATCAGCTGGCAAGGCACCTTCACATGAGTCATTCACAAAAATAGGTCACAGTGGTATAAAGATTGAGAACATAGACCTGAATCCTTTTCATATGCAATCTGCAACACTAACACATCCCACGACTAAATCAGGCGACTATCTTGACTTGTTGGTGTTAAAGCAATTTTTGCTAAGTGTGCTAACATGTCAGAATAAATCAACGAAAATCTCTCGTATGGCTATATTATATTGTACTTAAATGCATAATACGTTATGCTTGGGAATGCAACATAAATGCAAATACTCAATATATACAGTTGTTTTGTTTGCGTTCAACCAGCTGTGCATATCTTGACACCAAATGTTTTACACATTCTTCTTTGTAAAAGACAACTGTTATGCTTAGCCTTTTACTTTAAATATAAATAGCAGAAATTCTTCAGTTCTAACATTTGTTGCAACAAATCCATTTTGATAACAAATCCCCTGAAAGTCATTTCTGTTCAGCGTGGAATTCCTACCTAACTAAAACCACTTCAGATGAATCACTCCAAGAAGATGAGCTTGTTTACTTTTGCTGTTCAGTGACATTTGTTCCAGCTAAATGCAGCCATATTTCTGAAATCCACTTACCAACTATGAGAAACGGGTTGCAAAATGCAGAGTTGTGGGAAACCACTTAAGTTGACTCATACAGATGTGCTGGATTACCATCAACAGCCGGTAGCAGGAGTCTCTGTCACTTTCTTCCATTTTTCTGCTTGATGATCCAACCTGGTTGATCTTCCTGGAGCTCAAGAAACCCGCTAGCTTAATTCTGTGGTTATGTAACGGCCCTCAGGTAATTGCTGTGCATCTTTGGTTGACTAGAGAAATCACATCAAGAACACGTTGATGGAGAAAGAGCCAACCTGTGTGCCATTTCCTTTCTGTCTCGTCCAAGTCATGTTGTTTTTTCACTTTTAGAAAATATAAAAAAATATTAAAAGAGACTAATTCATTTACATTACTCTGCACAACAGGCTTTATTTCATTTATTGTATAGATATCTGTAGAAAAAAAAAGGCTTAGTTTTCATTTTAAATGCCTGAGTTACACACCAAACAGACAATTTCCTTCCATTTTTGAGGTGATTATTACAAATATGTCTCGATTAGACTCATTTTATGATACATCCTTCATTTTCCAGATGAATAATATAAAGGTGGGCTCAATCAGCGAATGCAAAATATAAAAAACTTTTGTTAATTGAACAAGACAATGGAAGTAAATATGTCACCAGGATTTGAATTGAAAATGCCCCTGAAATTTTAATGTTACATATTTGTGCTTACTTTTTCAGTGTTAAAATATACTCAGAATACATTTTTAACTTAAAAAAAAGAATCATTTTTACTACTTCTACATGGCTCATTTATTTTCACTTCAAGTTAAAAATTCACATTTCTATTTCAGAAAGACCACATTTTTAATGTTTTTAGCTTAACTTTTTAGTTAAGCTTTTTAGTTAAGCTATTGTGAGGTTTTATATATATATATATATATATATATATATATATATATATATATATATATATATATATATATATATATATATATATATATATATATATATATATATATATATATATATATATATATATATATATATATATATATATATATATAAATTCTAGGGGCATTTTTATTTTAAATTCTGGTGACATACTTATATCCATAATAGACAACTTTACAGATCTGCAATCGTATAATCTGAAACCGTTTTGTACTGCAATTTTTATATTGTTACCGTATAATCAGGTTTCTATCTTACAGTATTTAATTAACTGAATTTAATTAAAAGGTAATGATGGTGCTTTCTTCTTACAAATTATTTCAAGAACATTTTAAAGGAACATTTTGGTTACAGCTGCACACATGTAATTATTACCCCAACAGTGAAATATCCACATCACGCCATAAGAATCATGCACAATGACTCCAGTTGAGTCCTATTCCTTAGTTAGTGATGCTGAGTAATTTCTGATATTTGAACAGTCATTGCCAGAGAACTGAACCAGATGTATGTTTTGTAACCTTAGTTGACACAGAACATCCTCAGTTAATGGCAGTTTTTTATCACAGAGTAACTTTCAAGTCAAAAAACATCTTAAAACACCTTGAAACGCTTTTAAATCTGCTGCATAGGCCTCAGGTTGGAAGACACCTGGAGAGGAACACAAAAAAAAAATGCTTATTGATATTTGGTGAAGATGTGTAAAAAATATTCAAACAAATTGACATTTGATGTCCAGGATTTGATTACCCATACAAATTTGGATTAACTTGCCTACTGTGGGAGCACACCAGTTTAACATTCTCGAGAAGCTGTGCTTTAACAGCAGGATTACTAATATTTCTGCTACAGTTGATTTTAAGAACTTATTTCTTAACATAAGAAATAAGTTATTAACGTTTGAACATCTTTCATAAATGTAGTCAAAATAATTTCAGTCTGATAATACCTAGCAGCAATAAAAAAAATCAATTCATTTTGACGCTTTAAACACAATCTAAAATGGGAAGCGTGAAGAAACGTAGATAACTGAACGGTTATGGCACTCACCTCAAAATCTGTGCCGGTACATGCCTTGATGTCCTCAGGATTCAGTCCCTCCCATATTTCAATCAGAGTCAGACCTTTTGTCTTATCCACATCAAACACAGCCTGGTAAAGAGACAGATGGTTGAAAAATGTGAGGATAAAAAAAAGGGAAAATTGAGTAGAAAGACGATGGTTGATGAGGGGACTAAAGTGAGGAACAGAGAGACAATTTCAGGAACTGAAATATCAACCAGACGTAAACTGTACAATGAGGCCACACTTTTTAAAAAAGCATCAGTTTGGGCATGAGGCCAAAGTAGCATTTTAGTTTCATCCACACAGGAGATGACAAAAAAGCTGCAATTATTGTTGACACATACAGAAGAGGAAAGAGGAGTCCTTGACTCACTGAATCCGGACCCCTAAAAACAAGTGAACAGTTACACTGTAATTGTTGGGGTACTTCTGATAGTTTGAGCATGATAAAAAAAAAAATCTATTTAATTAATTTAAATAGATGTAATAGATTCAACATTCTCAAATTCAGCATTAATTCTAAGTGAGGGGTAGTAGTAAATTTTTTGGACCAGGGGTCTGCAACCTTTTTAGTCTCATTTTGGACTGCAGAGCAGCAAAATAAAAAAATGTTCAGTTACAAATGTTACATGATCTTTAAAGCAAAAAAAAAAACAAACAAAAAAAACAAAACAAAAAAAAAAGAACCAGCATTTTCTTTCATTTTCTTTAATGAGATGCTGTATTATATGGCAGATGATGTAACAGATCACATGGTTTACATCTAATGAAAAGTAACTTAGATTTGTTTTAGTTTGAATGGAAATACCAAAATAATTTTTATTTGACAAATGCTAGAAAACCTAGTTACTTCATGAAACTAAAAGATGCTTCACACTTTAAAGGTACCTCCATAAAAGAACGATGACAAAGCACCTGGGACATCAGGGAACTCGTCACTGTGCACAGGTATAAGCAGAGGATGTGAGGTGCAACAAAAACTTCTGGGTATGAGAATACCCTGAATGAATATTTGGTTACTTACTGGGGACAAAAAATGATGTAATGAGCACAACAGATAAATGAATTGCAGACTGACTTACAGAAATTCAGTGGTGTGACACCATCCTCAAAAATAGTTTTACAGCTAAATTATTGAGATGTCTTGAAAGTCCTTGTGACTGAAATAAGGACTGGTATTGTGGAAAAAAAGTCAGAATGTCTTTGTTTGCAAATATATTACAATATATACACACACACACACATATATATATAGGACTATTCCAAGTACAAAGTTACAAAGCAGTATCTGCTTATGCAAATAGTCTGATTAATTAACCAGCAACATTTGTCTTAATATCATTGCCAGATAAACCACAATGGCAAAAAGGTAATATTCTTCATGAAAAGCATTTGAAACCACAACTTTATTTAATGGACGCTTCAACATTTCTGTTGATACATGAAAAATAATGTGCTATGACAGTTTTACAACCAAGCTGTAACAGTAGGTGTCATTGTTTTTTCTCCTTTTCAAATGAAACCACCAAGTCCAAGTCATACATTTCTGTTTATAAAATGTGCTGTGAAACCATTGTCGTATTCAAAAGTTGTAATGTGAGGAGGTTCAGACAGGCCAGTGCCCCAGGCGTGCTATCCACTTCATTAAAAACATGCTTAAAAGTGAATCAAGAGAAATGCCAGTTTCCCTCCTCTGGTAAACAATATAAAATTAGTTTAAGGACAGTTCAGGCAAACTCTTCAGAGCCGGGGCCTGTTGCCTTTTTCTACAGGAACTGGCAGGCTAAGCCTCAGCCACAGCCATGTAAAGCCTGTCAGGACTCTCAGCTCATTAGGACTCCACACACTGACAGGGCAGGAGGCAGATATCTCACTTCAATATAGCGAGACAGATGGAATGTCATGAGGACCTAGGGTCTATGGGTAACGCAGAAAACGACATGCATCTCTAATTGTGACACTTTGTCACAAGTGATTAAAGGGGATTAAAAGGTTTATCAAAATATGCCAGACCTGTGGGTTTAAAATACGACAACAGGGTAGTGTTGTGGGACGTTTCGTCTGAAGTCAATGAAAGTAAGCTTTGACTCTGCTATAAAATGTGCGACACATGGCAGTCTGGGTCAGTACACTCTGATTTTATCTCCTGACCTCACCTGTAATAATCACATTTTGTTTAAATTGTGCTCCATTTGCGAAGTATTTCTTTGTTTTTAAAACTTTGGGTCACCTTTCTTCACAGTCTTCAAATCCCCCATTATCATTAACCAGACTGATGGAAGTTATTAATTAAGAGGCTGGTAGACAACATGATGTGTCGTCTGGCTGGAAGTGGGCTGAATGTCAATTAAAAGTAGGAAGCGTAATGTTTGTAGGAAACAAGATGTTGGTATGTAATTGAAGCAATAGGAGCAATTAAGTCAAAGGTTATTTCTACCACACATTTCAGCAAATGTGATTAGCAAATTTAGAAATGCGTTTACAAAAAGGCTCAACGTGGGACTATAAAAGAATTTCAATTTGGCTCCTGCAGTTATAATTGCTGTCATTGGTGCTACTGTCATTATGCAAAATGGCAAGGTGACATCTTTCTGGGACTATTACGACTGAATTATTCTAAAGACATTAGACTTGATTTAGACGAATGGGTTTTTTTCTGAACAAAACAAAAAGTAATTTTAACAATTAGAAGATAGGAAGGGACTCTAAAGCTGAAAATGGGCTTCGGAGGTGCTCTAATTTCCTCTCTCACAGTATGTTAAAGGACATACAATAAAACCAGAAAAAGTAAATAAGCATTTAAACAGCATGCGTGGTTAAAAAAAAGAAAAATGTGAACATCAGATGATTCACCCATAGAGAAGAGCAGTAGAAACACAACCTGAGGCAACAGGTTTACCACCACCCAGAGTCTACAAATCAAAACATAACTATTTAGGACAACACTCAATTTACCATCCCTGCAGGCTGTCAAGAGCCAACAAGGACGATGTGTTTGAGAGAATATGTTGTGCGTGTCACCGTCTGTTCATGTGTCTGCAGGCATATCCAAAAATGACCCTTTTTTCGGTCCTTATTTAGAAAAACCATTTGTTAAAAAAAATTTACATGCAACTATTACCATTTTTTCAAGTTAAAATCAATACTTTTGCAAACACACATTAACTTGTAGTTATTAAATTTGAGGCACTTGTCCAGATGAAGCAAGGAAGAAAAACAAAGGAAGAAAGAAGAAAGAATGCTGCATAGATTAATGAAGGTGGGAGTGATGTGTAAAGCAAAGAAGGGATGGACAGATGGACCAGAGAGGCTATGTATGTGTGGATGGATGAACAGACCAGAAGTGATGGACAGATGAATGGAAAAACAGGTCAAAGAATGATGGATGGATGGATGATGTTTTAAACTGGGGGTGTGCAAACTTTTTTCACTCAGGGCCACATACATAAAAATATAGGAGGGACTGGGCCACTTACTAGAAATTAGATGTATAGTCTTAACTTCAGTGTATTAAAGTTTGAAAAACCAATTGAAAGTGGTCAAATATTTTCTATTGTTGAATATTATTGAAGACAGATTTCCATAAATGGAACTTTATTGATTCGTTCAGAAAAAACTTTGGTCGCTGTTTCTCAGAACGACAGCCTCAGATTTCTTCTTAGAAGATTTACAGAGAAAAAACAATAAAGGGGAAAATGGGACAGGTAAATTTTAAGCTTGTTGTTTAAAGCTTAAAATTAAACAATTTTAATTGTTAAACAATGAAATTAAACAATGTTAAGCTTTAAACAAGCTTAACGTTCATTTGAAACAGTTAACATTAACAAACTGAACTGGATTTGATAACAGGAATCCATATAAATTTAGCAGTCTGGTGAGCATCATGCAGATACGCCACTTGTGCCAAAAATCCAGACAGATGTCACTTAATCAAGTAGCACATCTGCAACAGATGAGATCAGCTGACTTTGTAGTCTGTGTGTTGACAAGAAAAACGCATGTAAGAAAGCAGTGTGCAAAAGCAGGATAGTGACAGAATTAATGTGCATTATTGATATTTGAAGCATGTGCACTTGCACATGCATTAACTAACGGGTACTGTGGAATATATTTTTTACCCACCTAACGTGGGAACAACATTCCACTCAGTGGGAGCAGTGCTGCTGCGCTTTGGACCGAAGGATGGCTGGCAAGTCTGGAGTAAACGTAGTGGTTGAGATGGACATTATGTAAATTGGTTCTCATTCTGCTTTTGTTCAGTGTTAACAGCAAAAATGTTTGCTCACATATGTATGTTGAGCCAAATAGACTGATTTTTTAAATTTTTTTGCAAGGTGTCTCAGAGGAAACTTTTCCTTTTCCAAGCTCCGGTAGAACTTGGGGAGGGAAAGCTGCTGATGTTGATTCCTCACAGAATTATCACACTGGATTTTGATGAGTTCTAATTGCAGATTGTCTTCCACTTCTATGGGATCCACTGGGAAAGGAGTCACAAATAGTTTGATTTATTTTTCAATAACAGAAAGGTTGGCCTGTGAATAAGCAGTTCTGATCTTGGACAGTGAGGGGAAATGCACAACATTGAAGTTGTGCAGTTGTGTCTTAAAAGAGATTGAGCTTCACTCAAAATGCTTTCATAGTAACTTGGGGTAAATTTCTTCTGTGATTGTCCTTTTTTGCTGAAGCAACTGCCTTGATCAACAGCAGATCCCCCTGGTGTTAAAACTAAGAAGTGCAATACACTCAAGCAAAAGTTGAAGTGCGGGCCATATTCTATTCTATTTCTAAAATGTTTTGCAGGCCAATTAAAAATGGACTGCGGGCTGCAGTTGGCTTGCTGTCTGTGGTTTGGACACCCCCATTTAAAACATTGCCAATGTGCTTTTATCAAATTCTGTATATTTCCCACCTTTGTAATAATGTTGACTGTATCACCTGCTGAAAACTAGATTTAGAGTGCTCAATATGAAGCTAATGATTCACCACTGGTATTACCATAACAATAATTTCCAGAGCCCACAGGTAGTCGTAACCAGAGTTATTTGCAACACTATTATTCTGACAATAAACAACAAAATAACAACAGATAATAGACATTAATTGGTGGGAAACAATTTTTCAAAAACAATCACATTATTTCAATATTAAAACAATAAAATGGGGCATAACTATTCTTCTGATAGCATTTTAAGCAGCTTTTCTTATTGATCAGCATTTCTTAATAGCCTAATAAAGCAGCTTCCCTCTTTGTTTTTATGATGGAAGCAAAGTTATTGCTTCACTTTCAAAGGAGAGAATTCCACCACTGAGACTATGGATAAAAAACAACTTCTCATAAGCAACATGAACACTTCTTTCCATTTTGTTGCTTTTAGAGAATAACTTGAAAATGCTTAAGCTGTATGAAATGAAATACTTTGACTTCTAGCTGCTACTTAATCCCAGTAATATGTTGAGCAGTTTTCTAAGTTTATTTTTCTGTTAATCCACATTACCCTCCAGATGAGTTATTAAATCTGCATAAAAAAGGCACCACATAATCATAATCATTATTATGCAGTTAAGGTTTAATGTCAGGTCCTATTAAATTTGAATAACTTTTATTTAAAAAAAGTTAAGTTTAAACAAAATCTGCCTCTGCTGCTTTTAAAAGCTTTTCTTGTTAAATATTGCTTTCCACATAATTGTTTCCAGGGATATATTTTATTAAAGTGAAGAAGAAAGTGCTCATGAAGTTAAAAAAAAGTTGTTTTTTCAGACTAAAAGTTACTGGAAGGCTCTTCCATTGAAAATTGCTGCAAAATGGTTCATAGCACAGACTTGAGCAACCAACTTTTATGTTCTGTACTTTCTTGTATATTATCACATCACGACCAGCAACTTCAATGTGTTTTATTGGAATTAAATTACAAGAAGCTAAATGAACCAGAATGAACGTAGAAAGTAGTTCATACTTTTAGCACTGTAAGTGATAAAGCAACTGAAGCATCATATTATGTGATATATGATCAGCTAAGTCCTGATTTAGCTTTTTTCAGTGTTAGGGTTGTCTCTCACATGTCTAAATCAGGGGTTTTCAAATCCAGGCTTTGAGGGCTGATGTCCCGCAATTTTTAGATGTGTATCTGCTTCAACACAGTGGAGTCAAACAATCAGGTCATTAGCAGGTCTCAGGAGTACTTCAATGCACTGGAGAAGAGTATGTCATTCAGATGTGTTGCACAGGGGACACATCTAAAAGTTGAAAGACATCAAACCTTGAGGATTTCCAAACCTCTGGCCTAAACGAGGGGCCTTATAGTCCTTGACTGGAGATCTGTCCGGCAGCTTTTAGAGGCATTCCTGTTCCAACACAATTGAACTGAATGGATAACTCATTGACAAGTCTTGGTAAACTTGATGACATGCACTGCTTTGTATCGTTCTACCACATCAAATCCCCAAAAAATTCATTGAAGTTTGTGGTCAAGGGACGTGAACAGCTTGAATGCAAAATACTTGCATTCAATTATCTTGTCACAAAAAAAGTCACATTTAATTTACCAATAGTTAGAAAATGATCCTACTGCTGACCTCATTTATTTTTTTTTCTTTTTTCATAACAGCCACTGAAAGAACAACTGAAGGTGATATATTCTTGGTAGTTGTATTGAGGCTAGTTTTTTTTTCAGGAGATGATGAACTGACGACCACATTTCAGAATTTCTGAAAAGTTCATTTCGCTTTGCCCAGACTGCAAAGAACGGGGGTGGCACTGTCAAAGACTGCCTTCAAAATGCTCACACATTAGGTCAGAATATGCCAGCTTATTGTGTCGTTCATTGGAAAAAAGCAAAGAACAAATCCATTCAAAGCACAAGAGACAAAGCTGAAAATGGTAGGAGGGGGGTTAGTAAAATACAAAGCATGAAGAAAAAAGAGAAAAATATGTTTTGGAAGAGAAGAAAATGAGGTCATCAATTATAAAGAGTAAGAATTCAGGCTGGAGACAGTAAAAGGCTGGAAATGTATTCAAGGAGCGAGTGTTTAGGGAGCCCGAAAGTCGAGGCTTAAATGAGGAAAATGGAGAGGAGATGGCAGCAGAGTTTGTAATTCTGTATAAAGAGCTGTAACCTTTTCTAAATGTTAACAGAAAAATGCTTGCTGAGAAAAGCTGTGAGATCACAACAGAAACGAGCTGAGCAGAAAGAAATGAGTGGGTTGTTGGGTGGATGGTGGGGGTCATAGAGACAGGTCTTACTTTTAGTGAGCAAAGTTTTAAAGGCAGTTATTAGAAGGGAGGGAGAGGACGATCTAAACTGAGCACCACACCACATCTGGATCAAAATCCACTTAAGACAAGAACATCTCTCCTGATTTGATTTCCACATCTCCTCCACCGTTTTTCACATTTAGTAGTCAAAGCTGCGGTTTCCTCCATTTGAATTCGACTAGCCACCCCGATGAATTTTAACTATTTTCTACAACAGACGTTACAAATTTAGATGTTTTTCTCTAAAAGCAGTACGCCCTGTTGTTTTTTATTTCACATTTGTGTTCATCTAGCGGCCTCTGGGCGCAATTTAATTAGTCTCAAAGGCAACCATCTAGCATTCAACATATTCCAAGTGTACAGCGAGCACTGCCTGTGAGTAGGTAGTGATGTTTGTGACGAGAGCATGCTTAGATGGAAGCTACCTGAACCATAATTGTAAAATAAATGAATTCAGAAAATGTCTTATTAGAACCATTATTATGACAAAAGGTTCAGGTTGCAGAAAGAAAAAAAATCTTTATGGAGATGAAGACCTTTAAAATTCCAAGCCTGATGCTTCTAATGATCAGAATATGACTATTGAAAACATATTTATGAAATGTAGTAGGTCTCCCTTTTCACCACAGACCAAAAATAAAATCGAATTAAACCAAATTAGAGAAATATGTGAATTAAAATAAGAATGTAATCCATCCATTCATCCATCTGTCTGTCTTTTATACTATCTATCAGTTCATCCATCCGTCTCCAATCTGTCCCTTCCTCGCTTGCTCTACCTTTCCATCAGTCCTACCATATGTGCACCACTTTCCCCTCTATTCATCCTTCAATCCTCTGCAGCTTTTGACTTTATTCTGCAAACATATATATTTTAGTGAGGTTTTGTATTTACACTTAAAAAATAGTCCAAACACAACTCACTGTGGTAAAATATAATATTTTTAACAAAAAAAGTGTAGATAACCTGATCATATTTTGGACATTAAAAATGCAAATTTTCTAGAATGTGTAAGAATTGGGTAGCTGGTTCTTTATTTTTATCCCCTCCAATAAATAAATACCATACAGTACATTTCAGACCAATTCAGTTTAAAGATTTTGATTAAATTAAAATGCAAGATGTTGTAAAAATAATGAGAAAACATGGTTTTGACCACTTCTATGGCACTGTCAACTGTGGTAAGAGATGACAAGTTTGTGTGTCACCTGTTACAATTAACCAAAGATGCAGGTCCAAGGCAAGTCTGTAAAAACAAAATCGCACAACTCCTGGTCCTGGTATGCACTACATGTGGCATCATAAATAGGCTTCTAGTTCTTGTTGCCTTTTTATTTTGTCCATCACAGCAACATGCACCATAAGTCCACCATAAGTCCTGTATTTTAAAGGCTCTTTTCTACAATGAAAATTTACTTTCAAAAACATTTCTAGTGCATCAGAACAGTTAAATTATTCACAGTCCAAATTGATTAAGCACTAAAAATGTATGGTTAATGGCTCATTCATCCAAGTGTGCAGATTGACTCTTACCTTCCATTCAAGTGGAATAAGGAACATTTGCATATATTATGTGCACAATTGAAGATATAGATGCACCTTTTCTGTAATGATTCGATCCACACACTGCTTCCCTGTCAATGGTAGGACGCACTTCTCCATTATCTTGTGTTTTCCTCCCTGAAAGGAAAGACACATAAGCAAAGACGCATAAATTGCTCAACAAGTTGATCAAATAAATATAGGATTTTACTGATTACGTAAGCACATCCTAAAAAAGTATGTACTAAAGACGTTTCTTTTAGTCTTAGTTTTTACCTTTTCTGTCCATTTTTAAGAAAAAAGGAAGACAAATTACTGCCATGTTTCACCTTTTTTCCCCCAGTCATGAATGAAAAAAAGCCTTCAGGGTGACACATTTATGTTCACCTGCTGCACCATCTGGACTTTAGCTGGGTGCCAGACAGAGTCCCATTAGCCAAAAGAAAAAAAAGAAAAAAAGAAAAAGGAGAACCCACCATGTTTCTGTTTATACAGAAGAATGGGCTTCTGTCGCATATCACTCTGAATTTTCTAACAGTAAAGCTAGGCATTTTGAAAGAAAAAAAAACGAGTTCATCTGTAGCTGGAACACGTTTAACTATTAATCAGCTCTTCCAAATGCCTCTCCACCCCCCAGAAAAAAACTGGACCAACTACAATTCTGAAGTTGTTTTTAAATTGGCTCAAGACAAATGAAGAAGGAATGCCGTCTGAGCAAAACCTCATTAGGATGAACTGGCATTCTCAGATAAGCATTAGGCAATCTATTAACCAACTTGTCCCTAATCAGCCATAACAGTCAGAGTCATTATTATAGGAAGCAAATACAAAGTAAGTTGGCAAAGGAAGCAAGCATGGGAAAATGGAATTGCCAATTTAGTTTGACTCAGAAGGAAAAAGTAGTTAAGTAGAATTTTAGATATGAGATTCCAAAGTTCTGTACAACAGAGAAACCTTATTTATTCAAAGGAGCACCTAGTTATTTTTTTATTTTTTTTTACATTTACATTCATTTGTCAACAACTGCTAATTCAGAGTGGATGGAGGACTGCATTTTTGAAATCTATACACATCTAACTTTTGGCCAGCGAGGTACTGATTGGAAACATGTTTTAGCAGGGATGCGGTACAATCTTCAAGCTAATTTGCAAATTCAGACAGGGGGACGGGTAGGAATTTATCGAAGACAACAGGGTGAGCTGGAATAAAAATAAACACAGTGATAGCTGATCCAAAACTTTATTTATTATATGATCAACCTTACAAAACAAACCAGTGACTAAATTCATAAGACAAAATGGGAAGCGTGGGCTGAACTGGAGTTAGAACGTCACCAGATTGGAAACAATGTTAGAAAAGTATATTACTCCTTTAGCTGAGGTGACTTGAAAGAAAGTTAAAACACACACACCTACACTGATGCGCATACACACCTTTGCCGAGTGCTCCATCGTGACCACCACCTTAGTTCCAGCACTAGCTACTAGATCCATGGCTCCTCCCATCCCTTTCACCATTTTGCCCTATTGAAAAAAAGTGAAGCAGATTTTGAGTTTAGTTATCAAATGTAATTCAAATTTTTACCCAGAAAATAAAACAATATGCATTTCTTCACAACAGCTACTGTAAAATAAGTCTCAAAATTAAATCCTTTTCAGAGAAAAAATACCCAGATGTTTGCAGAAGAGCTATTTTGTCCTTGGTGCTAAGATACCTTCTAATGCTTTGTTCTCAACAAAGCTTAATTTGATCCCTTTTCTTGTGAGAAGATGGAAACTTTCACAGTGAGACTATGGCAGAAGGAGCTTATAAATCTAGAGTTTCAACAAATATGGTGAGCTGACAGTGGAAAAACTACAAATGCCTTCAAAATAATAATAAAATGTGTGACCCAGAAATAATATGGATTCTATGAAGACATTATTCCTAAAGGTTACTGTTGGAGTTCACAACAGAATAGCTTTATACTCATAATTGGAGGTGCCGAAACATGCACACCAGAACTCAGCACATTCAATTGATTATACTAAGATCAATGCATCTGTCAAAAGAAGCGCTGACCAAAAGTAACTGAAATAGACAAGTTGCTATAATACAAATCGCAAATAGCATTTATTAGTTTTACACAAAGAAATTCACAAATAAAATGTATATTTTGGCTCAGATAAGAAAAAAGGACATTCTCCAAACATGGAATTAAGCTATCCAAATATAAATAACCACTAGAGAGAACCCCCTCCCTCAAACAAAACATGTTTTTCTAAATTTGAACCCATGGACCAAAATGCAGAAGTAATGTTATCAAAATCCAGATGCCTTTTATAATGGACGGAGTAATGCCATTTTGAATCTGTTGGTCAAATGTAATAAAGAACACATTCAGAAGCCATGAGTTTGTAGTATTCCATTCAACTCTATAGAAACAGATGGAAGTCTCAATGAACAAACTATGGCACACTATTTGCTAAATATCTTTTTAAAAAGTACAATGTGGACACAAAGCAATAGTTAAAAAAAAATGTGAGCAGAGGACGTGGGGAAGATTTTCCAACATAGATAAACTTTAAAAATGTACAACTATGTATAGCTAAATCCAAAAATATTTCAACTCCTGATACATATTAACAGTTACTTTTATGAAAGAAGTTTGTTTGATAGGTAATGATACAAGCATCTCAGAAATTAAAACAATGTAAAAGGAGTATCAGTTTTGGAAAAAAAAATATTGCACCTCTAACAGTGAAATCTGTAGAGGTTCACAAATTAGTAAGGTCACAGAACAGTAGAAAGTGGAAATGCAGAAAATGAAATGCATGATAGTGTTACATCTTACAAGAAGCAGAGACAAATTTGTTGTCTTTTCAATTATAAAAAAAAACAACAGCATTTCACTTGTAAGGAAGAAGCAAGAAAGATATTTTAAAATGGGAAGAGCAATCTGCAAGTTGATCACCATGAGAAAATTTGTCAGATGGGTGAAAAATAATTTCTCAGTCTCCCATTGTTCCCAGCAAACTGGTTTCCAAATGTGGAAGGCTGACATGCAGATATGGCCACAGGGTGACGGCTCAGTAACTGAATTAAAATCCCATTTCCTCATCAATCATGTGAAGAGCCTGTTTTGCTCTCTGCTCAATAACCCAAGAAAATATATGCCAAGTGTGGTGCATCATAAGGATACCGTCAGCCAGCTGCATAGGAAAGATATCAACCGAGAGCAGAAAAGAGGTTCGGGAGACACAAGGTGCTTTTGAGATGTGAGGGGAAAGCATAAGCTTTGCATTTCATCCTATGTAGCCAATTGAACATTGACTGTTACAGCAGATTATCAACATCCATAAATGAAATCATGAAAATCTGGTTTAGTCATTTTTTTCTCCCCCTTCTGATCTTCAAAACATCTTTGTTATCCATCTTTCTTCGATCAATCTATCTGTGGCAGTTTGTGTGGTGGGTGAGTATAAAAGCTGTAGATGAGACTGATGTTGACGGCAGCTAAATGGTATACATGCCTATTATCCCTTCCGGACATCTGCTACTATTTTTAAGATGACCACATATTAAATAAATTTAGTTTTAGATTCATCTTATTGCACCACTATGGTCTTCTGAAGATACCTTTAAATCTTACGCTAACTAAAAGAAAGTACTATGTCCACATTCTGAGCACAAAGGCTGGATTGCATCAAAGTTTTTCCTTCTCACTGATCTGTGATGCTCTTGGATAAGATCTTAAGTTGTGATGATTGAGAGACGTGCCTAGTTTGGAAACGTTATGGTCCCACCTTTGCTTTTTGCAAATGGTGTGGGTCTGTGTTGGCATCTTTAAAGAAAGGACTGGGACCTCATCTGCAGTGATGTGGACTTTGAATCAGTCTGTTGTGGTGAAGAAACTGTTTGAAAAAGCAAAGCTTTCTATTTACTGGTCTCCCTTCATTCAGAGTTTAAGCTATGGCCACCCGGTATGGGTTACAAGATTGTGAGGTCATGAAGCTGAAATTAGCTTCATTGGTAAGGTAGCTGGATCGTCAATTAAGATCGAGTATCTTCTAAATGTGATTCACATGTGAAAAGTTATGTGAACCACATGTATGGTTTTCATGTGGCACATTTAACTTTCACATGGGGTTTTTTTGTAAGGGCTGGGTCACCTGATTTCTGACCAGTGGAGTATGTGCTAAGCCACTCAGATTTTTCTAACAATATTCTCAGAAATACCCTCTGACTGAGCCACCACCAACAGCTCGGTAATTTAGTCATTTAATTAACAAAGCATTGATGTTATTGACCTTGCTGGTCAGACTGAGGCCCCAGAGGTTTTTCATTTCCTCAACGCTCTGATTGTGTCCATTTGGCTGCTGCAAAAGCATGTTTCTACACACATTTCATGAGCAAAAACATGTTTAAAACTACATTCACTGCGAGACCCCTTTTGTTTTAATAAGAGAAAACTAGACATTAGCTGCAAACTTACAATTCTGATGACCACACTTTCACTCATTGTCTCAGCTGAACTCTTACAGCGGCATAATTTGTTTTTATAGATAAGTTATTTATG
This sequence comes from Poeciliopsis prolifica, assembly GCF_027474105.1. Taxonomy (NCBI): domain Eukaryota; kingdom Metazoa; phylum Chordata; class Actinopteri; order Cyprinodontiformes; family Poeciliidae; genus Poeciliopsis; species Poeciliopsis prolifica. Next base: position 2,256,617 of record NW_026562389.1, read on the forward strand.
ATTAAATGGAGTCAAAAAGAAATTAGGTTAGAATATTTAAAGACATTCTTTCATTTAGCTCGAGGCTTAAGCCACTGATCGTACCAGAGGAACCTGCAGTATCCTATATATGCATTCCAGTTTAAAGTTTAATTTGGCCTTTGTATAATTTATAATAATTGAACACATTTCTTAGAATATATTTTTCTTTTCAACTTTGCAAAGTTGAACAGCACAAGTGACTTCATTCAATGCAACAGACACTGAAGCTAGAGATTTTCTTCTTTTGATTTTTAAATAATTTAGAAATAAAATGGAATTCAACATGTTCTTTAATACAATTACATTAAATAAAAATGTCCAACTACTGCTTTATAAAATCAGAAAGATACTTCATAAATTTCCCTCTGTGAGTAATAAAGTATATTGAGCAATGTGGGAGTTGTATGTACAGACTACTGGAGACTATGTCAGTAGTATAAACTCAGATGAATCTAAAACTATCTGGTGCTTTGCAAGAGCTTTTATACCAATGGAACATGTTTGTGTTTTGATGCCATCTTCATGAGGTGAGAGTTGGGGATGGTGAGATCAGGCTGCAGGAATATTTGTCTTTAAAGAAAATGCAGCTGGCCAGCAGGAATACATAGGTGGAATGCTGACACGCTATTGGCTGCCATTTTCTAAACAGTCCACTTTCCACTGCATATTCCTTGTAGCTTACTGGCTGTATACACTAGCGAGGCGATAAGGAAGACTGTAAATAGTAGGTTCTGCAGTAGTGCTCAGATGGCTTCAACTGCTCGTACTGATGCACATCAAGGTATTTTTGCTGTTTGAGCTTTTAAAATGGCCATTTATGAGTGTTTCCAGTTGGAGTCTCAAGTACTTGCAGATTTCAGCTATTTGCTGGCGATTGTGCATCACATCATAATCACACAGTGTTTTGTGTTGGTCTACCTTATAATAACATCCACTAAAACACTTACTGGTAGTTTGTAACATAAAAAAGTGCAAAAGTTCAAGGGCTTAAATACTGAGAGCTAATTTATAAGAGAATTTGTTTGATGTGATGTTAACATGTGATTTCCAAAGTGTAATAAATTCTATCAAATTGATATAAACCATAACAAAACAAAAAAGCCAGACCATAATAAAAACCAGAAAACATAAAAACAAAGCTGTTGAACTAAAAGACAATGGTATTAAATTATACCACTGTGACAATAAAACTAAAGAACTGCACTATGGGAAGCATATTTTGACTGAAGCTTAATCTTACAACACTTTAGGGGCTTGCTGCATTTTTCGAATTGCAATGGCAACACTTGAATTTATTGTGGAAGTGGTAGGATTCGGTTTATGGTGGAATTACCACAGAAAATGACCCCCTCCACAATGCAAGAGTTCCCACTTACCAACTGGCTTTTTTTATTCTCCCCCTCCAATTCTCTTGACGGTCTCCACTGTCTGATACAAATGGCTCTCTATTTAATGACATAGCGACAGTCTGCTACAATGCTTTGTTACCCAGACAACTAATGACAAGAATCAGGGAGACAGAACTGACGGTAAGACAAAGGAAACTGTGTTCCAAGTAAGAAAAAAAAAAAAACACAAAAGCTGAACCTACATTTGAATGAATATTGTGTGATTTTACAATTTAAGAGGATTTTAACTTAAAAGACCAATAATTATAATTGTAAATATCAGCAGATGTGTTGTTAGAAATGATAGAGACTTAAAACATGGAAATCAAAGTAATAGGAACCTAGTGAATGTACTTGAATTTTGAAATATAGGATTTAATTTGAAGGAACAATGCAAATTAATAAACATTTCTGTAAATGTTCCAGAATTAGTCATGACTATTTTATCTGTCACTGGACAGTGGAAAAATTTGTCTAAACAGAACAAACACAGATTAGAAAGGTTAAAAAGACTTAACACAAATTGTCAAATACAACACAAGAAAACTGCAATACTATTGTTATAAAAACTACAAGTTCTTGAAACTAACTCCATCAATCAACATGGCAACAGCATGTGACACTTGGTGAAATTAACTGTTCACAATGTTGACACATCTGATGTTTTATCATCCAATTAGATTATATGTGGTAATTTCTACAACTCATTAGAAGTATGCATTCTCAAATACATTGTTAAACTCCTGATATCAGTTAAATAGCATATTTTTTTAACTATCTTGATTATGTAGTTACTTTTTTACTTGTAAGAGGAGTTTTTGGTCTACATTTTTGCAGTTACAATGAGGAAAAATGATAGATTATACATTAGCAACTATATGATAAAGTTCAAAATGGTTTTTTTTATGTTTTACTCTTGTTTTCATCCATTTGCGTTTCTCTCAGATGTTTCACACAAGTGAAGATGTAAAAGCATTTCAAAATCCTGAGCTGGAAATTTTTCATCTGCATTTTTCATATTAAAAACATTAAAAATCTACAATCATGCTGAGAGTGCAGCAACCCAAACGCCTACGTAAAAACATTTCTAATTTCACGCTATGAACCCATCTTTAGATGGTGAATACTTCATTTTGATAGTCGGCAGGAAATGTAAATTTCTTCATTCATCCTTTAAGACAAGGAGCTAATGAAGATTGAAGCACAGTTTAGGGTAAGATATGTGCAAGAATTGCTTCAATATTTTACAGTTTATGCTAAACAATTGAAAGTCTCAACAGTCAAGCGTTCTTCTTCTAATGCCCAGCTATTTATCCCCTTGCATAGTCAGAATAACAAATGTTCAAGTGAAGGAAAATGTTCTCAGATAATGGAGCTTCCTCCACTGTGCAGTCTGGAAAACATGCCCAGTGGGATTTCCTTTTCATGTCAGTAATGCTGAAAGTCATGGAAAATGTCTAGATTAAACTTTTTATCTGGATGAAAAAAACTTGTTTGCAGCCTTAGATGTCCCATATTTACCACTATCTTGCAATGTCAAAATAGGCAGGTTTGTGGCGTGGGAAGAGACCTGGCTTTGAAAAATATCTTTTGTGATTCATCAACTTCGCTGAGTGTTTTTGATTTTGCTCTTTGAGCCCTTCTCTCGCAGATGTCATCATAGTTAGAAGGCTGCTGTCAGCACCAATAAAGGTCTTAATTTGGTCGACAATCTCTGGATCATTATATTTCTTAAAAACAAATTGATTTATCTAAAAAGCTTCATCATTAGCTTCCAACCTTTTCAAAAATCAAACATTGACCAATTTCACCCAAAAATAAAGATCAAATACAATGTTTCAGAATTTTCACACAGGCTTTTCTGCATATTTATACTGTGAGACACTTTGGTAATGGAAAAATGAGGCTTGACTTCAAGAAAAGAATGTCTGGAGTTTGTTGCAATTATAATTGTGGAAAAACCTTGAATATTTAAGGAGTAATTAACTTCACATTTGAAGACATGCCACCCAAAAACACAAAATCACACAAGTTGTATTGAGTGCAGCAACAAATTAGTATCCAGATTACCTTTAATTTTGCTTTCATATTCTGTATTTATGCTGTATTATATTTTTACCATTTACGCTTTAAGCTCATTTATTTAGCTTACTTTTAACTGTATGTGAAAAAACAATAGCAATATTTGAACATCAAAACATTGGATGATCCTCATTTCTATGCATACTATAATTTCAAATTACGTAATTAAATCATAAAGGTGTTGGCCCTTTGAAGCCAGAAGGATTAATTAATGATTTTGTTTCTTATTGCATGTTTCATGTTTTCACTAGCTGAAATATAATCATTAAATCAAAGAGTGTTGAGTAATAAATCTGGGATGACTTAAAATATCTGTCAGTGTTATAGATGTAATGGTATTTTCACCTGGATAAATACATAAATCTTGATTTAAACACCTTCACTACAGCATCTAAAACGCCAAGAATCAAAACAAAAAACTTATGAATTGTGAGACTTTTAGCTGCTTCCTTTCACCACTGTTCCATACACACACACATATGCCTCAAATGCTTGGAAAATAGCAATAGTTTCCTGAATTGCTGTCTGAATTTTTTAGATATTTTTAAACTGGACATCCACAATGCATACACAACAGTTTTGTGCACTGAAAGCCAGAAATTGTGTGTTTGTCTCCATTTCCGTGCCCATTACTTTTGGACTTGACTGACAAACTCGGATGCATCCCTTGACAAATTAAATATGTTCAGGGGTGCATGAACAAACGTTGGCGCTACTTCTGGGCAGAAACTTCCTTACAATCATGTCACAAGTTGTCACCACAAGTTCTGCAAGCAGCATTTGGAGCATTTTTTCTTTTCTTTAATGCAGTAGAAAAACTGCATTAAATTCATAAAAATGCAGTAGAAAAACATGATTAGAAATGGTAATAGATTGAAATTAAACCTCACAGGAATCATCCAGTTGGCAAGATCTCCATATTTTGACACCTGCATGGCTCCCAGCATTGTCAGGTTGATATGACCCCTTGAGAGATGACACAACAGATGACAGCTGTCAGTTTTGGAATCAGTTAAACTTATGAACTTAGGTCCATTCATAGGAGAAAGACTAGTTAGAATCTTAAAAATATTAACATCTCATATTTGTTTTCTTGACAGAAAACCTTTTAATACATTGAAAAACATAAAAAAAATGCCATACTGAATCTACATTCTCCTGATGCCCACAGAGAATAAATACCTGATCCAACAGGCAGGAGGAACCAATTTCCACATGGTGAAGTTCAGAACTTCTTGTTTTTGTTGGTATGACAGTTATTAGAAGTGGACATATCCACTTCCTTATCTGAGATTTAAGTAAAGTTTGGATCTGCCGATACCAAATCTCAAAAATTAGAATTTATCTTTGATGAGCATGACATCAATATAAAGAAGCTTTAAACATATTTCTAGGCTTGTTACTATTAGTATTTATTTGTACTATGAACTTCATATCAAAGACTAAATTAATTTGGAGAAAATATTTTTAAAAACCTTATGGATCCAATTTTTGCTATTAGTGCAGTTGGTATAAACCTGTGGAAAAACATATGATTCTTGAATTTCTAACCTGTCGATCAACTTTTTCTTTTCCATCAAGCTGAAATACTGGTCATAAACTGATTTATCTGGTCATTAAATTTTTAATTTTGTATTCCTCTGCCAAGATAGAAAGAAATAAAAGATAACTGTTTAAAAAAGCCTAATAACTGAGAAATAACATAACAGATAAAGTCTCAACATTGGATCTAGTTAAGAAAGAGTAGTTTGTAGAACAAAATTTTAAGCAGCTACACAGTATATTTTCTATTTCAAGCAGCTACAGTTAAATGATAAAGGCCAGCAGCTTAGCTTGTTTAATTGTGCATGCTTTAGCAGTTAGCAATCCATCTCACAGAATCTCTTAAACTCTCCATTGCGTCTTCACAGCAGGAGACCAAAACAAGTACAAATTCAGCTTGGTTGCTTTTAGTCTCAGACAGTGTGACTGGACATTATTGTTTATGACCACTATTGAATTTCCTCTGGGTGGCCAAACAAAACTAATGCTGCAGGGAGCACGGGTGGGCAATATCAGTCAGCAGGCAAATCAATAAAAACAAGAGACTTAGGATATATTGACAAGGCTGCTGTCTAGTTGGGCTGGTGACAGCAGCCATTTGTTATTATCCAGTGCTTCCCATCGTGGTCTCCTGTGGTAAATCATGTTTATAGCTTTAAGGAGGTGGTTTGAAAGAAAAATAAGTATCTGATTTGGAGGAAATGTGGCATTTTCTTCCCATTTTCCACAATACCATGACGCCATGGGGTTGAGTCACCATATTATGAAACCTATTTTTTTAAGGACTTGTATAGTGCAATCCCATTTAAATGTCACCCATAACTAACTTTCGCTTTGCAAATAAAGTTTTCAAAGCTTGTTTGTCATGGTCTTACCCTCGGATCATGGCAAATGACTCATCACTGGAAAAATAGGCAGCCCCCGGGAGTACAGTGACAGTCTCCTTCCCTGCAGAATAGGGACACAAAGTGCAAGGGTTAATACATTACAGCAATAGACTTAAAAGCACACGGCATTTGCAAAAGCAATAAAATTAAATGAAAATAGAGTAGTTTAATTCTTGAATCAAGATTAAAAAAGAAATTATGCTAATACATACAGCACCTTGCAAAAATCATGTTTGCGATTGTGACAGTGGCCTTATGCGAACCTTATGTGGCATAATTGTGAAGGGGAAAGCAAATGAGCTCTCAAAATCTGCACAACTAATATTTTGAAAAGGCTGGCTTGCAAATGTTTCAGAACCTAGAATCAATGCTTTGAACAACCGTCTTATTGTGGAAACCGCTGACGTGAAGAGCTCACGCTCTATCAAAATGGATGGAGAGCAGATGCAAAAATTCTGAATTGTATTTAGATCTGACCAACATAAATATATATATGCTTTGATATAAAGTATTCCATTGTGAGTGTAGCTGTGTGATTTGGGTCCTACTGGAAAACCACTTATAAGACAACTTCAGAAGGAAGTACGATTGTTATGTTTTGGGGTTTCAGAATAAAAGGAGCTGAAATATATGCATAGCAACCTTTTTAGATTACAATTTGTAAAAAAAAAAAAAGGTGTATAATTTTGCTTCCAGACAACAATCACAATAATATTCTACTTTCTGTTGGTCAAACACATAAAATCCTATATTATAAAGGATATAATATGACAATTATACATAATACTTAGTTTATACTATTCCTGTTTAGGTTCTAAAATGTAAAATGTGTGTGAATTATTTTGCAAGGTCTTAAAACAGGCATATAGGGGAGAGAAAGAAAAGCCAACTATTGAGTGATAGAATTATTAAGCAATGCAGAGGTATGTATATGATTGTATGTAAACTCCAAACACTTCTTGATCTATCCAAAATGTTGCAATGTCTACTGGAATTTTTTTCTCAAATATACATTTGTCTTTTAAGACATTGATCAATCAGCCTTACCAGCATTAATAAGGTCTGCATCCACTTCATTCTCAGTGGGGTAGGGCCCCTATCCAAAAAGAAATGAAACATGAGTGTGCACACAGGAGCACAAGCACACATCCACTCAGACACGTCACTCATCCTGCCCAGCCATGATCTATCAAGACAGAGACAGATACAATCGCATCTCTAAATTAGATAAGATATTGATTTTTTTTTTCCCCCTGTGTCCAACAAAGGGAGCAATTCTTTCACCAAAAAAAAAAGAAAGGTGTAGAGAAGAAAGGTGAGGATACCTCTTGAAAAACCAGGGCTTTTAATTAAAGGAAGTTTTAGGGAAAAAATTGCATAGGCAGTAGGCACCCACATACTTCTGCAAACACAACCAATTGAAAAGTAATTCCACAGCAGCTCCAGCAGCCTTTGTTAAAAGACTCAGGCAGCAAATAATGACTGTAACAGAAAATGGAAGGAAAAAGTGTCAAACTGCCACAACCCATTATATAATGAATCTTGCACATCTCAAATTAGGGCCCAAGCTAGCAAGTTTAACATCTGACTATTCGTCTTCCCGTACACTCTAAGCATAGTTTTACTTTAAAGCCCTCACCTCTGCAAAATTGACCATTCTTTCAACTTGATGTCTTTCAATGTTGCGAGAAAAACTCTTACCAGTCCCAAGAGTCCGTTTTCACTTTGGAGGTGTACAGTGATGTCTGGTTTGATGAAGTTGCTGGCCAGCATGGGGATACCAATACCAAGGTTGGCTGTTTTTCTTTAAGTTAAGTCAAATATAACATATTTACAGAAAGAATCATACACGGCAAACTGGGCTCCTAGACATTTAAGTAAAAATATTTTTCCGTACTCCACTTGTCAGTTTTCAGTTTCACTTAAAATTCACTTGAATTCACTTAAAATATCCAATTTAAAAGTTTATTTTTGGTAAATATTTCTGCAGCAGGCAGTTTAAATATGTAATGTTCAAAAACAAGCAGCTGGAAATAAGAATGATCAAAGGTGGCAAGGAAGAGATGGACAGAGGGTAGGACAAAGACTAGAGGGGTGCAAGAAAAGAAGCATGACTTGAAAGAAATAAAAGACAGAAGAAAAGAAAATAAGGCAACAAAGGTCAAGGAAAAGTAAAAATGAAGGAACAAAGGAAGGACGCATCCCAGAAAGAAAGGAAGGAAAGATTTTTAAATGATGGGCAAGAGAGCAAAGTGTTGAAATACAAATATTTGTCAGAAATCTTTTCTATACTTACCAGAACTTAGAAAATAATGAAATCAAATCCATACACTACCTCGTGCAGAAATACAAGTATTTATTATAGTTTTATTTGTGTTTGTTGGAGTTCCTGGCAATGATATTCAAAATACCTCTTTTTGTAACGGCATGAACATGTAGAAACATTGTTGTCATTTTTTCAGTAGAGAGATAATAAAAATTGCTTCCGTTTCCTGAAGATGTTTAACTTCTTTTTCAAAAGGCTTCTTCTGCTCTAATCATGGGTTGGGGATGTTAATGAACAGGATCGGAGGGTTGGGTCAGTCACTCATTGCACCACAAGGGACAATTATTGGTACCCCTGCTGTCAAAGCCAATATGGTCTGTCTTTGCAAACAAGGCAGCACTTAGTCTTCTAATATAAAATTTTACATAATTGCAGCATACAGAGAGCGCAAGATCTATGATTGTTACCTTTTCCCCATCTCTAGATTCAAGGTTCTAGTCCTGGTTCCTCTCCAATTCTCTCTTGTCTGCAGCACACCTCAGATTTTTAAATAGGATTTAGGTCTGGAGGCTTATAAGGCTATAAAAAACAGTTTTACTGCCAATTTGACTTCATATATCCCGTCACAATCTTGCTAAAATACTAAATACGCAACAACTTTTATTTTTTGATGGAAGCGACACGATTTGATCGGGATTAGTTGGTGTTTCACAGAGCTGATAAAGCCATGCACTGTTATTCCAGGGTCTATGAAAATGTGGGAAAGTACCTTATGCCCACTGCTAGGAACAGCAGAAGATCTGTGATGCTGTGGGGTGGGTTCTCTTCCAGCCTTAGTTTTACACCAAATCCAGTTGGATTTTTTTTTACCTAGCCACACCCTTCCAGTTCAGGTCTGAGTAAAGTTTTAAAAAAAAATCTCCATAGGTAGCATCATTACTGGTTTGGGATGATAAAAACACTTTCTGGCATCACTACCAAAAACCCAGGCTGCATGTCTATTGTTATACCAAAATAGTTTGAGAAACCTTGACATGTCACTACCAGTGTGACGATATAGATATATTTAATAAAGAATATGCATTCTGATAATTCTCATTTATCAAATTAAAAGTATCTTTTGAAAATATCCTTTAAAACAGGTATTAAGTATACTTTCATTAAACCCAAATGTCTATTTTAAAAATTGTTTTTGTACTGGTCTGACGTAATATTCTAATATTAAATCTTGTGTTTTCATTAGATGTAAATGAAAAATCATTCTAGTTAACTTAAAGAAAGGCTTGAAAATAGTTTATGTGTAGTTCATTTTAATAATTCTTTTAGTCAACTGAGTTACTAAAATAAATAAGCATTTCTAACATATTTCCATTAATGTGACTATATATACAAGACATACATTTCTAAGGTACTAAATATGTCACATCAGGATTCATTATCACTAAATATAATTAAACACAGACTAAACATTTTGCATATTTTAGAAGGAGCAAAAAAATATACAATTTTAAATAAACTACTTCTGCCTAATTTCAATTACTTCCAATCAACTGCTACCAGGACTTCTATCATTCAGTCTTTATGAAAAGGTTTCCTTTTTTTCAGTAGCTATGGGCTGATACTTGTCTGCTTCAGTCTACTATTACAAAAGCAAACAACCTAATACCAAAAGGATGTCAAAGGATACCATACATGCCATCTTCAAACTCCAGTGCTGCCCTGCGAATGATCCTTTCCCGAACAATATCTGAATCTTTCTTTGGTTTGGGCTTTTCTTCTTGGCCTTTTCTCACAGTGCGTTTCTAGAAGTATACAGAAATAGATGAGAAACAGCAAGATGGCACCTTGGGAGTCTATTTCTGAGCAAACGCAATGACAGGGATAAAACATGGAATCTGTGGGTTTTACACAATGAAACCCTGCGATAATGCTCTTACTGTGAAAGAATGCCCATAATAGACATTGCACCAACATTCCTCTGTTAAATGATCTTTCCATTTATGTAAACTCAGACGGGTCTTAATTTTGTACCTCAATTCTTTTCTCATAGCTATCTCCCTGAACAATCCTGTGGACGTAGATACTGGGTATGTGTATGTCTTCTGCAGCAAATGTCCCAACATCTACCACCTCCTCCACCTGCAGAGAGACAGAGTAATGAGCACCAGCTTCATCTCCAAATTGACCCACGATCCCGAAGATTGAAAGTTCAGATAGAGAAACCATGCAGTGTTGGAATTACAGTACCAGAAAATAACCCCTGTCCAACGGGTTATGAAATTCAAAAAGTTAAGCTGGTATAAAAAGGGGGAAAAAAAACTGCTGAGTTTTTGCTGATGTGCAGCAATCAAGATAATGTTATCTCCAGATATTTTGATTTCTTATATACCAAACATGGAATTAAATGAGAAACTTATAGTGCTTTGCCAAAGTATTGACATCCCTACATTTTTCTACAAAGCTGCACACCCTTGTCAAGTGGAAAAAGTATGACACATGGGTTTAAAAAAAAAAAATCAATACACTGACATAAAACTGATTGCATATGTTTTGCATAGTGCAATTTGTTACAATTCTGTGGAATTTAGCTTTTTCAGTCCATTCAGGATACTCCATTTCCTACTTTGAAGTTTTCACCTCACGAAAAGTGGCGTAATTGAACCCATATACTGATGCGAGCGAAGCTACTGAGTGACAGCTATCGACAGCATTTTCAGTCGCTGGAGTCGATTATGGAATCCCACAAATAGGGGATAGATGCATCACAATATTTAGTGCACAAATAAAAAGGTCATGGACTTCCAGCTAACCAATCTGCCATTTTCATTTCTAGCAGTGACTTTGCTTTCCAAGTTCAACTATATCAAAGCTACAAGTTAGATAAGTCAAAAATGTTTGGGTTTTGGGTCTGTCAAAGTTCAAACCTAAGTCCAAATTGAAAATCTGTGGCAAGACCATAGAAAAAAAAGGGGGGTGGAATATACAAACAAACCACACTTTCAAAACTGAAACCACGAGTCATTGTCCTTCAACTTTACAAATAAGCACAACTTTGCGTTGGTCTAACGCATAAAATACCTGTTAAAAATTAGGTTTGTTTCTGTAAAGTAACTAACAAAAAGTTCAAGGGTATAAACACTTATGCAAGGCAAACTAAAAGTCAACACAACACTTCTAGAGGCAGTGTAAAATTATATTTTAGACTTTTTGACATCCTGTAAGTCTCCATTTTTGGCTAAAATTGTGAATTTCACGTTGAAAAAGGTGCAGCATTAAATGAGGAGTCTAGGGTTCTCTAGCTTTTCGTTTAGCAACTCCACAAGGGCCAGTAAAAGCCGACTGTGTACCTAAATCCAGCTTGGCTACATGAACAAAAAAAGGATCATCTGATGCAACAAGCACAGGATATACAGCTGATCCAGGGATCAGAGGAGGAAGAGAGTAGAGGTGCATAGGAGAAAGACTATTGGTGTATCAAGACTAAACATAACTGCCTTCTGCAAAAATAAGACATGTTTAAAAAGAAACATGCACGGTTTAAATAAAACCCAATATTTCAATTACTCTCACACAACACAGAATTAAATATTAAACCATTTAGTCATTTTTTTTCTAACTACTGGAAGCTGTCAAAGAATTGTTTTGACATTTAGTAGCTAATTTAAGTTTTTAAATCAAATAATAGAGTGTCTACTCTAAGCAATATCAATTTTATATATCTAGTGTGAAAGGTCACAATACTGCACCTCTTTACTTCCTGCCTGTAACGATGGAGGTAAATGTGTGTCACAATCGTGTACAAGAGAAAGTCAGTAAAATACTTTAATAAAAAAATATAAATAATATTAAACATATAAACATATTTTGTACATATGTTCTTTCAAATTTATGTCAGTCTTCTACTGACATATAAAGAAAATTGTATCCATTCATTCATCTTTTAATCACAAGAAGACTGAATATGTGCGGCAACAATTGTTGCCACTAGCATAATACACAGACACTATTATGCTATGTGGCCAAAGCTTTGCTATTTATTCTATATGTCTTACTGTTCCCACACAGCTTAAACTATAAGATGTTTTAGATTTTCTAGGCCTGAAGGAACCTCAAAATGATGTCTCCTACATCACTGTCATTCCCACAGTTGAAACCAACCCTTTCCACAAAGTGTGGCCTATGCACTGTGGCCTCTGACCACAAGATGAAACTAGTTCAGGACAAAGCAATGGTCTTGTGCTTGGTCTGGTGGAACAAGGGCAATGTCCTCTTAGATGCAGATTTGTTCATACTAAAATTTTTACTTGATTTTGTTGAATTGGTGAAATGATCAAATGAGGTCAAAGGTCACTTGGCACATTGAGACAATGACATCTGCAGGATGTGGTATTGAATTTTTATGTTTCTAAAATATTTCTGAACATTCTTGTAACCATTCTTTGTTATAAGAAGTTATGCATGTTATGTTTTATCAAATTTTTAAAATCTGTATAAATAGAGCAGATTTGTGTAATTTAGATCCTGCAGTTTCCCACCGGTAATAATTTTTGCCGAGTATAAAACCTACATTTTCACTAACATAACCAGCATAAAATGTAATGTTCATAAATATTATGTGTCATGTCCAAGGATTGAAATGCATGCACTTACTTTGCAGAAAAAAATTTGGGATTAAACAGGTTGATTTTACAATCCGCAATGAAGAACAAACACATTGTATTCTAGACTCACAAGTGCATCCATCAGCTTTTTGAAGAAAGTGTGCAGCACCAGCAGAGAAGTGTACATAAGGGATTATTTCTGTCTGACTAACAGAACGGAGATGGAAATGGGTATTGATTTAAACAGCGCTCGGTCAACATGACTGGTATAAAAATCCCACAAGAAATACACCTGCCTTCTTCTCTCCTTAGGTAACATTAGGATGTGCTTAAAAGCAGGCTCCCAGCAGCCTACACCCTAACAGGTGTGAAAATGGAGCTGTGCAACATGTGTGGGCTCCATTAATCTTGTTGGCCATTAGTCGTCTGCTCAAAACATTTAAAAACTCCTGTTTCTTTTATGAAATGAACGCCTTGCAACCTCTCTTTGAATTTTTCACATTTTGTCAAGTTACAACCAAAGCTGTATTTTAATCGGATTTTAAGTGATCGGCTGTATAATTGTGAAATGGAAAGAAAATATTATATTGTTTTTAAAACCTTTTTGGAAATGAAATCTGGAAAAACAAAACTAAACAAAAAAAAAACAATATTATAAAACACAATTCTAAAGGGATCTTAGCTACAGAAAAATAAGTAAACAAAAATAAATTACTAAAAATCCAAACAAATTGCAATGGTAGTATGTTAAACATGATGATTTTGAATTGAAGATGTAGTAAAATGACAAGCATATCCAGATTGATCTATTTACCCCACAAGGAATGCAAGCCTTGATACATAGACATAAATACAAACACGTATGTAAATCCACAGAGATCGAGATAAATGTAGAGATATTAAAAACGACTTAAAAGCAGAAAACTTTCATATATCAATGGTTGTTTTGTTTGCTACTTCAAAATTTAAGCAGTGCATCCTCAGAAAAGTCTGACTCTATTCCAACCAGTTTTGCATCTCTTGATCTTCCTTGGTACTAGACATGTTTACAATGCTAGTCTGCTAGGGCCTGGTTCCTACTGATAAATAAAATGCCATCTTCAAAGGGCCAGATGTGGTACGCAGACTGTAAAATGCTGCAGTCTGACCTAAACTATGACATTTTGAATCTGGCTGTGTGTTTTTAAGTTGTCTCAAGTCTTTTGCAGCCTCCAACCGTTTTCTTTTCCCCATCTATTTTCCCTACACCTGACCAGCTTTCTTTCCCTGCTGCAGGAACACATCCCCACAGTATGATGCTGTCAGTACCATGTTCAATAAAGTGCAATGTTATTTTTCCCAAACAGCGTTTTCCATGCAGTGCAAAAAGTTACATTTTGGCCTTATCTGACATTTGCTGTGTTCCCCACACGGTTTATAAAATGATTCTTGTGGGGGTGGAAGGAGTTGTTGACAATGTAATATAAAGGGGGGGAAAAGCTCTGCACAAAAGCAATCATGTTTCTAGTGACTGAAAGAGAATTTAACCACAACAACACAATTCTCTGCTTCACTTCTACTTTTCAGTGCTTTGCTTCCTGTGCAGCTCACTGTGTAACCTACTTATTCCATCTACATGAGGGGCAGCCGTTCAGAGCAAATTGAATTGAATCTCTCCTTATCTCTGCCTCTCTCCCACAGACCTCGGCGCTGACTGAGAGGAGTCAATGGCCAGGAGTGGATCCCATCTTTGTGTTGTCATGGATACGAAGGTTTTGGTCTCTCAGGAGCTAAGGCCACTTAGGATTGTAAAGTGATTTTAGACTCCTTTTATGGGTCTTTAGGGTGATTTGTAGTAAACTTCTTGCACAGAATGAGACTGATGGAAGCACAGCAACAGGAGTCTAGAATATTTAACTCATCTTTGTCTAGGGCGCTCAGTCTGAGTTTTTTGATAGTAGTGAATTCATGAGACATTTTTATCAAGAAGGAAACTGCAGCAAAATACTAAGACTAGAATCACAACAAACACTTTGCATACCTTTCAAAGCCAAAGATAAAATTATTTACCTGGTACTTTATCTTTTGAGTGAAAATATAGGAGTTCAATGAGAAGGAGCAAACAAATAAATCCACACCTCAGAAGTGGATTCTTTTCCGCTTTTTTTTTTTTTTTTTTGCGCTCTCTAAAACAAACAGACCTTGAATTTAGCAGCATTTTCAATTAGACTTCCAAAGCTAAATCACAGCACAATAAGAAGCTCATACAATTTAAATGTGCCATGCGGATAAAAAGCCTCAGTTCCTTTCATCTATGTGATGTGTCCCGAATGCACAGGAGGTTCAGCGGACAAGGAAGGATAAAACATTAAAATGAAATTAAAAAAAATTAAAAAAACACACACACACACAAATGAGCAGGTGTGTCGAGAAAGTAAATAGACACATGCATTGAGATTGATATTCCCGTATTTGTAGACAGATTTTCACATCAATGAGAGCAAAGCGAGGCATGAAGTGAGCTGGCAGAGGGACACAGGGAATCAAAGTGCCCTCTGGGGACACAGCAAGGGTTTTTTTTTTTTTTGAGAGGGTGCGCTTTTTTAGCCCACAAGCTTTGTCAAATCTTGTTAATCTCACATGGATCTGTTTACAATCCAACCAAATCCTGCAGCCAAGTGTTACTATACAAGTGTTCCCAGCGCAATTTCAAGACAAACCAGAAAGATGCTGTGAACATCTCAAATATTTTGAGAGTAAAATTAAATTTATGCTAATATAACAAGCTTGATATAAAACATATAATCCAAAAGAGACAACGTAAAAAATAAATTAACCTAAATTTTTCTGAAAGTATGAAAATAATGTTATTTAGCTGACAGGAGCACAACAGGATAAAAGGTCACATTATTTCCCAAAACGCCAAGTCAAAGAATGAAGTGAGGCACATTGTGTTTTGTAAAAGGATTCTGTCTGGTTATAAACAAAATTAGAGGTCTACAAACAATTATAAATGAATTACCATTGTTATTCCTTTATCAAATGTCACACAAAAGAGAAGCAGATACGTTCTGTACTTAGCCAAATTGCCTTAGCACAACAGCCTGACATTAACTGATTAAATAAATATTGCCCATGAACAGAAAAAGTTTTGCCATTACACCAAACAGATGGGGGATTCTGAATTGTCATGCACAATCTGGACTGATTTCTATTCATTCAAGCAATTTCAACAGTGTTAGTTGCAGTGTTAGAAACAGACAGAAATTACTGAAATTATTTTTTATCCAGCAGATGATGATCAATGCAACATTTATAAGAAACAAGCTATTAGGTTGAATTTGTTAGTTTTATATGTCAATATTTGTGTAAAATGCTATTTAAGGTCATTAACTTTTAGTTTGAAAGTCAGCAAGCTTTTGAAATTACTCAAAAAACTGATATACACTTTTTGATGCATGTCTGGAGATTTCAAAGTTGACCACAACTTTGTCAGTATCATTCATATTTTTGTCTGGGAAAACAGACAACTTCCAGCCTTTAGCACTTCAGCATTAGCACTTCAGCATTAGTGGATCCAGCGATATGCAGATTGTCCCATGGAACATGGAAAAAGGTGCTTTATATTGTTAGGGTATTTTTATTTATGAGATTTCTTTTGACAAACCAAAATCATCTAGATGACAAGAACATCAGAATTCACAGTTCACACAAATGTACTGCAGCCTGCACACAATCACACAAATATGGCTGACATGCTGCAACGTAGAAGTTATAAGCAAGAAATGTAAAGTGCTATGCACACCGGAGCTCAGATATTCACATATTTTCAAAACAGGACAAAATAAGATTAAGTCATTCAGAAGTTTAAAATATCAGTGTAAACCACAGGTACTTATAAATTATTAAGTACCTCATGTAGTAATACTGAAGCTATTTGAATTCATATTCGGTCTAAAATTGTTTCACAAGAACAAATACTAAAACTGGACAGCAAGAAGATGAGTAGAAATAGCTACGGGAAACAAAGTGAATACGACACCGCACTCTCATTACCGAGCGTATTTTTAGTCTTTCCATCCTCTCCCCATTGTGTGGGCACTTGGCCATGCTCTGTTGTCACTTTCTGGGATCAGTGCAGACTCCATCCTCTAACCCAAAATACAGGCATTGCGAGCAATCTGTTTCCTCTCTGTGGAAACTCGATTGCCTCAATAGCACCTGGGAAACAGAAGCTAGCCAGCCGATTGGCAACCCCTGATAACACAAGAAGCAAAACTATTTTTCTCCAAATGACGCATATTTATTCCTGCGTATTGGGAACAGACCAATCAAAGAGGTTTATATCTCACAAGAAACTATAGGGAGGTGGGGGAGCGAGGAAATTAATATGCATTTTGTCCAAGGCAAATTCAGATGACAACCTATTAAGGAATACCTTAAGGATAGAGGATATGTGTCAAAGAGAACATTAACTTTAACAACAGACTGTTTATATTATATGAATAAAATTATATTATACTATATGAATAAAAAAAGAGACTTGTGTGATATTTTTACAGTCTGAATCCGAACTTCCAAAACCCCT
Source organism: Poeciliopsis prolifica (assembly GCF_027474105.1). Classification (NCBI taxonomy): domain Eukaryota; kingdom Metazoa; phylum Chordata; class Actinopteri; order Cyprinodontiformes; family Poeciliidae; genus Poeciliopsis; species Poeciliopsis prolifica. Next base: position 2,273,971 of record NW_026562389.1, read on the forward strand.
TTCTCACTCTGATGGTAAATGCTTTATGTCAAGGAACCTGCATTGCAGAAGGAATGATATTAAACATGACATTAAAAACAAATATTTCCTCAAAAAGTCAAACACTTCTGTTTTAAATTGAATGATTATACTGCATCTAGAACTAATTCATCTCTTTCTGAAAAACTAAATTCAGATTTCTGCACATATTTTATTTATTTTGATATTTATTCATTTAAGCAGCTTAGAAAACTTTTACAAAGCCAACTTGGGGTTTTAAATACCCTTCTTTACTTTACGGAAACTTTTAGAAGAATAAGGAATTTGATCAGAGTAAGGCCTTGACGTTGGACAGGTCCCAATGCCAAAAACAGCCTAATTAGCAAAAGAGCTGGAAGAGACCACCTCTGGTTTGGTCATTTACTTTCACCTCATGGTTCAGTCATTGTTGGCCTTGGCCAGGAGTCGCCGTCCACCCAAGGAGGTTACTCTGTGGCTCCAAGGCTTCTGGATGTTTTCCATTTGGGATTCAAAGCCAAACTATAATCAATTTGAATTCAAAGAATGTTTCTTAAATAAAAATAAATAAATAAAATTAAATGTGGACAAAAACTTTTCTGTAGATGTGAATGGGCATGACTTTGTGGTAGTGCCTCCCTTCTCCTCAAACTTGAATCTGCATTATAAAAGTATTCAAAGAGCCCTACATCCTCCCTTCAGGGTGAAAATGAAATAAAAAAATTACTATGATTGAGGTTCCTCAGTAAATGTATCATGTGTCATTTCACAGCTAAATGAGTAGTTTTGAACAGAACATCAATTCACTTTCTTCCTTCTTTTATATGAAAACAAGTAAGTACTTAAACTTTAAGTGAATGGGGCACAGATGTGTTTGGATACTCATCTCTCTTTTGATTTTACAGCAATTGTACATTATCAAGACCCGCATTTACAACCATTTTCTTTGGAGAGGTGTATCTTTGAGTACAAAGTAGCACTTTTTTTAAGTACTGTGTTTTTGATGGAATAACATTTTGTTGCAACATTTTGTGCAACAAATGACAGTTCTAACTATATGAGTAAATGCCATCTATTCTTAATGGCAGCACCATACAATGATTGACTAAACAGCATGAAGTAAAAACGGGAGGAAAAATAAAAAAGAAAATCTATTGGTCACTATTCCAACAGTTCATTGTGTCTAGTTCTATCGGCCAAGTTTCAGCTGGCAGTTCAGTGTTCCGCGCAATAATACAACAAGGGTTGCTACTGTGACAAAAACCTCACAATGATCACACAGAGCGCTCATAACATCCCTTACTAAAGGTTATGAGGAAATGAGAGCACTGCACATTTCATGCCTACAAAGTCAACTGATCAACTGGTTTTGGCAGGAAGGTAATTGGATTTGTTGAGAAAGCAAAAGAAAGACAAAGACAGAAAAAAATAAGACCAGAAAGCCCAAGGAGACAAAATAAGCAGTAACAAATAACACCTAGGTGACTAATTGAAATTACAGCAACAGGGCAAAAAAGACACAAGATATTCGGCACCACCAAAAGACTACAGTATAAGATTTAATATTTCAGGAGAAAAAACTGGGGCAAGCAAACCAATAAATTTCAAAAGACAATAGTTCAAAGTTCAAATTACTAAATACTAGTCTGCAATGAAAACAGTGCATTACATGAAGCCATTTTATTACATACACCCATCCAATTACTTGGTAATACAAATTAGCAAATTAAACACAAATTAAGCAAATAAGCAAGTCATATGGCAGCAACTCAATGCCTCCAAGCATCTAATTGTGGTGAAGACAGCTGTCTGCAATTCAAACTGAACATCAGAATGGAAAAAAGGGCAATTTGATTGACAACTTCCTGCAGGATGTTTAGCCATGTCACAAAGCTGAAATGGTTCTCTCAGTCCACAAATCGGCAGCAGGATGAATGTTGATAGCAGTAGGTGATCTTGTCTGACACTAGCCAGGTAGCCCTGCTAAAGCGGATGGTGAGTTTTGTATCTTATTAGTCAATACATTAGAAAAGGTATTTTAAGTTGGGAAGCGTTACTGAAAATTTTAAACCTACCTCTGCAAACTAGACAATGCCATGATGATGTACAACAACAAAGGAATTGTAGTCAATACCATACTATAGAGTTCTTCTGCAACAATATCTTAACAGAACTCTTGAATTATTTCTTTTTTGCACAAGTACAGTGAGTCGTTCCTCAACCCATTCATTTTATATTGGGTTTCATCTACTAGCCTTAATGAGGATTTTTTTAAAATATTTTACAAGATTTGGAGAATTGTAGTCTTTTTAGCATTGCTCTTATTAGTATAGGTGTGGGCTATCTTGCTTCTAAAAGAACTTCAAAGACTTATTTAATTTTGGGCATAGCGGTTATGATGTTTTTACAACAGCACTGCGCATCACACAAAACTGTAATTTGCTACCAGTTAGTGGCAGCAGAAATGAATCAATCACCAAGTCAAATTATTCTTAGGAATATTTTGTCCATTTTAAAACATTTAACATATCTCAAGCACAAAAACAAAATCTGGCTTAAGGTGTGAAGAACAACTGCTATTTTTGTTTCCACACAAATGTGCAGTGGGAAGCTGATAAATCACTCGGAATCCAGGTCATTTATATCCATTTAGAGCTCCCCCCACCCCAGTTACACAAACAAAACACGCAAAGATATAAATTCTTGCATGAGTGGTTACAGAGCACACAAATTTATCGAACTACACTGAAATATTGTTGTGTCATTTACCTGATGACCAATTGTCAAACTATGGCAAAAACTACTGTGATTTACTAGACTGACTCCCATAATGCACTGGGGTGTTTTGCTGTACCTGCATTAAAAGAGAAAACCTGAGCAGCTGGATACCATGGCACTGTGAACAATCAAACAGCAGATCTGGTTGCCTGGCAACAATGGCAGGAGCTGGTGATGATCTAGAAATTTTCTTCAGTGACAACTGATTTTCTAACAGTTTTCCAAATTCTTATAGTTTAATGTAATTGAAAAAGACATTGATTTACTTCAGAGAAACTCAGGAGTTTTTTTTTTCAATTATCTCACTAGATGAAGACTAAGGCTCTTGTATTGGTTAATGGCAATTTCTGTGTGTGTGTGTATATGTATAAATTAGTCTTTTTACCAAAACTGAAGCAAATCTGGAGTTAAAATTATTATTTTACAACTTCCTGTTTGTCCTGACTCCATCTGCTACAGCCTGAAACTTACCATCCCTTGGCAACCATTAACTGGCTAGTCCCTGAAACATTGAGAGGTTACCTGGCTGCAGACAAACTAAAGCATCCAACAGAAGGTTGACGTGTTTTTAGAAGGCCTTACTAATGAGGTACTTGGAAGCTGAGCTGCAAGTAAAAGAGTCAGTTTCATAAAAATCAACAAAGGTCTGGTGGTTATTTAACAAGTGCACCTAGGCAGCAGGTCGATAATGATAACGGATCACTAAATTTATAACCAAGTCTGGCTTGAAGCCTTGAGATAAATCTATTTTCACAAAGACAGTAATTGCATCATTATCAAAGATAAAAGGTTTGTAAATGGCATTGCAACATGTGTCTATCACTTTCTAATCATGAAGAAGTTGTCACAGATAACATTCATGTTACCTCTGCTGCAATAAAAAAGGTACTATAAACTTGAACAAGTGCTTCGTGGTTGTACGCCTGTACCAACTAATGTAAACAGCAGATTTCATCTTCCTCTCTCATGAGGAGAGCAAAGAATGTACATGTTTATTAGATAGTGGGGAGAAAACAGGAAAAAGGTTTGCTTTGTGTTTCAGAGTACAAACTAAAAGTCATAGTCATCAAAACAAACAGAAATACAACACGTATGATCACTGTGTAATGAATCCATGTAACATGACCATTAAGCTTTCTGAACTACTTAAATATCCAACTTTTTGACCAAATTATAATTAAATGAGAGGCAACCATCTCTTTAAGTAGCTGTTAGACCTGTAATTATTTATGTTTAGCCTGTAATTTCTGACAACGGTTTAACAAAATTTCATGCCAAAGAGGACATATAAGATACAGAATCGGTAGAGCTGAAAGCCAACATGAGGCTGTTGTAATGACATGAAATTGGACCCATTTTGTTCATGGTTGTAATTTAGTTGTGTCCAGTCCATCATTACCCTTCAGCTCACTTTGCTCTTTAGTGGTATTAGAACAAGCCATCTTTTCATTTTACAAAACAAAAAGTTAATCAAGGCCTTCTAATAACATTATATTCCCACAGGTTTCACAAAGGTGAGTTGAACCAAGCAAATCCTTTTCCTGCATTAAGGTTTTTTATGGCTAAAAAAAGGAACAGCAAACTTTGTGTGTGTCGTTTAGAGATAAAACATATTTAGCGTGTTAAAAAAGAAAGACTCAACTTTATACATGAATCATCTACAAAGTATAACAAGAGCGGGAACTATGTTATGTACAGACAGACGTACTAATGCATTTATTTCAAAGACAGGAACTCACTAATCACTCTGCATAGGAGGCTAAAATTAAATAAAGTTCAATCCACTTTATAGATTAAGATTCGCAATTCATAAAACTTAAATGTCTAAGTGAACTCTTAAGTGAAACAGTTAAAGTAAATTAGACTTGGTGCAATAAGTCAAATTCCCTTTAACTGTGACATTTTACTTGGGCAGCACAGAGTACATCCGTGATCAGAATCAATGTCTCTGGGTTAAACCTCAGTGTTTGAAATTAAGAGGGTAATTAAAATTATACAGATGAATATATACGGTAATAATGGTTCATTTGCAACAGATACAAGCAACTGGTTCATGTACAGTTCCATTAAACGCAACTGCACCTCTACACACTAATAAGGTAAGGACCTAATGTAAAGTCAGAAAATAATTTTTTCCATCCTCAAAACTTTGCAGAGGCTGTTTGCCATCATATTTTTTCCTCAGACCTTGTTAACTGGAATATGTCAAGCAAATTGTGAAACTCTGTAATACTGTAGATTAAAATATTTTTTAACTCATGCCATCCACTTTCCATTTTTGCAACCAACATTCCTGCCATCCGCCACCATTTGTGAGAAGAACTGTTACGAAACAATCTTAGAAATGCAGCTGGATGTAGCTGAAAAAAATAGCTCCAAGCAAAACTGGGTCTATAAACCCTGTGAGTCATTCTTATTCATAAAAAAACAATCAGATCAAAGTTAAATATTAAACTTAATTATCTGCAAATTACAGTCTTTTATTGCCATGCATACCACTTTAGATAACGCTGTCACTACTGAAGGTGTTTCTTTGTATCATAATTTCTGAGAAATTATAATACACTTTTTTTTTTAATTCCTGTTTGCACCAACTCTTCATTATTTAATAAGTTATCACTATCATGATTGCTACCACAACAAATCTGCATGACGACATACAGCTGAAATCAAGAAGTTCTTTTAATTAAGCAGGAAACTTTATGACTCACCCACTGCAACAAATTTGTTAATGTATTAAGCCCACAGCAGCTCCATGGTGACTCAATTTATTCTGGCTTTCAAATACTTCTAAAATCAACAGTAAACCAAATCTTAGGTCTAGCAACTGTGAAATAGTTAAAAATATGCTTTTGGTTCTCAAGATATTTACAGTATAATATAAGAGCTGACCACAGCTTTTAATTTTGAGAAAGAGCTTGCATTTAAAGGTTTATCCTAACACACACAGACTGTCTTTGAGCAGTGTCTACATCGGCAGTGTGAAGCTGTGTGTTGGTGGAGCCAAGAGGAAGACACACAAGAAAAAGATAAGCGATGGCAATTCTAAACTGTCAAATGCTGGACAAGTTGGACACCAGACAGCTACATTGAAACCAGTCATGTCATGGTCAGGCTTCTGCACAGAATATTGAATATTACGCCTTATCTATAAATAATACCTACTGCCAAAGTTCAATACAGTGAAAAATAAATAAATTTGAAGTTTGTTGAAACGTTTTTAAGCTGTAACTATTAACACTTAATCCGACACCTAAAAGAGGCTCGTTTTATATTGGTTGTTTGTTCTGCATGAACCATGAGCCTTTATTTTATCACAAAAAAAGTTTGAGAACCAGTTCTCAGTTTCCAGCCTACAAATATCTTGCAATCTGTTTCAGGTAGTTTGAGTTGTTCTGCCTCTATGCAGACATCTTATATGGCAACGTTTTGACTGTATTTTTCATACCCCTTCATTTTATAAAAGGTGGTAGGGCTGACTCTCCCTCCATCCCGGACTTCTACAAGCATTTCCACTTGTCTTTATAAAAAAACTGGTTGTCCTTTAATCTTTTATGTATTTCCTCTAAATATTACATATCAATACTTATTGTCTGTGCGCTGAGAGAGTGCGAAACCAAGGTTTGTTGTTTGTACTCACAATTCTGACCAATAAAGCCTATTCTGTCATTGGAAAGTTTCAGGGCAGCACCTTCAATGGCTGCAGGCCCAGGCATCAGTCTTCCTTGTTTGTTTGTTTATTGTCTTCTTTGGATGGGTTGTATTGAAATGAATTGTTCTGTGCTTTGGTACAGTAACAATAAAAGCATTCTGAATTTGAGCATACCCTGAAATGTCATTCATAAGTTAATATTACCGGGTCAAAGTCTAGATCTAAAATCTATCTTGAAATGGATCTCAAAAATTGCAGTTCACAGCCACTCTCCAAACTGGCCTGGCCACAGTTGAAAAACAAAAGTATTTATAAAGACTTTCTTTAACAATGTTCAATTATCATATTTGTTTTGTTTTTTAATAATAAGACAAATATGAATGCTTCTTAGCAGATTAAACGAACATTTATGCATACCTCAACAATTGTAGTTTTGGCTGCCTTGCACATGGGTTGGTTGAAGTTTCTTGCCGTTTTCCTGTAAGACACAAAAACAACGCACATGATTTCTAGAAAGTTATTATGCTTTCCAACCCTTTTAAAAACAAGGTTTTTAAAAGGGTTGGAAGGAATGTCTACTATCCAACCTCTTGAATCAGCTGGTGCTGGAGAAGACTGCCATCTTGAGGATAAAAAAATAACTATACAAAAGGTCAAGATCAGTGCATTTGATGAATGAAATTAAGTTTAAATTATTATCAGTATTACTGTGAGCAAGTTACATAAACAAAGCTTGTAAAACATTTAATGCACATTATTTTAACAGCAAAAAAATAGTAACCCAAGGTTTAATTTAATCTGTGATCAAGTAAGATTAACAATAACAAAACTATTACATAGGAAAAAAGCATTTTATAAAAAAAAAATTTAAGTGTTTCTCCCTTTCAGCTTTTCTTGGGTTAAAAGCCCTGCAATATTCCTAAACCACAATAAAAGGATGCAAGAAAAGTAAATTCATGAAGGATTACACTGCTGCAAGAACAGAACAGAAAAGCAGTGAAAAAAACTTGTTTTAAGGACCAAAGATTTTACTAAATAACAAAAATACTTTTTACAGCAATGTGCTGATGTATACCTGTCTATAAACAGGACCAACATACACAGCAAAACGGTCCTGAAATATGGCTGACAACCTGCCACCTGGCTGTCAGAAAATAAATGAACTATGTCAGCAATGCCAAGGGTAGATCCAGAGACTTCATAAATATTACTGCACTTGTCAGTATGAAAAAAAAAATCAACATAAAGCAGGCTGCTGTGTGAGAACAACAACGTATTCAAGATACAAGACATGCCTGCAACAAGTTTAATACAATGATGTGAACAGGTTAACATTTTCTCCTGAAACTTAATTTCCCACATTTACACCAAGTTTAATCTAAAGAAGGAAAAGGTTCATTCTAGCAAGTCTGTAGATGAAGTAGTTTTTCCTTTCTTTCGAAATGTTGTATATTTACCTAAAAACAATGTTTCCTGCTTTGTCAGCTTTCCATGCCTTGATCAGGGCAAAATCCCCAGTGATGGCTTTTTCCATAATGTAGTGCCTGCCATTAAACTCCCGCACCTGTGGATAAACAACACAGCAAATCCAAAAGAAAGAAATTCAGGCTCTATCATACAGTGCAACTCGAAATATAGCTCACATCTTAACACTATAATACCATAAAATAGGTTTAACAGAGTACTAGTCCTGACTACCCAGATATGCCGATTTGCTTTACTGACTCCATTGATTTATGTCCAAAAACAAAATATGTTTTCTGTGGAGACAAGGGTTTGCAGAAGCTACATATAGGGGGGTAATTATAGGATGAATTTTGAAGTGAACAATTGTGCAAAATTGTACACTTCAGTAGGTAAGTGAAATGCAATTATGTCATGAGAACTGATCAGTTAAGTTAATGTAACTATGGTACACAACTGTATTTCATGATCTTCACAAAATGGATATTTTCTGGATTTAAAGAATCCCAACAAGTAAGTGTTAAATGAATTCGAGGAAACTTGTTGGCTACAATAAAAAGCAGGATGTAGCGAGCGCTTGTCTCGCAAAGTGAGTGGTTGAGTTCCGTGAAGAAGACAAGGAAGCCAGAAACTCACCTGCCCCTGCAAAAAACTGTTTGCCCCATGATTTTTTTAGAAAATGGAATCTTGAATTTAAGTATGAAGCAACCAAAAGCCGAGGGAAGAGCAGCCTAACCTCTCGCTCCTCGCTAGCAATAGCAATGCTGCCATCTTTGTTGTACTTAATAGGAGAGCCTCCCTCTTGGATCAGAGTGCCGTAGCCGGTGGGAGTGAAGAAGGCTGGAACCCCAGCACCTCCTGCCCTGATCCTCTCTGCAAGAGTTCCCTGTGGTGAGGAAGAGACAAATTTATTGCAAGTACAACGAAGTGTGTAAACTGAGCCACGATCTGAATAATTTACATTTTGATAAACAAAAAAAAGGTGTTAATAAAGTTTAACTTACTGAAAACATTAACCTTTTGCTTGGTTATGTGTGTGTTGTATTTTAACATTTCTACACCAACCTGTGGCGTTAGCTCCACTTCCAGTTCTCCTGACAAATACTGTCTCTCAAACTCAGCGTTCTCTCCTACATAGGAGGAAATCATCCTTTTGATCTGCTTAGTCTGTAGCAAGAGGCCCAGGCCAAAGTTATCCACTCTAGGAAAAATAGAAAAAAAATTGTCATAAAAGAATTTAAAAAATCTTTAGGATATTTTTTGAATCCTTATGTATCCCTCACCTAAAGTAATTTGGATCAGTTTTGGGTCAAAAGGTTAAAAAGCCACAAAGATTACATTTTTATTGGCATAATTGGAAAAAAAATACCTCTACTTCTGCAAATTTAATAAATTATAAGCATTTTAATGCATTTACAAACACAGAATCAGCATACCTCCTAATTCACACATGGACAAAAAAACAAATAAAAAAAACACTCTTACCCTGCATTATTACTGACTGCAGTGATGCCCTTTACGCCAGTCTTCAGCAAACTGTTGATTAGATTCTCTGGAATCCCACACAACCCAAAGCCTGTGTTGGAAAATACCAGACAAATAATAATGACATGATATAAAACAGCTATAAAATACAAAATCACTGTGTGAAAGGTGGCGCAACTAGATAAAGTTGAACTTTCAACTTGTGTATCTGCAACATGTCAAATTTGTAGAGCAAATAGCCACATGACAATTACAAATCACAAACAAAACCCCAAAGTCCAAGGATCATGGATGACGCCATTGGAAATTAAACTTCTTTTAATGACACACTGATCAGATGATCATGACCATGAGTGTCACGTGTTTATGATAGCATAACAATCATAAACACACAATAAGCTTTAGAATTTTTTTTTTACCAAAACACTGAGAGGTTAATGTTTTATTATTGCCTTGCATGAGACTTCCCTCAAACAGGAATGTGGCGCAGTGGAAAATGTTCAACCAGGTCACTGTGAGCTTGACTATAAATAAGAGACATGGAATTTGTGCGTGCTCAATGTTTAAATTGTAATCAGCCAGCATGCTCAGGCTAACACCCCTTCATAATAAAGTTGCCACTGCCCAGATACTTTCTGTGTTGAACGTGCAATAAGCTCTATGCGGCTGAAGCCATTCTGATGATGTAGAAAATGCTAAATATTACCTCCAACCAGAATAGTAGCACCATTAGGAATATCCTTCACTGCCTCTGTTGGATCTGAGTAGAACTGCGAACTTCTCGGGCTGGATGTGGAAAAATAGCAACCACAAGTCTGCAGAAAGAACAAGAGGGAATAAGTTAGGTACATGGACTGACATGTAGTAGAGCTGCACATTATGTTGAACCAATATAATACAAATATTAAAATAGCTCAAAAATTAAAATCAAAAAAGGAACTTGTACATATAAATTCTTCAAAATATTTATTGCTGTTCATTTTGAAGGTTAAACCTTCTCCTATACTTTCACACATAATGGTTGATAGTTGTTTGTTTCTGACTAATAAGACAACCCAACAAATCCTAACCATGGTAAACCGGGTACTCAACAATCTCAGACATTTGATTATTTAGAAGATCTAGCCTGAAGGTTGAAAAACAGTGTCGTCATTTAATTTTGTTCCACATATAAATAACTGACCTATGCAGCGACCAATAGCATCCCTGTGTTTTCAGGGTCTCAAATGCAGGTTGTTCAGTTTGTGCAGTAGCAGAAAAATAACATGCATTTTAAATACATGCATTCTTTAAAAAAAAATAAAAGTTTTGTATTTGTTTTTGGTATGTATTTTATAGGTTTTAGTTTACCTGACGATGAAAAACGAAAAGTAAATTGCTTGTGCATATTTGATATCTATGAAATTAACAATTTACTGTCCGCTATAGATATGAACAAAAGCCCACACCCGAGTAAGACTGGGCCATTTATTAAAACTGTGGGAAGGGTCTTAGCTGGGCGCCAACATTTATCAAGTGTTCTCAGCAATAGCAGACTTTCAGTTGCACTTCCAAGGTAAGTGCTTTGGGTATCGAGAGGCTAATGTGGTCTCGAGTTTTGCAGCCAACAAAACAGAAACTCCTTCACGATAGTTAAGGCAAGTCAACCACTACAACTGTTACTCCCACTGCGGCACATTTGAGTTCAAAAACAGACCTTTAGGAGGCGGTGGCTAGCGAAGTGTACTCTGGCTCTTCGGTGACCTGCGAGGTTTTTGAAGATTAAACCCTCGGCTCTGCAAAACGTTGTAAGGGTCGCCATCTTTTTTTTTTTGGATGTACACAAGAGGGTTAAATTAGTTATGCAGCAGGCTGAAAGACAGCTGAATGTCGCTAGGTGGCCTCCCCTAATAGCTCGACGACATGTGTCGCCGTTCCTAAACACTCTTCACAAAGGGGATGTTTTCAAAGGCACGACCTGCTCGTTTAGCTTTAACCCTTTCGCCGCCGCTTTGCTACGGTTTCATGCAGGGTTAAAAACAACACAACATTCATTTGGCTTCGACGTGATTTCGTAAGGCCACGTGACGAGACGCAAGCCAAAAAATTATTTTGTTCTTCTCAACTTTGTTTAGAGAAGCACCTTTACGATCAGGAGAATAACGCACGTTAAAAAGGTTAAGAAAGCCCAGACCTAGAGAGAATAGAACTTGCATGAGCTTGCGCAGCCTTGCCACCATATTGTGAGTGGCATTTTGTAGAAACGATCTAGATACCCTGTTTAGGAGAAACCCGAATTTTTCGCTTTTATCTGCGATCTTGTTCTTTTGGTCACCCAGAGGTTGAGACCATAGATGATGGTATAGAAACTGACATTGACCAGTGAATTGAGAGCGTTTCCTTTTAACTCAGCTCTCTCTACAATCGATACAACATCACTCCAGATGCCACACCAGTCTTAAATTTGGAGATGCTGATTTTCATCCTAAAAGTGTTCCAGTGCAAACCAGAGATCATTTTCTGGTGAAGCCAATATGATCCACAAAAAGCAGAGACTCAACCCTAAAATGTTTCACTAAAGTTGATCTCTTTAATAATTTGAAATTCTTTCGACAAAGGTTATGAACAGAATTGATGACCAAGAATAACCTTGTCAGAAAGACAGAAACTGAATTTGGAGTTCATAAGTTATATTCATAAAAATTTCAAGAAAACAAGGCTTGACGTATTTCACTCCTTGAGCAACAAATCAACATGAAATGAGTGACTATTTTTTTATACAATATTCTGTTCTTCCGAGATATACGTACCTTTAAGTTATTTATGGATGGAGCACTGCTATAATCTGGTGATTTATAGCTTATAAGAATTTCGACTCTATCTTCTTTTGTCCTGGTTCTCACAGTGAGAAGAACAAGGTAGCCAGGCACCTTTAAATTCCTCTAAATTCACATTTAATTTGCCTCTCTCAATATGGCGCACCCGCTAACTTGAGATGCCTGTTGACGTTTGGTTCTCACTGGCCAACTCAGCCAAAGTAGCGTCTACTCGTTCTACGTCTACCTCAGTAACCACCTGCTCACGTGACGTATACTTTGCGTAGTCATGGCAGACGACTACAGGCGACACGATTTTGAGTTGGAGAGGAGAATATTTGAGATAGACAACAAATGTTCATGTCTCCGGGCTGAAAAGCAAGGTATTGGTTACCCACAGCGCGCTTTATTTTTTTGTTTTGTGACTCTCTTGAATATTTTCTTTTCAGAAGAGAAACATTTTTTTTCTCCCTGGGTTGTTTAGCTGAGAAGCTAGCTAACGAACGTTAGCTGGCAGCCATAGCAACAACTGATGTCTAAAACTTTGCGGTTTGACAACTCGTTTACTTTAACTTTTAACCGACCGGTAGCTCAGCAGCTTCATAATGACGTTTATTGTCCAAGTTGTGGTTTGTTTTGTTCTTGTTTACACACACAAATATATATATATAGTGAATGACGAACAGTAAAGCATTAGCTTAAATACAGTTGAGGAATGTTATTTAAGAAACTGACGCAAAACCAGATCTAAAAATAAACAGTTGGAATTATTATTTTGCCGTAGAATTGCGCTCCATTGCGATATAACTGCAAACCACAGAGCAACGTACGATCATTAGTCTGACCACAACGTGACCCCCCGAAAGCTAACTGCGCTTTCAATGCTAAGAACACCTTTTAGGAGTTGTTTCTAATTTTCATGCACTTTTAATGTTACGCCTGTGGTGTGGATATTAACGTATCTTTTTTCTGTTTTAATAGATGATGACTATTTGCAGAATGCATCTGCAATACTAGAGAAGTTGAAAAGCTTTTACAGACACGGAGGAGAAAGCTTGAACTTTTCCAAGCTGCTTCAGGATTACACACAGGTTTTTCTTCACTCAACAATCCATCATTCTGCCACTAAAGAGTTTCTTGTAAAAACAAAATATGTATCAGATTGCTTGATATCTCCAAATGGGAATCCTGACAGTATTTATGACATTCAGCCAGCATGTTCTTTGCTGTTTGTTTTATGAGATCCATTTCGCAAGGTGACACACTTATTAACTTTGTTGCATCCCTCGAGTGGAAGTGGGTTTTTCTTATATTTGTCACCCACAAAAATGAATATTAGGTTTGTTGGATGCTCTAAATTGCTATTAGGTGTGATAGAATGGTTATTTGTCCAGAGTGTATCCTCCTCTCACTCATTTACTGCTGGAAATCTGCATCAGCTTCCCCATAACCCAGCATGCATAATTGTTCTGGTTTCTATTAGTATAAGTAAATATGTCTGGAGTTTTCCTTAAATGAATGAATGCATAATCCATTATTAACATTTGGGTAAATTGCATTAGTTCAAAGAGACTGATCTGTGTGTTGTAGAAGGAGTTCAGACTTTAAGCCTGATTTCTGAGTTAAAACTTTGTTTGCCTACATTTAGCCACTGCAGATACTTTTCAATATGTCCCTCTGTGTGTTGTATTAAACTAAGCAGCCTAAATGCATGAAGTTGATTGTATTCACGTTCAGACATAAAAAGGTTTAGCTGCAGACACTCTTGTTTATGCCTACCTGGTGTAAAAGGGGATTTAAAGTGAATAGCCATGATTAGTTTTGTTTTGTTTACCATGATTAGAAGCTTTTACCAGGAAGCAAATTCCCTTGGATTACAGTCTGAACAAACTCTCCTAATTTAGCTCAAAATTCACATTTAGATGAGACAAAATAAGAAGTCAAAAAGGGGCTTAGTTAAAGCAAATGACAAGTCCCAAAATTAAAAGCACTCTCAAGTAAAGACTTCAGTAATTGTGCCATCTGTATGCTACTGTAGGACATATTAAATTTTTGTAGTAGTATTTGAACTTTAATTTCTTTGTTTTATGTATTATTTGTGTTTGGGTTTTTTTCCTGTCTAGGTGATTCTCGACATCACTTTTTATGAAGAGAATCAATTGGTAGATCAGGAATTTCCCGAAGACTCCTCACCATTTAAGATCCAGCAACTGCTGCAAGACCTGACTGAGCCAGAGGTGTTGGTGGCACGGCTGGCACCAGGACAGGAGGTGTGCAGTATGAACAGTTTTATTTCAGAGTCTGTTATTCAAATATTCTCTTAGAGATTTCAGTTTGAAAAATAGGCACACTAAAGAAAAAGATGAACCTCTCCCCTCCTCCTTAAGAGCCAGCATATCCAGCAGGGTTTTCTGTTGTCTCTCAGTTATCAGTTAACTGATAAAAAATCTTTCCACACATGGGTGTGTGTCAGGTGTGTGATTTGTTTACATAGTGGTCTGTCATCACGAAACTGTATTGTTGCTTTGTTTTGGTGTTTAACAGGTGCAGTGCGTGTTGGGCACAGAGCTGTTGGAATGTCTCTACTGGAGACGTGGAGCTCTGCTGTACATGTACTGCCACACCCTTCATCAGCGAAAGCAATGGATCAAGAAGAACAAGGATACATTCATTAAGGTACCACACTGTAAATATACTTTGCTTTGGAGAAGTATTCAAACTGTGAGCTGACCTAACACCCCCTCCCCTACAATAAAATACAACATGTTGATATTTCTTGCTGTAATATGATTAGATGACAAAAGTTCAAGCAGTATGAATTCAAGGAACTACAGTTGAAACATTTGCGAAATGTCATGTCTCATAAATTTTGACCTTGTTGGCTGGGAAAAGTGTCTAAAGTTTCTAACATTTTTTTTACATACATGCACGTTGTGTTCCAGTGTATTCAAGAAGGTGTTCGGTATTTGATGCGGATGCTGCAAGTTAGAAACACGGTGAAGCTCAGTGATGGGGTGGTGCTTCATGACAGTGGATCAAGCATTTTATCTGAGGGTAAATATGTTCATCTCTGAACAGTAAAACACTGTTCTGCCTTCTTTTTTGTTATGCCTGTTGTCTGCTTCTGTGTTTTGACAGGTATTTTTTCAGACACCCACCTGCTGACAATGATGTATATTGGGGAAATGTGTTTCTGGGCCGTCAAGTATGAGGACTGCAGCGCTGACCCTACAGACCACAAAGAAGATGGCCTCCAGTTTCGGGACATCGGTACACAGATTCTGAACAAATATGTGAATGCCTGCGAGGGACCTCTGCAGGGCCAGGGCTGGAATACAGAAAATGCCAAGGAAATCCTTAGTATTTTACAGTGAAATAAATTGCTCTTGTGTAAAAGTTACCATCAGGCGCAGATCTGAGTTCAGTATTCAAATGTGTCAAACCCAAATAAATATGGAACTCCATAAAAGAGGTGCGGTGTTGTAGAAGGTAAAAAAGCAGGACACCCAGTATGTGTATGTGATGAAAAGGTGTCTTTGGGTCATCCTAGTCCAAAAGAACTCGTGCAGAGCATGTGAGAGTTTAGTACGTTGGAGGAAAACAAAGATGAAAAGACAGGAAGCTTAATTGTTGTTTTTATTTTTCTGCTGATTGCGCAGATCTGATCTTGAATAGTGCTTGGAGCAGTTGTTTGCTCTAAAGATGTTATAATAACTTTATTATTAATATTCAGAGGGTGTTATTTAAATAAAATGGCCGTCTCTACTTTTTACAATTGTTTCAGATTTGAAAATAATCCAGCTGGATGTGTGACATTGCACATAACATCTTATTTATTGTTTTGTTGCCATTTTTAATGTGTTTCAGATGTAACAGAGTTGTGGGTAACGTGTGTATAAAATATACACACTGTAAGTAAAGCAAGATGTTTCAGAAATTTTGACCAATTTTAAGTATGTTAAAGTGTGTAGATGCCATTTTTCTAATGTGTTGCCTGTTTTCCCATGTACCATAAAACTCATTTCCTTCCACTCCACCTGGATAACGTTGGCAGTGTAACCATTAATACAGAGCTTGTTATTTGAAGAAAAAAAAAAAGTTTTTTTTATGTCCTTGCTGACAATAAAGATATGATTTGTTTTCAGAAAATGGTTTTCTAATATGTTGTACTTATTTGGTTATGAATCCGTTTCAGTCCATGCAAAACTACACCACCCACAATGCTCTAGGACTGCCACTAAGGAGGAAGTAAAAGAAGGAAACGTCACATTTGTTGTCGTTTGGCCGTTTCACTGGGATGGAAGTTCTTACTAGTTTGTCAGTGAGTTTTAACGTGTGAAGCCATGGCTGAGAGAGACGGGCACCTGAAGTCCGTGGTGATTCGCAGCTTCAGGCGGTTCAGTGAGCGATATTTTCCAGAGAAACCTGCCAGAAGCTCGACGTTAGATGAGGAGCAAGAAGAAGAGGCGTCGCACTGGGGATATTTGGATAGCTTTCCTGTAAGGCAATTTGTTCGAAACAATTGTAGTCATAGTGTGCTCAACTTCTATGGTGTAGAGTTGAAAATGAGAAAAAAAATTCATTTAAATATTTTTCCCTCACCTGTTGGGGCTTATTTTTTAAAGACTTTATTTTTATTTATTTTTTTTAGAAATGCTTGTCTTTCTAATAGCATTTACATTCTAAAAAAAATGTACAGTTTTTTTTTTACTAATTAATATTTCATTTAAATCCTTGTGGTCTGTTAATCAGAAGGTTTTTGAGATTTAAAAAAAATCAGACATTTACACTTGACATTGATCTTATGATCTTCAGTCTAATCATGGCGTATTGCCCTCACTAAAAAACAGTCTGACTAGTTTCACCATTTGCATTGAAACATTTTGACACTAAAGCTTAAAAAATTAACATCTTGCTGATTCTATTCCATCAAAACAAGGCGATTGCTGTTTTTGCAACTTAAATGCTGATTAACTGTTGGAAAAGCTCACTCTGTTTTGGGGGGCTATCATCCTGCAGGAGAAGCTTGTTTCAAGCACTTGATCATGATCTTGTTCTTTTGACGCTGAACAGTCTGGTCACTTTAAAATACATTTCCCTATCTCCTTTTTTAACAGCAGACCAGTATTCAGAATTTAGCTAATGTATAAATTAAACTTATCCCTCTTTTCAAAAGGCCGACGTGCAATTCCTCATCATGACCTTTCTCTCTCCTGTGGATATCTGCAACCTGGGAGCCACTTGTCGATACTGGAGGGCCATGGTGAGAGATCCGTTACTGTGGAAATACTTCCTGTTGCGGGACATGCCGCATTGGTCATCCATCGATCATCTGACAATGCCAGATCTGGAGTTGCTGGATGCACCGCTAGTCAGTGAACTTGAAAGTTTGGATGACAGAAAAGAAGATGAAGAGAAAAATAGGGAACTGAAATGTGACTACATGTCAGAGTAGGTATAGTCTCAATGTGTTTTTTAGAAAACAATTTGTAAAAGTTTCCTCCATATGTTTCTTTATAATTATTGTTTTGTTTTACCAGATACCTGAAAGGTTGTCCATCCTGCAGACAGCAGTGGTTGCCCTCCCGACCAGCACATCAACTTCTGACCTTACTCCTTCAGTACCTGGTGCCCTCATCTGAACCTCGCTATGCAATGTTTGGGCCTGGTATGGAACAGCTAGACGTCTCATTGGTCACAAGACTGATGCATGCCCCTGATCTGTTACCTGTGGCAGGTACTCCACACAGGCAGATAAACGGTAAGGCAGTGCTAAGTTTTCCGTTTTGTTATTGCTATTTTTGTTAATAGTTCTGTTTCTGCAAAAATAATCAAAACACAATTGTCATATTATTATTGCATCCTGAATCCAAGACATATGCAATGCCATCTAAAAACCTTTACAAAAAAAAAAAAAACGTAGACAGTATGCCACTTAATTTTTTGTTCTATTTTACCACATTACAACCCCAACTTTAATGTATTTTCCTGGGTTTCCCAGCAGTAGAGAGACTGCTTCTTTACTAGTTCATTCTACAAATCTCAGTCAGATTGAATGAAGAGCACCTATGAACATCAATTGCAACAGTTCAACCCTCCATGGCATGTAGAGACTTTTGACACGTTAAGAATGTTTTTTTTTCAGCAAGGGCTTTATTTCTTCCAATTCCTCCTTGAATATCAGATTCATACAAGATGTAATAGC
Organism: Poeciliopsis prolifica; assembly: GCF_027474105.1. Taxonomy (NCBI): domain Eukaryota; kingdom Metazoa; phylum Chordata; class Actinopteri; order Cyprinodontiformes; family Poeciliidae; genus Poeciliopsis; species Poeciliopsis prolifica. The sequence goes on from NW_026562389.1 coordinate 2,292,347, forward strand.
TGGCCTGTCAGCAGGACCTGTGACCTGTGATTTCTGAACCTCCTCCAGAGTTACTCTATGGCCTCTGAGTTTCTTCTTAGATTAATCCTCTCCCTGCTCGGTTTATGGGGCTGATGAACAGCAATGTATAGGCTTGCAGAAGGGCTACACTATTCCCCATTAGTTTACTATTGTTCTCCAATTAACATCTGAGGCCTCGATAGAGTAGTTGGGATTTGACCGTGATACATTTTTTAAGACTTTGATTCCCTTTTCTTTATAAATATAAAATCGCAATAATATTTATTATGTAGAGTTTCAGGTTGAAATATGAAACAGTATGAAAGAATTGCATACATTGAATGCATAATCTGTCCATCTTTCTTGTAGTTTTATGGCCTACCACATGATGGCAGTATTTACATTCTTTACTAGTTATTGTCAGACAGGTTACTAAAATAGTAAACCAAACTAAATCCAGACACCGTTTTTATTCTAGGTATTGGCTCTGGGATCAGCTACTTGTTCAATAATCAACACAAATTTAACATCCTAACACTATATTCCACAAACAGGTAAGATCTTTATTCAAGATGTCACAGAGTTGCAGTTATTCACAAGTCTTTTTTGTTTAAATCTCTGTGAGCACACAGAGATTTACACTACAGCTGTGGTAACTTTGTTTTCTGTCTGCAGAGCTGAGAGAGAAAAAGCCCGACTGCAGCAGCAGAGCATCAGCAATAAGCTCTTTACCTTTGAAGGAACTGATGATGCAGGTTGTCCAGTGTATACGCCTGCTCCCCAGGTGCAGAAGGTGTGCCTGGAGGTGGATGGCTTCATTTATGTTGCCAATGCAGAACCTGGAAAAGGTGAGGAAAAATGTTCATTTTATTTTGTATTTTTTGCAGCCATTGGTAATCTTTGACTTTTAAATAACTGCATGAAAACGTTTATTTCTCAGGTGATGGGGTCACTGAGGCAGCCCAGATTAGAGCTGTGCTGAATTTTGTTGGGGATTCCACAGCTAAGCCACTACTGGTGCTCTCCTGCGTCTCACGAGAACCAGAGGAAGCAAGTGAAGAAGCCAAATGTCGGACACCCTGCGTTTATGTGGCAAAGAGTCTTGGCCTTCCTCAGTTGTCTAATCGCTGGATGGTAACTATATCATATATAATTAATCCCAAACTTTCTACTTCATCATGTAGATAATTTTCAAAAAGTGTTTCTTTTTCCCTTTCAGGTACAGGATACAGTGGCAGAATCATTAACAGGGGTTTTGGATGGGATTGCCTGGCTGCTGAAATCTTCTGGTGTCAAAATGTAGGGATATATATTGGTGTGTCCCAATACCGTCAAGGAGAATTTGACTGCAGACCACCCTGCCTCCTAATTTTGATGTCAGTGTCCACTACTTTATTATTTTCACTTTGTAAACGTAGCTGTCTGATCTGCCAAAGTCTTACTTGAGGAGCACTGCCAGTGGAGTTTAATTAAAAGGTTGAGCAGCAAAGAGGAAAATTGGGACTCATGTGGAGGAGCTAGCAAGGATATCTTTTTTTAAATGGTGCAAGTGAAGGAATTCCAGTCGGGCAGTAAAGCATAGAAACCGAACAAACTGATTTATTTAACACTAACTGCAAGAAAACAAAATGCTGAAGCTGCATTGAGATTCTTTGCAAATCAGGGAAGGTAGACCTGTTGTAAAAGCATAACGTTTCACCTTGAGAAAAATTTGGTGATACTTTTTTTACTTGTTTGGATATTTTAGATTTCCAAGCAGGTGTATACACCTGCTCCTCAGGTGCAGAAGATAAATGTTGTATCTTTTCTTGATACATTTAATTTCATAATTATGAATGTTTACTAGAAACTGTCCTGTGAAAGTGTCTTCAGAAAAATGTTAGGAAAAAATTAAGTCTTCAAATAAAATGTTTATACATAGGTAAATTAAAACAAGAAATCTATTTAAAAACCAAATGAAACATTTGGACATTTGATGAGCATTGGATACTTGAAATATTTTGTAAGATGCTTTTGTTGAATACACATGTTTTTATTTCTTAAGAGCAGGAACAAATGATCCTTTTTATTCAGTTCATACTCTTGTCAATTTATTTAATATGCAGTGACTTTTAAAAATAAATTTTGCCCCATTCACATCCCTAGACCTTCTGTTTGATTATTTTACGTGTTACACCGCTCCCCACTCCAGATTATGTCAGTCAACATCTGTAAAATGTTTTGTCTATCTTTGCCAATAAAGTGTCGTGAATTATATTTTAATATTTTAATGCGCTGCTCTTCTTTAAATTCTAAATTTAGCACATTTGCGTCACTCCGATTGCCACCGTCTGCCCCTTAATGTGTTTAAAGTTGTGTATTTGAATGGAAAATGGCAACCTAACCTGGTTCACCTCCATTTTCTACATCCATAATGGCGCAGCTGAGATGCTTTAATGGCAACAATAGGATCACTTCACCAGCATGTTAGGTATGACAAGATAATATGCTTCGCTGACTCTCTTTTATTCTGGTTCCCTTAGTAACATTAAATTGTCAGCAAATGTTCTTTCCTCTAACCAACCCTTCCATCAAAAGGTTCCTCTGTCTCAGAAGTCATTTTTATACACATATAGGTTTAGAACAAGATGATGATTGCTTCCATTTGAGTCCATTAGGCAAACTTTTAGCGGTATGGAAGCGGAGATTGTTTTTTTGTTGTATTGTTTAGTTTTTTCATGCAATCTTTAATTTTCAGTAAATAATGGTGAATTCAGCCTGCTAACCGTGGACATCTGTATGCAATTAGTGTGCTTCTAGGAGAGACAGGCATACACTTTCTACTTTCTGTTCAGTGTAAACAGGATGTCTTGTCTTTGGTCCTCTCTCTGCAGTTCCTTACCTTCTGTCTGGTTTTGTCTGCCTGTATATGTGTTTGTGTATGAAAGAGAGTTCATAGTTTATATGGGCTGGGCAATCAGCTTGGTTGACATTTAGATAGTCATTTATAATGGTCAACCCGTTTTCAGCCCAAGTCGGGACTAACACTAATAGTTGCTGTTTGGATAAATATATGATTTTGTAATGTTTGTTCAGTCATCTGAACAAATAAAACAATTCTTAGGTTAACCAGAGTTTGATTTTGAACTACTTTTATGAAACTAAATAAATACTAAATAGAGTTAAGGTGGGTTAACTCTGTTTAGTATTGCAGCTTCTTATCTAGATACTTTCAAAGTCTTTCTACTAAAGTCTGTGAATCATGAGCACTTCTCAACCAGTGAGATGTAATGGTGCCTGGGTTTGTTGGGGGAGGAGCTCAGTCCATGTTTTGGACTGTTGAATGAGTACCAGACCTTCAGCTGCATCTTGTCTTCTTAAGTCACTGGGGCCCTCTAAAATTAGAGGAAGCGAAGAAGATACCCTGACTGACTGATTCAAAACAGGCCACAGATCAGTGAGATGAGACTTTATAGAAATATGTTAGGGAGGAAGGAATGCAAGAATGTAAAGTCTTGGTCACACAACTTAAAAATTCAGTAGGTTTTATCAATGAGAACCATGTGCCTTGGTTGGAATTTATTCTGAATGATTAAACAGTAAGTGTAATAAAGAGGTGTATTTACCTTCCCTTAGTAAGGATACTAAGTGGCGTAAATACAAAGTCACCAAGTCTCCATAGGAACCTTCAGATGCTATGTGCTTTGGTAAAATTTGAAAGAAAACACTCAAGAGCAAGATGGATCAATATTTGGAAAAGGACCTTCTGTTGTGTTGTGGGACTGTTTCTCCTCCAGACCCTTTGGGAACTTCATTACAGAGCACAGCCAATATGAACCTCTTGAAATACTCTGAGATTTTAAATAAAAATGTGATGCTCTATAACGGAGAACTGAAAGGGAGTCATAAACAAGATCATGAACTAAAACATATGGCCAAATCAACAGAATACCAGAGACAAACTAACTTTTTTCATGCTCATCTCAGTCCCTATTCTGTGTACTCTGACATGAGGTAAGTAATTAAAAACTGTTAGGGAGGGAAAAAACTTATCCAAGTGAAAATTACCAGGTTTATTACTATCAGCTAAGACCTAAAGATTCTTTAATGTCTATTTTATACCTGAGCTCAGAAAAAAAAAAACTAAAAATGGGAACAGGTGCAGAAAACAACATCTGCCGCGCCATAACCTTCAAAGTCTTATGTTAGACAAGTATGGCCTAAGATTTCACAATATTGTTGCTATGAAATTTTATAAGCATTAAAATAAAACATGACATGACAGGATTTTTAGATTAATAAAGTTACAAGATATTTGATTGAAAATTTTGATAGGAGAATTTTCCCACCACAGTACTAAAATAAGAAGTTTTAATTGTTTACAAATAAATTAGAAACTCAAGCAAATAAAAATCTGGCATACTGCAAGTGAAAATTTTAGAATTATAAATCCAATATTTCTGCTGGATTAGTTTTAATATGATGACAATATCATATTAGTGATGGTAATAAAGCTCCAATGTTGCTTTTATTGTGCAAACATATCACAGAAGCACAAAACATGTGCTATGAGTGAACATACAAGTCCAGAATTAAGAAAGAAGTGATTGTTATTAATCTGATGAACTTGGCTGTAAGCAGATCACAGTCTTCTTCAACTTCTGTTTTTCACACCTCCGCCTCCTCTGTTCTTCACTTTTTCTCTGCTAAGCTCTTCTTTTCATTAGACTTAAGTCCCTGATTTGTATTCCAACATAAGAGTCAAGATTAAAGTAGGCTTGGAGAAAAAAACAGCATCATTTGCATGATGCTTTCACCGATTAAGCTAAGCGTCCCTCTTAATTGTGTTGTTTTGCACATGGTGGGGCTCTCATGGTGTTACTCTGTAGATCCCATTCATACCAAGAAATCTTACCAATTTGCTTCAATTTCCTTCCCGCTTCACCTCGTCTAGTTTACAACCCTACCTTTGGCATACATATGGCAGGTTAGATAATGATATAATACTGGATTATGGTCTATCAGCAGCTAAAGAACAGCATGAAGAACACTTTGCTCCCTCCTGATTTTCTCAGTTGTTTCTTTCTCTGTGTGCCATAGAGACTGCCACCTCTCTTTTCTAATCAAATAGGCAGTGAGGGCTTGACACAGATGTAAATTGCCACACTTCAACGTGAAACTGCCCTAAATGCATTACAGGTGATTTGATGGGGTTGAGAGAGAGGACACTCTTTTGTTATGGGGGAAGAAGAAACAGACAGTCTAGCACAAATTACATTGCTGCAAAAAAAGCATGCTTTGGCAGAAAACCAATAATGAAAATATGGTTGTGACTTGAAAAGCCTGAAGCATCTTGCTTATGCAGCTTGGACTCTTAAACCAAATCACATTCAAAACATGATCCAAAAATTTTATTTGGCTATCAATCCTCGTAAGGAGGTAACAAGAACCAAACAAATACAGCTTAGCAAAACATATTAAAAAATCACTCCATATGTAATCTGCACATACATATGGCATATATTCAGACTAGGATTAGGTTTTATAACAAATTATGCTATCTTGAGGAAACTATGAGGACCCCCCAAAGCTTTCAGAGAAAGCCTTGGGGGTTGTCAAGATTTTATTTTGGTTAATGTGGAACAGGTCTTTGTGTTCTTTTTGGTCACCTTAATCAAGACGAGTGAGACCTGCAGTGCTTTAGACGTTCTGGGGTTTTTTATGACCTGCTGGATGAGTCCTGGATGAGCTCTTAGATTAATTTCTGTAGGACAACATGTTCTGTGAATTCCCAACTGTTCCATGCTTTTTTTCACAGCTCTCACAGTAATTCACGTAAATAGCTTTGAAACCTGTTTTAGCCTGATAGATATCAATGATTTTGTTCCTCATCTGTTGTTTAATTTCTTTAGATTGGTGGACGATATTGCTTTTCGAGATCTTTAAGCCTACATCATATTGTCAAACAACATGACATATTTTGATTATGTAAATTACATTTTTACTCTGAGCAACATTGTTTTTGGAAAGTTAATGAACTTAAATAGATAAAACAATCAATAAAAGTGTTGATGAAAATATGTTATTTGTATGGGCTGTCTTTGTCTGATATTAAAAATTGTTTGATAACCTGACACTGAAACATACAATCGAGAAGTGATCTGTAGTGAGGTAAATCATATTTCATAGCACTGAACATTATTTCACCATGTAGATTCCTTTTGAGTGGGACTGTAGTAACAACACAAAGTACCAGTCATCCAACAGAAAGTACAGCTCGAGTGAAACATAATTCCACCACTCTAGAGAATTCAGTGGCATTGGTCTGTGGGTCAGGTGCATTGTTCTCTTGTCACATTCAATACAGCATAAGTCCACATGATTCAGTAACGGATAAAGTGGTTCACTGCATTCCCCCATTCTTCTCAAACTGGAGCTATCTGTCACATAACTCCATAATGAAAAAGGGATTCTTGGCCATTCAATGAGTGCAGATTAATAACAAGTGTTCCCTTGTTTCAATATGAATGTCAAACACCTTTTGCAAAACAAATGAGAATAATAAGGAAGAGAACTTGACATAAACATTTCGTCATAGAATTAGCGAATTAAAAGAAAAAAAAAACACAAAAATAACTTTGGGCTTGTTTCTTTACTGTAGGTTTTAATTGGAGATTTGGAGTGTTTGTGTTGCTTTGTGCACATAAAAAGAGTGTTTTATGTGCACTACAGGTGGAGGATTCGGAAATGCCAAACCATAACTTGTGGACTTTGCAAATGAGAAGGGGGGTGAGGGGTACAAAAGAAAAAAAGATGATTCTCAGTGCAGACAGGGCAATTGCATTTCCTCACCATCACATCACAAATTATGTGTTGACAAATAATGTCAAGACAGAGTCTGTACATTGGAAAGTGGGGTGGAGGCGATGAAGAGATCAAAACATACTCCCAGTCCACCTCCCTGCCTCTCTGTCTGTATTTGAATTTGTCTTGCATTATTTTTGGTATGTTTCAGATATGGTCTGGTACCGTGCAACCTCAGGCAACTGTCTGACTTCAGATGACGTCAGATTTATAGGTGACACATATCATTAATGAAGCAAACTTAATTTGCTTTAGCTTCATTAAGGCCATTGATTTTTTTTTATACTGATAGATGTTTGCCCTCAAAAGACTGACTGAAGATCCATGCAAAACAAAATATGCTGTTTCTTGACAAATACAACTAACAATTGTGTGTCAACAGCAAGCAACAGCTGGAAGCATTTCTTTTCTCGTATATGCTCACGTGTTTGGGCGGGACCTCCATAGTGACCGGTGGCTTTTGGTCAGGGGGTGGACAGCTGCTGAAAGCTGAAATTGTGGGTGAGCCTCTAGAGACAACACATCTCTAATTGACCCTACATGTGAGCCCAGGGAGCAAGTTTGTCCTGCATCTTCTCAGCCTCTGTGCAAACTAATTCCATTTACAAGCCACCGTGTTTCGGAAGGAACGTTTTTATATTTTTCTTAGAAAAATATAAAAACGTTTGGTAACATTGGGTTTGTCAAATGTAACTTTTGGTCATGCAGGGAATGCTAATACTAATATGTTGAGTTTTCTCAGAAATGAATATTTAGCCCATCAACTTGATAAAATTAGGAAGAGTTGTACAACCAATTCTTGAGGAAATGTCTTTGCTGAAGCAGTATTTCAGTTTGTATCCGTATTTCTATAGTTTAGTGACAGTGCTAACTGCTAAAGGCAAAACTGCTGGCAAGATGAGATTCTTAGCACTACATACAGTGGCAGGTTTCAGCACATCGCCAGAAGAGATGCAACCTTACCAATAGTTCACCCAACAGGGCTAATGGTAAAATCAAAATTGTTAATGAGAAAAAAATTTTATCCAGTCATTGCAAAGGTAAGGCCCATCTTTGCTGCAGTTCTTGGGGAATTAATTTGAAAAAGTTTCAACAATGTTTCATTTTAGTGCATTCATTTGTTTGTTTTTTGTTTTTTTTTATCTTGTGAGGACAAACCAAACACGCAAAACGATCTTTAAAAATTGTATTTATGAAAATGTAGCTAAATGACTGCATCTTAAAATGTACTTGAAATGTAACTGATTTATTCCAGAGTGCTTAGATGCTACAAAAGCCCAGCTTTAGAAACCTACACGTATAAAGTGCAGCACTTTCATTGGTTAAGCCAAAAAAACGTTGCTTTATCAGTCTAGTGTATCTTTGCTATAACTAATATATTTGGTGCCAAATACAAAACCCCTTTAAAATACAGTCTACCTACTGGGCAAGGTTAAAAAGAACATTTCCTTTTTTTTTCTTTGTACAATCAGGTTTTAGGAGTTTAAGAAGAATCTAAACAGAATCTTTAACATTCGCCCACTCTAATAATAGGGTTATTATTATTATTATTATTATTATTATTATTATTATTATTATTATTATTATTATTATTATTATTATTATTATTTAATAATAATAATGAAACAGCATTGTCCAATCTTTGGCTCTTGCACCGAGCCTGCAGCTCAGGGAGCATCTTATTTTGGAGGTTTGGCCCAGCAGTCTGTCCCCTCGGTGGTCCTCCTCTCTCTGCAGACTTTTATAGTCGGCGGATGTGGGCGCCTCACCGCCGTAAGACACCCACATACTTTCTCTCTGCGCGTCCATTTGAACGGGACTAGATGATGAGCGCCAAATAACACGAGACCCGTCCACGGGAAAAGGAAAAAAAAAAAAAAGAAAGAAAGAAAAGTTTGCACCGATTCAGTTCTTCGGTGATGTGAAAACCTCGAGTGGAGGAGATCTGTACAGGACACGGGCCGAAGGGGAAAAACTGCAGGATTCGTGCAGGATTCGTGCCTGCTGGAGCTCGCGCTGACCATCAAATGACCAACTTCTGAAAAGTCGATCTGGGCTGTTCTTGCAGTTTCTCAGCTCGCCAACTTCGCAACAAGTAAGTTTGGTCCTGCTTTGAAAAAGCGCACAGCGAGTCGAGGTCGTGCTTTGAAATGCTGATGCACGTCTCGGGAGCATTAATTGCCACACGTTCTCCTTTGCTTGTTGCAAAATCTTTTCAAGCACTTCCATAAACACGAATGCGGACAGCCTCCTGCAGTTTGCAGAGAGTAATATGCACTATTAGTAAAAGCATATGCGTAGGACACTGAAATAGATTAGCCTACTAAATAAGACTCGAGTCTTGCCAGAAGTGACCAGCCAGGTGTTGGTTTGATGGATGCAGACTGTTGCCTTCTCAAGTGTGTCTGCAGTGCCTTGCTCAGTTATTCATAACCTTTCATAGAGTTTCACGTTTTGTCACGTCTGAATCGCAAACTTCTACGTATTTTTGTGTGATAAATCAACTCAAAATGAGACAATGTAAAGAAATTAACAAGGTTTTCTCGATTGAGATGCATCTATATATATATATATATATGTATAAATATTAAAATCAGTTGAGTCAAAAATTAATTGTAGAACCACCTTCCAACATGTATCACTGAAATATTTGTCCCTCCTTTTTTTCTTTTGCAAAATAGTTGAAACTCTTGCTGCATATCCTCAACTGTAAGTCTGGACTTTAATTGAGCCAGTAAAAGTAGACAAATTTCCTTCATATTTGAGTGCATTTTTGAAAACCGCAGTTGGATAATATTGTGAAATGATTGCAATACTGTTCATGACATTTGTGATTATGACCTTGATTGTGATCACATTGTATTCTTGTCTCTTTATTTAAAAAAAAAAAGTAAAATCTTGACCAACCTCTGAGTTATAGCATCTCAACCACTAAAAAAAATGCTTAGCAGACATATGACCAAATATATCACTGATAATAACATTTGACAATTGAAATGCATCATCTTATAAAATGACATAAGAAATTCTTGTGGTTGTGAAACTGCATACAACCAGAATGTCGGAATGTTTAATATAATAAATGTGCTTATGTGGTTATTCACATCGAATACCACATTTATCTAAATAGCACTGTGAAAAAAGAGTCAAAAATTTACAGTAAAATACTGGCCTCCTCTGTGGTTACCATAACTTTATTGTATAAATCCAGCAAAGTTTGATTTATATTGTATGTTAAAATACTGGCAACCCAGAGCTGCCGTATTTTACCAGAAATTAGAGATTGAAATATTTTTAAAAAGACCATTTGTATTATGTGTCTAATGTCTGGTTTTATCAAGACAAATTCCATATTATCTTGCAGGTCGAATTGCATGCATTCACTTGTTGGAACTATTTGTGCAGCAGAAAATAAGGCTTGTAGTGACACAGCAGCACTCACCAGGTCACCAATGCCTCATCTGTTTAGGCAGATGAGGCGATGAATTTTATGAGACATTTGCTCCATCCGTCTCTGTGTCTGCAAAAGTGCATTTGTAACTTTCTACATCTGACAGCTCAACAACTCTCTGAAACCATTACATTTTACATACGTCCATTTGCGCCTCGCCGTCATAGAATGGTTGCCAGGATGTGGCGAGAAACAGCTTTTCTAAAGCAAATTAAAGAGGCTGCATACCTGCGTTTTCTTATGGAAACAGGAGATTTCTTTGTTCTCTTGGGTTTAATTCTGCAGGTTTAACTAATGATTGTTCTTGATTTGTACAAAACCCTGAAACTTATTAAAACATTGATTTTTGTTTTTACTTCTCAGCTGTTATAATTTGCGCAGCACATATTTCCTCGTCACTGGACTCATTTGTTTTCATGTGTTTAATGCACATGTCTTCCTTTTGTCCAGCATATGCATACGCCCCCGACCTCTCTTTTCCTCTCTTGCTTTTCATACACACAGACGTGAGTGGTGTTTTGCAGATGTGTGACCCAATCCGCTTCCAGCCGAGGCTCATCTCATGCCAGTGTGCTGACTCTAAGTTTTCCACACTCTCTTATGAAATAGGAGTAGGAGACATTAGAACCATCCAGTAGCCAGGCTTGAATGGCTGTGGAGCACACACATGTAGACGTGTTCAAGTTGAAAGTGCACGCTTACGGCCATATGTTCTCACCGTGACCACCTATATATCCAAATATAAGCGCACAGGCAGGGGATGGTAAATATACGTCAAACAGTCCATAGGCTGTAGGAGCAGCTGCAGCCTGTAGGTCTTTTGTTTGACTCAAACAAAGTCTGATGTTTATTTTAAAAAAGCAGCTGGCAGGAAAAAAAAGAGTACATGTCTTTTTTTTATTATTATTATTCTTATAGATAGAAATCTGAGGTGTTGAGTGCTTTTGCTTTCAACCCACTTAGTCTGATTCCCCCCTAAAATGAATTGTGCAACATTTAGAAATCACCAGAGTGTGATTTGATCTCAGTATAAATAAAGATCCATCTCAGTAAATTAGAATAAATGTTCCAATAAGTTTGTCTGTCAAATTAAAAGTACCTTTTGAAACTTCATTAAGCCCACCTTTCTGTGTTAAAATATTTATTGGCCTCTTGTAATATTATCTTAATCTTAAATGGCCTGTTTTCGTTAGCTGAAAGTGGAAAATCATCATGATTAAGTGAAAGAAAGGATTCAAAACATCAGTCTGTTCATAATTAATTTGCATAATGTGTTTCACTTTGTGAATTCAGTTGCTGAAATAAATAGTCTTAATTTATTAAATGCTTACCCCCTTCCCACGGTGTTGCTTGTGGTGATGCTTTTCTTCAGCAGGACAGGGAAAGAGGCCACAGTTGATGGGAAGTTAAATAATCCTGTTGCACGACCACAACCCTAAACTTGTAGTAGGAGATACTATGAAATGGTTTAGATCAAAGCATTTTGCTGTCAGAGTGGCTCCTAATTCATTCATTAGTTTAATTAAGACTCTGTGATACGAATTGATACTTTTCCTTCACAGATGCTGTTGAACAATCTGACGGACGTTCAAAATATATTTCCCTGAAAATAACAGCTTCCCCCACCTCTCTCTTTTGTAAATGAGGAAACAATGAGAGGTGAAATAACACACACTGAGGTTGACCCAGCATGTACTTTAGAAAGCATGAGCTACTTGATACGAAATCAAGCAAGACCAACAATGCATCACCAGTGTCTGTGTCTGTCTTACAAACAAATGCCAGTACATCTAACACAGTGGTCACTGTTGATGTCAGAAGATCAACCAAAACTCTCCAGGATTTTACCGTTTTACACACAGCATTGATGTAACAGCAAAACAGTTGTACTTGCCTCCTGCCTTTTTGGTATTGGTGTCATCTGTTTACAAGTAAACATTTTGAGGGCCTGTTTCAAGTGCACAGACATATTAGCTCTCAATTTTATTTTTATACTCTATCTTGTAGATTAATTCTCTCAGCTCTTCATTGTATATACTTTGAATGATCATTTTACGAAATGATAGCTGAGTCTGTGAGATACTGGCAACATAATCAAGAGTAAGAGTAAAAGAAAAACTGCAGTCTTTTCAGAACATGGGTTTTCATGAATTGTAGGGAAGTGAACGGTTGAGCATAGAACTGCATGAAGATAGTGAAAGATCAGTGACAACAAAAAGGCCAAAAGACAAGTAAAGATGTTGGCAAGATGTTGGGGATAAGTTGATGCCTGTTTGTGTTTGATTTAATTTAAGCCATAAGCGTGAAGTAGCGACACGGCGGAATAAGCTGCCTGCTCAGCCAAATTGAAAAATTGCCCTGCTTATAAATAAAAGATTCTGTAAAGATTGTCATTTCAATTTCAATGCTTGTCTTGATAGAAGAAAACAGGCCAGGTGAGAAGGTGAAGAGGTGAAAGGAATGTTTTACTTATTTAATTAGAGTGTATTAATGAATTTGTGCTGTTTGGATAATTTTGTTTTGATCTATGACATCAGCAAGTATATTTTAAATGTATTTTTTGAAAAGCAGCCCTAAGCCATAATAACAGGATGCTGATCAAGCTGTTAATATCGGTTTGGTAAAAAAATATTCAAGAGAAAAACCTTGAATATTTTCTCTTCCATGTAAAAAATTAACACCTCAACTTTTTTCTAATTTTGTGGGATTGACCAGTTTTACTTTTTTTCAGCCTGACAACCAAAATGTCTTACTTCTCATCCAAGATTTTATTCATTTAAGATGCTTTATGGCATCTTAAATGGATAGGATCCATTTAAGATTTTAAATGGATTTAAATGGCCTTCATCCCATAATTACGTTTAAATGCATTTCTATCAGGATTTACTCAAACCTCAAACAGCTTGAGGTTTTGAAATGTTGGTTTCACTGGACTGGTAATAGAGTAATTAACAAGGTCATGCAAAATTGATTCATATATTTTCTACCAATACAGCACGATCTGATCACAAACTTTGAGGTTTATATGAATGAACCTCAAAGTTTGTGTCAGGGTGTACATAATAATAATTCTCTGTTCAGTATCTTTCTGTTTTTTTGGTATGTGTGTCAAAAGACTATTTCAGAAAAGTGTGCATCAAAATTACACATTTGCTTTTAAACCGAATGAAAAGGCCAATTTACTTACATTTCACTTTTTCAAGGTTTTCTGTTTTGAACATAATAATACATGCACAAATTAATGGATAAAACACACAGATCCCTACTTATAGGTTCTATGACCTATAAGTCATAGAATGTTAAAGCAATGATGATTAATAAAAGTTGAAATATTCTTTTAATTACCACATTTCCTCACCATGCATGTTTTGCTGATATTTTGGGCCTGAGTTTGGAATACCTAACGTTGACAGTGACATGTCAATGTCTCTTATGATGCACAACATTATTGCATCAACAATTCATAGTTTCCCCTTCTGCTTCAGTAGAATGCTGATGGAGTTCTTCTCTTTTCAAGAAACAAGAAGTCCAGAACCTTCTTTTTACTCACTTGGGATCATCTTGAACTGGGTAATGAGAATATACACCGACGACTTCTAGTTTTACAATGTAAAAAATGAAGTTGCAGCTCAAATCTTAAGCTGTCATGTTCTCGTCAATGACTACACCTAAACTGATCTTTTAAAAAAAAATGTTATGATACCTAGAAATAGTACTTAGGTTGAAAACAGCTATGCTCTTCAAGCTTATGAACTGATTAAAAGTCCATTCCCATGTTCACTTTGTCATTTTCTTTCTGTGTCTTCAGATGTTTGAAAAGCTTTCAGTATGCACAGAGGTTGCAGTTTACATGTGCCCTGTGTTCTCTTTAGAGGAACTTCAAGTTGAACTCAGGCTTGCAACATTGCTCTTTGGGTGTGTTTGTGGTTACGTGTGCTTTTATTCTGTTTTTAATTCAGTTAAGAGAATCTTAACAGAGATTGAATGACCTCTCTCCCCCTGACCTTTTGATTTTCTTTGCTTTCACCCTTATACCACCATCCTATTTATTCCTGACTCCCTCACCACCTCACCTCTCATCCGATTTGGAACAAACAGAGATGATTAATAGAAATTTGAGGAAAAATGTCAGAGGCATGTTATTGGCAGTGAGGTGACAAGTCAAAGTGTGCATAATGCCTGTGTATGTATGTGTGTGCTCATGTTGCATAGATGCATGTGTGCTTTATGAAAGCAGTTTTGGGAAAAGGATTGACCTCAGATGTTTACCAAGGGAACCCGGGAGACTTGCTGAGCCTCCCTCTTTTCTTATTGGACCCTTCTGCTCTTCCTGGAAATCTGGGAGCTTGTCATTGGCCTAAGCAGTTAGGAAAATGAAGGATAAAGGTACTGCCCTGGCAGTGCTTTCGCAGACACTTTAAAGGATTAGCATGAAGTGAAACATCAGAGGAGCTCTTTGGGATTAATTTAGTTTGGTTCTTCCACTCATGACACAATAGACTTTGAAAGAAGAGACAATGCAGAAACAAAGAGAAAAATCACCATTAGGCCTAATTGCCCTAATGGCGATGCTCCAGTTAGAAGATTAAGAGTATAATTGCACGGATCATAAGTAAGGGGGAGACCAAATTATTCTAAAGATTAGACGAAGTAGATCAACGCAGAAACTGAGCAACACGTTAAGTGGGATATTCTACCCACTCCAGATGAGCCTGCTGCTTGACAGCTCTGTGCCATGAATTCCTGCATTGTATAACTTGGCCTTCTTGGCCTCTGGACACATGGCATTCAGACACATACACAGGCTCACACACTTCAGCCTGAAAGTTTAATATAAAGAATAAAGTTGTTGCCCAGCACCCAGAACTTTGATTCACTGTGAAAGTCTGAACATTCCTGCAAACATTCATTTTCAGTTGTTGTTGTCTAATGTTAAATTTTTTCCCCCACTATTTGGATAAAACCTTGTTTTTTCATGACTTAGGATTGCATTGTTTATTAAATCACGTAAAAGATGTCCAATGAACAGGAGAATATAAGATTAAGAAGAAAGTTTGGAGTGTCAGCCAGCATCCGAGTTGGGAAAAACACATGTAGAGGCACAAACTCCACATTCAGGGTAGCTGGCTGCCCAGCAAACGTGCAGCACAGCTGTAAATAGCTAAGGGTGTGGACTGAAGGTTTGGCCTATATTTAGAGGTTGGACTTAACTTCGAGAAGTTGTCCACCAGAACATTCTGAATGACCAGGGAGAGTTATCTGATGTTTTACACTATCTCTTTTGGAGAAAAAAAATTGTTTTGTTGAAAAGAATAGCCTAGGGAGTTGACAGTTTTTACAAGTGTATATTACGCTATAGATTAGTTTCTTTATTGCTGCATGATGGCAGTCAAAAGACACACAACCCCCTTTACACTGAAGGAGAGCCTAATTCTATGAAAACTTATAAAACTACTCTAAAAATATAGGTTAGTTGTCCTTGCAATGTGTCAACCTAGAAAAAGTAGAGTAAAAATGTCTTTTAATTTTTAATTGTCTTATTCTTAAGACAATTAATTGGTCCACTCAAACTGCAAACAATTACACATTGCTAACTGCAGTGTGTTTTGGTCATTTCAGCCTTGTGACCTTTTTTTTTTTACCTTTGCAGTTTTACTCGTCTCAACAAAGACATTGGATTTTTTATTTATTTTATTATTTTTTACCAACTATAATTTCATTAATATCCACAGTGGATGTTTTATTTTTTTTACCAACTATAATTCCATTAATATCCACAGTGGCGATGCTTTGTACCTACATTTGACGAACTTTCTATATGTCTGTAAGTGTCTGTATTTTGAAATATTCTCTGTCTATTACATCCATTGTCTTGCTTTTATCAACTGGTACTGATTTAGGATGAGCTCCAACTATTTAAGGTGGATGGTTTTCTTGACATAACACTAATCTTTAGCTCTACTACCAATATTGGGTATAAGATAAAAATATCCAAAAAAATAAGATTAAATTGAACTGTACATTTTCCTTCAACTGCACAGCTAAGGGCTGCTTTGAACATTGAAGTCTGTGTTTATTTTTGACAAAATATGAAACATTAACTTTCCTGTTAAGGTAAAAAAAAAAAAACAAGTTTAATTAGAAATTTCAAAAAACAGCTTCATAGATTAGTCTTTTAAATTCTGAAGAAACAAAAGCCAATACTTTTACTCCTGTCTCTTGTTAGGTTACACCAGCTAAAAGTAAAATTTAAAATGCCACCACAATTTGCACACTCAGGCAAGCAGAAAAGAGAGAGCAAGTGGGAGAAGGAAGGTTAGCTTCACACAGACGTGTCATTGCGATGTTTAACTAATATTTACAATCACTGTGTTTGTCCCTCTCTTATTCAATTCCCTCTCTTTCTTTCCAGCATCATGGGTATCTTGCTCTCCTCCAACCTTTTTCTCCTACTCCTGGTTTCTGTGTTGAATTGGCTCCCCACTCCTGCATCTGCATTTCTCATCAACTGGGACCGCACGACATCATCAGGTGAGTTACTGATGTTTCAACTTAAATACCCGGGAGGAAATGGTACGATGTCGGAACGAATCGTACCATTCATCAATGCATGCTCTATCAAATATTAACAAATTAAATTCGATTTTTTGCTCAACGTGCTGTCGACACCTGTTATCAAACCTTATGTCAGACATCAGTTGCAGAATGATGTGTTTACTTGGATACATGTGGAAAAGTTCACTGTTGAGCAAACGTTGCACTTTCCCGACTTGTTGGTGATCAATAGTGCTAGGGTAAACATATGGCTGGAGCTGTACTGTCAAAGTTCAGGGACAGAGCAATGCACAATGTTCAGCCAACTAATCTCGTTGTCACTGGATCATTTAAAGTAATTAGGTTAAAGAATGCTGGGGCTGGCTCGAGATGCGGACCAGATTTTATGTATTTTTCCACTTTCGATCTTTAAAGCCACAAAACTTACAATAAGAATTTTTAAATGAATGTTGAACTATGTTTTATGGCTTTTTAAAACTGAACAGAAAAAGCACAGTGGGTCTCAGAAGCGGAGAGACTCTTGTTGAAATGTCTGTTTTTGTGAAAAAAAACCCCATAATACCAAGTCAAATCATTTCACTTGGTTGAGGCTAAATTGTGTGTGACATTTGTCTCACACCATTCAACTGAAAACAATTCATACAAAACTTACAACTATTTTCTTGCATTTTGAAATACTTACTTGAATTTTATAATTGAGTTTTTAGTATTCATTCATATTGAGTTATACCTTTACATAGAATTTGATGACCTTCGAATAATGTTTAATTGTCATTTCCAGACTTTCCACATTTCCATTCTTTAGCTTATTGCCATGTTTTCATAAAGATTTCAAAAGATCTTAGATTTCAAGAATATCAGTCAGGAGAAGGGTGCAAAGTATTTCACAGCATCACCTGCATACCATGGGACAGCTACCAATATTTGCAGAATATTAAGGACAAAAGGGGGGGAATGTCCAATGGACCTTTTTCTAAAATCATTGAAAAAGCAGGAACTGATCGACACTGGAGGAAATTCCAACAAGGATATTCAGTCACATGTCATCTGCATGTGACTGAATATAAGAGTAAGTTCTCAGACTTTGAGTTGTCCTCCATGTCTGAATATTTCTGAAAAAACCTTTACAAGGCTCACTTCACAAATATTGCCACATCAAGATGTGGGATGTTGACAGATTTCCACCAAAGAAAACCAAATGGTGATACTTAATCCAAAAGTACTTCATTATATAACCAGGGCAATTGCAATAACAGCTTTATTTTTCAGTTAACTTTTACTGTATAAATATTACATGTGGAAATTGTGATCGAAAGGAATTATCATTATCTCATTGTGTTGACATTACCAACTGCTATCTGCCCCTAGCAGCTAAAGCAGCTTCAGTTGAAATTGGGTAAAATACGAGAACTTTGGCAGCACCTGTTTATTTAAGCGCCATCTCTGCCAGGACAGCAATTCTCATAGCCAAAAAGTGGCAACTGCGAAATATAAATCTGTTCTAGGGTGTCTGTATTACATTCTCGAATGGAAATGGAGTTGGCAGCTGTTTCTGACTTGTGATATATAAAGCTTACTTATTCAAGAAGGATTACCAACCAGTTTCTCTTTTAACCTGTGTCATTAAAGAACTTGGTTCATGGGTACTTAACAACACAGCCTTTATATCTTCCTTTTTAGCAAAAGTCTGGAAAATCCATTTACAAATAAAATCTAATCTTTTTCTTAATAAATAGATTTCAAAAAGTTGTCTCTGTTTCCCTCAGAAATAATATGAGACATTTTAGTTATTTCACATGTTGGATTCATTCTGCCAGAGATAAACATAGAGCTTTGGCTCACACTGAAGGATCAGCATTTCTGTTGAGTAAATAGCATTGACAGCACTTAGCAGCTGAACAAAAGTTGTTCTTTGAACGGGCATTCAGAGAAGTCAGGGAGTATTTCATTAGGTGCATCTGATCATTGATTTTATTGATTTGTGCTCATCCCGTGTAAATCATTTCTCATTTTGCTGCTGAAACATCTGTCTGGTGTTGCCTTTTGAAAAGAGCACACAAGTGTCAAGAGAAACCATGTGTCATTAAAGTTACAGAAAGCTACTGGATGCCACAGGGGTTGTTAATGTTATTAATAGGCTAGTGCTGTTGACAACACAGTGTAATTTAGTTATTTTGTTGTTGTTTTTTTATGTTAAGGTATTACAACGTTGTGTTTTGTGGCAGTGTTTTCTGGTTTGTAGTGTCACTTGGCAACCCAAAAACATATAGAAGCTCATAAAAACCGTCTAAACCTAGTTGTGTTGGTGGACGCAAACACGTCTCTTTTTATTGGCGATTTGGTCGTAATTTTCATGGCAGCGTCTGACAAGAAAACAACCCTTTACCAGTACACTTCTCTGTCTTTTGTGTGGGTTTAGTGAAAAACAGCTGCAGACATACCACTGGAATCCAGCGGAGATAGCCAGCACATTTAGTCTTCTTCTGCACTCTATAATTCAGCTCCTCAGTGGGGCACCCTCTCATAAGTGTGTCTTTATCATTATTACAATTTGCTGACAGATACAGTTCACTTTTCTCAAATAGTTCCCAGCAGGGGTAAAAAAAAAAAAAAAACTTCAATGTATTGGTGTTCCTGTAGATTTTGTTCAAAGAAATTAAGCTGTTCTTTATTCCAACTGATTGCAGGTTGTTACAGTAGTTCAGGATAGACCAAGCAAAACACTGTAGAAAGGAGTATAATTTTATAGCTACCCTATTAGTGTTTATGTTCAATAGCTTGGGTTAATAATTGGGTAAGGCGCAACATATTTCAACAGTAATTAGAAAGTATAAAAATGTAGATAATTACATCAGTTGTTGATTATTTCTACTGCCACCTGGTCTACAAGAGGAAACACAAAAAAAAACACCCAAATTTAAAAATGAGTCAATAGCTTATGTATTTTCCACACACATAATACTATTTCATAGCACAGTCAAGCAAATATGTTACCTTGAGCTGTCATAAAATTGCTGTATATCAAAGCAAGCTTAACTTTCTCTAAAACAAACTGCTGATGGCTCGACCGGCCCGCCTCTTCCACTCTTCAAATTGTTTCCAGAGAGCACGGCAGTAATGCAGTCCTGGTCTTCCTCAACAACCGTTAAAACATTTGTAAACACAAAGCAGCCAATGATAGCAAGAACAAACACAGACAGCCTACGTCTTTTTCAAACTACCAGAACAGCATCCTACCCTGACATTCATTTACAGCCTTCAGGTTCACCGTCTTTCTGTGTCTCTCTCTGTCTCTCTTTCTCCGTGTCTGCATAAAACTTTTTTTTGTCTCACCTGTCAACCAAAGTGGCTTTCCTGGGACTGTGCCTCATGTCATATCAGCCACAAAACAAGCAAAGAGTAGATATGTGGAGATGCTTCTATGCAGTTAAAGGCTTACCAGAGTAATTATAGGCAGTGTTCGTCTCTGTCTTCACAGTCTACTTTTTTTCCTTAGCGTGTCTTCCATGATCTTTTTTTGTTTGAGTGTCTCAGGAGGATTCATATACAGAATGAGGCTGTGGCCTTTGCTACAGTGGTGGTAATTAGTGGTAGCTGTGCAGAGGTTTCGGTTTGATGTTTCTGGCTCGTTCACAAAATCCTTCTGTTACATCGGCTTCAAGAACGAGCCATGAGTGTGACGAACAAACACAACAAAAAGGTAGAGCTGGATGTCATATCCAGGAAGACATATAATATATGAGAAAGTTTCAAATCATCAATCCAGTTTAGAAGATAACTGGATTGTTAATACTTATGGGGGAAAAAAACACACACAAAAAACTAATTCAATAAAAGTTATTAATAGGTAATAAAATTTAGTTGATAAGCTAAACGCAAGTTCTCTTAAGAAGTGTGGAACATTATGGATTGCAAGTAAGCAATTGAATTTAGTCAAGTAGCAATTTATTAATGTACAACCATATTTACAGCACTATTTAAGAGTGGCAGTATGTGAGAGTGCAACTTAAAGCTAAGTTAAAAATATAATATATAATTCTGCGGCAGACTGGTGACCTGTCCCCGTCTCTCGCCCGAAACGTTCCCTGCAGATAGGCACCATCACCCCTCATGACCCCAATGGGGACAAGGTTGTACAGAAAATGGATGGATGGGATAAAAATATAGTTAAACTCACTCTAATAGTTGCAATCCTTTGTCCATTTTGTGATGCTGCAAAAAGGGTGAAGCTTGATGGTTCATATGTATTGTCTGTCTTACTGAATTTTTATTGCTGTTGTAATGTCTTTCCTTGATAAAATTTCCTTGACGCCACCTGAAGGCAGATTTTTGGGTCTTTACAGTTTAACTGACCAGTATAGATTTTAGCCAAAAGACACCAAAAGAGTACTCTAACGCAATCATAAAGTTACACAATATAGCTAATAATTATTTAATACTGTTCCTTGACCTTTCAATACATTTCTTTGCAATTACTAGTCTTTTGATATTTCATTTCCATAACTCCTAATTTTATTTTTCTGACAAATTCAGCTTACAGGATTTTTAGAGAAAAAGCAATTCTTCTGTTTTTTTTTTCCTCCCTGTTTCTCCATAAATCTTTATTCAATTTATTAGTTAGTGCACTGTATTTTTAGTCAAATCTAATAGGTGTGATTGACATAAGGAAGAAAACATTACACTGAGTTAAACAGAACATGATTTATGGGACGACTCAGTGTGTTTTCTTTTTTAATTTCTTGGGATGTCACAAAGTCATGTTGTCTCATTTGTGAATCATGGATCTCATGCTGAGAATGAAGCAACAGTCTTGAAAAGCTGAGTTTTACACAGGTCTTGTCACCATGTTAAAATATCTGAAGCCAAACCTATAATGAGAAGAGAAATGGAATAGTAACTATATTGGTTCAGTGGTATTTAATGACTTTAGAGGAGATAAGGAGCATAATTATTTCCAGTTGATGTATTTCTTGAGCCTTTAAAAGCTTAGTAGGACACTGTAAAGGTAAACAGAGCAAAGTTTGCACTTGACTACAAAGCTCAGAGCACTGTTGGAAATCATCAAGGATCAATGGCGGCAACAGTTTGTTATCCGGTGGTCCTGTTTCATTGCTGGTAAGAAAGGCAGGATGCATTCACCGAATTAAACAATGGCACTTTGAAATTCTTTACCTGTTTTTGTTTTGAAGGTGTATGTTCAGCATGAGGCTGTGTACAAATGTTGGCAGTTATTTATATCCCCTGTTGACATACATTAATTATATCATGTTCCCTTGTGTCACCTTTATCCCCTTTACTCTGGCTTTCTTCAAAGTCCTGGTAGAATTTTTTTTTGTAACTATAAATGCAGCTTATTCTCCAAATGTAGTTTCCAGACGGCTCTTTTGAGCTTTCCTCTGAAGAAGAAATTAAATTCCTCTCTCACTGACCTCTCTCCCAGCTCCCGTACAGTTTGGTTTCCTCTGAGTTTATTGAATGTTTCTTTCTGAAGAAGAATGAAAAAAATGTGTGCATATTATGTAGCATTTTTTTTTGTTTGTTTTTTTGCAGCAAAACATGCATATGCAGTGGTGCAGTACTTGGCCTGTCCTTGCTCACAAGTACTATTAGCGTCGTTCTGTGCTGGCAATTGTTCTATCTGGTTAGCTAAATTCTGAAATTCATGCTCAGATTTAGAGGGCTGAAGTATGAAAACATCTGCCATGAATGATGTGGTGGCAGTGCAGATTTCAAATACCTCGTGTTTGAACCATCCTCTGGCTCATCTAGACCATTTAGGGAAATAACCACTGGGTGTGGAACAATAAATCCTATAAGTACTTCAAGTAGTAGCATATGAAATATGCTTATCATTTGTTAGACATCGGCTTTTAACTTGTTATTCTGTAATTTATTATGGCTAACATTCCATTAACCAAGCTTAGTTAGTTTACAGTGTAGTATAAGCTGTTGGGGACAAAGGAAACACATTAATTGCCTTGTTGCTGAATGTGTGCTATATGAATAAATATAAATCAATTAAATCAATGGCTCTGGTTCAGATCAGACCAGGTTCATCTTTCAGCCACAAAACAAACATAAACATACATTCAGAACCACAAAAGAATAGTAAAGAACAAAGCTTGTATCTGCTGGAATACTCTAAACCCACATCTGAATCTAATGGAGAATTAACACTGAGATGCTTTCTGTACAATTTCTGAGCTTGATCTATTTTGTAAAGATTAGACAAAAATGCCTCCAGATGTGTAAAGCTAGTAGAAACACTGTGGTTCAGCAAAGTCTTGATTCATTTATCATTTCTTAGTGTAGTTGATGTTGGGAATATATGTTCAGTACAAACATTTTCATATCAAGATGTTTATGAGTGTTTTTGCAAACCTTTAATTGAACAAAGCTGATAATACATAATGAGCAATATGTACTGTTTTATTGATGGAAGGACTCCATTAAGAGTAATGCACAGTCAAACCCTTCTCTTTAAACCTTACTACAACGTTTAGGACTCATTGTTTAAACCACAAAAGTTAAAGATTTTCCCAGATTATCGAGTCCAGAGTACTCTCTGCAGATACTCCAGTTTCAAAGTGAGTTTGTGTCTTAATTTAGAAGACAAACTGAGGATCTGAAAGCAGATGAAGTGAGAATGAAGTAGGGAGCAAAACTTAGAGAGAATCTGCTACCTCCAACTGCTCTTCTCTTATACATTGAACTGTAACCACTGTAATAAGTAATTATGGCCAAATTTGTTATCGGTGAAGGTTTGTAAATATTAAACAGTCTGCCATCATATAAGCATTTTCTAAATATCTGAACTTTAAGGCTTGTGTGAAATGTCAAGGAACAACAACCTACTTTCTGCTTTATTTTGTTTTACACTTTCATCTTATGTTTATGGCTTCAGTTTTCATCAGTTTTCACGTATGATCAATCGTGACCTTATTGGCTAAATACATTGTCTTAACCACATTCGTTATTCATGTGAACCTTTTTAAATAACTTTAAAAAAATACCAACTAAAAGTACAGTTTAAAATTCAGTGTAACAAAAACATTTCTTGCACAACATAGATCTGCATTTTTAGATCCAATGAAATGAAAGTTAAGAACAAAATAGTTTCTTGGATTTTATTCCAGACCATCAATAATTCTGTTTTAGTGTTCCAGTGAGTGTTGCACAATGACAAATTTATTCTCTTTTGCAATCTCATGCTTTCTTACATTTGGCTATCATTGTGCACACATTGTCAGTCTGACCTTTGCTCTCCATCTCTTCCCTTATCTTCCAACTTCAGCTTAATTCTGCAAATGAGGTGGAAATGTGAGTATTCCAACGTGTCATAGCCCCATTCAGTCCCTCATTACAGGTAAACATTATAAAGTAGGATAAGTCCATTCACATTTCTCCATCTTTTTAGTACTGTTTCCCAAATAGTACTGGTACTGAAAGCCCAATTTTGTCTTCTTACTGGATTTTTAAGCCTTAATGGCTGTGGCCTGCATCATTTTCAGTGGATGGTTTCCTAGCTCCTCTACATGGCCTGGTGATGGCTGGAGGAGAGGCTGAGAGCTGTTTATCAGTCTGTGCAGCCTGCGAAGCCTTCAATAACAGGCTTCGCAGGCTGTTATTGAAGCCTGCGAATAACACCCATATGTTTCTCTCTGTCCAGAAACATATGGACAGACAGGATGGGGGGCTGGGGGGGTGCACACACATACACACACTTCTGCACAGAATTAGCTGTCTTCTCTCAGTTGAGGGCTTTCAGCTGTGGATCATTTAATAGCAACTAGCAAGAGGAGACAGAATTTAGCTTTCCATTAACTAAACTCACAAATAGTCCTGCATTTTGCTGGTCAAAGGTGAAAAGAAGTAAAAAATAAATAAGAATGAAAATATAGATAAAAACTTCAACCTTTACATGAAAATTAATTAACAGTCTGGAGAAACAACACAATAAAGAGGTTCAAAATTGAGAAGAGAGGGTTTGAAAATTAGACTCAGATGTTATTGAAGATTATTCCATGTGTTGTTACATAACCTGTTATCTCTGGTATGTTTCAGATTTTACTGACATCCAGCTGACATGAAAAAATGAAAACAGGCTCCCAAAGCCTTACTGCAGTAGTTCACACATACAGACTTGGTTATTTTTTAAATAATAAGCAAGCTGTAAAAGAAGAAGATCTATCTTCTTTTCCAGCTTTTTCTTTTCTTGTATCTTAAAATATTTTAAATCATTTCTGTGATCAAAATCAAGACAAAAACAAGACAGAGGGGAAAAAAGGGAGCACAAAGAAAATGCTTCAAGTGACAAAAATTCACAGAAAACGGCACTATCAGCATAAGTCATCCACACTGGAGATCGTAAAAAGGGCTTTTATGAAGGCTGGTAAAAACCAGCCCTTCGTACAAAGGGTCTGGACTCCCGGCTATTGTGAAATGATTGCTTCCTCAAGACGTGAACTCTGTTGAAGTTTTAAATTTTACCTAATCGCTAATATTTAACTGTTATGTATGCAATGTGGCAGTTTGATGCAACTGAATGGCTTCGTTCACTTCCTCTGCTGCCATTGCTAAAACTACAGGCAAACAGCAATTCTTCTCTTGCTGTTTGCTGATTGGCCCGGTTGAGACTTTGCTGGAGAAATCCATGTCAATGGGAGAAAGCCCAGGCAGAGCAGTGAAGAGCTATTAGAATTGAATAGGAAGGCAATGGCTAGACATTATATATTTTACATTTACAGGCACCTAGTCCCGCGTTATTGCACATAAGTACATGTATTACATTCAGTTGTCATGACAATGCTGTACATATACTGCAATAAGCATGACTTAAAAGAAATTTGACTTCACATCATAATTGTTTCTTACTTCTTGAAATGTAAAAAAGGCATTCCTCATGCATAATTATTGGGAAAAGCCAAACACTCTTTCCTGTCCAGTGTAAGTGCTTCATCATTGACAATGTAGTAGAAACAATAACATATTGTCATCCTTTACAATACGTTATTGTAAAGGATGACATGCGACATAATTTTATCAGAAACCAACCACAGCCTGAAACTGTTGGATTTCTGGGAAAGCTAAAAGAATAATCAGAAGATTTGTTCTGATTAAGGAGAACACACACAGCTCCAGTAAGACCTGGAAATAACAGATCAATTTTTTTTCATATTAAAATGCATTTAACTGTAATGACCTCTGCATACACTCTGTGCAAGGCTCCACTGCTGAAGAAAAAAGCATGTTGGAATCTTGTTTAAAATTTGTGCAGATGATTTGGACAAGCCAATGATACTAGGAAAATATAATATGGCAAGATGAGGCAAAGCTGAACTTTTTGGATGTTTTTGCTCACATATTTGGAGGAAGAATTTTTCCACATGCCAAAATTGAATTGTATGTGGAAACTTCGTGGGGTCGGATGTCTTTCAGCCTGGTACTTGCAGACCTAATATCACTGAAGGAAGGGTGTAGAAATTACATACTTGAAGAAAATGCTGTTTTTTTTTCTTTTTTCTGTGCCACCAATCACAAAAATTCCTTTAACATACCAGTAGACGTTGTTGATGCACCCACTAATTGACATACTTCCCGTTACAGAAGGTGCGACTCAAAAAGTTATTTTTGTGTCTGAAAGGTGTAAAATAACATTTTTGTGTTTCATACTTTTAAGATTTGTTAGTTTTTTGACTCCAAAACAGGATGACGAATGCAGTATAATAAACTAATTTAATGAAGGGGTCCAATTAGAGAGGCATTGGAAATTAGATTGAAGCTTTATTTTGTACGTTTTTTCAGGTGTTGTTGCACAACGTTTTTTCTCTGGCATACTACATACCATATGGGCACACTGCTGACTTAAAAAAATGAAAACAGATTCTTATGAATAACTGAACCATTTGGCCCTCTGCATTCAAGATAACTTAAAAAAATATATTGTTTATGTTTGAGCCTTCACTTATTTTCTCCATGGACAAACAGTTAAGAGTGATGTAACACAAAATAATGTAGACCTGTCTTGAAGTATTTAAACCTAATATCATATTCTGCATATGTTAACATGCTTATTATTCTATCTGAACCATTTCCGTTGAAAAGACCTCATTTGCACACATTCTCTGTTTGCAAGCTGTTTTCTTGATACCAGCTGGAATTTGTAGGGACGAGGGAGGAAAGTATGATTCTGAAAACTATTTGGAACCGCATGAAAAAGATGACGTGACGGAAAACGGAGAATGCGTATAAATTTTGAGGTTACTCTGACATTAGTGAGGAGTGTTTTTGTTGTGAAGCCCAGGGATTAAAGTGTTTGTGTGTTTATATTTGTTGTGTAAACACACTGCTGGCACCCAATTTAGCGTCTTCTTGTGTTTTATGTTGAAAAACGTCAAAAACGTGGAGCAAGTTCTGCAGAAGCCTGTCTTTAATTTCTTGTTAATGTTCCGATTTTAGTTGTGATTTGTAATTCTGCGCAGAGTTAGCATAAGGAACATAGAATGAGTAGAGCAGAAATCGATGATACACTCAGCAGATTATTTATGGCTGCACCAAGCCCTGAAACTCCCAGCTGGATGAGAAACTGGTTCTCTGGCAGGAGCGGGTAGAAGATTGTTGATGGTGAGTGATGAGGTGCCAAGGGAGAGATGAAAGAGGCTGAGTAAGGACCTCAAGGTCTGTGTGGACGGATCAAGGGCTGGTGACTGAAATTTGATCCTGCTCACAGATCAGCAGTTTGTATTCCTACACATCCATGTTTGGAGGGTAGATTCACCATCTGCGTTCTGCTCATTTCACCTACTGTTTGCCTCATCATATATTTCATCAGATGCTGGTTGGCTTTCCTCAGTCACTGAAAACAAGATGCTGATGTACAGTCCAAATGCCAGCATGTCAAAGGAAAGAAATATTCTGATATGTCACTTTCACATTAAGAACGACATGGCATGCAAAGAAGCATTCTAAATTGGTGTTTCTTATGTAAATATTGAATACTCAGTGCCATTTTCTATATTGCAGCAACATTGTTGGAGTCACAGGGCCTTTTCTACTTAAGAGCAAATATGATTAATTACAATATCACAATATTTAATTAACTTATTAGGGAAAAAACCAATAAATGGGTCTTTTGAAAACTAAATGAATTTAAATTTGTCGCTTTCCTGTTTGAGAAATCTGTAACAATTTACTTTACTTTCAGGAAATCTTTACCATAAGTTGTGTCATAGGCTTATCTTTATTATAAAAGATAATCCTTTTATAATAGGCTGTGTACTTCCATTTGCCTGTCAATTTGATTTTGTTCTATACTAAAATAAATAGGGCTTCAAATCTAACATGGATCTGGCGCTTACAAAACACTTCTTTACTGTGTGAACAAGAGTATATCAGGGTGCAAATTTGTTTACTTCTGGTAGTTTTGCATAATATTTATGTTTGTATTTATGGCTAAATATCTACTATAGCAGGGTAGCTGATATGGGTTCCTACATTTTTCTGCTCCAGTTGTCAACTTCAGTTTAGCTTCACTATTTGCGTTTGTTAATATTTGCCTCTTTCTTTAGGCTTTATTTAGTTGTATAGCCTCCAATGCCTATGCAGGGGAAGCCAGTATGGATCACTTCCATACTGGCTCCAACCATCAGCGTATATAGTGACTCTTTGGAAAGTCTTGCATAATTTAGGTTCCAGTAACATTTAATTTTATTGTGAGATTTCTGAACTATTTTTTTTTTAATGAATAAACCACCAACCTTTCTGACACTGTCTTTTTTTCTTTTTTTTTTTCACGCTGATTTTACAGCCACCCTTGGACCTCACTTCACAGACTGCATCTCAAGGGACCAGGAGTCTTTCCGCTGCTGGTGGAGTCCAGGCAGCCTCCAAAACCTGTCTTCTCCTGGAGCATTGAAAGTATTTTATCTAAAGAAAGAGTGAGTGCAGCTTGAACACTGATTTATATGTGCATGTTATAAAACTTTACTTTACAGCTACCCTTTCTTCTTTTTATCTTCATTTTCTCCTGTATAGTTCCCCCACCAGTGAATGGAAGGAATGTCCTGAGTACATCCATGAAAACAGAGAGTGCTTCTTTGATGCCAACCATACTTCCGTTTGGACCCCCTACTGCATTCAGCTTCGTGGCCAAAACGTCACCTATTTCAATGAGGACGACTGCTTCACAGTGGAAAATATAGGTTTGTAGTCAATCTGTCTCCACAAGTACTTTTTTTTTTGATTGTTTGTTTGTCTTTATTACAAACAAAATCATCTAGAAAAATCATCTCCAGAGCTGAAGTAGATATTTTTGTTGATGACAAAAAACTGTAATCAGGATTGTTTTTTGGAGGCAAGGTATTGAGGGACTTCAAAGTGGCTTTGTCATATCATTTAAAATCAGCATTTCTGTCCTTGAAGGAGAACCGATCTGAGGTTCAGATATGTATGTGGGCATTTAGCTTCCTTACAAGCTTTTTTAATGCGCAGCATATACTAATAAAACTCAATGCCATACCAGACCTATTTTATAGAAATAAAGTCTTTATGTTTGACAAGCAACTTATGTATTATTGGTAATGTAGCACTATGGAAGATTCTAACAATTGTATGTATTCTAGACAGTGGTGGCATTATTAAGGGGTTCAACATCTTATTTAAAAGAGTCACATTAAAAACATCACTAATTTTCATGTTGACTTTGACTTTATTTTCTTTTCCATGTTGATGTCCATCTTTATATCTGAATTGTTGAAATTTGGACGTTCTGGGAAAATACATTTTCAAAACAGTTTATCACCCACCTCACATTTTTTGGCAAGAGAAAACTAATCACATATGTTAAGAAAGTATGTAACATTTAATCTTTAACATATGGGGTGTCACTATACCAACTAACAAGATCTCAACATCTCTGCAAGGACTTAAGCACTTTTTTTCCCAAAAAAATGTATATCTGGCAAGAAACTTACAGTGATCTCAGATTTCTTAACGAAATACTTTTTTAATATTCTTGATTTATATTTCAAATTGTGCAAAATTTTAAGCAGGAATTTTGAAACTGGTCTTCAAAAAAGGCTTTAGTCGTCACCACAGAATTTACTGGAACCTTCATTAGTCTGAAAGTCTGCGTGCCAAGAAAAAAAAGCCCTTTGCTGCTGGCTGAAACAAACATCAGATAAACTAACTGTCTGCCAGACAGTGGAGATAAAGACCGAAACCAGCACCCTGTGATTCATGGGAACTTGACAGACAAATTAAAAGCACTGGTCAAAATGTTTTATCTAACCAAAAGGCCAAAATGAAAAACAAAACCTAAAATATTTATTTTCAATACAGCATGCCAGACAAACTTAGATACATCAAGAATCTCCTCCTCTACACACTTTTTTATAAATGTACATATTTTGTGAGTTACATTTTTTGCCATTGTCAGTGTTTCTGTTAATGCCACTAAAATACCACATTGTAAAAGGGCTGCGTTTTTTGCTGTACTGGTCTCCTAAAACCTTCTGCTAATGGAAAGCATATTAGTTTTGCTAATTTGAAAGATCTCAAAATATCATCACAGTGCAAAAGTCATGTTCTAATGCCGTAAACATTCCTGCACAGCAGTATTTTAGAGTGCAAACAAGAGAGTGCAGTGAAATCGAAAGATGTAAACAGCTGCATGTTTTCTCTCATGTTCACATTTAAACTTTTGCCCCTTTCCCCCTCTTACAGTGCGTCCTGACCAGCCCGTGTCTTTAAACTGGACCCTGCTGAACATAAGCCCCTCTGGCCTCAATTACGATGTCTTAGTCAGCTGGAAGCCCCCGCCCTCTGCAGACGTTGGCTTGGGCTGGATGCGCATTGAGTATGAAATCCAGTACAGAGAGAGGAACGCCACCAACTGGGAAGCAGTATGTTTTTCCGTCAAACTTTCTGTCTGACTTTACAAAACACCCGAAAGATTGCACAAATTAAACCACTTACACATCTTTTTGAAAGTAAACTCTTGGTAGGTTGTAGAGACACCATGTTTTCTTTCCTTTCCACTGTCTGGACTCCCTCCTGAACTCTTGTGGCTGAAATGCACTTTGTTGGCAAGCCTCTGAAGCAGGAGCAGGACCCTCTGTGAAAACAAACTCTCTGAAGGAAGAGAAGGGAGGGATTTGTGGGTCAGAGGGCATGGGACCTTGTATAGGCTTGTTTATTATTGCCTGACCACCCGGTTTGACAAATGCAAACTTCAAAATAGCAACAGATGGCTCTAATATGCCAACATGTCTTCTATCATATTTATGTGAAAGGCCTGGGCAGTCCTGCCACCTTTGAAAAGGTCATAGTTACGGGTACCAAAAATAAGTAAGGAACTCTTGGCACATTGTGCTGTGTCAAGTTAGCCACAGTGTTTATTTTCTCCCTGCATGTGTCATTACATTTGTCTGCTCTGCTAAGATGCGCTAAAGAGTTCTTTGAAATTTCCATTTTCAGCTGGAGATTCAGCCGCACACCCAGCAGACGATCTATGGCCTGCAAATAGGAAAAGAGTACGAAGTGCACATCCGCTCCAGGATGCAGGCCTTTGTGAAGTTCGGAGAGTTCAGTGACTCCATCTTCATTGAAGTTACAGAAATTCCCAGTGAAGGTGAGGGAGCCATTCTTCTTTAATTAATGCATACCTGCCTTATTACTTGTTAAGTTACTAAATTCACAAAAATAAAGTATAAGGAATTTAATCAGAAATTATGCTGCATTTTGTTTTCAGATTTTACTGTCCCATTCACTTTGGTTCTCATTTTTGGGGTTGTGGGGGTCCTGATTATCATCATGATGATAATCATTTCTCAGCAGCAAAGGTAAGAACCTTCTCTACTTCTGCTTTCACCTTAGAAGTGTTCAAGAATACTTTATGAGCAATATTAAGATGTTTTTATTAAAAAGTTTTCCTGTAGGTATAAATCATGAACTGCACTCACCAATCCAAATAAAAAAAGTCACCCTTGTTATAAAATGCTCCTGTCAACATTATTAACTTTGTCACATTCTTCTGTTATTTCAGAATAATGATGATTCTCTTGCCACCTGTTCCTGTACCCAAAATCAAAGGCATTGATTCAGAATTGTTAAAGGTATTGCATGTTTTCTTGTGTTTTCCTTTTTTTACTCTTTCAGTTTAAGTCTGTTTTCCTTTTTCCAACATGGATGGATGGATAGATGGATCACTGTATTTAAAGTGCTGCATAATTTTCTCTTTGTTGTTACTTTGATACAAATTTACTCATGCATAAATACAAAGAAAGTCAAAGTCGGAAAATAGGATAAGTTTTGAAATAAATGATATACCATGATGTGGTATATCATGATATTCCACAGATTCCACCTTCGAACAAGAGAAAAACTACATGGGAATAAAATGAATGATATGCAACACTGAGCCTATATGTCGGCTATAATTTCTAAAGTGAAAAAGATTGCTCTCAAAGCTCGAGCATTTACATTTTCTAAAACATATCTTTTCTGCACATTTGGTAAAATTATCATTATGTCTTTGCAGGATAAATATCAAGTAAAAATGTTATATACTGCAGCTTTAACAGCTTTTGTCAATATTTTATATCTTTTGTAGACGGGGAAACTGGAGGAGTTGAATTTTATCCTGAATAGTGGGGGTGCGGATGGCCTGCCAGCCTATGCAGCAGATTTCTACCAAGAAGAGCCATGGGTGGAGTTCATTGAGGTGGATGAGGAGGATGCACAAGGTGGAGATAAGGAAGGCAACTGTAATTCAGACACTCAGAGGCTCCTTGGTCTCCCACACAGGAATCCAGAGGGTTTCAGCACCATTAGGTAATTTAAAAGTTTTCAGATGAATGGATTATTTTCATGCTAACTGGTATCACAGATTTGAAATTATTCCCTCATTGTTTTCACCTCGGGTTTCTCATTTAGCCACCCTGACGATGACTCAGGCCGGGCCAGCTGTTACGACACAGACCTGCCGGAACATGACACTCAGAGGCTCATGGCATCCCTGCTGCCGGGTCAACCTGAGGACAACGAAACCTGCCTGGATGCCCCAGCTTCAGAGACAGGTGAAAAGCCCCTCATCCAAACTCAAATCGGGGGACCACAGACTTGGATCAACACAGACTTATATGCCCAGGTCAGCAATGTCATGGCATCTGGTGGGGTTGTGCTGTCCCCTGGGCAACAACCCAAAATCCAGGAGAACACCTCAAGTTCAGAGAGGGAAACACAGAAAGTAGGAAAGCAAAATGAAGATGTTGAGGGCATCAAGGAGCAGAAGAGAAATGAGCCCCAGTTTCAGCTGTTTGTAGTGGTTCCAGAGGGAAGCGGCGACACCACCGAGAACAACATCCAGCAGACCAGCACTCCTCCCAGCACTTCGGTGCCTGGGGCAGGGTACCAAACCATACAGCCTCAGCCAATGGAGACCAAACCTGCAGCCACGGGAGACACCAACGAGTCCCCGTACATTCTCCCCGAGCCTTCCCAGCCTCAGCTCTTTATTCCTGTTGCAGACTACACAGTAGTGCAGGAGTTGGACACGCATCGCAGTCTGCTCCTTAACCCGCCTCCCAGCCAATCTCCCTCTTTGTGCCAGCCACAGCATCCTCTCAAAGTCCCAATGCCCGTAGGGTACGTCACCCCAGACCTGCTGGGGAATCTCACACCATGAGTGGACAGGACCATCAGACCTTAACTACAGGTACAGGCTTATTGGACAGGATGTCAGTATGAAGTTACCCTACCTGATTCCTGGTAACAACCAAAAAAATCTTAAAAACCTGCAGGACACTGGATGAATAAGTGTGTGAATTAACCACACACTTATTACCAAGGAGAGATATGCAAGGAGAGATATGCAGGTACATCTCAACAAATTAAAATCTAATAGAAAATGGGTTTTTTTCAGCAATTCTAATTAAGAAGTAAATGTAAAAAATGGAAAAGTTTGATTTGACAGAATATTGATCAAGCATTTGTTTCTGTCAATTTTGATGATTATGTCTTATAGCTACTACAAGTCAAAAATCTGGTTTCCCTGAAAATGTTAGTATTCTATAATTTCATAATTTATTAGCCTGATGTAATCATTTCTTTGCAACCTAAACTTTGGCTTGTCATTGCTTTTAATCAGAACATGAGAAACAAATGCAATATATATGTCTCTGTGTGTAATAAATGTACATAATATATGAGTTACACTTAAATTGAATTGCTGAAACAAATTAACTTCTTAACAATATAGTAATTTATTGAGATGCACTAAAAACTACTCTTTTATTAGTCCCCACTTAATTGCTGAATTTTTGGCTGAAACTCACTGAGGTTAATAACATCACAAAAACATCACAAGCAAATGCAAAGTTTGCATCAATGCATGATTGTAGTAAGTGGAAAAATATCCATATATACAGTATGTGTGAAAAATTGCCTTAGATTGCCTTATAGTCTTAATATTGAATGTGAAGTCAGAATATCAGTGAGGATGAGAAGAGAAAGAGGCAGTAGTCATGTTCTAACTACACAGTAATTTGGCTTTGACAGTACTTGTCTTTTTGAGGTTTAATGCCTATCACATTTACTATATTCCAAAGTTTCCTATTTCACCATGTTATACTGATAGTACTTCACAACAGATATATTTTTATACAAAACACGAAAAGTTTGAACAAAGCGATGCAGATTTGAATCTCTGTCTTTGTTTCTTTAAGAAAATAAAAGTTTTATCTTTTATAGTCATTGGTTTTAGCTACACCAAATGTCAACAATTAAACCAAAGTTAGGGTGACCACTAAGTTTCTTAAGGGTCACTAGGTTTTTGATCAGGAATGCATTACATGAAAGGGAAACTAAAATACTTGACTTAATAATTCCAAGATTAATTTGAATAGATTTTGTTGGACTTGTTTCACTGTCAAAGTTACTTTTAACAAAAAAGTATGCAGTTAAACAATAGCTTCACATCAACACAAAACTTTAGTCACTGACTGTAGACAGTAAGGGTTTATTTACTCAGATTTTCCTTACATGTGGAAACCAACCTTTTGCCCAGGCAGAGTCCCTCTTCACACTGCACCAGGGCAATAGCATGAGAGTAACATCCCATTAGTGGATAGAGCTTGAGAGTACCTTAGCTGTTTACTCCATGCCTCAAATGTCCTGTGTAACTATTGCTGAGATGTGAAGAAAAACGTGCACAGTCTTGTACCATATAACAATATAATTCTTTTTATTATTTTTTTTGTAGGTGTCCCAGCTAAAGAGTAGTGCAAATCAGTTAGAATGTGGGACAAAATAGCGCACTCTGCTATTTTATGGGACCTGTAGATAATATGATAATGATGATGCAGATAAGCTGATGAAAGTTATCTGCTTTAATACAAAGTATTTTCCTCATCCACAGCAAGTTTGAATCTGATGATGGTGGTGCAGAAGCCTCTCCTGTATTCCTGAATTAGGATGTTTGTTATCAAATGTCGTTTAGATTTGATTCCGACAGCAGTAGCAAAGTGGCTGAATAGGAGTGTGGTAGCATGGCAGTAGGGTGCTGCTTGACTTCAACCTGAAATATTATTTTGTGGTAACCTAACAATATTCAAATATTATTTGATATCCTGGTTTTCATTGGGCAGTTTTCTGCCCTAATTGAAGGCAAAAGGTGGTTCAACATGTGTCACAGAACCAGCAGCAGGCCAAAGTTGCTTGACAGTACATTGTTTTGGTTCATTTAACAAAAGAGGACATACATGTTATGAAATTGTTGCATTTTAAGTTTTCTGAAGACGAACTTTGTTCTACATTGTCATTTCAGAGACAGCAACTGGAATAAGTTGACTGTGAAAATGTACTAAAGATGTTACGAGCTTGCACAATACTTATCTGCCACATTCACTATGTAACAAATTATGCCTATTGTAGTATTATGGTTTGTTTAATTGCTATGGTACAATACTAATGTGGTTTAGATTTCTGCATATCAGTTAACAAAAGGTACCTCTGTTTGCTATGTATAGATGAATTGGTTTATATGTTCTCTGTGACAAGAAACAGTTAAAAATCGACACAAAACATGCATGCATGTGTATGTTAGCACAGAACATAAAAGAACATTCCCTATTATAATAAGATACTGTGCTTAATGTTTCCATTTAAGAAAAAAAGATTTTCATTTTGTATGCTGAAAATTATTTGACAATTTATTACAATTTTCAAATTCAAAATACTTAGCATATTTTGAGCTTAGCATTTATAAAAAGCAACACTCAACAAATTGGAATCTTGTTTGCTTAGCTTCAGGCTTTTTGT
Organism: Poeciliopsis prolifica; assembly: GCF_027474105.1. NCBI lineage: Eukaryota > Metazoa > Chordata > Actinopteri > Cyprinodontiformes > Poeciliidae > Poeciliopsis > Poeciliopsis prolifica. Next base: position 2,328,513 of record NW_026562389.1, read on the forward strand.
AGATAAAATATTTAAGACTGTGTTTATAAAGAATATTCTGCCTAATACAGGATCTTCTATTTGTTTTCACAAATAATGTTGAAAGTAGTAATTCCCCCACAATAAAGGCTATATCAGCCTCTGTTCTACTCCTAATGGGATTCTTGAAAAGAAATCAGATGCCTCTTATGTTTCATTCCAAGTCCTGACTTGATGATTCAACACGTTCATCGCAAACATAATATGAGCACTAATGTAACATCTGCATCTTATTTTAGTGGCTAACCGATCAACATTGCTTTGTGCCAAGACAAAAAAACATCAGGACTGATAGCCTCAAAATGACAAACACATTTGAACTAAATTATAGTAAAAATATAAATTTTTAATGACTTCCAAATTTATTAACCTGCACCTGGAACAAAACTTTCCTAACAGTGCAAAAAAAAAAAAAACAAAAAAAAAAAAACACAACCAGTCTGTGATTTATGCTGCTTTCTTGCCTTTCTGAATGTAAATATTCTGAATATATGGATCAATGTAGTTTTTTTTTTGTATCAATCGGATCTACAAAGAGAGGTTTAAAATGTGAATTTGATGACTATATGCCATTTCTCTTTCAGAAATACTCAGTTCTCTGCTGCTCCTGCCATTACGCGGATGATACCAGCAAAATTTGTGCTGTCGCAAAATGTCTTAATGTATTTGCTAGTGCTGTGCAAATATAAAGGTTTATGTCGAGGATGATACTTTTACACGGTGATGCTGCTTGGTGCATGTATTTCTCTTTTACTCAGTTTTTTCATGGCTGAGTTCATGTCAAGAAAGAGCAGTAATCAGTGTTTTGTGATAGTAAAGTGCAGGTTTTGTTTAGGCATCTTGTCTGTCACAGTGTCCAGTGTTCACAGAAGGCTCTCATTATGTTCACGTAGCAAGAACAGAGATTGAAGGACTTCTTTTTTTAGGTAAAACTGTGAATGTGTAACTGGAATACACAATGCAATCATAAAACTGAGGAAAAGTTTTAAGCAGTGTTTGTAATACCATTGGCAAGATGAAGAAATTAGGAGGTGCTTTTTATTCTTCAAGCCAACTGTGCAGATGTTTACTACCTTAAGTATATATTGTTCTTTTTTGCCATATCGCTCATTTCACAGTGGCAGAATTGGTAGTTTGTTATTTGAAGGTTATAAATGTCAAGGACACTTTAGAGGACGCACTTTGTACACATAAAGCATATATGTGATATTTAGAAATAGTATTCAGATTTTGTATTTTTTGCCAAATCAAGTGTGTGATTTCTATGTTACTACAGAATAGCATTATGTTTTCTGGTCAGCACAAAAATCAAACTTTGAGGAATAAATAAGCTTTGATTTTGTCATACAGTTTATGTTTATAAAAAAAACTTATTTCACACTAACAGATTACTAGATTGTTGTACTGTAATGGAGTATTTAATGTTTCATATAGAGTTTATAGACGATTAAATCAGAACATTTATAAAGTCATATTAAACATATGTTGTGTGATATATTCATCTTTTTAACTTCTTGTTCTTGTTTGTGTCGCTGTGTGATTTCAGTTTTTCATGACCACAAAGAACTTTATGACAAGGGTGAATTGTTTTGGAATGATGCATGTTTGGCCTGCAGCTTTGCGTTGAAGGCTGACTTTTGTCACTCTCTCGAGCCTGGAAGTAATTTTGCTGGAATTTTTGGTTGTCAGTTAATGTTTTTGAAGCTATCAGCACCATACCCTGTGCAGTTCAGTTTGTTAAGGAAAGTACTTAATTCTCCACTCGTCTTGAGGATTTACTTCAAGCCAAGTACTGATTTGAGTAAATAATGTTTTCTTTAGTTTTTGCAATGTTCCATGGCTCCTCTCTGTCTTTCTTCCTGTAGGCCCTCTGCCATGTCATTCACCCCCCCAGCAAACTGGAAACAAACAGCAAATTAAAATAATAATGTAGTCTAAGTTGATAAACCGGTCGATACTGGCTTTATTAACTCCCTTTTTTGTCTTTTTTTTTTTTTACATCCGAGTTCTTTTTTTTCTTTTTGCATCCGAGAGCCAATGTTCTTGTGTAAAAACTGCTGCTTTCCCTAGGGCCAAGAAATGTATTGATCCTTGAGGATTTGTCTGTTTTGTTCTCTTTTTGATGTTGTATGTGTGATCAATAAGTTCTCAATAAAATAAATATAACAGCATCTTGTTCATTTTTTGCAACCTTTAAAATGTTATGGGGGGTTATCTTAAATAAACACACTTTTCTTTGCTACTTTGAATTCTTATCTTATTGTATTGCCTTTGAAAGTGCAATTGTTTTTTTAATTTATTGACTCTTCTACTTATTGTCCTAATTCAATTGCCTTTTGCATTAGTCCCCAAAAGACTCTCCACACTTCTCTGGGGCAGTAGTACATTAAAATGGCTCCACAGTGGAAGCTTAGTGTCCCCAAAGCTTCCATTCAATCGATCAGTTTTATGTGGAATTTTAAAAATTGGTCCTTTTTATAAATGTTTTCAGCTGAAAACATTTATATGTGTTTTCGGCTGACTTAACGTCTTCATTGTATATTCTGAAGGTTACTGCTGATTCAGTGATCAAAAGCTTGAACATACAGACCCGTGTCTTAGGGTAGCCTAAGTTTAAAGGTGACATTTTGTGAGCTCACTTTTAAACAAAAAATTTTAACTCGGCCTCTTAAAAAAATGATTTAAACATATTTGAAGGCAACATTGATTAAAGGTTTTGTTGGCAATATTGATTAAAAGTTTTGTTGCTGACTTTGCACCAATTCCTAACAGAGGAGACAAAAAAAATTTCCTCCAAACATATATTCATGAAATTTGCAGTGGGTGCTGCATAAACTGGATCCAAAGCAACTTGCAGAATGTTTCAAAAATAGTCCATTCTAGAGTGTAGTCCTCACTGATCCTTTGCTGCCAATGGGGAAGTTGATTAATCTCTGTAATGCAAGATCAAATTTGACATAATCTTGAATTTTTATTTAATTTGTTGTTGTCACTGTACACATGTAAAACGAGATTAAAGCCAACTCCAAAAACAGTGTAAACAATGTAAGAAATATTTACAAAAATGGCTGCTTCATAAATACCAAGCCTTTACTGAATATAACTGAATGTCATTTTTATACTTGTCTCAGTTCTTTTTATTTCCATGAATGACAAGCCCCGGTGTGTCAAAGACCTCAGTCATGACGCAGGCTTAAACACTGCCAAGGTACAAGGGCCATTTAAGGCACTTTTAAGTCTCAGTCAATCTAATGACAAATTGTAGTACATATCTTTATTGACAATCAATTTAGGACTCTTCAAATTATGTACTGTTACTTTCATAAAAGGACACAAGCAGCATGCACTAAGATTCACACACAGTTTCAGAAAAGGGTTCTTCATGCAAATATGCCCTTTTGGAGTTCAAATCTAGTCCAGTCGATGTAGATTGTGCCTGAAGAATGTATTGCATGCGTACGATGACTGAATGGTGGATGTTTGGACATTTACAAGCCATACAGAGGACCTTCTATGTGAATTAGCTCACAAGTATGTGATTCTCTGTCCGCTGTTTCTGATGGGGTAACTAAGCGGGAAAAACCGGTTGCTTTCCCCGGTTTCCGAGGGGAAAGCATATTGGACAATTAAGACAGAAGCTGTGTACTGCGCTTCTCCGTGTGGGATTGATTGAATCAGAGAGGTGGCCACTCACAGCTCTTTGTCTCAGGACATTGCAGGTAATTGCCCATAAGTCACCGTTCCTCTGTCCTGGATCTTCAGTCCAATTACGCCCACACAAGCTCTGCCTCATTTATTACCTCCGGTTGCTTGTTGACCTTTTTAGACATACAGGCCAATAGGCAGTCCAGCTACATAACACTGAACACAGGGTACTGCTCTTACAGATAGATCTCAATGCTTAAGTGATTGCATGGAACAAATTTGCTTAAAATGCTCATCCTATGTGGCATTATAATGGTTTTACTTCATATTTTTTTAAATTTACAAAAATGTTTAATCTAAATTGCTATTCCAGGAAGACGGTTTTCTGACTGAGTTCTCAAATTCTTCAAGAGGTTTCACTAATGTTCAGCAATTAAGTTGATCAAAAACAAACATGTAAAGCTGCAACTTTACATGATACAGATTTGTGTCCATAAACCTGTAGCAGTTTTCTGAAATGCAGTGGTGTCACATCCGACACCACTGCAACTACCGTGAAAGTGTTTTTTTCCACATAAATTTTGATGTGACATGTTTGTGCAAGACTGAGGTGACCCAAATGAAATAAAATGAGTCACTTTGGGTAATGACCTGAAATGAGGCTCTGTTTAAACAGTATTTGTGTGTGTGGCATATAACAACTGTGGTAAGATCAGGTCAGTAAACAGAACGAACACGGTGGTTTTAAGTCTGAGCAGATGCTCGATGCCATCTGCTGATAAATTTGGGGAATGGCATCATTTCTTTTACACACATATCTCAAATATATTCTTGATAAAACTAAATTATTACATCAGTGAATAGAAAAGGAGGTAAAATGGTGGAGACTATAGTGCTGCAGTCAATCTGTTGTTATTGCAGAGCAGAACAGCTCAAAATCTCAAACTTAAAAAATGCATTCAGTGCTCTGTTAAAGTATTCACATCCCTTGAAATTCTATGTATTTTGAATCTGAAATGCATTCATAATTGGTCCCCCTTTCCTTGATACCCCTAAATAAATGCAATGCTTTTTTTTTTACATATTCTTTAATATTGTCAAGATCCTGCTCTTGACAATATTTTTTATCTTATTCTTTATCAAGAACATAAACACAAATCTCCAAAGTAAATTGACCATCTTTATTAAACTTTCCAACACAATGCAACTAGCTGTGCTAGCATCAGGATTTCCTGGTGACTGTTATCTTCCCACAGAAACCGTCATTAAGCACATCAGTTCTCTCTAGTTATCCCTTTCCATCCAAACAATAGTTATTTTTTTAAGATATCTTGCACAAATGTTAGTCTGAAATATCTAAAATATGTTATAGCCCATGAATGTTATTAGTGAGAACAAAACAAAAAGAAATTCATGACAGTAACTGTTATCTTTTCGGAAGTGAGCAATAACAAAAATCTAAACAATAAGAGTGCTTTGTAGCTTTTTTTTTTTTTTACCAGACATTAACTTGTGCTTTCTGCTAAAACAACTCCACAATGTTGTTTTGTTTTCTTGTAATCTCTAAATTACAATTACAATTTTTTTCTACTTGCAGATGTTTTCTTCTCTGAAATGTAAAGGGTTTATAATGTTCTTAAACTACCTCCTTCTCTCTCACCTGCCAAACATCAGACAGACGCCACTAGATCATAGTTTATGCATCTGGTTTCATAACGGAAGGTGAGAACAACATGAAGGAGTCAGTTTATGGACATAATATCCCACTGACTACCTGAGAGAAAGGGGGAGGCAATCCATGATAAAACAAGGCAAGTCAGTTGGAACATCATACTTTCATCAAATGTGAAATCCAAAAATTTGAATTTCCAGCGTTTATATCAAGGATTGACCTTTCCCCTCTCCCAGGAAAATACTTGTTGGTATTAAGAGCACTTGGCCTTGGCATTGATAGCTGACATCAGTTCCAGCTTACAGCTGCTCTCATGCTCAGCTTCCAACGCCAGAGGGTCAGGCTCATTGGTTTGGCTGAGGCTGCTGTCATTCAGCAGGAGGCATGCGTCACTGTCAGGTCTCCCTGACATTGGCGGCTGCCTCGCTCGTGAGGCCCTGTCACTGTCAGGAGGCCGGGAGCCCCCCTTCACAGTGTCAGAGCCCGAGCGACTGTTCGCTTCCCGCCTCGCCAAACATCCTGCGTCAGTGTCAGCATCAGATGGCTTTGGGAGCAGTTTCATTTTCGGAGCCTGCTGTTCCCTGTCAGATGAACTGTGACTTTCAACTTCTCTTTTCTGCCACTCATGGCCTAACAGGGGCTGCTACAGCCTCCTGTAATAACTGCTCTGTGTCCACTGCTTGCTGTAACTGCGGTGAGTCAAAGCCATGCTGACCATGATCCTGCCTAACCCCCTGCTGCCTTGGATCCAAGTCAGAGGCAAAGCCATCGCCATGGTGATGACCATGATGATGACCGTGGTGCCTATGGTGATGACCATGATGACCATGCTGACCATGATGGCCATGACCATGATGGCGACTGTGGTCAGGTTCTGTGTTGTCTCCTACAGCTGCAGGTGTATCTGCATCAGGCTGTGCATTTGGTGTTGCTCTGCATTCCTCTGGAGTCTCAGCAGTCTGAAAAAAAAGTCAGAGAATGCAAAAAGGGTTGTATTTTTCATTTCCAGTACTCACAAACATGTTACAGTGAAGTCATTTCACCTCTTTTACCTCATGTGAGCAGGCGCCACACTTGCGATTGCAGTAGGCTTCTTTGATTGCACTCTCAATATGGCCATGTCCAATAACAGAATAAGGAAGGGAAATATGGTGGGTAAGACGGCCGCACCTAAGGTTACAGAGATAAAAAAAAACATTGTGAGACAAGGGATAGTGTTTAACTCCAAACTCCTCCACTCTGTAAAATACATTTAAAGCACATAACAAACCTGTCATAGATGATGAAGTCATCTTTCTTTCCATTCAGGGCCTGCCAAACATCAGGTTGTTGTTCACTCTGTTTGTACAGTGAGATCTTATCTGACAGCCTCTCAGCCAGCAGGGAGTGGAGCCGCTGGGCTTGCTCCCCCTGGTGGTTGATGACCATGTAAACCACGTCTCTCAGGCCCTGAGTCTCCAATTTCTGGCGCAGACCATCAATTCTGTGTTGAAAATGCACAACAGAAGGTAGAGTTGATTTATATTAGAAAGCACTGTTTATTAAGAACGTAAGAAAGTTGGGTGTGAATATTCATTCACTTGAATATTCACTTCTTGGACAAAGGACAATTTTTTTTTTTCAGAGGGGTGTAATTTTATCTCTTTAGGTTTTTATTTTATTTTATTTCAGAACTACATTGAACCCCTTTTATCCATAATTGTGCGTTCGAACACTAAATGAACATGTCTTCAAATAATTGCATGGAATCATCTATCTCTGTTTGATAGGATTTGCAGTCTTACTGTTAGAAGTGTATTAAATAGTTTATATCTGCGACTTACTTTTGCAGCAGCCATAATAACCTACTGAACTGGCTGCTTGTACACCCGGCCAAACAGCGTCCGGGGTGTTCTCCTGATGTTTTCATCTTAAAAGTGGATTTGTAAGCCTTTCCAGACTGACAGATCTCAATGACTTTGTTTCTTATCTGGTCTTGAGTTACTTTAGATCTGTGCACATGTTGCGTTTTGAGATCTTTCAACCTGAGTTGTGCTTCGCTGCTTACTTTGGTATTTTTTTTAACTAAAGGTGAAAAAAATTAGAGCAAAACAAACTGGGGCTGACCCATACCTGGAGGCCTGCACCAAGCAGAACAGTCAGCTGGCTTTTAACAGGGCCACCACTGTTACTTGGCCTGCTGTGCCCTTCATTGGTTCCACCTCCCCGATCATCCAGGTCGATGGGGGCTGACAGCCAGGCCCGCCGCCCTCACTCTCTGCACCGCCCCCATGGAGCAGGCAGAGAGTGAGGAGCAGGCTCAGGCGCACCCACATCCCTCTGGCGCCTCCTCCCTGCTCCAGTCTGAAAGCACAGAGGTAGGAGGGGTGAAAGTAAGGAAGAAGTGAAAAACAAAATGAGAAGAAACAATTTAGTCAAACTCAGCAGAAAAAAGCTAGATGAATGCATATGAAGTCAAAACTAATGTGGATAACATTTTTTCCCCTTGAATTGATCCCACTTCAATTGCATTAAAACATTTAAAAGCATTGAAAGATTTCCTCAAAGTTTGACTTTACCTATATGTTTATACATTATGTTTGAATTGAAACAAGGAGAAAAAAATTCTAACTCGAATGTCAAGTTTTCACTTCTTTTCTTCGTACATGATCGTCTGAAAGTTATGTCAGTGCAAAATTACAAGAGCTAAAAAACTAAATTATGTACACTTAGCAAAACCTTTGCAATGTGAAACACATTCCTTATGTTCATGCAGCATAAAGATCAACGTTAACTCAAGCCAGAAGTTGTTTTTTTGGAGGAATCGGCCACTTACCCTTTGTTTAAAATAGTGCTTTGCCTCTGCTGTGCTGTGCTTTCTCTGCAAGTCTTCGAACAAAAACATGCCTCCTCCTCCTTTGCTCCCCCCTTTTATACTCAGGCTGTTGTTTTTCCTCTGTATATGGAGGACAAAGTTCAGTTCCCTCTGTCTGCTGATATCAACACTTTTCTCTGGTTAAAAAAGTCACAGTGCATGAAATCCTCCAGTTAAGGGGAAACAGAGCATGAAAAATGTTTTGCAACAACTTAAAATTTTGAGGAAACAAATGTGTGTGCAGAAAAAAAACTTTTTGCTTGACTTGTTAATGTACTTTATATCATTAACAAGAAAAAGGGATCAAATAGTATTTTTTTAATGAATGTAAAACAAAATTTTGATTAAGACCTGAGGAATCATATATTAATTTCTTGCAGCAGTGGAAGAAGTGAAAAGAACCGGGGGTGGGACTCTGGAGGCTGTCCAGAATGTTTCCTGATAAACACAAGTGGAAGGGGGTTTCGCAATATGCACAAGTTGCTTTGCTTCTGCCATCACTGGAACAAATGCTTCACTTTAATGCACAGATGTGGCCTGTAAACAAAGTTTACATTTATAGAATTGCACAGACTGCTAGATGTCTGTGAAGAAAATTGAAAATTTTGTTACATAAGGCTTGATATGGAGGTTAATAAGATGATACCAAGGCAATAAACTGCAAGTTTATCTCATTGACACTGAAAGATAATATTATATAAAGTAGCTGTAAAGACTATCACTATGCAGTCAGGCAATTTCATCCCCCCACCAATGAAGGACACCCAACTGACAGTGGAAGGGAGAACACTGCTTGGAGACAAATAAAGACAAGAACAATTTAACAGAGTAATCTTAACTGAATGCTTACAATAGTTTAGATTTAACTTTTTGCTGGAAAATTAAATAACCAAGTGGTTTGAAACATTAACCAATCCTAAGACGCTGCAACATCCAGGAGACATGACACAGATGACTGAGAATTATACACGGAAACTTTCCAAAGCCAGTGTTTACATGTTTTGAGGATCACTAAACTGGTCTAACACCAAACTGTGCACAGTTTCTGCACAGTTTCTGCACAGTTTCTTTTTCTTTTTAATGCCCTTGGAATGGAGTAATTATAACAATTGATGAGTTTTGGCCCCTCGTGTTTCTTTATGGGTAGATTTAGTGTGAGTAATGTTTTTTATAGACCTATTGGTGCTTGTTACAAATTGCATAAGATGCAAAGTAAAAAGTATTCCTTGAAAACAGAACTGTCTGCTGCTACAGTGTGGTTTATCTTTATAGTGATTTTATATTAAAACTGAATGACTACAACATCCACCCACAATTGCAAAGCCAGATTGGGGTTACACAGTGCAATTTGTAGGATTTAAGTAATGCTATAGTGATACTGTTCAGAGTAGACGAGAACTTGTTTTGCAAATGTAAAACAAGTATGAATGCAACTTGATGAGCTTAGAGACATGTGGCAACTTGACCTGAGCTTCAAAATATCATGTCATGTGTGATTTAGTTCTAATGAGTTACTTATTTACAGAGTATGCTCAGTACATTTTTATCCAGAACAAGATGACCTGTAAGCAATGTGTAAAATAAATAGTAAAGACAAACTTTTTCCTTAGATTGAACATAGAATTCACACCAGATGTTGACAGCAAAAGAAATTATGGGCAAAATATTGGACTAACATGGTAAATACTATAAATATTTAATATTCAAAGAACATGATGTGTAAAATGACATAGAACATTAAGGAATTAGTTGAAATCGGTCAATTTTTAGAAACCATACATACTGGTTTGTGAAAATCAATAGAACCTGGTTTAATATTAACTGAAGGCCCATAAAAAGCTTCTCTTAATGTCAAGGTTTTGCAACGTGCTTGGCTTGGTAAAAGTATACTTATTATCTGTGTCATTTTAGAACTGTTCCCATATGTATCTATGTATTATTCTTGCTGACATTGGGTGTATATTTTAAGTCAATAACTCCATTGGAAATTGTGATGCTAAACTTGTGTTTTGTGCATTTGACTGAATGCACATTGCACATTCTGTCAATGTGTTTTATTTATTATATAAATAATTGTGTTATTATTTAAATAATAAATAAGTATCTATACTATTATTATATAAATAATATTATTATAAATCATAATAGTATTATTTATATAATAATATTCATTTAACAAAATGAATCAATATTACCAGTCATGTGATTCAAGTACTATTGCTGGTCAAAAAAGTTTATGATGTTAAAAGAACTCTGTATGCACCTTTCATATCAGGACCTTTGGATCTGTAGGGTCAGATACAGGTAATCTAGTACTCAGCTGGCCTCAATATACTGTTAAGACGTCACTGTTGTGTGGGACTGAGTTGTAAACTGCTTACATATCCATCATAAAGATGTAAAACCTTTGATATTCTAGATTCATAAAATATTTACATTCTGAAAAGAATGTTTTATAATCAGATCGCAAGCGAAACATATTTTTAAAATAAGCACTGTGATGTACTATGTAATGCTAAACTTAAATAAAATGTAAAGTGTGTAATCTTAAAGCTGATGAAGTCTAATAAGCTTTCCATTAGACTCTAATGCCCAGTTCACACTACACGATTGTCGGGCCCGATTTTGCCCTTACGACAATCTTAGAACGTCGTTCTGAGTTCTAAGATTGTCGCTTCCGACAATCGTAACCGATCATCCTGTAGTGTGTGGTGTGTTACGACTGATCGGGTCCAGTCGGTGGAACGTGTTAATCATCTTGGCTCATTCATCGCAATGTCTGTGGTGTTCCCCCAACTTGTTTTTTTTTTTTGACTTCATCTCCCAGCTCAAGCAGAGGAAGGATTCCACTGACCTTTGTTATTTCTTTGTTAGAGATGCAGCCTGTGTACAACGCTGAAATAAATGTCACCAACCCACAGGGAGCAACTCCAATCAGCCCTTTCAGAGTGTGGTTCTTGTAGGCAGAGAACGTTTCAGACTGTAAGGTGAGGGATGATGGCGTTTCCAGAGCAACTTCTGTGCAGTCCAAGATGACACGGACATTTGGAGAGAACTTCAGAAATTTCTGAGGCATACTGGCTTTTACCTTCTCACGACGAATCCACAGGTTGATGGAAGAGGTGATGGTCACTCGGCTGACAGTAGCTATGCTGACTTGAAATATGTCAGCAATGAGCTGCTCCTTCATGTCCACTGCTACCCTGAATGATTACATCAGGAACTCATCAATCAGAGGCATGCAGCGGGCAGGGCTGGCTTCAGCACATGCTTCCTCTCCAAGTTTCTGTGCTCTGGTCCAGTACACCTGGCGTGATGCAGAGGGTGCAATGGACTCCCAGAAGATCCAGAACACACATTCAGATGGAAATCTGGTGTACCCGGATCTGGTCATCAGAGGCACAGTAGCGGCTAAAAAGTGTGGCAGACAAATCCACTTTTTGAAGTCTGGCCTCCTTAATATAATCCAGAGCTTCATCAAGTGCACCTGTAAAACCACAAAATAAAATAGCAAAACATACGGTTAGAAATAAGTTATAATTATATATTTGAAACATTACTTCTGTGAAGATCAATACATGTTGTGAGTCGGAGCATGTATGTATGCAGCCATTGACTTAATCTCTCCACAAAATACATAACCACATAATTTTATTATTATGTGATCATAATCATAATAATATTATAGCAACAGTTATATTTTACTGAAATTATCTTACATGGAAAATATATACAATGTACTATCTTTTACCTGCCGGTGGATGTGCCGTGTAGTCATGGTCTTCAGCCTGGCTAGCTTTCTGAGAGAGGACACACTGCCATTTCTCAGCCCTCTCGAAAGAAGACTCTCTCATTGCCGGTGCAGTGAAGTTATTCCAGGCAAACAGGGAAGGAACAGATCCACTTTTAAGTGGATCCGCTAACAAAATCCTCCGGTGTGAAGTGGCGGCTACATACGAAAGTGCTCCCCGTCTTTATGCAAAAGTCCGGACCTTCATCTCTTCGGATCGCCTGGATCCACTGCCTCCGTTCGTCCGGGTCCGTCGGGAACGCAAGATAAGGCTGTTTTCTTGCCCCACATGAACAACCAGGGACTGAACAAAAACAACTGCGCAGAGACTGAGCCATTTTCCTAGCCTTTTAATGCTAACGCTATAGCCACCGGAAGTTGTCCAACCCCACATCCGCCCCGGTCCCGCGTATGCGCACATCCGCCTCTGGCCCGCGCATGCTCACATCCGTCTTTGCCCCGCGCATGCTCACATCCACCCCAGCACCACGCATGCGCAAAAACGCCCTGGCCCCGCGCATGCGCACAACCACACCGAACCCACGCATGCGCACAACCGCCCCGGCCCCGCGCATGCGCACATCCGCCCCGGCCTCGCGAGGCGGGGCGGGGGTATTGCACAAAGTTCATCCGATTGAGAAGCGGATTCCAATCTTTGGTTGAAATGGCGCATTTGATTTTATTCTGCAGTCATAATACTATTTTAAACAATACAATGAGTTTCAACTTGCAGAGGGCTGTGGATAAAATATATCATCACAATCAATAACAGATTTGGAGAACTATTGTAAGGCAAAGTGGGTAAATATTTACATGTTGCTGTTGCACATTTTTATGCTCAGTTATATATATATATATATATATATATATATATATATATATATATATTAATATATATATATATATATATATATATACATTTATATATATTTATATATAAAATACACCTACGAAAACTAGTAGTTGTAGTAGATTTTTTTAAATAAGCTCTGTATTATTATCAACATATACACTAAACATGTAATTGGCCTCAAATGTACATAAAATCTGAAAAAATCTGATGAAGCCGATCAGGGCTGCTTCCATACAGACAAAAAGGAGGAAAGAAAACAATAAAACAAAACAAAAAGACATACATTAGGGGTTTTCCAGCAATTTCATAGTGATTATTATATCATACAGTTCTGTATCTTGATCTTTGTTCATGAATTTCAGCGATAAGAAGAGGTGGCAGAGTTCCTTGTGAAAGAGTTGCAGTAGAAAATGTTGATTTCCATTTGTGATTTCTTGGCATGTACCTTTGTCACTAAGCAACGCTACCAGGCGTCCTTCTTTTGTTTGCAAAGGCTTCTGGGAAACTGAGGCCTGTGGGCCACAAGGACCGCCCTTTTTCGAGCAACGAGAGTGGAACAGCGCCGTGGGAAATATAATCGCAAAGCTACTTTTTAAAACTGTGTACAACTACTTGAGGTATGTCAAGCGATGCTTTTCAACGCATTCGTCGACCCACAGTAGTTAAAATCAGGATATCTGCCTGGTAAAAGTGTATTTTAATGCGCAGATTGATGACGTAATGTTGATTGTCGAACGCGAAATGGCGAGTGTGCTAGGAGGCCCGTTAGCAGCTGAAAACAAGATTTTTATTACACTTTTTAACTTTGCATATGGAGACAGTTATTCCATTTTATCAGCGCTGGGTAAGTTTAGCAGTAGTTGTGTGCGGTTGATGTGTGTATATAAATGTAGGTTTTATTCATCTCTGTGGGGAAGGGTCCGAAACTGAGCTAGCAAAGATGTTTAGCTTAAATAAGCTCCATGTGTCAACAGGAAGGAAAGCAATTTCTTTCTAGAACACAATTTTTTTCCCGAAATTAAACCTTGCAGAATAGTAGATGTTTCAGTAAACGTACTATTAATAAATAGCATGTCATTAGTCGGATGCAAACAACAAAATTATTCCATAAGAGACCTACATGTGCTAAACAGAACATTACAAGACATGTAATGCCAGGGTCAAACTCTACTTTAAACATTCTACGGCATATGTCGTGTAATATCTAAGGAAAGCAAAGGTTAGCTTTTAGGTCAATTCACTTTTTCATGATATTAAGCCTGACCTAACTTATAACATTATGTCCTTTCTATGGAAAGAGTTCACTGTGTTGTTTTTTTTTTTGTAATGTGAATGAGATATACATGTCAGTTTTTGGACAAAGTCAGTACTTCGCATTAAGGAGAGAGCAGACATTGATAGGCACTGGTATCACTTAATGGGCAAATATAAGATGATTCACGTTATTAATTACACATTTTAATAAGGTACATTTTAATAAGCTGTTTTGTTTTTTTGTCCTTTGATGACAAAGGAGTGGCTTCATTAAGGAGAGATGATGAACTCAAATTTCAACTCTAATCTTACTAGACAATTCTTATTACTTAGAGCCAGTCCTGGTGTGTGTTCCCTGGAGTTAGTAAATTCTTATGTTAACTGTGAGATTTCTGAAAGATTTCCACTACCCAATTTCCCAATACACCTCTAGTTTTTAGTGTCTGTTTTCCTAAAACAAATTTTAGCAGTACCGTTTGTCTGTACGAGATGTCAAGTAACTCTGTAATAGCTACTTGACGTCCACATTCAGAACTGCCTGTCCACGTGGCTCTGTTTTTGCAGGGCAGGGTCAGGTGAATGATGGCGGCGGGGGCAGAGGTGGAGGTGAATGGAGGCAGCGAGTACCCAGGGCTCTACAAAGTCATGATGGACAAACTAAATGAACAGCGACAACTGGATCAGTTTACAGATATCACTCTCATAGTGGATGGTATGTACAGTTGTAGATTTATATCTTTTTTTTCTTTTTCCACACTGCCATGCAGTTCAAAAAGGTAAATTGTTGTAGCTTTACTTTGTAATGTCCAGTTGAAGCTGTTTCTGTATTATTATAAAGTCGAGTTTGCTATCATTTTATCAAACTGTCACCGTTATTCTGGTTCTGTAAAGAAAACTGAGCTGTGTAGTCATTGTTTGGCTTGACACAGATCCCTGTATTTTTGTGTTTGAATCACATTTGCTTGTTGGCTTCTTGTTGCAGGACACCACTTCAGAGCTCATAAAGCTGTGTTGGCAGCATGCAGTCAGTTCTTCCACAAGTTCTTTCAGGATTTCACCCAGGAACCTCTGGTGGAGATCGAAGGTATTCAGTGTTTCTGTTAAATCCCACTTAAAGAATGAGCAGCCATGTCTTCACATACAAGCAAAGTCAACTTTGAAAGTGAAACTTTTGTGGATGTTATTATTACGGTTGCAAGTTTTTCTCTTGTAAATAAAGTATGTCATAGCATTTTGTAAACGAGGTAAAAAATTTAAAAAAGCATGTTAACTATGAAAACAATAGCTAGTATTTTCGCTCCTTTTATAAACTTTTAGGTTTTCATAAAATGCAAAAATGCAGTTAGGGGATTTGTATTTCATGTGTTTCATATTATTTACTCACTGATCCTCTGACATTTTTTAGGAGTTAGCAACACAGCGTTTCGCCAGCTGATGGAGTTTACGTACACAGCCACACTAGCGATATCTGGGGAGGAAGAGGCACTCGATGTTTGGAAAGCTGCTGAATACCTTCAAATGCAGGAAGCCATCAAAGCCCTCAAGAAGTAAGACATAAGCAAAATAACCATATGTCTTGTACTGATAAAATCTCATGCCTAAGTGATGATTATTAAATAACTGTGATTTTTTATTTCTTTTTAAAGAATAAATTCCTCAGTTACAACAAAAAGCATTGCTAAGAAGAGGACGATTGCAGAGACATCTAATGTGATTACAGAAACCTTACCGACAGTGGAGGGAGAGCAGGTTAGTGTATATGTGTAGTTCTGATTAAAGGTATGCATACATTCATCAGTTTGTGCACAAGTTCAAATTTACTAATGTTGTTAAACATTATTGTAATTTAATTAGTTCATCCTCTTTGTGCAAAACTAGACCATAAACAGATAATGATGCTACCCTGTTTTAGTTTAAATTTTTTCCCCTTTGACTTTCCAAACCTTTTTCTTGCTTTTGTGCCAAATAGCTCAATATCTGTCTGATCTGGCTATAAAACACAATATTAGAAAAATGGCAAATCACAATATTATTGTTGAATATTGCAATATCAGTTGTGATTAAGCCAAATTCTCACACTTCTTGTTCTTTTACAACAACTTGATAACTCAGTCACTCTCCTTGTGCTTTAGCATTTTGTCACTAATGTAGGCATTAAAGATGATGAAAGATCATCAAAGCTAAAAGATTTTGACTTTAGAGCAAGACCTATTTTTTTGGTCGGCATCTTCTCTGTGTTGACTGAAAATTAGTATTTTTGTGGACAGTGACTCTGGAGACAAATAGTGGTACCTGAGATTCTCTTTTGAACACCCTCACTAACTTCCTTTCACAATTTTTCAGAATGACAATATTCTCAAACATACCAATACTGGGATTTGGAGTGGTTAATTTAAGCTTATGGAATGGCCTTGACCTAAACTCTAATGGAAATGTCTGCTCTCTGCAAATCAATCAACCAGTTTAAATTAACTCTGACATTTTTGAAGAAGAGTGGGCCAGTATCTAGCCTATATATTGTTGATGACAAAAAGTAGTGTGAAGTGCACAATTAAGAGACTGAGGTCCAGACAAAAGTCAGGGAGCAAAAACAATCTTTAATACATCTGCAGACGGAGAGCAAGAAATATACTGCATTAGGCACAAATTAGGATCCACTCTGAGGAACCCAGAGTTGCATAGTTACTTTATTCATCTCTTTACTACCGAGGCGGAGACTCAATCTTCGAAGACCAAACAAAAGAAACAAAGGAAAACATACGAAACCTTGTATGCTCATTCACTTTAATGTCCATGGGAGGTGAAAACTAAACATCTCCATGCAGGGAAGGTCACGGGAAAAACAGCGAGTTCCCAAATAACTGTCTGGGGAAGTTCAGCAACCCTGAAAAACTTACTTCAGTAGACACATCATGTTTCATTAGTTTGTACAAAACACCTTGACTATGGTTCAAAAAACATTACATTTATATGACACATAAAGGAACATCATTTAATACAAATAAAACTTCTTCACAGTAGCCAAGTGCAGCAGCTTGCTAAAGAACAGTTCATACAATTGTTATGCAGTTAAGAGTGTAAAGCTATAGGTTTTTTTTTTTTACAACTTTTTACAATGAGCTTTTGTTTGCAAAAATCACCAAAGTTGTTTCTTGTTACATCATTTCACATTGGAAATACAAATACGTTAATCAAAGCCATAAGCATATGACATTCAAGCTGATGATCACCTTAATTAAAGGTATGGATTAAATGTTTTGCTGTCCTCTAGGTGGAGATCGAAGTGGTGGAGACTGGACTGGAGGAGGTGGTGGATGGAAAGACTGCTCAATCTGCATCAGATGACTCTGCTTTGGCTCTTCTTGCTGACATAACTAGCAAATACCAGCAGGGGGAGCCAACAATTCATGTGATCAAGAAGGATGAAGAGGTATTTTTTTGTATTATTATTTATTTCTTAAATATGTATATACTTGCCCTTGGGGAAGCATTCTCTACAAATTTCAGTTTTCACTTTGCAGGAGGTCCTGTATCAGGAGGAAACCGTGACAGCCTCCAAAGTACTGGAAAACGTTGAAGTCGTAGAAGTCCAGATCTCCCAAGGAGACATTTTCCGCTGCAGCAAGTGCGACCGTAGTTTTAAGCTGTACTACCATCTCAAGCAGCACCTGAAAACTCACCTGGCTTCTATGGAGAAGCCTCATCTATGTAACCACTGTGGAAAAGCTTACACACGGGAGGGCGCCCTGAAGCAGCACATCAGCACGTTTCATTATGACGCAGAGGAACTGTCTCGAGGGCAGAAAATTCAAAAGAAAGTGCACATCTGTGAATACTGTAAGAAGCACTTTGACCACTTTGGCCACTTTAAGGAGCACTTAAGGAAGCACACTGGTGAGATTTGAAATATAAAACCAAAAAAGCTCAGTTTAAGTTACTAATTTTACATGGATTCTGTTCATAATTTTTCATTTATACAGCCATTCTATAATTATATATGCAACTTTAGCATTTTTGGGTTTTTATATTTTCAGGTGAGAAACCTTATGAGTGTCCAGATTGTCATGAGCGATTTGCAAGGAACAGCACCTTGAAGTGCCATATGGCTGCCTGTCAGAACGGAGCAGGAGCCAAGAAAGGACGAAAGAAGCTCTACGAATGCCAGGTACAACTAGCCAAGTTTTTTTTCTTTGTTAAAACAGTGTTTTAGTATTTATTTATGTAAAAAAGAAATAATGCTCGTACAACTGCTGCAGAAACCTCCACAAACATTAAAAAAATAAAATATCTGAATCTTTTTTGCACCAGTATTATTGTTCGGTAATATAATTAAGTATGGCTGCCAGTGTTCACTAACCTTAACACATTTAGATTTTAAATACAGGTCATACTAAAACATTGTTTTGCAGTGTAAACAAGTTGAATAGTGTTTTTTATACTTTGCTTTTGCAGCAGAAATGCAGAACATGCCAGTATGAATTGGTTCAAATCTTTAATTTTTTTCCCCATCAGGTCTGCAGTAGCGTCTTTACAAGCTGGGACCAGTTCAAGGAGCATCTTATGTGCCACACGGGGGACAAGCCAAACCATTGCACCATGTGTGACCTATGGTTCACTGACGCCAAAGAACTTAAAACGCATCTCAAAGACGTACATTCTATTGAGGATAAGTCTATGGAGCAGGTGGTCCTCACCGACTCAGCTGCAACCGCCGCTCTCACCATAGCAACACAAAGCATAGGAGGCACTGAAACCGTCCTGCTGGACGACGGCATTCACGTTGAGCATGTTACGGTAGAGCCTGTGGACGTAATGCAAATGGAGGACACAACAACAGTTGTAGTGGAAGATGGAGGAGTGGGGGGGATATGTGAGGAGGACCTGGAGAGACTAAAGCAGGCTGGGTTACAGATCCAAGTGGTCCATGTGAACACAGCTGCAGTTGATGAGCACCATGTGGTCAACTCTGAGGTGGAAGTAGAGATTGAGGATGAAATTGTGAACCTAGAGGAAGCTGAACAAGCAGTAGCTGTATGAGAATAAAGCAAGGATTGTCTTAATTTACATTAAAAAAAGGTCTTTCCAAATCAAGCAGAAGAAAGTTTTCTACTGCAGACACCTTATTTTTTAATGGACTCCTGCATGTGGGATACACCACATATCTGTATAATCACCTGTCACATTGAATGTCCATATCTGAACTTCTCTGAATCTTTTGAGAGATTTGCAATATCAAGATTTCTTTAAAATATTGTATTTATTTTAAACATGTTTTCTGTCCCATAACTTGAGTCTTCAAGACTCCAGCAATCCATTTTTCTCAATAAATTACTGATGTCAAATCAGATCACTTGCAGTGTGCTTTGGGAAACTAGAGATGTTGGTAAATATTTGTGAATTAGGAATTTGACTTTCAGCCAGTGTTTTTTACTTTCTTTTTTTTAAATACCTCCATAGTGAAAAGAAAAAATCTAACATTTTTGTACTTTAGGACTTGGACTATAATGTCTTACTATTTACTTTAACATACTACTGAGTATTCTGTTTTTATGCAAAGGCTGAAAATCAAAGATTTCAGCTTGAAATAATTCACAAGAAATTATGATTGAAACTGAATAAGCTTTAGGAACAGCCACAATAAGCCACAGCAAGGACTGTCTTAATGTACATTATAAAAGGTTTTTCCAAATCAAGCAGAAGAAAAGTCTTATTTCCACAACAGAAGAATAGCCACTTGCTTTTAATTTTTTATTTTTTTTTATTTTTTTACCAATTATCTTCACTGTTAGCACCTCTGTGTCATGTTTTTTTAAATTTATATACCTATTAGCAGGCATGGAAAGTCCATACATTCTGATCAAACATCAAAAGCTTTTTCTTTTTGCCTGTTTTGACTTTACTGCACATTTGACTGAACCAGCTCATTAACCCGATATGTCTTAATATATATCAGTGTTATTAACATCGCCTTTTACCAGGTTAACCCTGTGCTGAATACCTTAAAGTAAAAAAAAAAAAAAAAAAAAAAAAATTAAAAGTTGGAGAGCTAATAAAAGAGAAATTGGAGATATAAAAACCTCTCAGCTATATCTAAAAATGGGATTTTTACCCCCACACAGAATCAAATTTGCTTAAAGTGAAAGGAAAAGAAATTTGAATATAGAATTATTATGAATGCCAAGTACACATTCAGGGTTGCCAACAAATTTAACAAGGGTTTTAAGACACTCCAAACTCTAGTGCCAGTCAAATTTAAAGTAATAAAGAACTCTCTCAGCTCCTTGCCCCTTGACCCCACGCTGAACCTCTGATGTGGTCCCGTTACAGTCATCACGGGATCACGCTGCCTGACACATGCAGCTTCAATTACCTGCAGAGTCCCGCCACCTGCTATTTGTGTTAGACTGCTGTCCTGCTCCTAGAAGAAAATGAGTTCTAATTCTTCCTTCTCATTGGACACGGTGTAGCGCTGTTGCCGTCGCTGATTGGTCCATCCGCCCGTCCTTTAAGAGGATTTCCTTGACAACAAACTGAGCTGGGCAGCAGTTGCAGCAGAAAGCCTGAGCGCCCAATGTCACCGGGCAGTGGGGATAGGATGGATTTGGCACCAAGGTTGGTAAACAAGGCTGTCACGGATTCACGAAGATACTGTACACATCCAAGTAAGATCAATTTCCATGTGTAGGCTCAGCTATATATATATATTTTGTACTATGGGGTTATGATAGAAAGCGTTTTGGCTCACAGAAAACGGCCTACTGTGGGGGATTTTTGGCTAACTGTTGACTATGATTGAACAGAGATGGGTGTATTATTTCATAGACACACTTCAAGATGTATTCCGTCCTTGACAATATTATTGTTACTGAAAAATATACGCGTTTATTGTAAACATGACCCATTCAAGGTGAGATGTTCCGCTTTATTGCTTTCTCTGATGGGAGAGCTTGTGTCGTTCTCCTTGGGTTCACAAAAACAAAATAAAATAAAAAATACACCATGAGGTACCTTAACTTGCCGTTGCTCAAAGACTGAAGGGCAGTGGAACTGCAAAGGCACCTGTTGCAAAGCGTTTCGTTTTGCTGTGACAATTTTTAGATTTTAAACAAATGAGGTTCAATTTGCATGTCAGAAGAATTTGTTCAGTGACGTCTCAATGGACGGAGCTGTTTGGTGCTCCAAAGATGAATCTTTCGAGGAACAAAACAAAGAGAACATTTTGTATTTTCTTCAGAAGTAAATAGGCTGAAGATGTGACGAATTAAGAAGGAAATTTCAGTCATTCATCTACATTGTAAGCTGTTGAATAATTTTCCATATTGTTAAAACAAAAATGACCCCTTTTGTGGTTCTTTTTATGTCCACCTGCAGAAAATCTTTTCCTAATTTTATTCTTTTGATGATCAATTAATCAGAGTACATAAAACATTTTGCTTCATGTGATTTTTCTTTGATGCAAACCTCTTTGATGTGTTGATTGGGAATGACATGCAAACTCAGACAGCTCTTTAAAGCTGGAAGAAATTAATTTGATTTTGATGTGAACCAGCAGATGTAAGCTTGCCTGTGGCTGCTCTGCAGCATCATTTTGTTTTTGTGCTTCCTGTTCATAGTGTCATGGTAACTTCATTAAGGCCTCAGAGACATATATGTCCCTCGGTGGTGCTCATTCATCTTGTTTGTGTTCGTCTTTTGTATAACCAAACATTATTAGTATTAGGTCCAGAGTCAGTGATTCAAAGCTCCCCACATAGTGCAAAGCTTCACTTCTTGAGTGAAGCTTTCTCATTTTAACAGGCCAGTCTGAAACAAACAAGAAAAAAATACATCTTTTACAAACTGGTGACAGCGTCACAATAGCTGCAGACATTTGGTCTAAACAGTATTATTATGGAAATTAGCAATTTTCAGTGTCAATAAGATGTTTAAAAATAATTCATAAGGAAATAGAGAGATGTGAGAAGCTATAGGTAAGCTGACTACATATATGCAGTTCTACTAAAAATAACAGAAAGGATTTAAATTGTGACAATCTAAAAGCCCTTGTAAGTTGCCTTAGACTTATAGGTAATAGAATATTTTCAACTAACCATTTGAAATGCCATCTATTTTGAATCCCTCCCTGAAGACAATTTTGTTTTGCTTTTGTTTAGCAGTTCCTTTAGGTTACTGGTGATCCATGGTCTGTTTTTGGGGAAGCATTTCACTGGCCTGGTGAGGATGCTGTTCTCCACATTTCTGCACTAACTGGTGCAGAAATGTTGTGTGCAAATACAGAACATGAGTTTTGTCGGTGATGGGAAATATACCTGCTGGATAGCGCAATAATTAATCCACAACTGCTGTGGATGAGCTGCTTAAGTTCTCTTTTGCTGGAAACCATAAAGAAGCTGCTGATAGCAGCAGAACAATCAGCAGGAGATTACCTTAAGTGATTCTTGCAGCAATAATTGTGCAGTGAGTAAGAAAGGCAGCAAAGCAGATTGTGTTTAATGGTGACAGACTGTTTGCAGACTCGTGCTGTAGTTTATGACATCATATTCATGTACAGTATTTTTAGGCGATTCTATTTACAAATGGCAGTGATGAACAGATTGAAGACTCTGGAGACCCATTATCAGATGCGCTTCCTACCAATCTTTGGAGCAATTCATAGTTTTATGCCTATATTATTAAAATTCAGTTACAGGGTTTTAAAATATACGCCCTTAGTCTTTTACAGATTGTTAAATCTGTCATGAGAGAAACATCGTTTATTGTAACTAAATCTGTTTCTGTCATACAAAGTTTTAAAACATGTTTGTGATGAATTTGTTTGACAGGTTTGATGAAGCTTATTATTGTCCACAGATTGTTTGCATATAGATCTCTTTGCTTTGTTTCAGCACTGTTCAGTTAAACATCTGAAAATGGTTGAAGAGTGGCGCAGCCGTAAACCAACCAGGACATGGTAATTGATGTAAAGTTTTTGACATATTATGCCATTGTATCGGTATATTTAAAACTCCCATGAAATTATATTGAGCAATTGATTAATCAAAACTAAATTTATCTTGTCCTATATTGGTTTTGTACGTTTATAAGTTTAATTTCGGTAACTGAAATGTGCAGGGTATTTTATGAACAAACTTGGCATATAATTTAGTAATAAATATGTTTACATAAGCCTAGTTAATTTTCATCTCTAATGTGTTTTTTTTCTGTCCTTCCTCATGGGGCATCGTTAGAGCTTTGTTTTCTGAACAGCATACAATTATCACCTTCTTCCACGCTTATTCAACCACACCACCACACTGATTCACAGACACAAATAAAGAAGCTGACAGTGAGCACTCTGCAATTGAAATGATTTTGCTTAGTCACACCAGTAGTTTTGAAGGTTTTCTTTCTGTTACCAAATCTTGATTTGCTTACCCCAGCAGCCATAGCAACCTGAATCTGTCAGTGAGCTCCTAAGTATGAATCACAATACGCATTATCGTACATTCGAGTGAAGAAAGACCAAGTGTTCTGCTTTTTAAGATCTGCGTATTGGCCTTCTGTTGCAAGTGGTGCAGAAATGTCTTTGGTGGTATTCATGATTTATTAATGTTTCAAACAAAAGCACAGATGTTAATATTGCTGCTACATCATCAAGATGACACAATGTGAGGGGAAAAGTTGTATACAGTTCATAAAATATGTATTAACCTATAAATAGACCTCTAAATGATGTCGTAAAGTTCAGGTTTCAAATTTCAAACCTCCTAAAGAAACTAAGTAGCTGAATAGGCTTAAAAACCAATTCAAATTTATGCATCTGTTTGTCTTTGTTCTTTTCACAGGTTGTCCTGGCTGTCACCCTGTGGCTGCACCCTGACACAATCACCTGTTCATCCTCACTCTTTCAACCTCTCGAGTCCTTCTCCTCTTCCCTCCTCCTCACCTCATGGCCTATTAATACTCAGACACAAAAGGCTCCATTAATGCCGCCGCTCCGAGACAGCAGTGAGCATGAATCTGATAATACATGCTTCGGTGAACCTTCGGACACAGCTATAAGCGAGGGGAAGTGGAAGATTGACAGAGGAAATCCCCAAATGCCACAGCATAGCTTTAAGCATCCAGTGAAAATCTGATCATATTATTTTTTTGTGCAGCTCACTTGAGACATTTTGGATAAAACATGGACTTTTAGATGCAAATATGTGCTGAAGTGTTGAGCTGACATAAAGAAAGAAACTGAATATTTCTTCTTCAATAGAAGTGCCTACACAACAATGATGCAGTGACAAATCTGAAAGGATTTATCTTGAAAATGAACCACATGCCAGAAGGTAAGTCTATTTTTTCTGTTTGTGACATAGTTGAAGTTAGTAAAAGTAAACATATATTTTGATCAGATAATAGCCATGTAATGGGTAACTGCTTATATTTTCCTTCTTTTATATCTCATTACATTAAAATGTTTTTTTGAGTCTTGGAAGATTATTATTATTATGATTATTATTTTGCCTCAAAATAATGAATATAATAAGTTAAAACCTTGTATTATTGTCTGCTAATGCATAATGTAGATTCATTTATAATGTCTATTTATGCTATGATTATGGCTTACAACCCAAAATGTAATTTTTCAGGAAAAAAATACAGAATATCAGTAAAATAAATTCTCACCCAGAGGTGCAGTGCAGCATACGTACTTACTTCTTGATAAGGGGCCTATTTGATGAATTACTACATTAGTGCAGCTTGGTATGAAGATGATCCTTCTGTGACTCTTCAGTGTTGGTTATGGCGTCTATCATTTTCCTCATGACATTACTCAATGGATTTTACATACAGTTTTGGTCAGAACAGTGTGCTGGTCCACTAGGCATAACCTTTTATTGGTACTTTTGGCAGTGTGGATAGATGCCAAATAGTACAAGAAAATCAATGTTTCCATGAAGCTTGTCAGCACGGGTAGCATGTAATGCCATATGATTTCCGGCTGCTTTTGACTTTGGACAATCGATTGACCAACACTAGGAGACATGAATCCCCAAATCATTACAGAATGTGGAAACTTTACACTGTACCTTATTCGGATTGGATTATTTTCCTTTCTGCTCTTCCCCTAAACCCTGATCTTGATTTACAAATGAAATATTAAATTTACTTTTGTCTTAAAAATGGACTTTGGACTTCTTTTTTACTTTCATAAGTATAAATAAGTAAAACAATTCAGTCTGGTTTATCTGAGTGAAACTTAACAGAAGGAATGTGACAGTTTTATCCCATATCCTGAGGTGGGTATTGGAAGCTGCGACTTCAGCCACAAACCAAACTTTATTCACCTGCTAACACTTGGCTTTTTATTTATCCTGGTTATTTTTCTACCACAATTTTCCTTTCTATTTAACTTTCAAATAATATACTTGGGTTCTGCTCTCTGGCAATAGTTAGCATAAGGAGCAATGTATTTTTGTGGCTTACCTTCCTTTTGGGGGACTTCAATTATAACTGTCAAGTTAATCTTTTAGTTTTAATCTTCCCTGTGATTTTTTTCCCCTAACATAACATTTCTATCTTATGATTTTTGCCAGTTTTTTATTTTTTTATTCTTTCACTCTGTGTGCATTCAATCTGCATGGTTTTCACTTTATTCACTGAAATATTGGAATTACTTTTTAGTTTTATTCTAATTCATTAAAATTTGCCTATATAAAAATAAAATAGTCAGAGATGTCTTCAATTCAACTTGAAGAATATCTTCAGATGCTCAAAGTTTAGGAAAGTAACAAATGAAAAAGAAAATAAAGTAGAAAATGACTTCTTCCATTCTGCATTACTCCTAGCTATGGCCTAAGCCCACTCCTCCCTGAGCGTCCCTTGCAGGATGACTGCTGTCTGCCCCTCCGACAGCAGCCCAGATGGAGCTGAAGCTGGGACAGGGACAGCAGGCACCACTGGGAACAGCTCAGTCTCAGGAGCAGATTCCAGGGAGTCTAACGGAGACTCTGTTGGAGGGTCCACTGTAGGGACAGCTGTGGTTTCTGGCGGACAAAGGTATAGCCGCTGGAGCCGGCAGGATAGCTCTGACATCAACACAGATGATGAGGGAGCCACTGTTCGTCGCCTAACTCCTCTGGAAAGGCTGAACCTGGATATGTGTCAGGATGAAAGGTAAGATTTCAGAGAAAAAAAGTTTTTTTTTTTACAGTCTGACATTTCTTTGGACTTGAGCTACTTTTTCCATTTTTGATTGACTGCCTTAGACTACAATCCTTTCTTGTGTGAGTTTGTTAAATTATGGAAAAAATATCAGTGTCACATTTCGTGTTACATAATCTGGTCACAGGGTGGTCCGTGAGCTGACAGTGGGCAGAAGAATTGCCTTCTACAAGATTCGTGGCGAAATAGGGTGTGGAAATTTCTCCCATGTCAAACTAGGAATTCATGCTCTTACAAAAGGTAATTAGTGCAAATAATATGACACCTAAGACAGATACAAACAAAGCCCCATGTATAGAAAACTTTAAAGTAAGCTTTCTGTTCTTTCAGGAGTAAGTCGTTGTGATCAATGAGCAAGAGGTTTTTTTTCATGATAATTAATAAAGCAGCTCTTTTCCTGGTGAGGAGGCTGATTCATCTACAAACAGAGTAACTGTCTGCTGCACTTGACCTAAGGGATTGATTAGAGATCTCCAGTTTCCTTAGCGACAGCTAAAATTGTTGCATGCCTCATCAAATGCTACAGATGGGGCCACGAATGAGTGTGTAGTTTTGTCAGATTGTGGGTGCTTTAGTATAGTTTGCGACTTTATTCCTCTTTGTGTTATGAGTACATTTTTGCATTTAAGCTCTATTTCTGATTCTAAAACATTATGAACAGGGTTGCATCTTGAATGCTGCTATTGAAACTATATTGCATCTGAAACTGAGCCTAATACCCACCTTAATAATTCACGCTGGAGCACAAAGAGATGTCTCAACACCATTTTGCTGCTTGAGAACTTTTCTGGATTCAGTTACTTGAGAGTTGTTTTAAGGATCTCCATAAATGATTTAAAGGCACATAGCCAACAGCTGGGGTACTTAAATGAAATATTTGTAAAGTTTTTAGATCTTTAATATTACTTTTTTGGATTGCAAATTTATTATACTTACACCTCAAGTAGCTGTTGTTTCAAAAAGAAGTTCCCATGATATATAAAAGTAAATTTCATTTTAAGATGGCACTATAAATGAGATTCTATAAAATAAAAATATTTTAAAGGGCAGCTAAAACTCTTAATATGAGTAGATTGTCAGTGTCTGTTGTTTTTTTTCATATAATTTTCATCTTTATATATGTTGTTAGTTTAAATCAGAATTTAAAAAATACAGGATTTCTTTCTGTCACATGATTGAGCTCTGGTTGATTATTAATTCTCTCTTTGGTATAACCAGACAAAGTGGCCATTAAGATCTTAGACAAAACTAAGTTGGATCAGAAGACTCAGAGGTTGCTTTCAAGAGAGATTTCCAGCATGGAAAAACTGCATCACCCTAATATTATACGCCTATATGAGGTTTGTCTTTAGATTTCTTTTCCTTTTTACAACCAGCCTTCTTTTATCGAGATCATTATGCCTCTATCTCTGTATCCTTTGTAGGTGGTGGAGACGTTGTCACGGCTACACTTGGTGATGGAGTATGCAGGTGGAGGGGAGCTCTACACTAAGATTACTACAGAAGGAAAACTTTCTGACACTGACAGCAAGATTGTCTTTGCTCAGATCCTCTCAGCTGTTAAACACATGGTGAGTACTTATACACATATGTTACTGGAATATATTTGTGTAGAATTACAATAAATTGTACTATGAATACATTCTGTAACTTAGAGTCCCAATAGCCATGCCATCAAAATATTGATATTCTTTGTGTCTCTCAGAATTAACAGTACGCATGTCTGAGTATGCAATGAAATGAAACTTAAACATAAAATGAACTTTCCTTTCTGGAAGTTTGTCCCACTTGAATTTATTTTCAAACTCCTCCTTAATAATTTAAATAGATTCATGTTTTCCTAAAATTTGTCATAACCTTGGCAGATGAACTTTTTTTTTTTTTTTACATGGTGCACATTTTTTTTCCTTTTATGCTTTGGATTCTTGTGGCAAAGTTTTTGGTTGGATAGAAATACATGTATATCTAAATATCCCAGGGATATAAATATGTTTAATTTTTCTGACCTCAGTCATTTTTTCACACCCTGGAATGTTGTTAATAAAACCTGGCATCGCCTTTTTTAATCTCTACTCAAAGATCAAATCTACATGTCAATTTCTGAAATTTAAATGAAATTTACGTTAAACTCGTAACTCGAGTTTAATCGAATGGGAGTTGGTGTCACATGACATTATTAGTTACCGGTACTTATCTTGATTAGGTAGATGATATGTTTATGACTATGATTTCTATTCTTCTCCCATAGCATGAAAATAACATCATCCATCGTGACCTAAAGGCAGAAAATGTCTTCTACACAAGCAGCTCTTGTGTCAAAGTCGGGGACTTTGGATTTAGCACACTGAGCCACCGCGATGAGATGCTCAACACTTTCTGCGGCTCTCCACCTTATGCGGCTCCAGAACTCTTCCGGGATGAGCATTATGTAGGAGCTTATGTAGATATTTGGGCTTTGGGGGTCATGCTGTTTTTTATGGTGACCGGCACCATGCCATTCAGGGCAGACACTGTGGCCAAACTTAAGAGATGCATCCTGGAGGGAGCCTATGTGCTTCCCCCATGGGTCTCAGAGGCATGCCAGAGGCTCATCAGGGGGATTCTCCAGCCAGTCCCATCGGATCGCTATACAGTGGAACAGATGATGGGCTGTGAGTGGCTGCTCCCTGTGGAATTCCCATGTGCCATGGAGCCTTGTAAGCTAGATCCATCTCACCTTGCTGAGAGCACCCCAGCTGAACTGCTGGAGGAAGAGCTGGAGGTAAAGGCTGCATTAGAGACTCTGGGAATCACTTCAGAGCACATATTCAACAACCAGGGAAAAGACTGCAGAAGCTCCATCACTGGGGTCTATCGGATCTTGCTACACCGGGCTCAAAAGAAACGGGTGGTTGAGAGGACGCCAGCAGTCACACAGAAAGTTGGGCCAACTACAACAAATAAAAAGGAGCGACTAAAAGTGTACCGCAGTTTGCGGCACACATCTAAACTGTGTGTGGTTCTGTGACAAAAATGTTAAGCTTTACTATGGAAATTCAGTGATTATGTGGTCTGGGGTTAAATTGCACAGACTGCTTTAGCAAAGCTTTTCATACCAGTAGTATATGTCAAAATAATCGTACTATGACCTCACTGAGCTGCTGAAACTTGATATTTCTTACTTAGTATGTTTTCCTTTTCTTCTAAATCTAGTCTTTACGAGAAGACTGCAGAAAGTTTATTATGTTTACTTTTTTGTTTTGAGATAAAAAATTTTATCAGATTTAATAAGGTATGGAATGTAAATAATTATAAGTCAGCATAATGGTTAAACTGCTAATAATTTTATTTGAGTCATAAAGACAATACACTGTTAGCTATCAGCTCTATGCTCATTGTTGGAATTATTGCCAGGTTCAAAAGAACCAATTTAACAGAAACACCCTAAAAAGGCTCGATATTAGTAATATGAAAACAAAAACATAAATTCAGTGCATTAAAGTTGGTAGATTTGATGTTTAAGTGAAATTTTCTGAAATGCCTTATTTTTCATTGTTTTGAAATCAAATTGGTTTCAATAATGATACAGGTGAAAGGGTCATATGTGATGTATCTCTGTGAGATGTTCCAAATATTTATGTCATTAGCCTCAATTTGTTGACCAACTTTTGACTAAAAGCAAGGTGAGTACGGGTACACTGAGGTACGATTTCATGACAGATATACCAATTAACAGAAGATTAATTAATGTGGTAAAACATTACTTTCAGGTTCAAGGTCTGAGACCGATTCACTACATCATGCAATGCTATGTCGATGCTAACGTGCTGATGGAAATAAATGTCAAATGAAAACTAAACTGCTTCTGTTCATTGAAGAATAAAAGCTAACAACAAAAAAGATAATCTCTTTATATCTGATTGAGTTTCATGTAGAAAACTTCAATTAGCTTGCGTTATCGCTCCGTAAGTAATTTATGTATATTTAGTTTTTTTTATTGACAAATGGTTTAATTTTATAGGTAACTTTATAATTCCACTTATAAATAATGTTAAAATATATACTACACATTTACTAGTGTATGTAAATGTGTATTACTTGCATTACTTTTCTGTAGCACAAGAACTTTTCATAATTATTTTTTAAAATAATGTCAGTACACAGCCTGTGTATCAGCTGCTAGTACCTTATGTGACTATTATTAACATTACAAGAAAGATATTTTTCACAAGACCATTGTTATAATTCTGAGAATTATTCAGTATAATATTGCTTTAAATTAAAAAAAAGCATAATTGTAAGTGTTATTGCTAAAATGTGTATATGTTTTGCTTTATAAACTGTACAGGCAGTTTTTTTTAATGTAGCTAAATATAGTTTATCAATAAGTATAGGTTATAGGGAAAAAACACAAACAACTAGTCTTTGAATTTGATTAAGCTTAATGCAGTTTAAGAAGTTTTTATTACTTCTTACTGTACAGCCCATTTACTTAATAGTAAATGAGCTGTAAATCCATAACAATAGCAATAAAAGATGTATGTATTCACTTAAATTTTAAATTATAGTTTTATTACACTGATTTATATTTTTTTTTTTGCAATTTTACAAAATTAGATCCACATTAGATCTTGCAAAAAAAGGATAACATTTTACTGTGTATGTGCTACACATGCCTTGTTAATAATAAATTATCACTTTACTAAATATATAATTTATTTGTAGAACTACTTTTATGTGATATTTTAATGATTTTGTTTGTATAATAAGGTTCCAAATTCACAAAACACCAAAAATAGGTTAGTAGTACAAACTAGCTTATGAAGCATTTGACTACGTTTCCCATAAACACCCCCCAAAAAACTTACGTACTAAATTCGTTTCCGCCTTTGCGTGATGACGCGTTTTTTGCCTCGTTGGAAGGTGTTTTCAGAAGGAAGCTTCGGCTGTACACGGTAGCGGAAGAAAAAAACCTGAGTAGAGAAACCAAAACGCATTCGAACGAGCTTGTTTGAGTTGATATTATCTTCTGTTATCAAACGGTAAGAAAATGTGCTTCTTTTGCCACCAATACTAGGATGTTTTGTAGTGTTTTTTATGTTTAAAAAGGAGCCACGCCTTTTAACATAATGCTTGGAACAGCTAAGAGAAGTCAGTTAGTCCAAAAATATTCCTTACTTTTTGCTGGAATTAATAACGCAGCTGCATTTCCGTGGTATCTTTAATAAATATTATGCTTTATCTCCATGAAACAGCTCCCTCGTTTTCCGTTTTAATCGTAGTTGAACACAACATGACATATTGCAATGCATTGGTGCGGTTTAAAACCAAAGCAAAAAAAACTCTTAATCAAGCCGAAAATCAGTGTTTGTTTGAACCTTTTGACCACCTTCCTTTTATTAATCTATTTGTTATGGGTGTTATTTGTTTTGACATTTCATATTGTATCAGATCCTGTCAGAAGGGTATGGGGGCGGGGCACATTATGGGATGAGGTCATGCTGAAATGTTTAAGATGATGCAACATTAGACGGTTCACAGACACACTGTACCACGTTGTCAGCTGCTTCAGACGAGAAAATCCATTTATTTTTAACCCAACGTAATTAGTTACTGATCTGAGAAAATAGGCTTCAACCTATGCCTGGAGGCCACATGAGGAATTAAATGCAGCATAGGCTGAGAGGATTCAGAGAAAGGTCCCCTTTGTTCTGACGCATTGTTGTAATCGCGAGGCTGTTGTGATAACGCAACATCACCAAACGTTGTAATCGAAAGCGCATTAAAATCTTTTTCTGCAGATGCATACACGTTCATGGAGCAAAAAAAAAAAAAAAAAATCTTATTTTTGAAAAGCGTGAATGGCCACGTGGTTGCCGCTGCGCAACAATAATAAAATGCTTTGATTTGTTTTGATTTGGCTGAACTTAACTACTTATTATCAAGGCCTTTCATGGAAATAGTGTACTAAAATTGCTAATTATTTTTGTTTAAAAAAATTATTAAATTAGCATAGATAATATTTTTACAGGCATTTTGACTCCAGGTACTGGGGCCAGCTGGCTTTCTGTGATATCTACAGTGGTTTCCAGCAGTATTCATAAACCTTGAGTATCTTAATGTTTATTCTTATTAACATCACAAACTTTGATGGAAGTTGTGGAGATTGTTTGTGGAAAAAAACAATACAAAGAATTGCAAAACTAGGTGGAAGAACAATTAAATAAGGTTTTGAAATTATGAACATATCTCTGTTGTGTTTGTATTTATCCCTCCTCTCCCAACATTTTATTGCAAATCCAACTGCTGGTCCGTATCAGCTTTGTATGTTGTTGAAATGAAAGTTTTCAGTTCTTTCTGAAAAATTAATTAAACTCGTCTTGTTTTGATGAGATTTGCTGCAGTACTTGTCAAGTCGTGCCTCAAATTCTGAATTAAATTTTTGTGTAGCTCTGAATGTGTGTTAGCATCCAGAGCAAAAAAGTTTTGCAATGTTGCCTTTGTTGAATTAGTTGTTTCTTTGATCAATGTCTGACCTGTCAGTTTAGTTGAATAGCTATATAGTAGTATGTTTACATTTTTTGTTTGTTTCAGTTCATTGAGCACATGTTACTTTGTTTTGAATTATTACCACATAAAATCCAAATAAAAATAAAGTGTGTGGCAATAATGTGAGAAAATGTGAAACCATTCAGATGCTATAAAGACTTGATAATGCAATAAAAACTATTTGTGAAAGCAGATGTTTCTCGAAGTTGAATGCAGCCCTCATTAATACACCAACCAGCCGTCATCCAAACTCTCATATTATTTGATCTTTTATGACATGATAAAAAATGTTTGCTGATGTTCTGCCACAGATGTCAGCCACTGAGGACCTTCCAGACATGGATGGGGCAGACCTCATCGGGCTGCTGTTCCAAGACGGCAACAATGGATCCACTGAGCCCCTCTTTCAGGATGAAGATGGGCTTATTGAATCCTGGCTGTCTGAGCAAGAAGTAAGGCGTCAAGCACTACAACCAGCTATCCAAGGCATTACTTTCATGTTCAATTTTACCAATGGAATTGATTTTTGTCTGTAGATGTTGACAGGTATGGATACTGAAGATTTCCTGTCCAGCTTGTTAGATGGAGATGACAACGTGGAGGCCTTCTGTCCGTCTCATTCCCCGCTGGGGAGCGACAGCGGCATTTCTGACGACAGCAGCACTGGCGCTGGAAATAACACTCTGGGAAGTCCACACGGCAGTGAAAGCGACATAGTACCCAGTCCCAGCTACTCTCACCCCAGCCCCATGCACTCTGACCCCACCCTTACCTCAGAAGAGCTGCAAGCAGAGAGCCCTGAAGCCTTGTCGGTCCATGCAGATCACAGCTACTCTCTGCTGCAGAGTGGAGTCAGAGATATGGATGTGCTGGAGAGTGTCAGGGCAGAGAAGCCAGATACAGATGTCTTCATTGATCTGGGTACGTGTTGTGGAGTTTTGAAATAATAATAATAATAAAAACCCAACTACAAGAACTTATGTAAACATACAGATTATATTTATTTAAAATGACTCTCTTGTAACAGATGACTTGGTGAGTGATGCTATGGAGGAGGACTTCACCACTGAGCTGCCGTGTACTTTGGCCATAGAGAACTCTGCACATGATTTAGCTCAGCTAACCAAAGTAGACCAGGTTAGTTTTACATGCTTACAGATGTTTAGCATAACAATAATGCAGTTAAAATAATTATTATTAAAAATGGTTTGTTTATTAGAAAGGCACTGATTCATGATATTTAAGTATTTAAGTTTGTTTACATGAGCAATGTTTCAGTACTTTGATTTTTCTCCATCTAGTTCCAGTTTAAAGAAATTGTTCTCACTGAGGAGGAGAAGCGGCTTTTGGCAAAAGAAGGATCCACCATTCCCGAGCACATGCCTCTCACCAAGGTAATTGTGAGCTTCTATCTGTGTATAATTGTCCCCTCACAGAACATTGAATATTTCTGACCACATGTGGATTTCGTTTCATATCTCTTTCAATTCTAGATGTTTGTTTTACTTACCTTCTCAGAAGTGACACCTTGTTTTTTTTTGGGGGGGGGGGGGAGGGGGGTGGAGGTGCGGGGTGGGGAAAGGTTGCAAAAACATTAAAATCTTCTTTTTGTATTTCTCTGGTGCAGCAGTTTAAGGCACAACGCTGCTGTCATATCAGCATTGTGCTGAAAGCCTCCTTTACTTTGGTTGACAGGCAGAGGAGAGGACTTTGAAGAGGATCAGGAGGAAGATCCGCAACAAGCAGTCTGCTCAGGAGAGCCGCAAGAAGAAGAAGGTGTATGTTGATGGGCTGGAAAACAGGTAGCTACAAAGATAATTTAACAAATTTGGGGGGCAATCGGGATTATAGATGCTGTAAGTGCAAGGCTCAAATTGTATCTGCGCAATGTTGGTACAAATATAATGGGACTAATTATTGAATGAATTTTTTCTTCAGGGTTGCTGTTTGCACTGCACACAACCTGGAACTTCAGAAGAAAGTCCAGCTGCTTCAGAAACAGAACATGTAAGAAGTCTTGGACATTTCCCCTTTGCTCCTTTTTTAACAACAAGCTTCATTACTCTAAATGTGTCCTTTCTATATTTCATAGGTCTCTGATTGAGCAACTGAAGAAACTCCAGGCTATAGTGAAGATGTCTACTTTGAAGGCCAGCACAACCAGCACTTGTGTTATGGTAAAGTCGTCTGCTACGGCGTTGTGTTCATCTTTGCTATTACGCTTTAAAATTTTGCTATTTTTTCACACTTTGTTTGTCTCCTTCAGGTGTTCCTGCTCTCTTTCTGTCTCATCATCTTTCCGTCCGTTAATCCATTTGGTGGAAACACTCAGGAGTCCTTCAATCCTTCATCCGGTGAGTTGCACTGTGGCTCCTTTTGTTTTAAGCGTGAAGCAAATGTTTTACCTCTGTTGTATTGCCAAGATAAAACAATATTTTCACTATTGAGGCTTCTTTTTGAAAAATATTGTTTCCTCATTATTGTAGTCATTTCCCGGACCTTGCGCTCAGTGCCATCAGAAAACCCAGATCCTATGTTTTACCTGGAGTCAGAGGATGAGCCACTTGTCTTGGTGTCAGAAGTCGTGGAGAACACCAAGGCCATCTTCTCAGGCGGTCAGAAGAACCACACCCCCGATTATGAGAGGGTGGAACAATCTGACTCTGAGACTGGTGTCAACAGCAACTCCTCAGCAGACTTCCCAAGTCCCGCTCAGGTAGCAGAGATGAAGCCGGGGTCCCCTGGCAGTGTGGGTCCTGTAAAGGAAGGGTTCATTGATCCCGTGGTGGCGACTGCTGAGGCGTACGACGTGCCGGGATCTAAAGAGAACTGGATTGACCGAAGCCCCCCGACTGTCATTTTACAGCAGCACCGCTCTGATGAGATGTAGGTGCATTTTTAATCATTGAACCAACAGAAGGAGACATTTTTTTAACTGTTAAATGAGGGAAGCTTAAGCTTAAAATAAGGACGAAGGTAAAAATACTACCATCTGTCCTTCCAGGGTATGCCCTGTTTTTCACCGCTTTTCTCATTTATTGCAGGATTTTTGCACTTTTTGTCTGATTTCATTGAAGAACTGAAGAAACTTTCACAGTATAAACTACTGAATGTTTCTATATAAAAAAAAGGGCCAGCGTTGCCATGATATATTTCTGGTCTACTGCAAGCCACATGCTACTGAAGTACTTGTTTTGCGACGTAATGATGTGATGCGATTAAAAGTAATGAATCCAAATTTGCAAACTGGGGAACAATGATACTTTTTTATATACATACTAAATTTAGCAGACAGATTTTTCAATTTTACCTTTAGCAGGTATTGACATGCTCCTTCAAAACCATGAATAAAAGTCCAGCCCTCCATCATAGATTGTATTGTAGAAGAAAAGCTGCTTGACTCATAAAGCTTGAACAAAGTGGTTGTTTGACCACTGTATCTATTGCTTAAGCCATTGCAGGACATTTGGCCATTTAGAAGACTAGTAAAGTGTGTTAGTATTTCCCTTGTACCAAGGGTATCCATGTGCTTTATAATTTTAAAATGCTCTTGATATTTTTTGTACAGTAAAGCAAAAGGAAGTATAGAAAAAATGCCCATGAGCTCCTTAGTTTATAATTGTCAGTGATGCCCAGTAAAATGTAAAATGTTTTACCAGCTCGTCAAATTGTCTTTCTTTGTAAAAGTCTAAAATACCTTTTCACTCAAGTGTATTAAGAAGGGGATTAATAAATATTTGCTCAGTGAACTATTTGCAGTAATGTATACTCAAAGATGTAATGATCTGTTTTGTCAGTGAAACATTTTATTTTCTTTTATTTGTGCGTATATTTTTTTGTTACTGTCAGTGACAAATGGAATCTAAATTGTACTGGAACAGCTTTGGTATAATTCACATAAAAATGAGATTTTCAACATTAGTCATGTCAAAGCAAATGCACTGACGTTTGACAGTCTGAGTATGAAATGTAAATACAATATATGATTGTTACTTTTTTCTGTACGTACAAACTAAATGTCTGAATATCTATTATAATAAACATTTTTCTATAAATAAGAACAAACTTTTTAGTTTTTTTCTTTACGACTACACTGCCTTTACAAGAAGCTTTTTTTGTTAGCTTTAATGATTTCTAATATCCAGCTACAAGTGACACATTTGGCTGTAGAACCATTTTCCAACACAACAGGCAAATGACTCGTTATACCTGGCAGCATAGATTCAAATAGAGGCTATTTTCATTTTTGTTTTACAGTTCGTAAGGTTCTTTGCAATCACTGCTTTCTAAAGTAGGTGGTTCTCCACTAAGATTTTCAAAATCATTTGAGATTTCCCTGAGTACTTTCTGCTGCCCTCTGCTGACTCCTTTATAAAACCAACATATCACACTTTTTGAGAATTGAATGTCCATTATTAGCTGCTTTTTAGTTAAAAAAAATATCACCAATGGATAATTGAATAGAATGATGGGTGGATGATCAGATAGATAGATAGATAGATAGATAGATAGATAGATAGATAGATAGATAGATAGATAGATAGATAGATAGATAGATAGATAGATAGATAGATAGATAGATAGATAGATAGATAGATAGATAGATAGATAGATAGATAGATAGATAGATGATCAGTTTTATTGATGCTTTGAAGTGATGCAGTTGCAGATTGAATTTAATAATGTGCAAATATTGTACATAGAAAATTGCATTTAAAAGTAAGAAAAAAAACAAGCACAT
This sequence comes from Poeciliopsis prolifica, assembly GCF_027474105.1. Taxonomy (NCBI): domain Eukaryota; kingdom Metazoa; phylum Chordata; class Actinopteri; order Cyprinodontiformes; family Poeciliidae; genus Poeciliopsis; species Poeciliopsis prolifica. The sequence continues at coordinate 2,366,063 of NW_026562389.1, forward strand.
TTAAACACACACCCACACACTGTAATTAAAAGAAAGCTAAGATAAGATTGTCAGTATTGCACCGATCAATGTAAAACATTACAGTTAAAGAGTCCAGGGTTCCCTTTGATTCTGTGCAGTCATCTGTGTTGGTGTGACTGCAGTATGTTCACAGGTTACAAGAAATAAACTGATTTGTTGCCTGTTTGTGCAGGTCTTCAGGGTTCTGCCAGAACTTTGATGAACCAATAGATGAATGTATGCTCAGTACTTTGATTTTTTTTTGCTGTCATTGAAATTCGTGTAAATAAAGTTGTCTTGGCTTGGATGGGGGACTGATTAAACCAATAGATGGGAGGAGGGCTGATGGAGTCATCACTGGATATGAATCGGAAATACTAAAAAGTTCCATATTGATCAAGATCTGGGAAATGCTTACATTTTGTACTTCACCATGCTTAATCAGAATCCTGATTTCATTTCACTCATTGAATCTTATCTGAAGTGATAAGATGATGCAATTATGTGTCATTTCAATGATTTATTTTTAAATAAATCAAAGCTTCAGTTTGTTGTGTTTCAGGGTGTCCATGTGTGGGAACAGGGGGGATAAGGTTGTTCACATTTCTCCTCAATAAGCTTTAGTCTGGAGCTATTTGTCTGACCTTTGCAAATTCAGCTGTGCGGGGTAACACGGGATAGAAAGTGAGTCACAAGTGTGAGGCTGGAATCATGAGTCATGAGCCCCAGCAACATGTTCAGGCTTGTCGTAGTGGGTGAAAGTTCAATCCCCGAGTGACCGCCAGAGGGCGATATTGCCCTGTGTTTCTGACAATAAGGGGGCAAGTGTTTTTGTGCAGCTCTGGGTGGTTGTGCGGTTCAGGTGAAAAGTCATCCAGTTATCATGTAGGCAACCTTATTTGCATTGAGATAAATGTCAAACGACATTTTTGACTCATTTGATAAGAAATTTAACGGGGAGAATTATTCCTGTCGTTATACTTTGCGATGATTGACAGAAGGTAAAGGGATCGCAATCTTCCCGTTCATGTTTCCAAGTTTGGAGTCGCGCACAAATACTTTAAAATGATTGTTCATTGCGTTTTAGGCACAGCAATTCAAGTTACGACAGGAGTAGCGCCCCCGGTGCGTAAACACAGCCGGCAGCATTTGTTCACAATAGAGAACGGTGTTTAATGTCAAACATATGCTGCACCACTGATAAGATAAAGTGGCCTGAAAAGGCTTCTGACTGCGGCACGTGCCCTTTTGGGGGTCGTGCGCACATCTGTCGCTGGTCGCCGTGCGCGTGGACGGCGCACAAAGGGCGCATGCACGCGTGGAGAAATGCAACACTTCCTTGCTTTTGCACTAAGCAAAGACAAGGGGCAGGTGAAGTGGAGGAGGGATGCAAGTCGCCTCCCTTTTGTCCGTGGGGGCACGACACGCTTGTCGAGCCAGGCAGCTGTAATTAAGTCCACCCCCCACCCCCACTCTTTAAAAAGCGCGAATCAAAAGTGGCGTGTGCCGTCAATTTGGCTGCTTGGGCTCAATTCTGAAAACCTGCATCTTTAACCCGATTGTTTTGGTGAATCGGGTTAAAGAAACACACAAAATAGGAACAACGAAAAAAAAAAAAAACAGACGAGAATGGTGAGCGTTCTAACAAAACAATTAGCAAAAACGCGTTGGTGTCAATCTCCAACAGTCATTGGGTGAGAATGGAATGCACCCTACAAAAGGTCACACTCCATCACAGGGAAACACAGTGACACACATCTGTGCACGCACTCAGACTAATTTGTAGTATAGTTAATACACTTCCATGCAGAAATCCCAATCATGCAGAGGCACCCGTACAGAGTCATACATCGACACACTCATGCCAATTTAAAGTGGCCAGTCAGCCCAACATGTGTGTTTTAGCCATGAAAAATCCAGAATTTTCTTATTACAACACCTGCTAACCCAAAATGAATGACTTTTTTTGACCGCACTGAAAATGACCACAGAAAAACATTGTTATTGACAAGTGAATTTGGATAACAAAATACATATATAACATGTAAATAGTAATATTGCTATAATTTTTATAGGCAAAAAAAAAATAAATCAGCACTTGGTTTATCTTACTAAGTCACAGGAACACATAATGCAACCTTCAATTGTGAGCATGTTTCTTCTGTTTGGTCACATAAAATGCATAGAAACATGCTAGAGCTTACTTATATGGCTTGTGTCAGTACAAATAGCAAATTCCAGCAATTTTCCAGTCCAGATGGCAGTGTGTGAAGAACAGTGATTCTCCTTTTCATTTCAGATGTGACCCAGGAGACTTGTTCACTGTTTTTGAGTCAATCAGTGTTTGATTAAACCAATCCAGCTGGGTTAAATGAATAACCCAGAGGTTCAGAGAGTGTTCTTCTTTAAGAGACTTCAAGAAGTCTCGCCTCATTATTAGGGTCAGGTCAGGCTTGGAGATTTCTCTTTCTGGAGGGTTCTGTTGCCTGACTGTAAACAGTGCAGCAGGTTGGGTAACAGAATGGAAAGCTGTTTATTAGGGGCAAAGGGAGGGCGGGTGGGGAAAGGTTGCTATATAAAACCTTAGCAGTGATTCCCCGTGCTGGGAAAGTTCTTACCCTGAAATACACTTCCAGTGTTTATCATGGAAGATATCTGTTTCTCTGCTGTGATCACTCACTGCATTCCAGCTGCAGGAACATATGTTTAATTCTGAAAAAAGGCTGACAGCAGCTATGCTATTAACATCCTTCTAAACATTCTATAACAAATCTTAATATTTTAAAGAAATTAAACATCTGAAATGAAATGGATGTTTTTGTCCATTTCATTTTTTTCTTCAGTCAGTACGTTGTGTTGAATTTAAGGCATTTTCAGCACAATTTTTATTATTTTTTTTTTTATTGGTCAAATTTTGTGAGACTCAACTAGCATATATGAGGATCGGAGCCAAAAATAAAACGTAAGGATTTTGCAAAGAAAATTTTTTTAGAAAACTAAATTTGTGATTTAGAATTTTGTATTATTTACCAAGTTAATCATGCATTCATCCAATCATCTTTTTCTTCCAATTATGTCACGATTATTACATTTCTGGGACTAGCTCACCACTGCTAAATATGCTAATATATGTCATCAGAAAGGGAAATGAAACTGACTTTGAGTTTTGTTGGAGACCACCAGGCTGCAACACCCTGGGCGGTGAGCCCTGCTTTCGCTCAAACCGAAAACCAGACAGGATGCATGACCAGCCTCTTCACAGGACTGTCTGCCTGTTACCAATCATGTGAATTGGACTCCGTAGTACCCCTTGTGTCGTGACAATCATAGAAAAACATCAGCTGCTTTATGCCACTTACAAAACCGGCAAACAATGATTTTCCGTCAAGGATGCAACATAATATTAGTGAATTTAGTGAATAGCAAAATTTTTGACGTGTGTCTTACATATTTTAGGATCCTCGTCCTGTTTGATGACATTGTGTCCAAACTGAACTCACATGATCCAGACTTGTTTGTATCAGTCTCCTGTAAACAGGACTTTTAGTTTTTGTACACTCTGGTGATGTTGGATGTTGACAAGGCAAGGTGGAGGGAATCGGCGGCGGTCAGGGGGAGTGGGGGAAATTTCTTGAGACTGTGCAATCGAGCCCACGTGGGGTTAACAGCTCCAACTCAACAGCTCCAGCACACACACACACACACACACACACACACACACACACACACACACACACACACACACACACACACCACACACACACACACTGGCCGGGGACTTTTGCTTTCCTTACCTCGCTTTACCCGGCTACTCCGAGCCAATGGTTGGAACAGCACAGAGGTAACTGGGGAGCGGGGGGGCTGAAGGACCGCCCATTGCCGAGAAACTACGCCGGCGTGGCTATAAAGCCACCCACAGGCTTTTTCCGAGCTCAGAATAACACGAGAGACAGCACGAGGAAGAGCATAGCACTGTTACCGGATCACTGAACGACTCGATCACACTTGGATTTATTATAACTATGACACTGGAAGAAATCCACGGACAAGAAAACACAATGGATACCGCTGATAGGTAAATATTTGACTGTGTTGCAGAACACGGTTGAAGCTGATTAACCTGAGTGCACTGCTTCTTTAGCCGTACACAGTGTTCTGACGATGTGCGTTCTTCTTTCAAGGGTGCAAAGTGCAGGCGCAGCCCTGGAGGAGCTGCTGATCGCCGCTAAGAAGCAAGACTACCTCACAGTTGGAGTTTACGAGTCTGCAAAAGTCATGAATGTGTGAGTATCCAGTCTCTTTCTCTGTGAAGCGCAAATGGCAACTTGAACGGGTTGAGCTGAAAAGCGTGCAAGGATGTGCGACTAATCACCTGTCTCATCTTTTCCCCGCACAGCGACCCAGACAGCGTGGCATTCTGCGTCCTCGCCACGGATGAGGAGTATGAGTGCGACATCGCGCTTCAGATCCACTTCACCCTCATCCAGGCTTTTTGCTTTGACAACGACATCAACGTGGTGCGGGTCAACGACATTGATCGTCTGGCCGACCTGGTGGGCGCAGACGACAGCGGCGAACCCAAGGACGCTCACTGCATTCTTGTCACGGTACGTTCACCACGGACTTGCTGTGCACTGCAGCCACTTCGTCATGCATGCACCACTTATCAGTAATTGATCTCATTTTCGTCACGATTCTAAATGTGCTCATTTGTGCTTTATTCCAGAGCCCCAGTGCAAACCCGTGGAAAGACCCTGCTCTGGACAAGCTGAGCCTGTTCTGCGAGGAGAGCCGCAGCGCCTATGACTGGGTGCCAACCATCACACTCCCAGAGCGTTGAAGAGACAGTTCCCAGGATGATGGAACGAAAAGTCAACCTTCAGTTGATGGAGTCAAGCCTTTCTGCTTCACTTGTCTGGATTAAGAGGCTGTGACTGCAACCCAATCCAGAGCATTCTGGGTCAGCATGTTGGGTCTGGATCATCACCCAGTGGCGACGGCTGGAGTCCAGGGGTCAGGTGTTGACTGGATCATGTGGACACTGAGAAGAAGCTGGACTTTGCTGGATGTTGCATTAAGTGGTGACCTGGCGCTGCCCGGTATTAGGAGCCTGTCTGAGGAGTTGGGCAGCAGGTTACAGAGAAAAGATACAGTGGACTTGTGAAAGTGTGGAAGTTGGACTGAATCTGATCACATCGGATCTTGTCAGATCCTGGTTCTGAAGATGGTGTCCAAAAGAGTCTACATGGACTTTTCTTGTTTCATGCAGCTATATATTAATCAGGAAGTTCTTGGGAAAAGCAATTGTTCAGCTTGCAAATCCTGATTATTATTTTTTAAGCTGCATCTTGTCCAGCAAGACATTCATGGACTATTTGTATTTACTTTCAAATATGCATAAAAATAATGCAATAACTATTTGAATTGTATGCATTTGGAATGTTTTCTGAATAAACATTTGAGATCAAACTACCTCTCCTCTCAGAAGTTTCAGTTCTTTACGCATTATGTCTTCAACCAGTATGTTCCATGGTATCTAGAGCTGACATAAGTTGCAGCAGAATGTGGGAACCTGCACCACACTGCAGAGACTCAAAAGTCAGGAAGTGCTGCATGACTGATTACTGCAGTCTGAGTGAGGGAGTCAAATGTGGGTAGCAGAATAGTAAAGATCAAATGATTTGGTGACTTAGAAAGGGAGTGAGTGAAGAAAAATGAGAATCAGCCAGAATGTGATGTGTGCATGAAGATACTGACTTAAGTGCCATGCAAAAGTATTCACACCCCTTGATCTTTTTCACATTTCACTAAGCTACAGATGAAAACTACAAGTATTGGAGATTTTGTGCAAAAGACTTGGAAAGTGCCACATTGTTGCAAAGGGGAATAAAATAATAGTTTTCAACATTTTTGTGAACGTTAAAGACAAGCATCAGACCACCTCATGGTTCTACAAGCTTTGCACATCTAGAGAATGACTTTTGCCCATCCAAGCTCTATCAGGTTTGCTGTACTGCTGTGTCTGCGAAGAGAAATTTTAAAGTTTTGCGTCATATTTACTCTTCCCCTGACTGAATGGAAAATTCACAAAATTAAGTCTTTTGCAGCCTTTAACAGCTTTCTATATAGCTCTATCCATTTTCTCTGTCCTGACTGAAGAAAAGCACCCCACAGCATGATGCAACCACCATCATGTTTTACTGTTGGACTTACATTTTCAAATTGGTGCATCTGACTCATCTCATCTTAACAGAGCACCTTCTGCCACATGTTTGCTGTGTCCCTCACTTGGCTTGTGGCAAAACCGCAAACCCTTTATGGCTGTCTTGCCACTTTTGCATAAAAATCTGTATTGTGGAGTAAACGAATCATTGCAATCTTGTAGATTGTTCCATCTTAACTTTGGTACGGCCACATGTTAGTAGGTTTTATCGAGCTTCAAGAGGTGAAAAGCATGTGTACGTCTTCCACACATAAAGTCCCAATATATTGAAATGTGTGTTCGTAATGGCACAGAAATAGCCAAAAAGTTGAAGAGTAAGAAATAAACTCAACTGCATATCAGACTTTAGATAAATGTTTAGTTAAGAAAATTCAAGCCATCTACATGCCTGCATTGTTAAAATTTCTGCAGCTGCAGATACATACATGTTCTAAAAAGTGGAAAGAAACTGCAGTGGAGTGGTGAGAGAATGACAGTCATTAGTGGTAGGTTGGGTAAGGGGAAGGTGTTTGCCTGTTGTGGTCGCCTCAGACCTGAGGCTGACAGTAACTCATGGCCCACATCAAAGCCATGGCAGCCCTTAAAGGAAATCATTGCAACTTTCTTGGCAAGGGTCTTCAGCCTCCATCCATCTGCTGGGCATTCTAACCTGTAAGTGCACTTGCATGGGCAAGCATGGACTTACACCTGCATGTGCACACTTGGCCAACCCTGAACAATACACACACACGCACACAATGAGAGAGTAAGAGAGAGAAAGAGAGAAAGAGAAAGAGAGACAGCTGGGACTAATGGAGGTAACTGCACAGCATTCTAAGAACAGAGGAAGCTCCTCTTAGATAGAATTATGTTAAAATGCAACTTGCAGGCAATCACTAGAGGGAATTTCCATGGGTTTAATCTCTTCACTTGCCTGGTTACCTGCATTAAAATCTCTCTAAATTACTATAACTGCTGAAAAAACAAAACAAAAAAACAACTAGTCATCATTCTCATAGTAGTGTGAAAACTGCAGATGGTGATTTCAGTCTGATAAACAGAACCACTGGTCTGTTGAGGTACTAATACTATTCTGTGGTATTCTGTGTCATTCTGAACTCAGGGATGATTGAACATGAAACTTGAACATGACTGGGAGTTAAAACACAGTATCGAGTACACAAATGTACAAGTAAAAGTCCCATCCAATCATTATTGTAGATTAGGAGGCATAACAAATATTTTAGATGCAAACCTAAAAAAACAAACAAAAAAAAAAACTTGCTCAACCTGTTCAGATGAGGCTAAACTGTCTTCCAGCAGTTGTCTCTAATTTTCACTTGATTTTGGAAACAAAGCAATAGTAATTGTCTGAGATAAGAACCATGTCATTTAAATTTTCACTGTTAACAGTCTATACAGTAAACACAGATCTGTATAGTATTGTAATTACTGCAGAACAGGAGCTGTACTGCTTAGCACAATTTTGACCCAGTTTTCAGAAATATCACACTGATATTTGTTGTGATGATTCAGATTTGCTTTGTGTTTAATTGAGCTTTAATTTAGCCTCCCTTCTGCAAGACTGGACAACAATAGCATACCTGTCTTTATCAGTTTGCCTGCTGGTGTACACACAGCAAATTTCACTGTGCGTGGTGGAAAGGAGCCCCAGCCTCTGCTGTGGCTGCTGTTTGCACAGAGTTAACAAACATCTTCTCCCCATGTTGGCTGTGGTGCCAAAGCCTGGAGCAACAGTCCAGACTGCTGAGGCAGCTGACTGTCTGCACAAAGTCTGAGCCAGAGATTTAGAACTACGATAGAGTGAAAGCGAAGGAGCGAGACCAGACAGATGTGTGCCGTGACTCTGATACATTACCCTTTTCAGCTCCAGTTTGAAACATTGGTAAACAACATGTAGAGGTGATAGTTAGGCCCGAGCAGCTAAGTGCTGCGAAGGCCTATTGTTTTTGTTTTGTTTCTTCTTCTTCTTATTTTGTTTCTTTTTGTATCTGTTTAAATCTTGCGCCACAGAATATTTCTTTTTTACTCTTTGACCATTTTCAATAAGAACAAAAACACAATTTAGGTTGAGAGATGTTAAAAGATGAAAAAGAAAATACTCCACAGCAGATGTAAGTGGAAAAAATAACACATTATATTTAGATCAAAAATTTATAGCAGCCATTTAATTTTTTTTTGCATCATACGGAGCTGCTTGGTTTTGTTCAAAGGATGTAAAAAGATCAGGTTGGGAATGTGCTTGGCTCCCTGGCTGGAACTGTGGACGTGATAATGATGATTTAAGAACAGTTTCAACAGTTTTAAGTGCTGAATAAGCATATTTACCTAAACTGTATTCATTTTAAAGAGTGGGATTGTAAATCTGTATGTTGATCACGTCAACTGTGTGTGTCTATTTCAAACGTTTTCACTGTATTACCATAACATTCAGACATCAGAAAGATGTCAACTTGTTTCCTGTAAACCAGTTAGAGCTGTTTTTAGTAATACTGAGACATATTTCAGTGTGAAAGGATTCATGAATCATCCCTACAAAATTTGCAAATCACTTTCCTTTAAGTATTATTTTGTCATTGTATGTGCACTATATATATTTACTCATTTGTCTTTGCTCAAAGATAAACTTAAATGATTTCTCATTCTTAAAGCAAATGATTATTTCATAGGGCAATAATATTGTATAATACTGGCTCATATTTTCCAGTCATAAAACCTACAGCTTTTCTGGCAGGTTTGTGAGGTCAGACACTGAAGTTGGATGATGAAGCCCGGTTCTGAATCTCTGCTCTGGTTGTTCTATGGGTTAAAATAAAGACTCAGGTTCTTTGACACAAATTTCACTGATTTTTGGTACTTGTGCAGAGTCATTTTGGACTTTTGAGGAGTCATCCCCAAACTGTTCCAACAAAGTTGAAGGGATTAGTTTTTCAGAAATTTCTTCATGTGCTGAAGCGTTAAAAGCTCCTGTCATGGGAACTAATTGGCTTTGCCAAACTCCTTAAAAAGCTGCCCCACACTATAATTTCCCTTCACCAAACTTCACACAGTACAGTTCTCTTGGCAAACACTCTGAACTGTGCTCAGCAAACAGCTCTCGCTGCACAGCCTCTGTGTTAAAGCATGTCACATTCCGTGAATTCTAACTTTGTTGAGCTGGACTGCTGGACATACAATTAAAACAACATAATAGCCACTTAAGAATACACTTAAGCATAATCATTAATAATGAAGTGTAATAGGGAGGACTGTCATTTTATGAAAAATACTGAGCTTCTATCAGAAAGCCAGATACAACTATTTTATAACTTATTCCAGGTCATAGCGTGATTCCATATTGAGAAATTGAAATATTCCCAGAAGCATGGTTTAATTGTAAATGTTTAATGCTTGGTAGAGAGAAACTCTGCACTTCCCAGAGTCATTACTTTCATGGGCTCTTCTTCCCATTCCTGCTCTACTTCACTTACTGTAACCGCCGAGAGATAAGATTACACCATGAGCTGGCAGCCAGCATCCCCTCGCTCTCACCCCACCCTGCACTTGTTCTCGCGTGGCTGAGCTGGTACCATGAGATCATGGCTCAGCTGTCTTGGCATGCTGTAGAGAGAACTAGATGGACTGGCTGCGGGTGTAGGGTGTCTCTAACCTAAGTACAGGGTATGTGTCACTCCTCAGAGAGATGAGCTACACCCTTTCTACTGCTGCTTTTTGCTCACGGTGAACTCAGTCCTCAGACGCTGTGGTAACCCTGCACTGCATGCAACTTTAAAAGGTTCTTAGAGTCATGATACAGGGAATTTCTCATTGCTATGGCCACCGAGGTGAATCCATGTCAATAATGTGTAGACAAACCTCATTTGTCAAGAGTCACTGTTAATGTGTCAGCATGACTTCACTGAGGCGCTTTGGAGTTTTATGGTTTTGGTCTGACTGAGGTGAATTTTGAAGCCAACACATGTGCACACACCTGGGCTTCTTGCATGACTGCGCTGCATGATGAGGTCGCAAAATCCAGGCTTCTCAGCTCACGAGTGACGATCGTGGCTGTCTTTGTGTAGAACCCATAATCAAAAAGAGCCAAACAGGTGTTTGTAAGCCAAAGAGAGGACAACTGATTTAGAAGCACATGCACACACAAACCTTGCCCACACTCTACAGATTCAGCATGTCCTTTTGGGTGGATAGAGTGACATACAAGCAGCAGGTCATTGGATATGAGGTCATGACACAAAGATAACTGCAGTCAGTACCAAGTATCTCTCTGTAGATCCTAAAAAATATGTAATTTTAACACGTATCTGAAAATCCCTGAGGCAGGAATAAAATAAATTTAAAATGCATTTCTCCTATTGTTTTTGCCCTGCAATGTGATATGCATATTTGTTTTTAGATTGGTATGTCTGAAATTGCTACAGAATTGCATCAGTGTGTTTGTTCAGGATCATCTAAATAGACTGCCTGGTTAAAATGTTTGTACAATTTCTATTTGAAAGTCAGTACAAGTCTTTTTGTGTGTCTTTATTAGATTTTTATATACATTTTTTTGAAGCTATACAATCTTTTGCTACTGCAATATGAAAGTTTACATAAACATACATTTCTTCTCTTTTTTTTCTCCACAATTTAATGTTTGAGATTTTCAAACAAATTTTATTACCAGACAACATGAGTAAATAAAACGTGTATTTTTCAAATATTTATTTAATTTATTAAGGAGGAAAAACTGTTCAAATCTACCAAGAACCACATGAAAAATATATGACCCCACCTATTAACTGACCTAACCGCAGCCGACCTTTTGTTTTTATTTTGTATATAACTAGTGGGGACCAGAGTAAACCATATATCGAACCAAAAGCCTTGTGATTCAGTTTGATAAGAAGTAGCAAATGAGAGGAAAAAGCCTGAAAAAACAAAAAAACAAATGAGAAAACCAGCGTAATAAATGAGCATCTTAAATGAATAACTCAAAGTTTGTTGTCATCCACTGAGGAAACTGGCATTCGAAGAATGTGAGAACGCGTCCTATTTTTAAGCCATGCGTTCTCCCGTTATCTACCGTCTGTTTCTGAATTCTGCTCGTGTTTTCAGGTTTACTCTCTCCGTCTGTCTGGCTGAAGTGGGCGCAATGCTAAATGGTTTGCTAAATATGGGGAGCAGACTGTGACCTCGATGGGGCTGACACATTACTGACATTGCTCAGCTTATCCTCCCAGAAGCACATGTACTCTGTAAGCCATGCCAGGAATTCTGCCTCATAACATGCAGTCCCCAAGTAGAGCAGTGGTGCAGAAGGCCTGGCCACAGAACACCAGGCTGGAGAAAAAGGAGACGGAGGAGGAGAGATGCTCACAAACTGCTATCTGCAAATAGACTTTGTGATATTTTAATGAAATATGGGGAAGCTGCAAATTGTTTTCTCACAAGATAAACAAATATCTGGTCTGTGATTGCATGCAGGAATAAAAAGCAGACATGCCGGTATTGCCGAATCAAGGAAAGATTGGTTATATTTACATAACAGGCAATGTTTGAATTCCAGTTTGCATTGTGGTGATTGTTTCAGACTAATTCCGGATTTGAAGCAGCAACACTCACACTTTATCATAGGAACAAGTTTGAAGCAACAGTGAGAAATGAAATATTAAGTTTGTCAAATAAAAACCTATGCAGAGCCACTGTTCCTGTATCAGTTGACCATGCAGGAGCAGTGAGAGATTAAAGTCAGCATGCAAACAGTGTAAGTGCCCAGCGATCTTTCTATTTTTAGTGCACCTAATGTGCTTTGCAAAGTATAACTACCCTTTGAACCTTTTAACATTTGGTCTTGATGCAACCATAAACTTTAATGCATGTTATGTGATTTTTTAAAATTTCACATGATATGCCAGTATTACTTACTCTGTAGCTGGGAAAAGGATAGTTTTCCAAACATATCTACAAATAAAAATGTAAATTTCTGTCATAAATTTATATTCAGTCTATTGCCCAATATCCTGAAATGAAAGAAAATGATTTAAATGTTCAAAGCAGGGTTAGATATCCCAAGTTTAAGCATTCCGCGTGGAATTTGATAACTACTATTTAACAATAGAAAAGTGAGACGCAACCATAAAACCAACCAAAACACAGTCAAAACCCTAAACTGATAAGTAAAGGATTAATCTGAGAAGTAGCTCACATACCCATAATTACAGCTCTGTTTCTATGACAACTATTACTTGCGCTCAAATGTGGCCTTTAAGGAGGACTCCAAATGAAATCAAATTTTCAGGTGCCAGCCATTTGGGGACACAGCAAAAGTGGACTACAGTGAGCTAAGTAAATGAGATCAAAATCAGACATTTAGTCTAAGTGAGGTGGAGAACTAATACTGGACAATAGTCATATCATGATTCTGTGTTGATGTCTTTCAAAAGCACAAATGCTTGTTTGTAAAAGGTTTTAAACCCACTTATCTATATATCAGAATTATACTTATTAGAATACACCAAAGTGTGTGCTCTATGTGACAAAATATGAAAACATTTGTGAAGGGCATTTTGCTAACGGGAAAAATCAGCAAACTCTGACATAGGAAAATAGCAGCGATGGCGCAAACGGAGGAGGATCCCAGAAGCTTGTTTGCTTGTGCCATGTCGTCACTCGATTACAGTTCAGGGCTATTAGAGGAATAATGACGCAGCAGTTCACAACAACAGGGTCACCATTATGCACAAACAACTTGACTTTGTTTCATGAAGTTTGTGAGCCAGAGTTTGAGCAAGTGACCAATGATTGATCACAAATAACTCTTAAACTGTGCACAGACAAACAGAAAAGCATGTGACGCATCTTTCCCCCTCATAGGAAACTCAAAAACTGAAATGTGAAACTTACAACAACATGTTGTCAGTTTTGTATACATGTGATATAACGTGTTTTGGAAGTTCGGAACCTGCTCCCTGAACCACCGGAGAGTTGCGTAATGGCTTCAGATCTGGACTGCCTGACTATATTCTTATCTAATGGTGCCTCAATCATAACAACAACCTGAGAGATCCAAACAGACAGCGTGTTCATGCATCGACTTCAGTTGCAGCAGCATGGAGGAACTGTGGAACACAGGGCAGCTGAGAAAAACACACCATGCATATTTGTTGTTATGCAGAAAAAGAACAATGAAGAAAAACTACTGAAACCAGTCCAGACTGGTTTCTGCAAATGTTCCTGTCCAATAAATATTGGTGTTCCTGTCCAATAAATATTGGACAGGAACACCTTTGCAGAGTTGTTCCCCGCAGCTTCAAATAGCACATTTCAATTTGAAATCCCTCCCTCGAGATGACTTGAAAGCATAATCACAATTTTGCAACAGAGGAATATATGTTTTCAAGGACTTTTCAAGGGAGTGATGCAATTGCCCCTCTTCCTTACACTATTTCTTTTTTCATAGCAACATACCATAGTTCACCCAGTAACACAGTAACACAGACGGAGCATAGCAACAGCGTTCCTCTCTCTCCCTCCTCCTTTCCCTCACATGCTCCTGTCTGTGCACCTCTGCCTTTAAGCAATTATGAAACAGATACCTTTACATATAAACAAGCCATGTGTTTGTGTGGATACACTGTCATTGATGAAAAACAAAAAAATAAGCTTTTTGTTTTGCCGGTGCCACTTAATCTGTTGGGATGGTGGGGCCAGTAAAAAGGGAAAACAGGAAAAAAAAAATACAGGGGGCCGGGGGTTGTACTTTGGGAGCAGCCAATCAGAGGGCAGGATTAGTCCTGGGCCAGCGTAAACATGAAATGTTGCTGTTGGTAACAGAAATGTGATTGGTCAGGAGTTCCTGCTCCATGCGATAGGTCTCTCCACGTGTGGGTATTTTGATCACTGTTATGAATGTGTTTGTGTGATGTTATGCTCTTAAACAACTTTGTTATTGTTCTTCACTTCTGTTTTCATTTACAGAGGTGGACCTTACAGAAAAAACAGCTAAAGCCATTTCATTGTTAGATGGACTGAGGCTGTTTTCACCTCATGTCGGATTACTGTAACTCTGCTGTACTTTGCTCACCAACAGTTGTTGATATGCAAAGGAAAGGCTGTGTTATGTTATCAGGGCCACGCAAGTAAATACACAGAAAAACAAGAGGCTGGCTATGCAGTCAAAAACAGAGGGAGGGGTAATGACATCAGACTGTGAGGACAGGTTAATCACACTGTTGCATGATGCATCAACACCTGCTTTTCTTGATTTAGATTTATGTTTTACTTTTGCGCATATTTTAATTATCCAGACGGTACATTCTAAATGTCATGATGCACTTGTTTCAGGCTTTTGTTGGCCAATAAAGAGTTTTATTTTCCTTTGAGGACTGACTTGCTCATTCTGGAGCCATTCCATTTTTTCCCTACAAACTGGAACACATTAAAGAAAAATGAGCTGCAGTTTCTTTGATAGGATTAGCAGTTCAATGCCGAATGATTTGTATGTTTCAGCTAAATGGAGTTTTGTGTGTTTTCCCAAATTTCATTGATTTGCACCAGTCTGATGGTGCAAACAACCGGAAACATGTCCAAAAATCCTCACAGTCCTCGAAGAGACAAACAATGCAATCAGAAGTAAGGCTCCATATTCCCTCCCACCCCTCTTAAACACACAGGGTGACACTCTGTTTACCTCAGAGTCAGATGAAGTGCATAGTGCTGTCGGTACATGTGGGGTTTGTTTACAACCGCTTCCTTCCTGAAAGGGGTGGCTCCACATGAGCAGCATGCCGGTGTTGCTTTGGAAACAGGGAACCCGTGGCAGCCAATAGGAGGGCATGGATTAAGGCATGTGCCTTTGTGTGTGTGAATTAATCAAGCTGTTTCATCCTATCTGGCAGCATGTTGACACAGGGAGAGGTTTTTAATCAGATCACTCAGAGAAGAAAAAAAAATCCCAACACCACCAAAGCAATAACATTGGGATCAACCCAGCACAGCACTAAGCCAATTAAAAAGCCCTAATTGAAACACTGTGATCAGCGTGATACTACTTTTGTATTTTATAGTGTCACTAGTGACACTAAAAGTTTTGTTTTTGTTTGCTTGTGCACATGCAGGGGTGTGAATATAGTCATGTGTGTCTTGTGCAGCTGGTATTGTTTTGAAAGAGGTTGATTACCGAGTCAGGCACCTGCTTTAAGCTCATTTACCATCAACATCTTTTTCCCTTCCTGTTAATGCTAATTTTATTACTGTGTACACAAAAACAGAAGGACTGCTATCTGCCTGCTTATTAGATATAGCAATCTTACATGCATGACCACAAACATATATAAAGTTGCAGAGTGCAGTGAGATAAAAGAAGTAACATTTCTCACATATATCACATTATTTTAATTACATACAAAAGGTAGTTTTGTATGTAAATCACATGTAAAGCATTAGATAACTAACAATATATGACAAACAATTTACATTTGAGCTGTTAGGATGACAAAGACTACACTGTGGTCTGTTTCTATGCATGCTCTCTGTGTTGTGTTTGTGTGTGAGTGAGTGAAAACGGATCTGCAGCCAGAACCATGTGTAACCTGCCACACAGGATGCAGCTGTGTCAAGTAAACAATAGATGCTCAGTAGTGTATTGCTTCACATCTGAGTGTATGCATCTTTGCGCAAACGTGCTTTTTGCTAACCCTTTCCCCCCAAAAAACAGAGCCTCTTTGTCAGTTTCCTTTGTCTTACACCCATCACCTCACTGTGCCTGCAGGGGAGAGAAGATGTAATTCACTGAGTCCCAGCTTTTCTTACACGTAAGGGTAATGCTGCAAAGCATGTGAGTGCAATCGCATTCTCCTATCAGTAGAAAACAGAAACTGAGTAAATGAAAGTTAATTTACCTAAAGCATAAATAACTAAATCATTATCTATGCTTTCACTAAGAGGTGAAATTACAAGGGAGCAAGCTTCTGGGTATTTAGTGTCTTAAATAAAAAACCTTCTGCTAAATTCCGTCTGCTAAACTATTACTGCAGGGAAAAGATACGAAAGAAGAGAAAAAAAAGGCAATTTGCATATTAATTAAACCAAAAAAGTATATATTTTTTCTTATTAATTGTTTTG
This sequence comes from Poeciliopsis prolifica, assembly GCF_027474105.1. Lineage (NCBI taxonomy): Eukaryota > Metazoa > Chordata > Actinopteri > Cyprinodontiformes > Poeciliidae > Poeciliopsis > Poeciliopsis prolifica. Next base: position 2,382,387 of record NW_026562389.1, read on the forward strand.
CTTTCAAACAGATGGTAAATCTGACTTAAGCACAAAGGGATGGAATCCTCAATTCGATCCTCAGTTTACAACACAATGCCTTGCTAGAAGTATTTACATCCTTGAATTTCTCTTCTGCCTTGTTGCAAACGAAAACTTTAATGTAATTTATCTGGAGCCTCCAACACAAAGTAGTGCATCGTTGTGAAATGTTTAGGAAGCATATTATTTCAAAAGTAAAGTCTAAAATGTGTGCCATATAGTTGTATTCAGCATTTCATACTTCTCACTTACATACTTGTTCTTGCTTACTTAATGTAGGAGCTGATAAAACGTTTATTCATTGCGCAATGCCCCCACCATCATGTTTCAGCATTGGGATAATGCTCAGTGTGAAATGTTGCCTAAGTTTTCTCTTCCAATACATTAATTAATTGCAATCATTGGCTTGTTCTTTAGTTGGACATGAATGTGTACTAACAGATATAATATAAGCCACAGTTAGTCGAAGATCCTGCAAGTCTGTAAGTTTTAATAATTGTGTTTGGCTGTTTGTGTAAATGAACCTGCCCTTTGTGCACATGTCTGCATTAATGCAAGGAGGTGGAATTAGGAAGGACCTAATCTGTAGTCCATTCCTATCTAATAATCATTTCTGGAATACAGAGAAAGTCACTGTGTGCAGTGTGGGTGTGGGTAATATTATGGAGATATACTGTGCATGGGGGGCTAAGCGTAGGCCAACTTCATTCACAAGATGCAGTGAAAAACAACTCAGTGACGTCTGATTTAGAAAGTCATGAAGACAGACTCTGTAGCCATTGTGTGTAAGGCAACAACAACAAAAAAAGAAAGTAGTTGTGTGCTCTCAAACTTTAGATACATATCCAGAGAAAATTACAGATTTAGGTACAAATAAAACAGTTATTTATGCACTTCCAACTTACAGTTGTACATCCATTTTTTTCATGCTGATATTCATGTCATTCTAAGCCTGTAAACTGGGTCAAAAATCTTCGTTTGGGTCCATTTGCAGTGTGTAGTACAGAGTATTCTTGCTATACTATACTGCTGCTGGCTTTCCCTCTTCCCCCTCAACTCCTCTCTGCAAAGCCAGACATGAGTCGCCTCTCATTCAAATCCACTTCTCTTTGTTGGAACGGATTCAGAAGCAGTGAATGTCTCCTCAAACAGACACATGCAAACACACACGTGAATGCACGCACGCACAAGCCCCCCGAGGGCTTGTTTCTCCCTTTTGATCTGGATCTTACTCAACTAAACACAGTGCAGCAGGTGTGAGGCAGCCGTCAGGTGTGTGTGCCTATGTGTCATTAGCCATATGGCACCCCTCTAGTTGCAAACCACACTCCTAAACCTCCTTATTCATGCACTCAAGTGAATCTGTCTACAAATAAACATGCACTCTCTTTCTTATTGTCTCCCAAGCAGCTGTGGTGTGCAGAAAAGTCAGAAGAATGCATGACCAAGAGCAAATCAGTACAGACAGTGGGCTGATTCTCCACCAATCGGGAGACCACAATGTAAAACTAGTCAGCGTCTGAGCCAATCCGGTGTTCAGAGTCAGGGATGGCCAATGGCTCAGAGAGACAGACACTCAAGCAGTTGGAGATAGAGTTAAACCAATCAGAAGCTGAATTTGAATCCATTGATGTGTTGTTTTTGAACTTTTTCTTTATGGTTAAGCATGCAAGGTCTTAATGCCCTTGCTCAATAATCCCAAATGTGCAGTTGTTACCGCATAGAGGAAACCTAGTTTATGGACAGTTAATGCATTAGAGGAAAAATCTTGCATTTTTTTTTCTATTTTTTTCAAGGATGAACCTGAACACATACATCGGTCTGTGGAAGATGTTGCAAGATGATGAAATTACACAACTGATCGGTGCAAACAATGTTTACGTCTGTTTTTGTTTTGAAAAAAAAGTTTTATGCACCTTCTGTTTTGGTGGATGTGTATGTGTGTGCGCATTTCTATAAGAGTGTCAGTGGATATGCCCTCGGTCACCCCAAACCCCCTTTTTCATGGACAATAAATGGGAGAGGCATAACATCGACACACGTGCTGCCAACTGTTGCTTGGACATAAAAGCGAACATAAAAAACACTTTACAGACTGTGACACCCACCCCCCCTCCTTCTGATATTCATGGCACACTCCAAAACCATGAGCCAGACACATAAACACACACAGCCCTGTCCTGGCTCCATTGTTCTTGGTGAATGAGTGAAGGGGTGAGTGTGTGTGGGGACAGCTGGCTCTCTGGCTCCATTAGCAGCAGCTGTCCCAGCCTCAGGCCCTGAGGGTGGAACTGTGCAGATTAGAGGGTATGTGTGGGCCAGTCAGTGGTCTTACACTGAATGAATGGGGGCCTCTCTTCATTCATTGTCTTTCCTCCTGGGCCCACTTTGTCTCCTTGCATCTTCATCTAAAAACAACCAGAAAGAAACAATATTTCTCTATGTGGAGACATGATAAGAGACGAAATGGACAGATAAGTTTAAGTAGTCAGCACAAGGATGGAAATGGCGACAGACAGAGTTTTGGGTGCAATGTGGGGTCCAGCCTGAGAGGCTTAGTGGCAGCTGTTGGTCTTGCCAAGATATTCAAGCCAGGCCCTTCCTAGATCATAGAACTGCTATGAAAATTACAAAAAAGCAAAACAAAAAACTCTGGAGTGTTGTACAGTGGGGAAATGCCTTTTTCTCATTACTGTATTAGTATTGTCAGCTTCAATAAGTCTTTTAAGTGGACAAATAAAACATGTCATGTTTGGATCATACTTGTGTTTATTTCTTCTACAGAAATTGTTTCAAATCTTAAAGACAGTGTCAGTCAGTAAATTCTACATTTATCCATCATTCAATCTCATTCACTATCATATACCCAAAAAAAGTCCTATACAAATCATGTTCCCACCTCCAAATGTCCTTGTTGGTGTGTTGTTTTATTTGGGGGAAAATGCACCCAATGCCATCAGAGAGCTTGCCATGAAATACTTATTGTGTCATTTCTTGTAAATTAATGTTGATGTTTTTTGTTTTGTTTTTTAATTTTTTTTTAATCAAATAGAAATAAACCAGACAATATTGATTTGATGTGTTTATGGGATTCTAGCTTGTTTTTCCCTGTTGCAGCCGATCACATGTAACTTCATTTATGAACTAACTACTACTGATTTATTTTTCACATGTACATAATTTTTTGTCAGTAGCCCCAATAAAAATAGATTAAATTAAAACCTCAAGAAGTTCAATAGTCCCCAAAAATAAAGAGTGCTTGAGATAAATGGGAATGTTGTCAAGAAACTAATAATAGCATTGTTTAGACAAGATTCTTCACACTACATGAGCTATAGTGAGGAAAGATGTACTGATTTTACTACCCTAAAGGCCCATTTATAGACCTGTTTTTATTCATGCTTATTTACTGAAAGACAAAGGCATCTCTGGGAAAGAGCTACGACTTATTGACACAGGGTAGTCATTTGGGGCTCAACAACAACATGATATTTGCACAGGCCTATCGAAAGACGTATGCAAATCTGCTCATTCTGGTGCGATCCAGCCTTAACCTTGAAAACATCATGAAAAGTACACAGATTGACTGCCTAAAAGCCTCATCGCTGACTCATTTGTTTGCAAAATCCAGGTAATGGAGATAAATTAGGATAAATGAAGTCTTTACAGAGGGGCGGTATATGACACATAGGAAAACTGACCTTTAGAGAGGGTTAAAGGGCTTTTATTTAAACTGTTTTCATGGAAGGCTGAAACAAATCTGATTCTAAATGGATTCTTAGACAAAGTCTCTCTTTTCAACCTCCACACCCTCCACAACTTCAATGCATGGCAGGAGTTATCTTTCTTCTGCCATGCATTACGCACCCGTTGACCCTTGCTGCTATAGCCGCATGTCAGTCTGATGCAGGCCGACAGCTCTATTCTGTTTGTCATTGTCTCTCATGACAACTGATGACTAATCCCTAATTAGGATGAGGGGTTCTCTAGAAAAATTAGAACAACGGTTGATTCAATTAGGCAGAAGTTTTCAAGTCTTTTTTTCACACATCGTTAACAGTCACGCAGAGTAGCTATGCTACTTTAAATGGTGTTGATAATGAATCAGTCTCATTACCAGTTTCATGATACTTAAAAATTTAACTTGAAGGATGATTTATTTTCCCCTTTCCATTGATTAAGATGTGCTGAGATTTGTGTATATTTTCTAAAATTGAGATTTATTTGGGATGAGCTGAGAAGGAGTGATGTCAGAAAAACTCACAAAAACTGCCAAGCAATATAACTACAATATTTTATTACTAAGCATAGGAACATTCCTTGGTTTGCTTAGTAGTAAGCAAGCTAGTAATAAGCAAAAACATATTTTTATGTTTTAGGATTCCAGTTATGTGAGATTCAGAGCTGATAAGATTAGATATAAAAAGGAACGCAAGATAAATTTATGTAGACAAAGCACCCCGCTGCTGTTGTTCATGTAAACAGTCACTTAAGGATGTGTGGTCCTTCATGGGTGTAAATGCAAAAAGAATTTGCTTTGAGGTGTTACTTGGTGCTTTTCCTGTCCTATCTCCACTGTGTGCACTAGCAACAGCACAAGCTGGCGAACGACTGATAAGAATCCGCTTTTTTTGCTATCTGAAGCAGGACCTGCATTTACCTGCCAGGCCCTCATGTTTAATGCAGACTCATCGTCAGACCACCTTGCTTCCTGAAGCCCTGATAGAACAGCATGCAAAGAGTTTTACAAAGAGTGAGGATTAAAGCATTTTAAAGGACTTATTGATTTGGTGACCCTCATCATACTCAGAACTGTGCAGTGCTATCTAACTTTCTGAAGATGCAATCCTTCATAAATTATGTATTAATTATATTTTTGACTACAGAAATGCATGTGTTATGTACAGTGCACAAAAGAGAAACTAGTTATTTTCTGTGTCCTTAACTGTGTTCATGTTCTGTATTTTTAAAGAAGTTGTAGGAAGCAACTTCCCCTAAATGATTTGATACAAAATCGATCAATTGAGCGACATTCGCACAAATTTCAGTTCTCATCAGTTCATCATGCTATTTTCAAAGGTCGGCAGGAATCCCAGGATGAGCCCCACTTCACAGAACACACACAAAGCCATAACTGCAACCCCTCAAGAGTTCAATGAGTTCACAGCTGCTTAATGCAGTTGGATCAACAAAAACTGAAATACGGCGCAGACGTAAAGTGTTCGCATTGCTTCACTTTTTCCTCTTTTGGGTGTGTTGCAGCCTTATTCCAAATTGAATCACATTAATCTCTTTCCTCAAAATTCTACATGTTCTGCTGTGAATACTTTCTGAACTGTATATTTGTTGTACTGCCAAGTCAAGATTTTGGAGCAAAACCAGCTGGGTATTAAAAAAAAATTCCATCCTATATTTTAGATTTGCTGAGTAAACAAGCCTCATATCTAGTGCCAATGTTAAGATGGAAGTTAACTTAAGGTAAGTTTAATTTAAAGTGTGGTTAGTGGAATGTAATAAAAAGAGAAAGTTGAGCTCAGGGCTGCACATTCACATCTAGAATGTGCTGTTTGTTCTGCCATATCAACGAGACCCTCAATATTTCTCAGCTTCATTTTGGACTCAGGTGATACTCTGGATTACACAGAGGGCACACTGTCACACTTAAGTAACAGTACACATAACCCATGCCCTTGGGATCCTGACCGAGACAGAGAAGAGAAAAGGTGAAAGATCAGCTTCACACCCCTCTGAGACACGAGGGCCACCCAGGACCTCCCTCCTGGGAACGAAGGGGAGGGGGATTCCAGCGGTCTTCACCTTTCAGAGGGGTAAGCAGGTGTGGTTCCAAGGAATAAAGAAAAAAAAAAGTGCTTAGGAGAAGAGAGACTGTGAGATATTAAGTGCCTGTGTGAAATATTGTCTTTATGTGTGTGTGTTTTTTTCTGCAGATGCCAGGAAAAGACTCGTGAGGTGATTTTCAGAGAGATCAGAGGAGAAGCTGGAAAGTCCACACTGACTCACGATACTGTCACCTGCAGAAATAAATAAAAGACAACAAAGAAAGAAAGAAGGAAAAAAAAGAAAGAGAGAGAGAAAGAAAGAATGAAGTCGGAGTATTTATTGGTAGTTTTCACTACTCTGTCGGCTGCTGAGGCTCAGAGCCGCTCAACATCAAGTACTTCTTTTTTCTCCTTGCCTTTTCTTCTTTGCTAAGCAAAAAAGTGTAAGATGTTAGAGGGCTTTGATGTCTGAGAGACAGAGAAAAAAAGGATCTTAAAATGAACACTTGCTTTGATCATATGTCAGGAAGATTTAAGTCTTTGTTAAAGTGATGAGTGACTTAGAATAACTTCACTGACCCAATGTCATATAAGTCCATGCGCATGGAAAAAAAAAATTAGTCAATGAGTTACATTTGGGTATAGATTAGTTGATGCAGTTGACCGTGGCAACATCTGAGAGAGATAATCAAACAGCATATTTACTGAGAAATGAATCAAGTTCAAGGTGAAGACCCCTGAGTAGCCTCACAATACATGTGGAAAGTAATCTGCAGTTGCTGGAAGATCATCACACATGTAGGGACTTCCTTTGAGTCAAACATTTTTTGAAAATGATTCATGTTATTTTTAAAACGGCCTCAACTTTACCACAAGAAACTTTGCATTGATATTTTAGCAGAGACCTGACTGCAGTGTGATTGTTTTTCTTTGATGTGATCATCTGCAGACAAGGCAGACATGGTCTAATGTGAGCCAGACAACGCACCTACATCCTGTTCTCCTTCACTAGCCAGCACTTTGAATGTGGGGGCTGGACCTGCAGCCAAGCACAAAAGAGCCCCTCCAAAGCATGGACATGTACATGCATTGCTCTCAGATTATAGGGAGGTCAGCATTTTTTGGAAAAAAAAGAGAAAAGAAACTGTTTAAAATGTTTATAAAAACAAATGTTTGCATGGCTTATTTTGTCTGAGACTTCCCTTCTTGGTAAATGCAAAGTGTATAATGTCTACCCTACAAGACAAGACAAAAAAAGTACTCATTGCTTTGCAAAAGCATTAATGGCCATGCAGCTATACATTTAAATTTACTTTCATGCCATTTTATGTCAAATATGATAAGAAGTGATTTTAGAAAATATGGCATTTATTGTACAGCCGCCTTCTACTGCAGTCACAGCTGCAGCAAGTCTTTTTACATGCATCTTTGCCAAGTGAATAAATCTAGACAATGAAATTTTCTCCCATTCCTCTTTTCAGAATAGCTCAAACTCAATCAATTTCGATGGAGAGCATTTGCTATTAGCATAGTAGTTCAATGTCAATTATATTTAGGTCTGAATCAATGTATCTTAACATGAACCATTGTCTAAAATGTTACCTTCCCAAATAATTAAACATAATATGTGCAAGGTGATGCAGTGTTAGTTTTTCACCCCACATACAGTTTTGAGAAAGATAAAAAACTATCTGTAAAGCATTAAATTAGCTTTACAGATCAGAAACATCAGAACAGATTCGAGGCGAGGCAGACAGTTCTCTTACGTCATGACACGGGGCACTCATGATCCCAGACATTGTGACTCCACAACTGCAGAATAAGAGACAGTAACGCAAGCTCGCCATACAGTAAAGTCAAGTGTAGTGATGTATTTATAGTTTTCTCCTCTTACCACAGCAATCACTTACTAATATTCGCAAAAGCATAACAAAAAAGCCATACCACTGCAACAAACTGAATGCTCTTTGTGTGGGAAATATTTGCATTAGTGGACAAATTTACCTGATCTTTGTTGAACCATAGACCACAAACAACCAACTGTCTCCGTGATCTTTTTGTTATGCAAAAAAGGCCCTTGGGACAAGATCTCAAGATGAAACTTGACTTCTTATACAAGAGCTCACACTACTTCCCTTTGTATATAAACATTAAAAGAAGTTAATGTCCAAAAATGTTTTAAAGACCACTGATATGCTTTGAGAAAACTCCATGGCTGGTCAATGAGATTAATCACACATTATCACATTAACATTTTTTATCGGAGAGAGTTAAGCTATATTAGAAGTTGATTATTATGCAATTATTTACTGGAACAAGTCTAGTCTTTTTATTCCTAGATGTAACTTAGATATGAATTAGCCAGAAAAATAATAATGTCAGTGGCACATGCACAAAGACAGTCATGACTCATCTTGTCAAAACAAATTCACAGGGATTCTGTAAAGGAAGCTTGTTTGAAGTTTCCGCCAGACAAACAGCCTGTAGACTGGGCTGAAGGGAAAAAATGGACATGGAAACTTGAGTGCAACTACTGAACCAACTCCAGACCACGAGTTCTGCAGAACAGAGAGACAAAATTGCACAAGAATTCCAGTTGAGTGCTTTCAGTCAATAGCTCTGACGAACAAACTTGTTCTTTAAACATACCTCCTTAGAAATATCTAAGGAACCATCAAAAGGTTCCTGCAGCCTGCAAAGAATCAGAACTGTCTTCATTCCTGTAAAGAAATGCAAAGTCACTTCCCAGCAACTCTCCAAAGAGAATACGGTTACTTTCTCAGTAGCCCTTAGTGTCTTTTCTTTTCCAAGTATTCAAATTCTCAGTGCTGCAGGGAAGAAAACAAAAGAAACAACATGTTCCTGAGTGTCTCATAAAAATTCTATAAATCCAATTGGTCACATGTTTTTGTTTACCTTTTGCTGATGGGGGTCAAATAAATCCCTTTGCAGTGCAAAGACTAATATATATATTTTTTTACTTTCAGCACCTTCTGCAATCTAGACACATGAAAGACAATTTTTGTGCACAGAACATTGTCATTGTATAATGTCCACAATGCTGAAACAAAAACCAGATTATTTTTTTGTCTTCATTGGATGCCAAATAAGAACAAAATAAGACAAGAACAGATCTGTGGACAATTTTATTCTCTCTGAGGCTTTCCTTATCCAAATAAACAAGACATTTGGAAAATTGTGATCTCTAAGGAGGAGGGTTTTATTAAAGCAATAAATATCACCAAAGAAATGCTTGATATTTTTTCATTAGTTTGTGCATCACCAAAGCTTAATGAAAGTTACAGATTAAAGAATGCAAAGCTTTAAAAAAAACCTTGGTTCAAATGTTTTCAGATGTTATTTTGGATCACGGCAAAAAATCTGGATAAATCAGACACAACAGCCGATGGAACAGTTCTGTTGTTCTAACAGTAGAGAAATCGAAGCCCTTTTTTCAGGAACCCACGGAGGACACCTCTGAATCATAGCTGTAAGAACATCTCAACACAGAGACTGGCACCCCTGAGAGGTGAAAGAGCAGAAGATGAGAACTGAGCCAGGTCCAGACGCTTTGTTTGGTGAATAATGATGAGCTATGATGATCATCATACTTAGACATATAGTCTAAGTATGAACTTGAGTTCAGCTACTTATTTTCTCTCTTTCCTAAATTCCTTTACTAAAAACTCTTTGTATAACAGGGGAACCCATAGGACTGAACTTTGGCATCTTTGCTGTGTGATGTCCCAAATGACCTATTATGTCAAAAGTTGGAGTTAACATTTCATAAGTAGAACATGCAGTGCCTTGAAAAACCATTTGAACCTTTTCAGATTTTGAGGTAATGCATTCAAAGCCTTTGTCATATTTCATTGGAATTTCACTGCATAATTGTGAAGTGGTGAGGAAAGAATATACGATTTTCAAAACATTTTAAAATTTTAAAATTGTATAAAATATACTATGCTTTACTTTACTAATACTACTAATTAAAGTCTCCCACCCCAGTCATCAAATCTTCTTTGTCCTTGTTTCTAAAAACACTCCCCAAAGCTTGATGCTTCCACCATTTGTTCAGTGGGGATGTTAATTATAATAAAGCAATAAAAAAATAGTTTCACATTATTCTAATAAAATAGACAGACTTTTTCAGGTATAGAAAGACAAACATGCAAGCTTCGGCCCATATGTCTTATGTGCTTTAATAGATGGATAAATGGATGGTGACGATTGCAAATACAAAGTTTTAGATGCGAAGAAGCGCTTATCCTCCTACAGGCCATTCCCCAGCATCATTGGGCTTTTGGGCCAAAGCAGCTGCCCTTCACACATAAAATCTTCAATTCCTCCCTGGACAGGTAGCGCCACATGTGTGGAATTAAAAGCCTCTGCAGGGGCCTGGCTCAGGTTACCAGCTGCACGCGACAGCTGCCTGGAAAAAGGATCTGGTTTCTGCTGGTTTTTGTACAGCTGGTGATAGATGTGCAGCAAAACTCAGGAATAGTTAGCCACCCACTCAACAAACCACATGCATACTCACACACACGTGCATACAGCACATCTAATGAGTAAAGGGCAGTTTGACTGTCAGGAACAGGAGGAACATTTTTGTAGCTCTATGAACTTCTTTGAACTCAAAAACAAACGCTACAGATTCACATGGCATCCAGAAACATTCAATTGTAATTACATTGATTTTATATTTTGTTCTTCCTTTGGTTTTCGATTTGATATTCATCCTGAGTCCTCAGTCATGGTTTCTTAAGTTATTAGTTGAATCATTCCTAACCATCTTCCATTTTTGGTTTTCCACCTCACTGTACCACATTCTCTAAATTGGACTCACCAGTTTAATGCTTCTCAGCTTTTAAGTTGTTTTCTTCTCTAGACACATTATGGGTGTTTTACTTAAATGCATTTTCTCTGGAAATTTAAGTTTCTGTGGTTCTCAAACAAAATAATTAGCTTTCTTGGACATGAAAATGCAGAAGTGAAAATCAGTCATCCTGACAATATATACTGTGCTGAAGTCATTCTCATCTGATATGATTACAATACACAAGAACAACCTAATCATTCCTCTTCCAAAGAACGGACTGTTTGTAGAGACTTTAAGTGCCTGTCTCTCCTTTAACAGAGAAACAGATGCATGGAGAATGGGGCATTGTTAAAGAGCTCTGTGCTGGTGCTGAGATAATAGTTGATTCATTTAGGGAGATGACGAGCTCTGAGGGTTTATGTAAGGAGACCTCAGATCTATGATCCATGCAGATAGAGAGCATTTCTGTTGCTATTTGTTGAGGGAGATTGCAGACATTGCAAAATTGAAGACAATGGAATTGGTTTTCTTGTTTTCCTCTGTTCAGTATGAGACTGTTTGCTTTATATTGAGATGAACAAATGCTTCCCTTCAGGTAGAGATGAAGATAGTGATGAAGCACGTATCACCCTCACGTAGGCTTTTATATACAATGGATTTAAATGTATGAAGATCAAGATCATCTGTAATCATCTCCTCTGACTCTTAAATCATGAGTCAGAGGAGAAGCTGCAAGTTTGACTGCAGCTTCCAGAAATGTCTTCTCTGAGGGCATAACATTGATGACATCAGTATATTCACAAAGGATGTACTGTACACAAAATGCTTTTCTACCATCTCCAATTACTTAAACTACACTTTGTAACTTAAGACAAACAGTGTCCACTTTGCTCACGGATAGTAAATAGAGAACAACTGCAAGGGATTATTCTCTTATATCACTTTACGGACAAACTGCAACTAATGACTTACAGTTCTTGCCAAATTGTGACTCGTCTTGGGCAATAATGTTTTAATAATTCTGGAGTGTAAATAATTTGATCTCCCGATCATACAGTTTTTGTACCCAGCACAGAGTTTCTTTAATGATGCTAGCTGGATTTTTGACAATGTTCTTTATGAAATTGGTACAGTTCATTTACATCGATTGGCTTCTTGCCATAGACTTCATGTTTAACCTGTTCTATCAATTTTAAACGCAATGTCAATGTATTTGGACAGATAGATCATGGAAATAATCAGTAATGGCTTCACTTCAATGTGCATCCAATGAGTTATGCTGCATTCAGACCAAATGTGTTGGTTATCACAGACATTAAAAATTTATTAAACAAAGACATACATAGACTGCAAAGTACTTTGTTGACTTTGGAAATAGTTCATGACTTTTCTTGAATTAGTTTGTTTACACTAAAGATCAAACAAGTAGAAATCTCTATTACTTCACTTACTTTTATGTTCAGTGCAGCAGAGGTACTGAAAGATATATTACATTTGAGACTGGAAAAAGAGAAACAAGACTGTTTCAGATGTTAATCAAAGCTTTTTATTTTTCATCAGACATAAATAATCCAACAGGGTTATTTTTTTTTCTTCCAGAAGTGAATTGACAATTTGTTCCAAAATCAGTGTTTTGTGTAAACTACATTAAATTTTATAAACATCTCAGACACAGAATGCAGCTATTCGCAACATGCAATTGGCTCGCAGCTAACCCTTTAAAAACATGCTCGAGCATTGTAGCTATTATACAAGACAGATTTGCCTCTGCACAGCACCTTCTTTTCCAGTTGTCTGACCATGCAGATTTGTTCACCAAACAGCAGCTGAAAGCTATTAACTAACTGTAAGATAAAGCGCTTGTTACGAAGGTCTGATGACAGGTTCACCGCACATGTTTTCCTGTAACCTGCTCACTGTGTACTGTCCGATCATATGTTGTGTAACTTTGTAGCAGCACAGGGACATGCTGCCAGTTTGGCAGTGTGTCCCTGTGCTTTGTCTGTGCATGCTCCCATATGAAGAAAATCTGAACTGTCACATGGCATCTGCAACGGACAGCACTGCTCCTTTGTTACACGTAACATCTTCCCTAGTGTGCAGCTTTTCGTATTGAATGGTTGAAACAGTGGGGGTGCGGTGGAGTGCTTGCTCTAGAGTCCATGAAGTCACATGTGTTCTTTGTCTTTACCACTACTGCATATTGAGTTTGGCTCACTGCTTTATTGTTGGAGAAAACAGCAAAATGTTTATAATGTTAATAATTAAACTGTAAATAGAGTTTAGTCCCTTTTTCATCCGTTATAGACTCTCCTGTCTGCAGCATGTGCAAAGAAATCCCCTGCTGATGAATATCTGCATCAGCTGCTCATGTGGCGAGCTGTTTTTTTTTTTTTTTTATCTTGCAATGCCCAAAGTCTGACCCTGTTACACCGCCTACATAAGCTTGTTTCAACATGTTTTCACTGAAATTTTTCTTGTTTTTAACATTAACACCTGCTCCTCTCCCAATTGGATTTGTTTTTCAACAATGCTCAAGCAATGTACCATTTACATTATGCATAAATAAAATCATCCTTAACCCCCAATAAAGTAATATTATGTTTTGGTTAGTTAAGTCTGAACATCACTGCCATTGTGTATGCCATTTTCATAAAAAAAAGTTTCTGAATTTTTAATCAACTGTCAGATTCCTATTTTTATTGTACACTGCTTGTGGTCTATTACTCATAGGACTCATTTACCTCAACCATCTTTGACAAATTGTTACTATGACAGAGAAGATTGATAAATCAGAATGACTTTAAGTGGAACAGACTTTTATGAAGTTAAGGTGTCTTTGTGATCATTTTGACAACTTTTGATGTTTAGTTGAGTTCAGACTTGTAGGTCATAATAGCTAGGTCAAGATCAGGCAAGAAACACCAAACTTGGCAATCGGTGTGTAACTGACTAGCGACTGAAAAGCTTCCAGCTTAATCATCTAATGTGAGATTTTATGTATCAATTTGCCCAGAAAGGAGGACTTGGAAGATATGCTGACTGACTGGGGTAACTCAGAAAACTAATTAAACCAGCAACCTGTCCAGGTGTTTAAAAGTGAAAAGTTGAAAATCTCATTTATCTATACAAAACCAGTTTATTCTGGTTCAATTGCAGTATATAAAAAAATACATTTTAATTACAGTGAAGACCAAACATTGCTAATTAACTTCCTTCTATTTTTGACATATTGTTTTAACAGAGGTGATTTCAAGCACAGACTAAAATATGATCCTGTGGGGCAAAGGCTAAAAGTTTTCTCCTATTTGGGCTGAAAAGCATGTTGACTTTGTTTTGCTTGTTTGTTTTCATTTATGTCCAGAGCTTCTGCACCTGCTTGCAAGCAAAATTTGGGGCAAAGCAATCTGTATCAAAATAAACTGTTTGGCAAATCCAGGCCACTGGTAGAGATAAGAAAAAAATAAAGATGGAGAAACAGTCGGGTTTCAGAATCAAAATAAGTAGTTTAAACTTGTGCCAAACATGTGCTGACAAATTGATGTTTAAATATGAACATATGGATATTAATTTTTGAATTGTTTTTAGTATGATTGAGCCACTAATAAATCTGTAGTCTGCATGGAGGAAGGTCCATGTACATTCAAGCAGTTTGAGGGTCACAATTTATTCAAAAATATTTCAAAGAAAATATTTAGGTAGTTGCAACATGTGAAATTCTGATCACACGTTTCACATGTTTTGTCTATTTGTGAATGCTTGTGCTATATTTGTATTTCCTCCATCAGAGGATACAAAAATGCTTCCCTTTGGGGACTTTCTTATTTGGGACACATGATTTATGTCTCTTTTCAGAAAATCAGGGCAGATTGGTTTACAGGCACAGAAAAATGAATGACATTATAATACAACAATTGTACAAACGCTTTAATGTATCAATTGCATTACTGAATAAAATCTCATCAAAATTAACTTAATTGAGCCAAAATACATTTGAATGGAGCATTACTTCTTTTTATCAAATAGGTCGAACCAGCTTTACTGTCATTTGCCTAGAATGTTATTCTGAACCTCAGAGCCTTTGATAATCAGATGTGGTGATTGGTAGATTAACCAGCTCTTCATACATATTTAAAGAGCATCACTTTTAGAGTCATGTTGCTGGTCTGGCACCATTTCAGGTCTTGTAGGTTCCACTCTGCATTAGCCTAATGCAGTCATATCATCAAAAAATGTTGTGATTAGATAAGAATGAGCAGAGCAAACTGCAGCGGGCTGAGCACACAATCCTGGTGTTGACTGTCGTAAGCATGATTGTACCTAAAGTTCTGCTGTGAATGTTTTCTGATTGTTGTCTCTGTGCCACATAGTTCAAAGTCAAGCTGATTTTATTTTTTAATTTTATTTTATGAAATTATATAAACAGAAAAAATTGTAAGAATAAGCAACAATTTTATAATTGTCTGCAAAAGAATGTTCCTTAAAATCTCTATTATGTGAAGCATATGTGTAAGATATTGGTCACTACACTCCACAATCTCTCCTGAGATCTCCATTCATCTTAATAATTGCATATCAAATAACTTAGTGAAACACTGGACCCAGCTGTTTACACCTCTGTAAACCTCTTAGTTTGGACCACAAGTGGCTTGTTGCTGCCTCACCTTGTTGTCATACTGTCAAACCTCAGAAAGAAAACCACCCCAGAGCTCAGCTTCTACTGAAATTCATCAGCACCTGAGTGACATGACTCATACAATAATAAATCTGTTAGTCTCACATGAGGGATATTTTATGGTTAAACCAGGACTACATTGAAAACACTTTTGTGTTCTGAGTCACAAAACTATGTTATTTGCTAAGCAACTCCATGTAATTGTGAGCAATGTCATTATTGTGACTTCTTCAAAAAGCCTTCTGCTAAATGTGAGCAGACAGAAGATTATGAAAGAGGAGGGGGGGGTGACAAGTGAATTGTCAGGACTGTGAAAAGCAACAAGAACAAACAACTTCTTCGAAGGGGGATTTTGGTTCTCTCCTGATTTTAGGGGAGTGATGACTTTGGCCTTATGCAAACTTGAACTTATAAAACTGGCCCACTCCTTTCTCTGGACCCCATCCAGACAGCCTTGCAATCATGCCAGTTTTGGGTCCAGAGTATGTGCGCTCTGACGCAGAATGGGCCATGAACAAGCAGCTGAAACTCAACAAAGTTTATCCAGTTCTACTGCTAATCAAGACCTTCACCAGCTGAGTATCCTTTGGGGAACAACCCACGCCTCTGTGAGGCCTGCACAGGGACACTGTAGCTGGCAAAGCAATGAAAATACGTGCATCCATGAACTGCTACACACAGAGGGATATACGCACATACAGTACAGTAGGTGGTTTGCCTTTGGCCACTAGCGGGGGAGTTCTTTCCACAGATGTGTTTGATGTTCTCTGTTGCCTTTTGTTGCATCAGCACAAGTATGTCTTTGTAGGGTTGGTGCAAAAAGCTGCATAGTACCAGCAAGGCCTGGACTCCAGGATCAGCAGCATGTCTCTCATATAGACCAATGTAGGGCAGTGTGATCTGGGTCACTTGAGGAGATTACAGTAGGTGAGCTCAGGAGCAGGACACTGATTTTGCTACTTAATATTCAAAGGAATCTTTTTAGGAAAATGTACAGCCATAGAGCTTTTTATTGCATGACAAAATATTACACTTTTCTGCTTTTTATTGCAAAAAGTCCTCTTTACCATTTCAGTGACAATATACTGTAAGTATTAAGAAAATAGTAAATGTTTACAAGAATGTATACATACTGATTTGTGCTTGTCTTTCATTTTTGTTTGTACATACTTGGAGGTGCCCTTTGTACATCCAAATTATTACAAGTAATATAATAAAAAATAGATTTTTATATTATGGTTTTATTGATTTGCTTCTGATTGGATTGTTTTGTAAATTGCACATAAGAAACAAAAAAAAATCAAGTTAGTGTCACAGAATCCTCTATGTATCAAATTAATAATCTTAAATCAATTGACCGGTTTGCCTCACCGATGATGTCAAAATAGCTTTTAGATCAAAAGCAACCACAAATCAGAAGTTACAAAAATACTTTCTTCTGCCATCACTGTAGAACGGGCTGAGGCCAGACAAAATAAAACTTTACTGAAGAAAATCAGTTTTGTGCAAACATAGGCAAGCACTCATGTTTTGCATAAAGATAATTGAAGGAAAAAGTTAAACTGAGCAATGATTGTTACTGAGCTTGCACAGCCATCAGGACCTATGCAGCTACCAACAAGTACCAACAGGTTGAAATAAAGTGTGTATTTAAAGGTGGGAGTTGCAGATGTAGGGGAAGTTTCATGACACAATGCTGTGTGGCCTAGCTGGTCTTAAAGAAATTCTGACAAACAGTCAGACGCTTAGGTAAGGAAAAGTTTAGACATTGGTAAATATAGTTTAAGAACATCCCTTGAAGCCAAGCATGCCTGTAGCTTGTAGCACAGAGTTATCCAGTCAAATCCTTCCCAGCATTTTGGTGACTGAGGGACACAAAAATGCTAAAAGATATTGATGATAACTGTTCAATTTTTTTTTCAGTATTCTGGGAACATCATTGCCTTTGTTCCACTGTTGTCATGAAGTTACAGAAAATTCTGATAGATGGACAACAGTTGGCTCACCATCAAATGTTGTGTTCAAACACAGTGTAAACATCCTACACCATTATAATTGTATGTATTTAAAACACAAATGGATTTTGTCATAATCCTCTGACTCTGCTCTGCACAGTCCGACAATCCTTTAATTAGTTCAGCCCCCAGAAGGACACAGTATAACCACAGCAGGAGGTCGTCAACATCTTACAAACCGCATCAAAAGCCACATGTTATAATATGGCACATTGTCAAAAAAGAACAGAACGGTGATGCCTCCAAATACACTTGTTTACAGATTGACACATATGCAATCTCACAGGATCACCATTGTCTGAAA